>NC_092526.1:47080000-47680000 GCF_037038585.1 Patagioenas fasciata
AACCCTAACCCTAATGGCCTTAACCCCTAACCCAACCGTAATGGCCCTAACCCTAAGCCTAACCCTAACCCAACCCTAATGGCCCTCACCCTAACTCTAATGGCCCTAACCCTAACCCTAACCTAACAGTAACCCTAAACCTAACCTCTACCCTTAACATTAACCCTATGCCCTAAACCCTAAACATCATCCCTAAACCTAACCCTAACCATAACCCTAAACCCTAACCCTAACACTAATCCTAAATCTAAACCTAACACCTAACCCTAACCCTAACACTAAGCCTAAACATAACCCTAAGGCCCTAACCCTAAGGCCCTAACCCTAAGGCCCTAACCCTACCCTTACGCCTAACCCTGACGCCTAACCCCTAACCCGTAAGCCTAACTCTAGCCCTAACCCTAACCCCTACCCCTAACTCTAAGCCTAACCCTATTCCTATCCGTAACCCGAACCCTAACCCCTAAACCTAACCCCTAACCCTAACCCCTAACCCAACCGTAATGGCCCTAACCCTAAGCCTAAGCCTAACCCAAAACCCTAACCCTAACATTAACCCTAAACCTAACCCTAACAACCCCAACCCTAACCCTAAACCAAAACCCTAATCGTAACCCTAACCCTAACCCTAACTCTAATGGCCCTAACCCTAACGGCCCTAACCCTAACCCTAAACCTAACCCAAAACCATAACCCTAACCCTAACGGCCCTAACCCTAACCCTAACCCTAGCCCTAACCCTAGCCCCTAACCCGTAAGCCTAAATCTAGCCCTAACCCTAACCCCTAACTTTAACTCTAAGCCTAACCCTATTCCTATCCGTAACCCTAACCCTAACCCTAAACCTAATTTTAACCCTAACACTAACTCTAACCCTAACCCTAACCCTAACCCTAAGCGTAATCCTAAACCCTAACCCTAATCCTAACCCTAAGCGTAATCCTAAACCCTAACCCTAACCCTAACCCCTAAACCTAACCCTAAGCGTAGCCCTAACCCTAACCCTACCGTTAACTCTAACCCTAACCAAAACCCCTAACCCTAACACTAACCCTAACCCCTAATCCTAACTGTAACCCTAACCCCTTAAACTTACCCTAACCTTAACCCTAACCCTAATCCTGACCCTAACCCTAACCCCTAACTCTAACCCTAATCGTAACCCTAAGCATAACCCTAACACTAAATCTAACCCTAAGCCCTAACCCTAAGCGTAATCCTAAACCCTAACCCTAATCCTAACACTAAGCGTAATAGTAAACCCTAACCCTAAGCGTAATCCTAAACCCTAACCCTAACCCCTAACCCTAAGCGTAATCCTAAACCCTAACCCTAATCCTAACCCTAAGCGTAATCCTAAACCCTAACCCTAACCCTAACCCCTAACCCTAACCCTAATCGCAACCCTAAATGTAGCCCTAAGCGTAGCCCTAACCCTAACCCTAAACCTAATTGACCGTAACCCTAACCCTAACCCTAATCCCTAACCCTAACCCTAAGCGCAACCCTAAGCGCAACCCTAAGCGTAGCCCTAAGCCTAATTGACCGTAACCCTAACCCGAATCCCTAACCCTAACCCTAACTCAAAACCCTAACCCTAACCTTAACCCTAATCCTAACCCTAATCCTAACCCTAAACCCTAACCCTAATCCTAATCGTAACCCTAAGCATAACCCTAACACTAAATCTAACCCTAAGCCCTAACCCTAAACGTAATCCTAAACCCTAACCCTAATCCTAACCCTAAGCGTAATCCTAAACCCTAACCCTAACCCTAAGCGTAATCCTAAACCCTAACCCTAACCCTAAGCGTAATCCTAAACCCTAACCCTAACCCCTAACCCTAACCCTAACCCTAAGCGCAACCCTAAGCGTAGCCCTAACCCTAACCCTAATTGACCCTAACCCTAACCCTAACCCCTAACCCTAACCCTAACCCCTAAACCTAAGCGCAACCCTAAGCGTAACCCTAACCCTAACCCTAATCCTAATTGACCCTAACCCTAACCCCTAACCCTAAGCGAAACCCTAAGCGTAACCGTAACCCTAATTGACCCTAACCCTAATCCCTAACCCTAACCCTACCGTTAACTCTAACCCTAACCAAAACCCCTAACCCTAACACTAATCCTAACCACTAATCCTAACTGTAACCCTAACCCCTTAAACTTACCCTAACCTTAACCCTAACCCTAACCCCTAATCCTAACCCTAACCCAATCCCTAACCCTAATCCCTAACCCTAATCCCTAACCCCTAACCCTAAGCGCAACCCTAACCCTAACCCTAATTGACCCTAACCCTAACCGTAATCCCTAACCCTAACCCTTACCCTAACCCCTAACCCTAAGCGCAACCCTAAGCGTAACCCTAACCCTAACCCTAATTGACACTAACCCTAACCCTAATCCCTAACCCTAACCCTAACGTTAACTCTAACCCTAACCAAAAGCCCTAACCCTAACACTAACCCTAACCCCTAATCCTAACTGTAACCCTAACCCCTTAAACTTACCCTAACCTTAACCCTAACCCTAACCCGAACCCTAACCCTAACCCTAACCCTACCGTTAACTCTAACCCTAACCAAAACCCCTAACCCTAACACTAATCCTAACCACTAATCCTAACTGTAACCCTAACCCCTTAAACTTACCCTAACCTTAACCCTAACCCTAACCCTAATCCTGACCCTAACCCCTAACTCTAAACCTAAATTTAACAATAACCCTAACCCTAACTCTAAACCTTAACCCTAACCCTAACCTAACCCTAACCCCCAACCAACCCTAACCCTAACCCTAACCCTAACCCTGACCCTAACGGCCCTAACCCTAACCCTAACGGCCCTAACCCTAACCCTAATGGCCCTAACCCCTAACCCAACCGTAATGGCCCTAACCCTAAGCCTAACCCTAACCCAACCCTAATGGCCCTAACCCTAACTCTAATGGCCCTAACCCTAACGGCCCTAACCCTAACCCTAAACCTAACCCTAACCTAACAGTAACCCTAAACCTAACCTCTACCCTTAACACTAACCCTATGCCCTAAACCCTAAACATCATCCCTAAACCTAACCCTAACCATAACCCTAAACCCTAACCCTAACACTAATCCTAAATCTAAACCTAACACCGAACCCTAACCCCTAACCCTAACACTAAGCCTAAACATAACCCTAAGGCCCTAACCCTAAGGCCCTAACCCTACCCTTACGCCTAACCCTTACGCCTAACCCCTAACCCGTAAGCCTAACTCTAGCCCTAACCCTAACCCCTACCCCTAACTCTAAGCCTAACCCTATTCCTATCCGTAACCCGAACCCTAACCCCTAACCCTAACCCCTAACCCTAACCCCTAACCCTAACCCCTAATCCTAACCCAACCGTAATGGCCCTAACCCTAAGCCTAAGCCTAACCCAAAACACTAACCCTAACATTAACCCTAAACCTAACCCTAACAACCCCAACCCTAACCGTAAACCAAAACCCTAATCGTAACCCTAACCTTAACCCTAACTCTAATGGCCCTAACCCTAATCCTAAACCTAACCCAAAACCATAACCCTAACCCTAACGGCCCTAACCCTAACCCTAACCCTAGCCCTAACCCTAGCCCCTAACCCGTAAGCCTAAATCTAGCCCTAACCTTAACCCCTAACTTTAACTCTAAGCCTAACCCTATTCCTATCCGTAACCCTAACCCTAAACCTAACTTGAACCCTAACACTAACTCTAACCCTAATCCTAACCCTAAGCGTAATCCTAAACCCTAACCCTAAGCCCTAACCCTAAGCGTAATCCTAAACCCTAACCCTAATCCTAACCCTAAGCGTAATCCTAAACCCTAACCCTAACCCTAACCCCTAAACCTAACCCTAAGCGTAGCCATAACCCTAACCCTACCGTTAACTCTAACCCTAACCAAAACCCCTAACCCTAACACTAACCCTAACCCCTTATCCTAACTGTAACCCTAACCCCTTAAACTTACCCTAACCTTAACCTTAACCCTAACCCTAATCCTGACCCTAACCCTAACCCTAATCGTAACCCTAAGCATAACCCTAACACTAAATCTAACCCTAAGCCCTAACCCTAAGCGTAATCCTAAACCCTAACCCTAATCCTAACACTAAGCGTAAAACTAAACCCTAACCCTAAGCGTAATCCTAAACCCTAACCCTTACCCCTAACCCTAACCGCTAACCCCTAACCCTAACCCCTAACCCTAAGCGCAACCGTAAGCGTAACCCTAACCCTAACCCTAATCCTAATTGACCCTAACCCTAATCCCTAACCCTAACCCCTAACCCTAAGCGAAACCCTAAGCGTATCCGTAACCCTAATTGACCCTAACCCTAACCCTAATCCCTAACCCTAACCCTACCGTTAACTCTAACCCTAACCAAAACCCCTAACCCTAACACTGACCCTAACCCCTAACCCTAATCCCTAACCCTAATCCCTAACCCCTAACACTAAGCGCAACCTTAACCCTAACCCTAACCCTAATTGACCCTAACCCTAACCCTAAGCGCAACCCTAAGCGTAACCCTAACCCTAACCGACCCTAACCCTAATCCCTAACCCTAACCCTACTGGTAACTCTAACCCTAACCAAAACCCCTAACCCTAACACTAACCCTAACCCCTAATCCTAACTGTAACCCTAACCCCTTAAACTTACCCTAACCTTAACCCTAACCATAACCCGAAACCTAACCCTTACCCTAACCCTAACCCTACCGTTAACTCTAACCCTAACCAAAACCCCTAACCCTAACACTAACCCTAACCCCTAATCCTAACTATAACCCTAACCCCTTAAACTTACCCTAACCTTAACCCTAACCCTAACCCTAATCCTGACCCTAACCTCTAACTCTAAACCTAACTTTAACAATAACCCTAACCCTAACTCTAAACCCTAACCCTAAACCTAACCCTAACCTAACCCTAACCCCCAACCAACCCTAACCCTAACCCTAATGGCCCTAACCCTAACCCTAACGGCCCTAACCCTAACCCTAATGGCCCTAACCCTAACCCTAATGGCCCTAACCCCTAACCCAACCGTAATGGCCCTAACCCTAAGCCTAACCCTAACCCAACCCTAATGGCCCTAACCCTAACTCTAATGGCCCTAACCCTAACCCTAACTCTAATGGCCCTAACCCTAACCCTAACTCTAATGGCCCTAACCCTAACCCTAACAGCCCTAACCCTAACCCTAACCTAACCCTAACCTAACAGTAACCCTAAACCTAACCTCTACCCTTAACACTAACCCTATGCCCTAAACCCTAAACATCATCCCTAAACCTAACCCTAACCATAACCCTAAACCCTAACCCTAACACTAATCCTAAATCTAAACCTAACACCTAACCCTAACCCTAACACTAAGCCTAAACATAACCCTAAGGCCCTAACCCTAAGGCCCTAACCCTAAGGCCCTAACCCTAAGGCCCTAACCCTACCCTTACGCCTAACCCCTAACCCGTAAGCCTAAATCTAGCCCTAACCCTAACCCCTACCCCTAACTCTAAGCCTAATCCTATTCCTATCCGTAACCCGAACCCTAACCCCTAACCCTAACCCCTAACCCAACCGTAATGGCCCTAACCCTAAGCCTAAGCCTAACCCAAAACCCTAACCCTAACATTAACCCTAAACCTAACCCTAACAACCCCAACCCTAACCCTAAACCAAAACCCTAATCGTAACCCTAACCCTAACCCTAACTCTAATGGCCCTAACCCTAACCCTAACCCTAATCCAAAACCATAACCCTAACCCTAACGGCCCTAACCCTAACCCTAGCCCTAACCCTAGCCCCTAACCCGTAAGCCTAAATCTAGCCCTAACCCTAACCCCTAACTTTAACTCTAAGCCTAACCCTATTCCTATCCGTAACCCTAACCCTAACCCTAAACCTAACTTTAACCCTAACTCTAACCCTAAGCCCTAACCCTAAGGCCTAACCCTAAGCGTAATCCTAAACCCTAACCCTAAGCCCTAACCCTAAGCGTAATCCTAAACCCTAACCCTAATCCTAACCCTAAGCGTAATCCTAAACCCTAACCCTAACCCCTAACCCTAAGCGTAGCCCTAACCCTAACCCTAACCCTACCGTTAACTCTAACCCTAACCAAAACCCCTAACCCTAACACTAACCCTAACCCCTAATCCTAACTGTAACCCTAACCCCTTAAACTTACCCTAACCTTAACCCTAACCCTAACCCTGACCGTAACCCTAACCCTAACCGAAAACCCTAACCCTAATCCTAACCCTAAGCCCTAACCCTAAGCATAACCCTAACACTAAATCTAACCCTAAGCCCTAACCCTAAGCGTAATCCTAAACCCTAACCCTAAGCGTAATCCTAAACCCTAACCCTAACCCTAACCGTAATCCTAAACCCTAACCCTAATCCCAACCCTAAGCGTAATCCTAAACCCTAACCCTAACCCCTAACCGTAACCCTAACCGCAACCCTAAGCGTAGCCCTAACCCTAACCCCTAACCCTAAGCGTAATCCTAAACCCTAACCCTAATCCTAACCCTAAGCGTAATCCTAAACCGTAACCCTAACCCTAACCCTAAAGCGCAACCCTAAGCGTAGCCCTAACCCTAACCCTAATTGACCCTAACCCTAATCCCTAACCCTAACCAAAACCCCTAACCCTAACCCCTAATCCTAACTGTAACCCTAACCCCTTAAACTTACCCTAACCTTAACCCTAACCCTAATCCTGACCCTAACCCTAACCCTAAGCACAACCCTAAGCGTAGCCCTAACCCTAACCCTAACCGCTAACCCTAAGCGTAATCCTAAACCCTAACGCTAATCCTAACCCTAAGCGTAATCCTAAACCCTAACCCTAACCCTAACCCCTAACCCTAACCCTAAGCACAACCCTAAGCGTAGCCCTAACCCTAACCGCTAACCCTAAGCGTAATCCTAAACCCTAACCCTAACCCTAAACCCTAACCCTAAGCGTAATCCTAAACCCTAACCCTAATCCTAACACTAAGCGTAATCCTAAACCCTAACCCTAACCATAACCCTAACCCTAACCGCAAACCTAAGCGTAGCCCTAACCCTAACCCTAACCCCTAACCCTAAGCGTAATCCTAAACCCTAACCCTAATCCTAACCCTAAGCGTAATCCTAAACCGTAACCCTAACCCTAACCCCTAACCCTAACCCTAAAGCGCAACCCTAAGCGTAGCCCTAACCCTAACCCTAACCCTAATTGACCCTAACCCTAATCCCTAACCCTAACCCTAAGCCCTAACCCTAAGCGTAATCCTAAACCCTAACCCTAATCCTAACCCTAAGCGTAATCCTAAACCCTAACCCTAACCCTAAACCCTAACCCTAAGCGTAATCCTAAACCCTAACCCTAACCCTAAGCGTAATCCTAAACCCTAACCCTAACCCTAATCCTAACCCTAAGCGTAATCCTAAACCCTAACCCTAACCCTAATTGACCCTAACCCTAATCCCTAACCCTAACCCTAACCCTAACGTTAACTCTAACCCTAACCAAAACCCCTAACCCTAACACTAACCCTAACCCCTAATCCTAACTGTAACCCTAACCCCTTAAACTTACCCTAACCTTAACCCTAACCCTAACCCTAATCCTGACCCTAACCCCTAACTCTAAACCTAACTTTAACAATAACCCTAACCCTAACTCTAAACCCTAACCCTAACCCTAACCCTGACCCTGACCCTAATGGCACTAACCCTAACCCTGACCCTGACCCTAACCCTGACCCTAATGGCCCTAACCCTAACCCTGACCCAACCCTAATGGCCCTAACCCTAACGGCCCTAACCCTAACGGCCCTAACCCCTCACCCAACCGTAATGGCCCTAACCCTAAGCCTAACCCTAACCTAACCCTAATGGCCCTAACCCTAACTCTAATGGCCCTGTCCCTAACCCTAACGTCCCTAACCCTAACGTCCCTAACCCTAACGTCCCTAACCCTAACGTCCCTAACCCTAACGTCCCTAACCCTAACGTCCCTAACCCTAACGTCCCTAACCCTAACGTCCCTAACCCTAACGTCCCTAACCCTAACGTCCCTAACCCTAACGTCCCTAACCCTAACGTCCCTAACCCTAACGTCCCTAACCCTAACGTCCCTAACCCTAACGTCCCTAACCCTAACGTCCCTAACCCTAACGTCCCTAACCCTAACGTCCCTAACCCTAACGTCCCTAACCCTAACGTCCCTAACCCTAACGTCCCTAACCCTAACGTCCCTAACCCTAACCTAACAGTAACCCTAAACCTAACCTCTACCTTTAACACTAACCCTATGCCCTAAACCCTAAACATCATCCCTAAACCTAACCCTAACCATAACCCTAAACCCTAACCCTAACACTAATCCTAAATCTAAACCTAACACCTAACCCTAACCCCTAACCCTAACACTAAGCCTAAACATAACCCTAAGGCCCTAACCCTAAGGCCCTAACCCTAAGGCCCTAACCCTAAGGCCCTAACCCTAAGGCCCTAACCCTACCCTTACGCCTAACCCTTACGCCTAACCCCTAACCCGTAAGCCTAACTCTAGCCCTAACCCTAACCCCTAACCCTAACTCTAAGCCTAACCCTACTCCTATCCGTAACCCTAACCCTAACCCCTAACCCTAACCCAACCGTAATGGCCCTAACCCTAAGCCTAAGCCGAACCCAAAACCCTAACCCTAACATTAACCCTAAACCTAACCCTAACAACCCCAACCCTAACCCTAACCCTAACCCAAAACCCTAATCGTAACCCTAACCCTAACTCTAATGGCCCTAACCCTAACGGCCTTAACCCTAACCCTAAACCTAACCCAAAACCATAACCCTAACCCTAATGGCCCTAACCCTATCCCAAACCCTAACACTAAAAGCTAACCCTAACCTACCGGTAACCCTAAACCTAACCTCTACCCTTAACACTAACCCTATGCCCTAAACCCTAAACATCATCCCTAAACCTAACCCTAACCATAACCCTAAACCCTAACCCCTAACCCTAACACTAATCCTAAATCTAAACCCAACCCCCAACCCCTAACCCCCTAACCCTGACCCCTGACCCCTCCCCCAAACCCCTAACCCCTAACCCTAGCCCCCCTAACCCTAATGACCCTAACCCCTTACCCCCTCACCCTAAACCCTAAACCCTAACCCTAAACCCTAACCCCTAATCCTTACCCTAACCCTAACCCCTAAACCCTAACGACCCTAACCCCTAACCCTAACGACCCTAACCCCTAACCCTAACGACCCTAACCGACCCTAACCCTAACGACCCTAACCGACCCTAACCCTAACGACCCTAACCCCTAACCCTAACGACCCTAACCGACCCTAACCCTAACACTAATGGCCTAACCCCTACTGCTGCACCAGACTTATAGTTTTTCGTCTTTTTACCTATACATACTACAGAATATAAATAACAACATCTACAAATAAGAATTAAATATGCAACAGAAAAATACACAACTACACATAACATAAAAAATCCTCAGCTACCAGAAATATTCAAATTACACAGCAACTATGCAAATTAACTCATTAAATATGCAAATTAGGGAGGAAAAAAACAACTTTTTCTCCCCTACAAAAACCAGAACACAACAAAAAAAACCACCATAAAAACAACAAAACCAATCCACACCTCCTCCCAGAGACTGCAGGGAGTACTGGGATTTATATTAAATATATTTTTTTAAATCCCCTAGAGCACCCAAAGCCATACTGCTCCACTTAAAAATAAAATACATTCTTTTTCTTCCTCACTTTTTCTTCAAGTAGTTTATTTCATTTTTATTTAGTTTCTTTGCAATGACAAACTAATCTGACACGACATCCAAAAGAAACCCTTCCAGAACTGCACACTCACTGCCCTTCAACCTCACCGACTGGTCCGCTTGCTCAAAGTCCGTCAAATGGACACTTAGACACAGACAGACTCCAATGTGGATACAGACAAAGTCCAACACACCCACATGCACATATGAAGTCCAGCATGGATGGCTGACACTGAGTCCAGCATGCACATAGACACGGACAAAGTCCTACACACATAGACACAAAGTCCAATGCACCCACGGACGGAGACGGACGAAGTCTAACCCGCACGCCGCACGTGACGAATTGCTGCGTGGACGCGACGGATGGTGACCGAGTCTGGCATGCGCTCGCCGTCGACATGCTCTCGAAGCCTCTCACGCACGCGAAACTTCTCCGACTGAAAAAGATGCCGGACAACAACAAGGTACAGCTGCTTTATTACCTTTGTGAAGGAGCTGAGTTAGGTAAAGCTAGGCCCCTCAAACTCAATATTACCCAACAAATTACATGGAGTTGTAATAAACAGTAAGATCATATACAAACTGCTTGTTATTACAGCATTCCCTTATCACTATGACCATAACACAGAAAACTCCCCCATATTACAGCATTTTGACATAATATATCACAGTGCCTAAGGCTACGGGGAATATCGTCACCTTTGGTAGGGAGCCGTTACAAAGTTTTGTTCCGGATCGGAGCGATTTACGGACTCTTCCTGACCGTGTCCCTTTGACCGCGTCGCAGAATGGACTCCTCCCTGTTATGACTCTTCTACAGAGTATCCTCCTGACTGGTAACCGAAACATCTAATGCGTACCTTGATTACATATTTTACGTATTACATTTATCACGCTACGCAGAAAAGCCAACTCCTCTATCTCACGGCATCCCTGATGTCACCTTACGGAGGATAACACGCCCCTATCACGACCCTGACCGACTCGTGGGCCGTTTAGTTTGACCGCTCCTGGGGCGATTGCGACTGGCTTTCCGGTACCGTTCCCTAAACGAACCTCCTGGCCGCTACCGACCGAGACCGCAATCTGGAATAACTACGGCCTCAAAAGCTGTTCCCAGAGCCTTGACAATCCCCTCGCCTCCGAAACTGCCGTCCCAGCCGGACCCAAATTGGAACGCTGACTGTGAACTTGATCTTGCCTAGCGGCCTGGACCTGGGGAAAAAACACCCTCCTGGGGGGGCAGAGAACAGAGAATCCCCTGACAGGGGCTTGTTTTCCTATTTCTGTTTTTTCCTCCTTTTCAGGTAAATTTCAAAATAAACCTGCAAAGAAAACAACTACCCCAAAACACAATCATACCAGACCTCACAGCTAAACCGCACCACTCACTCCAATACCAAACCCACCACCCTCTCGCACGGCTGCCATTCTCCCAGCTCGTACGATCGCCCCATGTCCGCATCGCCCCTCAGGAACATCGTTCCCGGGAGCCTCCGAAATGGCCCTGCCTGCCAAAACCCCGGTCCGAGGGTCGCCTGCATCCGAACCTTGGCGACCAACATCGCCTTGCGGAGCGGCCGGGACCGGGAAAAAAAAACACCCAGCCGGGGGAAAAAAAAAATCCCCCGGCTGGGTTTTTTTTTATTCTATTTTAAAACTTAAATGTACCTGAAAAGGAAAAACCATGAACCTGCACAGACAAAAACCCACAACCCATAAACACAAACACACCAAATCTCACAGCTCACCACACCACTCATTCACCTAACAAAGCCACCTCACGCATCACAGCCATTGTGCCCTCTGTGCCATTGCTCGTGGGGAACGCTGTTCCCAGCAGCCTCCAAAATGGCCCTGCCTGCCAAAACCCCGGTCCGACGGCCTCCCGGGTCCGAACCTTGGCGACGAACGTCGCCTCGCAGAGCGGCCAGGACCGGGGGAAAAAAAACCCAGTCGGGGGGAAAAAAAAAAAAAAAATTCCCTGGCTGGGGTTTTTTTATTCTATTTGAAATTTTAAATGTACCTGAAAAGGAAAAATCATTAACCTGCAAGGACAAAAACTCACAACCCCCAATATACAAATCCACCACAATCACACAGCTGAGCGCACCACTCATTCACCTACCAAACCCACCCCACGCTCACATGGCAGCTGTTGTCCCCTCTATGCCGTTGCCCCTCGGGAACACCGTTCCCAGGAGCCTCCAAAATGGCCCTGCCTGCCGAAACCCCAGCCCGAGGGCCGCCCGCGTCCTAACCTCGGCGACAAACGTCGCCTCGCGGAGCGGCCGGGACCAGGGAAAAAACCCGGTCGGGGGGGATGGATCCCCCAGCTGGAGTTTTTTATTCTTTAACTTTGGAATTTACCTGAAAAGGAAAAAAATTTGAACCTCCAAGGACAAATAACTACAGCCCCGAGCCGCGTTTGCTCGAGGTTTCACACTATCCGAACGCTCTGCGCGTCATCTACCCGGCCGACCGCTTCTTCCTCTCCCGAAGATTGGCTTGAGACAGGGCCTTCACACTTTGCACTTAATTCCCTTGCCATCCTTCATATAGTTCTTGACTGTGGTGACCTATTCTTGCTCGGCGTCCTGATCCTGTCAGTTACCGCGACCTCCTTCCTCTGAGATTCCGGAATTCAAACTCGCCCCGCGTCTCCGTCGCCGAACGCCGACGACGCCCGCGATCCCGCCGACATCGCTCGGTTTCGGGTGACCGACTGGGGCACGGCCGACCGAGGGTGGCGCTAGACGGCTTGCGCTGTGGCGGAATGTAATGGTGAGGGACGCTATTGCTTACTAGGAGGACAGAATATGCTAAGCAAATTCAGCTGAAACTTGATTCAGAGCAATTTCTACGTGGACGGGAGATGCCAAAGGCTACAGGGAGGTCTTTCCGTCGAGGCGTGAGGTTGGGATCAGACCCCCTCACTTTCTAAACTCCTCTGCGGACGGGAGCCCGGGTGCGGCTGGATCCAAACTTAGCCCTGCGCTGGATCTACGGTTGGCCTCCCGGCCGTGCAGGGGAGAGGGAAAACACCTAAGATATTATATTGACATATGGCCAAAGGACTGTATGTGCACACCTGACTCCTTATACCGCTCAGCCTGAATTTCTGAATGGCATCGCTCTACGCCTCGGCATCCCTACCTCCCTTCCAGAGGCACGGGGACGGTTGGGTCATGGTCTAAGTCCTCGGTCTATCGGGGCAAACTCTCCGGCAAAATCCATGTAAATAACCAACCGAACGGAGCGGTACTGCGGGAAGGCTGACTGGAGCTGCCTCTTCTGCTGAGGTACCAGCCGAGCATGGAAATCCCTGGGTATTTATACCCTTACAAACTATTCACCCACCCCTCTACGCTGCGATTGCATCCAATAGCGATAGCCGAGTCTCTGGTCTTCTTGCTTCTCAGCGGATCCTGTGCGCTGACCTCGCGCTGGACTCGGCTCTGCGCAGCCGTAGATTCGGTTTACGGTTCGTAGGAGTTTCCCGACGGCCTTGAATGTGGCATTTTTGGCGACAGAAGCCTATTCCTGCGGGAACGTGTAAAGCGCGCCTTATGGGATGGGTGACGATCGGAGTCTGTAGCTGCTTTTGTTACCATCGAGTAAAGGCTATAATTATGAGTGCTACATAGCCTAACAAAACGCCTTTCTATAAGTGACTCATATTGACAATGTGGTCACCTGCAAAGAAAAAAACCAAAAAGATTTCATTAAAACAGGCTTTGTCTATGAAATAACAGCACACCACAGACAACACTAATCATCAATGGTCTCTGTAACGACTGCAAAACACCACTAAAAGGACTTACGACTCCCCTGCCCCCAGCTACTGTGTCCCAGATGACTTCTGGCTATATATTTTAACACATCAACAGATTAACCGTGGACTCCTAGAGCTCACTCCACCCGCCCCTGACTCCACACCGCCGGGCAGAGCAGCTCCGAGCCGAACGTGCACGTGCGCAGACAAACGTGCCACAGAACGTTACAGGCGACATCATGTCAACAACACCAACAACACCCAACAATGGGAACAACTCCCAATCAGAGAGGCATCGATCAAAAAAACCTGCAGGGGGGCACTGGTGTGGCGAGGAGCCTCCACTGCAACCCCAGAAAACAAAGGAGCCGAACGTCACGGCCCCTTATAAGACGGCGGCACTGGCGCGCACACACAGAGGAGAGGGCGGCACTGGCGCGCACACACACACAGAGGAGAGGGCGGCACTGGCGCGCACACACACACAGAGGAGAGGGCGGCACTGGCGCGCACACACACACAGAGGAGAGGGCGGCACTGGCGCGCACACACACACAGAGGAGAGGGCGGCACTGGCGCGCACACACACACAGAGGAGAGGGCGGCACTGGCGCGCACACACACACAGAGGAGAGGGCGGCACTGGCGCGCACACACACACAGAGGAGAGGGCGGCACTGGCGCGCACACACACACAGGAGAGGGCGGCACTGGCGCGCACACACACAGAGGAGACGGCGGCACTGGCGCGCACACACACAGAGGAGACGGCGGCGCTACTTAAAACCTTCAAGACGCTGGGAAGAAGTGCCAGTCCCTTAGACTGGAGGGGTACAGAGCAGAGCTGCCGATGCAGCCCAGAATGACACCATAAAACACAACTGAGCAGAAACATCCAAAATGCAAAAACCATCCACGCTTTCAGCTGCTGATACAAGAAAACAGGGACCTGATTGGCGCTACACCAACTGGCACCGGCGTTCCGGATCCCGGGATGGTGCCCGGGATGCCTGTCGGGTCCCTCAAGCGCGATGAGAGCCCGGGACCGTCTGGCAGGCACAATGCAAGCCTCCCGACCTGCAATACAACACTGACACTAGGCTGGAGCTGCGCTGCCCAGGACACCCTGGCATCGCACTGTGAAGTTCCCTGCCCAAAAGGGACTGTTCCTGGAAAACCCTTGCCCCAAAGAGAACTTTACCCCCCTCCCGGCAGTTCCCAACCCCTTCCCAGCCCTCCAGCCTCCACTTATCTTTCAGAGGGCCAAGAGACTGAATCCATCTTCAACAGAGGAAAACACCACATGTGCTGATGGAGATCTTCCTGCGTCACCAAGTTCCTCCTCAACATCTGCAATAACACAAGAAAACACACACTCACTAAGCAAAGCCAGCACACAATATAAAGGCACAAGGCACATCTTCGCTCTGACACCACGCACCGACCCACCTGCTTACGGCGCTCTGCTCGGCTCTTCTGCCGCTCTTTTGTGCCATGTTGTCCCTCTGCATCTGAAATCAAGGTATTCAACAAGTCACCCAGATGGTCATCAGCAGCTTGACCATGCCACAGGTCTGCTTTCTATTCCGGAATCCCACCGGACACTCTAATTGAGTCCCTAAAACACTAGGGAACGGACAGCCAGCTCCCCTGCCCACAGCTACTGCATCCCAGATGACCGCACAACCTTTGCCTACACAACTGAATCTGTCAACAGATTAACCATGGACTCCTAGAGTTCACTCCACCCGCCCCTGACTCCACACCGCCGGGCAGAGCAGCTCCGAGCCGAACGTGCACGTGCGCAGACAAACGCGTCACAGAACGCTATGGACTACACGACCGCAACGGCACCGCAACGCTCCGCAACGACAGAGACGCCAAAACCAGAGACGGCATCAATCAAAATGCCCTGCAGAGAGGCAGTGATGAGGCAAGGAGCCTCTTCTGCAACCCCAGGAAAACGGAGCCCAACGTCACGGCCCCTTATGAGACGGCGACGGCACTGGCGCCCACACACACAGAGACGGCGGCGGCACTGGAGCCCACACACACAGAGACGGCGGCACAACCTAAGAACTTCTTCCCAGCATCTTGAAGTGCCAGTCCCTTAGACTGGAGGGGTAGAGAGCAGAGCTGCTGAAGCAGCCCAGAATGACACCATAGGTCACTGCTGACCAGAAATGTCCAAAATGCAAGCACCGTCCACGCTTTTGGCTGATGATACAAGAATCCAGCACCCGATTGGCTCTACACCAATTAACACCAGCATTCCGGATCCCGGGATGGCACCTGAGAGGCCCGTTGGGCCCCCGGAGTACAGCGAGACCCCGGGATCGTCTGACAGGTGCAAGGCAGGCTTCCCGAGCTACACGACAACGCAGACACAGGCTGGAGCTGCCCTGCCCGGCACGTGCTGGCATCGCACTGTAAAGTTCCCTAGGTCCTTTACCCACCCCAAGAGGACTTTTCCTGGACAGCCCTTCCCCTTATCAGAACTTTACCCGCCTCCCTGCGACTCCCGGCCCCTTCCCAGCCCCTGTGCCTCCACTTATCTTTCAGAGGGCCGAGGGACCGAATCCACCTTCGACAGAGAAAACGCCACGTGCGCTAACGGAGATGTTCCTGCATCGCCGGGGTCCTCTTCAACATCTACAGTAACACGGGAAAACACACGCTCACTAAGCCATGCCAGCATACTGTATCGCGGGGTAAACGCCAACTCCTTCCGCGACACCCACCTCCTAAGTTCCTTGGCGTTCTGTTCGGCGCGTCGTGCCACCGGTGCGGTCACAAACCCTCATTGCTCGTGGCACCTAAGACATTGGGAAACAAAAGAACTGTAGGGCTTGGAGCGAGTCCCCAGCCTCACGCTCCTCCTCACCCATACCCTGGCTCACCAGAAAAGCTCCTCCAAGTCCAAAGGGCCCAAAAGGAGCCTGCAAAACAAGAAGGAAATGCTGAACCGAGACACCGGGCTCCTTGACACCCACCACCGCCTCACCTTCTCGGCTGCTGGTCGGTGTGCAGCTTCGCCCCTCCGAGCTGGTCCACGGCACCTGCAAAAACAAAGGCATCTGCTCCGACGCTGCCTGAAAACAGCCTGCCCACAGACAATTCCATCTCCCGCTCCTTTACCTTGGCCGCTCGCCCACCTGGCTGCCTTTGCTTTTGACTGCAACGCTGTTGACCACAGAGGTTCAGCTACCACCTGTAAAACACAACCAAAGGATGCTCATACCTGCACCGGCAACACAAGACCTGAAATGAGCTGCTGCTTTGGCCCAGCACTCGTTCCTCACCTTGCCCGAGGAGCTGCAGTGCCGATACCCAGCTTTCCTCTTTGTTTCACACCTGTAAAACAGACAAACAACCCAACTTAGATAAAGACAGAGGGCACATCTTCCCTCTGACACCATGCACCGACCCACCTGCTTACGGCGCTCTGCTCGGCTCTTCCGTCGCTCTTTTGTGCCATGTTGTCCCTCTGCATCTGAAATCAAGGTATTCAACAAGTCACTGAGATGCTCATCAACAGCTTGACCATTCCACAGGTCTGCTTTCTATTCAGGAATCCCACCAGAAGCTCTAATTGAGTCCCTAAAACACTGGGGAACAGACTGCCAGCTCCCCTGCCCACAGCTACTGCATCCCAGATGACCGTACAACCTTTGCCTACACAACTGAATCTGTCAACAGATTAACCGTGGACTCCTAGAGCTCACTCCACCCGCCCCTGACTCCACACCGCCGGGCAGAGCAGCTCCGAGCCGAACGCGCACGTGCGCAGTCAAACACGCCACAGAACGCTATGGACGACACGACCGCAATGGCACCCAAAACACTCCGCAACGACAGCGACACCAAAACCAGAGAAGGCATCAATCCAAATGCCCTGCAGGGAGGCAGTGATGAGGCAAGGAGCCTCTTCTGCAACCCCAGGAAAAAGGAGCTGAACATCACAGTCCCTTACGAGACGGCGGCACCGGCGCACACACACACAGAGGAGACGGCAGCACAACCTAAGAACTTCTTCCCAGCATCTTGAAATGCCAGTCCCTAGGACTGGAGGGGTAGAGAGCAGAGCTGCTGATGCAGCCCAGAATGACACCATAAATCACAACTGACCAGAAACATCCAAAATGCAAGCACCATCCACGCTTTTGGCTGATGATACAATAATCCAGCACCCAATTGGCACTACGCCAATTAGCACCGGCATTCCGGATCCCGGGATGGCACCTGAAAGGCCCGTTGGGCCCCCGGAGCACAGCGAGACCCCGGGATCGTCTGACAGGCACGAGGCGGGCTTCCCGAACTACACGACAACAGGCGCCGGCGGGAGCTGCCCTGCCCGGCCGATGCTGGCATCGCACCGTAACGTTCCCTGACCCCTTATCTGCCCGAAGGGGACCGCTCCTAGACTGCGCTTTTCTGTCTGAGAACTTTAAACCCACCCTGCGATTCCCAGCCCCTTCCCAGCCCTCGTGCCTCCACTTATCTTTCAGAGGGCTGAGGGATCGAATCCACCTTCGACAGAGGAAAACGCCACGTGGGCTAACGGAGATCTTCCCGCAGTTGTCGCTTTCTCCATCGTCGCCTACAGTAAGGAAAGCGAGAACACGCACGCTATCGAGCCCCCAAATAATATTTATCCATAGTAGCCTACGGTTCGTTGCTCACATTGGCTGAGTTCTGGGAGGTACATTTGAATGATCCACCGGGGGCCGCCGCACGCTGCTAAGGTTCTGGAGACAAGACTCTCTTCCAGGAGAAGAGATTACATTAACAACTATTAATACAGCAATACAAACCAAAAAACAACACTCCCTCTCCATTGTAGTCAGGAATCTTGGGAAAATGCAAAGCACCTGGAAATGAATCAACAAACGAAACATAACAACAAACAACTTTTCTACTACAGCTGTTGTTAAACCTTCGCTGTTCCTGAAGCTCTTACGTCAAACAGGCACCTCTGCTTGTCCAAAGACATCTGCCCATTTGGATTAAACATCTCAAAAGCTGCTGGCTGCTGAAGGAGCAGCATAAAACCACCACTGAAGAGGCTCTGGAGAAGAATGAGCTCCCTGCCTGGGGACCGGGGCTCAAATACCCAGGGTTCCGCCCACCCCTTCCCACAAACCCCTGGGAAAGGGGCGGGGTCATTCACCCCAGACCCCCTCACCACCCTTATCAAATTACCTGGAATCTCCCTGAAAATGACAGCACCTGCACTTTATTGCTGCTATTGCAGCTACAATGAGACCGAGTATGGATCTCAACTTAGTTTTTCTAGGGAACAGATAGAAAGTGAAATACAACTGCCAGCACTCCATCTCCATTGTAGTCAGGAATTTTGGGAAAATGCAAAGCACCTGGAACCGAATCAATGAATGAAACATAATGACAAACAACCTTTCTACCACAGCTGCTACTGAACCTTTGCTGCTCCTGAAGCTCGTACCTCAAACAAACACCTCCGCTTCTCCAAAGATGACTGCCCACGTAGATTAAACAGCTCAAAAGCTGCCGAGGGGAGGGGTCGATCATCCCAGGCCCCGCCCACCACCCTTATAAAATCACCTGGACCCTAACTAGAAATGACAGCACCTGTGGGAGATTTAAGGGATTTTCTTAAGGTTGTTGTGCAGATGGGTTTCTGTTAGATAGAGATTTATTTCTGAACTGGACAAAGCGACTCCAAGACTGGCGCGAAGGCTGAAAAACAACACCTGTTATGAGAGTGAGGTAATTCTATAATAACAAGACCTGAACGTGGACGATATCTGATCAGCCGACGCGTGTTTGAAACGTGGACGCTTATTGGGAAATAACTGCGTATATAAGGAGGCTTGTCTCTGTAATAAATGGCTTCGCTTGAATTCGTATTGAGTTGCGTGGAGTCTGTGAGTTTGTGCCCTCGCAAGCGGTGACCCCGACGTGATCCCTAAGGAGAATTTACGGAAGGCGCGCGACCACTGCAGGGAGCGAGCCCCAGCTGGAACGGCTCGGCTGGACCGTGACCGGGACACGGGCTGCGGGCTGCGTGACTCCCGATTGATGTCTACGGAGTGAGAGAGGAGGGATAAAGGATCCGATATCGTCGCAACGGACGCCCAAAGAGGTGAGCAGCTGGGGGCGAGAGGAGATGGGGCAGAATATTTTTAAAGAAGAAGAAGAAATACTGCGGCTCCTCTCGCATATTCTCTCTAAGAGAGGGGTGAAGTATGAGGAGAGTAACCTCAAAAGATTGTTAATTTGGTGCAGAGGCAGTGGGTTTCCTGCTGACCTGTTAGGAGTTTTTCAAATACAGACCTGGGAAAAAGTGGGAACTGTGTTGTGGAAGGCGATTAGTCGCAGTGAAAAATATATTCTCAGCCTTGTAACCACCTGTAAACTGGTAATTACTACAGTGAAGCAATTAAAACCTGGAAAGACTGTTATGAGCATTAGTGACTCAAAACTTAAACTTGAACTTGGGGATGATATGTAAAAACCTAACCCTAACCGTAAACCCTAACCCGGTGTGAAGTGGCCAGGCAGGAGGTGTGAAGTGGCCAGGCAGGAGGTGTGAAGTGGCCAGGGAGGAGGTGTGTTTACCTCATTTGCATATTTAATGAGGTCGTTTTCATAATTGGGGTTTAATTTGCATAATCAGGGTCTCATTTGTTTCATATGTGTTTGGCTGTTTATTGTTTGAGTATTTCTTAGGGGTATGGTAATGTCATGTAATGGATTGGAATGTATAATTTAGTTTTCTCTTCTTTTTCCACACAAAATACCTCTAAGTCTGGTGCAGTAGTAGGGCTGTGGATGCTCTAGGGGAGGACTGGAATTATTTATTTAATGTTTTTTTTTTTTAAATCCCCTAGAGCATCCACAACCTTACTGCTGCACCTGAAGAAAAAACAACAACAAGGAAGTTTAGTTTGTATTTTATTTTTAGTTTGGCAATTTAAGTAATCTGACATGCTGTCCAATAGAAATCCTGCCAGAACTGCGCACGCGATCCCATTCAACCTCACCAATCAGTCCGCTCAAACTCCATCAAACACACACTCGGACAGAGTCCAGCACTCACAGAAACAAAGACTGGCACACACAGACAGACAAAGTCTGACACTCGCACACAACAGCAATAGACACCGAGTCTAACGCGCCCACACGGATGCCAAGTCCGGCACACGGACAGTGACACTGAGTCCTACGCACACACATAGACACAGCAAAGTCCAACACTCACACGGCACGGAGTCCCACACGCTCACAGACAGAGACAAGGACAAAGTCGAACGCACGCCGCACGGTGACAAATTCCCGCACGGACACCAGCGCTCCGCCCCTCCAGCCCTCCCGTGCCCTCTGATTGGCCCGCTCAGACGCGGGGGGCGGGTGGTGACCCCCAGCAGAACAAACCCTTCTATCTTGCATTGCCCTTCGCCATCATAATCACACAGCAGTGAACTTGTAAGAGTAAAGCAGCCGTCTGACAGACACGCGCTCAGAACCAGACGAGGCTGGGGTCACACAAACGGACTTGCATTGTGGTAACATCACTTTATTTATTGCCCCCCCCCGTGTTTTAAGGTGGGTTGTGCTGGAGTGGGCGGAGTCTTCAGAGGCACCGACGAATCAGGTGAGAGCGATGGTCACCTGCGGGAGGAGCTCAGCCAGGCGGGCGCAGCGATCGGGGGCGGCGGCCAAGGACGTGTCGGCCAATCGGATGCGGTGCAGCTGGGGGCAGGCGGCCAATGGGGTGAGGGCAGAGGTGTCGCCAATCACTAAGGTCAGAGTCAAAGGGAGGAACCAATCAGAGCCTGACCCCAGCACCCCGAGTTCACACCAGTTCACCCCAGTTCCCTTTGATCCGGTCGCACTGATCCCCATTGACCCCCACTGACCCCTCAGTGTCTCCCAGTCCCTCCCAGTGCCCCCTTGGTTCTCAAGGTTTCCATGGAGATCCAGCTCCTCCAGGTGGTGGAGGGGTGGGAAACCCTGCAGAGTTGTGACCTCATTGAGTGACAAGTCCAGAACCTGCGGAGGATGGGCAGCCGGATGCCTGGGTCCCTCCTGAACTCCTGGGTGGGTCCCCCGTGAATTCCTGGGTGGGTCCCCCCCTGAACTCCTGGGTTCTTTGGGGCACTGCTGGGTCCCCTCCTGAACTCCTGGGTGGGTCCCCTCCTGAACTCTTCAGTCCCCCCTGAGCAACTGGGGCCCCCATGGTCTCCTGGTTACCCTCCTGAACTCCTGGGTCCCCCCCTGAACCCACAGTCCCCTCCTGAACTCCTGGGTACCTTGGGACACTCCTGGGTCATTTGGGGCACTCCTGGTCCCCCTCCTGAACTCTTCGGTCGCCCTCCGAACTCCTGGGTGGGGCCCTCTTGAACTCCTGGGTGGGTCCCCTCCTGAAATCCTGGGTGGGTCCCCTCCCGAACTCCTGGGTACTTTGGGGCACTCCTGGTCCCCCTCCTGAACTCTTCGGTCGCCCTCCTGAAGTCCTGGGCGGGTCCCCTCCTGAAGTCCTGGGCGGGTCCCCTCCTGAAGTCCTGGGCGGGTCCCCTCCTGAACTCTTGATCCTTTGGGGCACTCCTGGGTCCCCTCCTGAACTCTTGGGTCTTTGGTGAACTCTTGGGTCCCCTCAGAACTCCTAGGTCCTTTGGGGCACTGCTGGGTCCCCTCCCGAACTCCTGGGTGGGTCCCTCCCGAACTCCTGGGTGGGTCTCTCCTGAACTCCTGGGTCCCCTCCTGAACTCTTGGGTACTTTGGGGCACTCCTGGGTCCCCTCAGAATGCCTGGGTTCCCCCTGAACTCCTGGGTACTTTGGGGCACTCCTGCGTTCCCCCCTGAACTCCTGGGTCCTTTGGGGCACTGCTGGGTCCCCTCCTGAACTCCTGGGTCCTTTGGGGAAATCCTGGGTCCTCTCCTGAACACCTGGGTCCGCTCCTGAACTCTTGGGTTACCCCCTGAACTCCTAGGTCCCCTCCTGAATTCTTCAGTCCCCTCCTGAACTCCCGGGCGGGTCCCCTCCTGAACTCCCGGGCGGGTCCCCTCCTGAACTCCCGGGCGGGTCCCCTCCTGAACTCCCGGGCGGGTCCCCTCCTGAACTCTGGATCCTTTGGGGCAATCCTGGGTCCCCTCCTGAACTCTTGGATCCTTTGGGGCACTCCTGGTCCCCCTCCTGAACTCCTGAATGGGTCCCCTCCTGAAGTCCTGGGTGGGTCCCGCCAGAACTCCTGGGTGGGTCCCTCCTGAACTTTTGGGTCCTTTGGGGCACTGCTGGGTCCCCTCCCGAACTCCTGGGTACTTTGGGACACTCCTGGGTACCCTCAGAACGCCTGGGTCCCCTACTGAACTCCTGGGTCCCCTCCGAACTCCTGTGTTACCCCCTGAACTCCTGGGTCCTTTGGGGCACTGCTGGGTCCCCTCCTGAACTCCTGGGAGGGTCCCCTCCTGAAATCCTGGGTGGGTCCCCTCCCGAACTCCTGGGTACTTTGGGGCACTCCTGGTCCCCCTCCTGAACTCTTCGGTCGCCCTCCTGAAGTCCTGAATGGGTCCCCTCCTGAAGTCCTGGGTGGGTCCCGCCAGAACTCCTGGGTGGGTCCCTCCTGAACTTTTGGGTCCTTTGGAGCACTGCTGGGTCCCCTCCCGAACTCCTGGGTGGGTCCCCTCCCGAACTCCTGGGTGGGTCCCCTCCCGAACTCCTGGGTGGGTCCCCTCCCGAACTCCTGGGTGGGTCCCCTCCCGAACTCCTGGGTGGGTCCCCTCCCGAACTCCTGGGTGGGTCCCCTCCCGAACTCCTGGGTGGGTCCCCTCCCGAACTCCTGGGTGGGTCCCCTCCCGAACTCCTGGGTGGGTCCCCTCCCGAACTCCTGGGTGGGTCCCCTCCCGAACTCCTGGGTGGGTCCCCTCCCGAACTCCTGGGTGGGTCCCCTCCCGAACTCCTGGGTGGGTCCCCTCCCGAACTCCTGGGTGGGTCCCTCCCGAACTCCTGGGTGGGTCCCTCCCGAACTCCTGGGTCCCCTCCTGAACTCTTGGGTACTTTGGGGCACTCCTGGGTCCCCTCAGAACGCCTGGGTCCCCTCCTGAACTCCTGGGTACTTTGGGGCACTCCTGGGTCCCCTCCCGAACTCCTGGGTGGGTCCCCTCCCGAACTCCTGGGTCCTTTGGGGCACTCCTGGGTACCCTCAGAACGCCTGGGTCCCCTACTGAACTCCTGGGTCCCCTCCGAACTCCTGTGTTACCCCCTGAACTCCTGGGTCCTTTGGGGCACTGCTGGGTCCCCTCCTGAACTTCTGGGAGGGTCCCCTCCTGATCTCTGGATCCTTTGGGGCACTTCTGAGTCCACTCCTGAACTCTTGGGTCCTCTGGTGAACTCTTGGGTCCCCTCAGAACTCCTGGGTCCTTTGGAGCACTGCTGGGTCCCCTCCCGAACTCCTGGGTGGGTCCCCTCCCGAACTCCTGGGTGGGGCCCTCTTGAACTCCTGGGTGGGGCCCTCTTGAACTCCTGGGTGGGGCCCTCTTGAACACCTGGGTGGGTCCCCTCCTGAACTCTTGGGTCCTTTGGGGCACTCCTGGGTCCCCTCCTGAACTCCTGGGTACCTTGGGACACTCCTGGGTCCTTTTGGGCACTCTTGGTCCCCCTCCTGAAATCTTCGGTCCCCCCCCGAACTCCTGGGTGGGGCCCTCTTGAACTCCTGGGTGGGGCCCTCTTGAACTCCTGGGTGGGTCCCCTCCCGAACTCTTGGGTCCCTTCCTGAACTCTGGATCCTTTGGGGCACTCCTGGGTCCCCTCCTGAAGACTGGATCCTTTGGGGTACTCCTCGGTCCCCTCCTGAACTTCCGGGTTCCCCCCTGATCTCCTGGGTCCTTTGGGCACTGCTGGGTCCCCTCCTGAACTCCTGGGTACCTTGGGGCACTCCTGGGTCCTCTCCTGAACTCCTGGGTCCGCTCCTGAACTCTTGGGTTACCCCCTGAACTCCTAGGTCCCCTCCTGAAGTCCTGGGCGGGTCCCCTCCTGAAGTCCTGGGCGGGTCCTTTCCTGAAGTCCTGGGCGGGTCCCCTCCTGAACTCTGGATCCTTTGGGACACTCCTGGGTCCACTCCTGAACTCTTGGGTCTTTGGTGAACTCTTGGGTCCCCTCAGAACTCCTGGGTCCTTTGGGGCATTGCTGGGTCCCCTCCCGAACTCCTGGGTGGGTCCCCTCCCGAACTCCTGGGTGGGTCCCCTCCCGAACTCCTGGGTGGGTCCCCTCCCGAACTCCTGGGTGGGTCCCCTCCCGAACTCCTGGGTGGGTCCCCTCCCGAACTCCTGGGTGGTTCCCTCCTGAACTCCTGGGTCCCCTCCTGAACTCTTGGGTACTTTGGGGCACTCCTGGGTCCCCTCAGAACGCCTGGGTCCCCTCCTGAACTCCTGGGTACTTTGGGGCACTCCTGGGTTCCGCCCTGAACTCCTGGGTCCTTTGGGGCTTTGCTGGGTCCCCTCCTGAACTCCTGGGTCCTTTGGGGCACTCCTGGGTCCTCTCCTGAACTCCTGGGTCCGCTCCTGAACTCTTGGGTTACCCCCTGAACTCCTAGGTCCCCTCCGGAATTCTTCAGTCCCTCCCTGAACTCCCGGTCCCCTCCTGAACTCCTGGGCGGGTCCCCTCCTGAACTCCTGGGCGGGTCCCCTCCTGAACTCTGGATCCTTTGGGGCAATCCTGGGTCCCCTCCTGAAGTCCTGGGTGGGTCCCGCCATGAACTCCTGGGTGGGTCCCTCCTGAACTTTTGGGTCCTTTGGGGCACTGCTGGGTCCCCTCCCGAACTCCTGGGTGGGTCCCCTCCCGAACTCCTGGGTACTTTGGGGCACTCCTGGGTACCCTCAGAACGCCTGGGTCCCCTACTGAACTCCTGGGTCCCCTCCGAACTCCTGTGTTACCACCTGAACTCCTGGGTCCTTTGGGGCACTGCTGGGTCCCCTCCTGAACTCCTGGGAGGGTCCCCTCCTGAACTCTGGATCCTTTGGGGCACTCCTGGGTCCACTCCTGAACTCTTGGGTCCTTTGGTGAACTCTTGGGTCCTTTGGTGAACTCTTGGGTCCCCTCAGAAATCCTGGGTCCTTTGGAGCACTGCTGGGTCCCCTCCCGAACTCCTGGGTGGGTCCCTCCTGAATCCTGGGTGGGTACCTCCCGAACTCCTGGGTCCCCTCCTGAACTCTTGGGTACTTTGGGGCACTGCTGGGTCCCCTCAGAAAGCCTGGGTTCCCCCTGAACTCCTGGGTACTTTGGGGCACTCCTGGGTTCCCCCCTGAACTCCTGAGTCCTTTGGGGCACTGCTGGGTCCCCTCCTGAACTCCTGGGTCCTTTGGGGCACTCCTGGGTCCCCTCCTGAACTCCAGGGTCCTTTGGGGCACTGCTGGGTCCTCTCCTAACTCCTGGGTCCGCTCCTGAACTCTTGGGTTACCCCCTGAACTCCTAGGTCCCCTCCTGAATTCTTCAGTCCCTCCCTGAACTCCTGGGCGGGTCCCCTCCTGTTCTCTTGGGTCCCCCCCTGATCTCTTGGGTCCTTTGGGGCACTGATGGGTCCGCTCCTGAACTCCTGGGTGGGTCCCTCTCGAACGCCTGGGTCCCCTCCTGAACTCTTGGGTACTTTGGGGCACTCCTGGGTCCCCTCAGAACGCCTGGGTTCCCCCCTGAACTCCTGGGTCCTTTGGGGCACTCCTGGTCCCCCTCCTGAACTTCTGAATGGGTCCCTCCTGAACTTCTGAATGGGTCCCTCCTGAACTTCTGAATGGGTCCCGCCATGAACTCCTGAATGGGTCCCGCCATGAACTCCTGGGTGGGTCCCGCCATGAACTCCTGGGTGGGTCCCTCCTGAACTCTTGGGTCCCCTCCTGAACTCTGGATCCTTTGGGGCACTCCTGGGTCCCCTCCTGAACTCTGGATCCTTTGGGGCACTCCTGAGTTCCCCCCTGAACTCCTGGTTCCTTTGGGGTACTCCTGGGTCCCCTCAGAACTCCTGGGTTCCCCCCTGAACTCCTGGGTCCTTTGGGGCACTCCTGGTCCCCCTCCTGAACTCTTCTGTCCCCCACTGAACTCCTGGGTCGTTTGGGGTACTCCTGGGTCCCCTCCTGAACTCCTGGGTCCCCTCCTGAACTCTGGATCCTTTCGGGCACTCCTGGGTCCCCTCCTAAGCTCTTGGGTCTTTTGGGAAACTCTTGGGTCCCCTCAGAACTCCTGGGTTCACCCCTGAACTCCTGGGTCCTTTGGGGCACTGCTGGGTCCCCTCCCGAACTCCTGGGTGGGTCCCCTCCCGAACTCCTGGGTACTTTGGGGCACGCCTGGGTCCCCTACTGAACTCCTGGGTCCCCTCTGAACTCCTGTGTTACCCCCTGAACTCCTGGGTCCTTTGGGGCACTGCTGGGTCCCCTCCTGAACTCCTGGGAGGGTCCCCTCCTGATCTCTGGATCCTTTGGGGCACTTCTGAGTCCACTCCTGAACTCTTGGGTCCTCTGGTGAACTCTTGGGTCCCCTCAGAACTCCTGGGTCCTTTGGAGCACTGCTGGGTCCCCTCCCGAACTCCTGGGTGGGTCCCTCTTGAACTCCTGGGTGGGTCCCTCTTGAACTCCTGGGTGGGTCCCTCTTGAACTCCTGGGTGGGGCCCTCTTGAACTCCTGGGTGGGGCCCTCTTGAACTCCTGGGTGGGGCCCTCTTGAACTCCTGGGTGGGGCCCTCTTGAACTCCTGGGTGGGTCCCCTCCCGAACTCCTGGGTACTTTGGGGCACTCCTGGGTACCCTCAGAACGCCTGGGTCCCCTACTGAACTCCTGGGTCCCCTCCGAACTCCTGTGTTACCACCTGAACTCCTGGGTCCTTTGGGGCACTGCTGGGTCCCCTCCTGAACTCCTGGGAGGGTCCCCTCCTGAACTCTGGATCCTTTGGGGCACTCCTGGGTCCACTCCTGAACTCTTGGGTCCTTTGGTGAACTCTTGGGTCCTTTGGTGAACTCTTGGGTCCCCTCAGAAATCCTGGGTCCTTTGGAGCACTGCTGGGTCCCCTCCCGAACTCCTGGGTGGGTCCCTCCTGAACTCCTGGGTGGGTCCCTCCCGAACTCCTGGGTCCCCTCCTGAACTCTTGGGTACTTTGGGGCACTGCTGGGTCCCCTCAGAAAGCCTGGGTTCCCCCTGAACTCCTGGGTACTTTGGGGCACTCCTGGGTTCCCCCCTGAACTCCTGAGTCCTTTGGGGCACTGCTGGGTCCCCTCCTGAACTCCTGGGTCCTTTGGGGCACTCCTGGGTCCCCTCCTGAACTCCAGGGTCCTTTGGGGCACTGCTGGGTCCTCTCCTAACTCCTGGGTCCGCTCCTGAACTCTTGGGTTACCCCCTGAACTCCTAGGTCCCCTCCTGAATTCTTCAGTCCCTCCCTGAACTCCTGGGCGGGTCCCCTCCTGTTCTCTTGGGTCCCCCCCTGATCTCTTGGGTCCTTTGGGGCACTGATGGGTCCGCTCCTGAACTCCTGGGTGGGTCCCTCTCGAACGCCTGGGTCCCCTCCTGAACTCTTGGGTACTTTGGGGCACTCCTGGGTCCCCTCAGAACGCCTGGGTTCCCCCCTGAACTCCTGGGTCCTTTGGGGCACTCCTGGTCCCCCTCCTGAACTTCTGAATGGGTCCCTCCTGAACTTCTGAATGGGTCCCTCCTGAACTTCTGAATGGGTCCCGCCATGAACTCCTGAATGGGTCCCGCCATGAACTCCTGGGTGGGTCCCGCCATGAACTCCTGGGTGGGTCCCTCCTGAACTCTTGGGTCCCCTCCTGAACTCTGGATCCTTTGGGGCACTCCTGGGTCCCCTCCTGAACTCTGGATCCTTTGGGGCACTCCTGAGTTCCCCCCTGAACTCCTGGTTCCTTTGGGGTACTCCTGGGTCCCCTCAGAACTCCTGGGTTCCCCCCTGAACTCCTGGGTCCTTTGGGGCACTCCTGGTCCCCCTCCTGAACTCTTCTGTCCCCCACTGAACTCCTGGGTCGTTTGGGGTACTCCTGGGTCCCCTCCTGAACTCCTGGGTCCCCTCCTGAACTCTGGATCCTTTCGGGCACTCCTGGGTCCCCTCCTAAGCTCTTGGGTCTTTTGGGAAACTCTTGGGTCCCCTCAGAACTCCTGGGTTCACCCCTGAACTCCTGGGTCCTTTGGGGCACTGCTGGGTCCCCTCCCGAACTCCTGGGTGGGTCCCCTCCCGAACTCCTGGGTACTTTGGGGCACGCCTGGGTCCCCTACTGAACTCCTGGGTCCCCTCTGAACTCCTGTGTTACCCCCTGAACTCCTGGGTCCTTTGGGGCACTGCTGGGTCCCCTCCTGAACTCCTGGGAGGGTCCCCTCCTGATCTCTGGATCCTTTGGGGCACTTCTGAGTCCACTCCTGAACTCTTGGGTCCTCTGGTGAACTCTTGGGTCCCCTCAGAACTCCTGGGTCCTTTGGAGCACTGCTGGGTCCCCTCCCGAACTCCTGGGTGGGTCCCTCTTGAACTCCTGGGTGGGTCCCTCTTGAACTCCTGGGTGGGGCCCTCTTGAACTCCTGGGTGGGGCCCTCTTGAACTCCTGGGTGGGGCCCTCTTGAACTCCTGGGTGGGGCCCTCTTGAACTCCTGGGTGGGTCCCCTCCCGAACTCCTGGGTACTTTGGGGCACTCCTGGGTACCCTCAGAACGCCTGGGTCCCCTACTGAACTCCTGGGTCCCCTCCGAACTCCTGTGTTACCACCTGAACTCCTGGGTCCTTTGGGGCACTGCTGGGTCCCCTCCTGAACTCCTGGGAGGGTCCCCTCCTGAACTCTGGATCCTTTGGGGCACTCCTGGGTCCACTCCTGAACTCTTGGGTCCTTTGGTGAACTCTTGGGTCCTTTGGTGAACTCTTGGGTCCCCTCAGAACTCCTGGGTCCTTTGGAGCACTGCTGGGTCCCCTCCCGAACTCCTGGGTGGGTCCCTCCTGAACTCCTGGGTGGGTCCCTCCCGAACTCCTGGGTCCCCTCCTGAACTCTTGGGTACTTTGGGGCACTGCTGTGTCCCCTCAGAAAGCCTGGGTTCCCCCTGAACTCCTGGGTACTTTGGGGCACTCCTGGGTTGCCCCCTGAACTCCTGAGTCCTTTGGGGCACTGCTGGGTCCCCTCCTGAACTCCTGGGTCCTTTGGGGCACTCCTGGGTCCCCTCCTGAACTCCTGGGTCCTTTGGGGCACTCCTGGGTCCTCTCCTAACTCCTGGGTCCGCTCCTGAACTCTTGGGTTACCCCCTGAACTCCTAGGTCCCCTCCTGAATTCTTCAGTCCCTCCCTGAACTCCTGGGCGGGTCCCCTCCTGAACTCCTGGGCGGGTCCCCTCCTGAACTCCTGGGCGGGTCCCTCCTGAACTCCTGGGCGGGTCCCCTCCTGTTCTCTTGGGTCCCCTCCTGAACTCTTGGGTACTTTGGGGCACTCCTGGGTCCCCTCAGAACGCCTGGGTCCCCTCCTGAACTCCTGGGTCCCCTCCGAACTCCTGTGTTCCCCCCTGAACTCCTGGGTCCTTTGGGGCACTGATGGGTCCGCTCCTGAACTCCTGGGTGGGTCCCTCTCGAACGCCTGGGTCCCCTCCTGAACTCTTGGGTACTTTGGGGCACTCCTGGGTCCCCTCAGAACGCCTGGGTTCCCCCCTGAACTCCTGGGTCCTTTGGGGCACTCCTGGTCCCCCTCCTGAACTTCTGAATGGGTCCCTCCTGAACTTCTGAATGGGTCCCTCCTGAACTTCTGAATGGGTCCCTCCTGAACTTCTGAATGGGTCCCTCCTGAACTTCTGAATGGGTCCCGCCATGAAGTCCTGGGTGGGTCCCGCCATGAACTCCTGGGTGGGTCCCGCCATGAACTCCTGGGTGGGTCCCTCCTGAACTCTTGGGTCCCCTCCTGAACTCTGGATCCTTTGGGGCACTCCTGGGTCCCCTCCTGAACTCTGGATCCTTTGGGGCACTCCTGAGTTCCCCCCTGAACTCCTGGTTCCTTTGGGGTACTCCTGGGTCCCCTCAGAACTCCTGGGTTCCCCCCTGAACTCCTGGGTCCTTTGGGGCACTCCTGGTCCCCCTCCTGAACTCTTCTGTCCCCCACTGAACTCCTGGGTCGTTTGGGGTACTCCTGGGTCCCCTCCTGAACTCCTGGGTCCCCTCCTGAACTCTGGATCCTTTCGGGCACTCCTGGGTCCCCTCCTAAGCTCTTGGGTCTTTTGGGAAACTCTTGGGTCCCCTCAGAACTCCTGGGTTCACCCCTGAACTCCTGGGTCCTTTGGGGCACTGCTGGGTCCCCTCCCGAACTCCTGGGTGGGTCCCCTCCCGAACTCCTGGGTACTTTGGGGCACGCCTGGGTCCCCTACTGAACTCCTGGGTCCCCTCTGAACTCCTGTGTTACCCCCTGAACTCCTGGGTCCTTTGGGGCACTGCTGGGTCCCCTCCTGAACTCCTGGGAGGGTCCCCTCCTGATCTCTGGATCCTTTGGGGCACTTCTGAGTCCACTCCTGAACTCTTGGGTCCTCTGGTGAACTCTTGGGTCCCCTCAGAACTCCTGGGTCCTTTGGAGCACTGCTGGGTCCCCTCCCGAACTCCTGGGTGGGTCCCTCTTGAACTCCTGGGTGGGTCCCTCTTGAACTCCTGGGTGGGGCCCTCTTGAACTCCTGGGTGGGGCCCTCTTGAACTCCTGGGTGGGGCCCTCTTGAACTCCTGGGTGGGGCCCTCTTGAACTCCTGGGTGGGGCCCTCTTGAACTCCTGGGTGGGTCCCCTCCCGAACTCCTGGGTACTTTGGGGCACTCCTGGGTACCCTCAGAACGCCTGGGTCCCCTACTGAACTCCTGGGTCCCCTCCGAACTCCTGTGTTACCACCTGAACTCCTGGGTCCTTTGGGGCACTGCTGGGTCCCCTCCTGAACTCCTGGGAGGGTCCCCTCCTGAACTCTGGATCCTTTGGGGCACTCCTGGGTCCACTCCTGAACTCTTGGGTCCTTTGGTGAACTCTTGGGTCCTTTGGTGAACTCTTGGGTCCCCTCAGAACTCCTGGGTCCTTTGGAGCACTGCTGGGTCCCCTCCCGAACTCCTGGGTGGGTCCCTCCTGAACTCCTGGGTGGGTCCCTCCCGAACTCCTGGGTCCCCTCCTGAACTCTTGGGTACTTTGGGGCACTGCTGTGTCCCCTCAGAAAGCCTGGGTTCCCCCTGAACTCCTGGGTACTTTGGGGCACTCCTGGGTTGCCCCCTGAACTCCTGAGTCCTTTGGGGGACTGCTGGGTCCCCTCCTGAACTCCTGGGTCCTTTGGGGCACTCCTGGGTCCCCTCCTGAACTCCTGGGTCCTTTGGGGCACTCCTGGGTCCTCTCCTAACTCCTGGGTCCGCTCCTGAACTCTTGGGTTACCCCCTGAACTCCTAGGTCCCCTCCTGAATTCTTCAGTCCCTCCCTGAACTCCTGGGCGGGTCCCCTCCTGAACTCCTGGGCGGGTCCCCTCCTGAACTCCTGGGCGGGTCCCTCCTGAACTCCTGGGCGGGTCCCCTCCTGTTCTCTTGGGTCCCCTCCTGAACTCTTGGGTACTTTGGGGCACTCCTGGGTCCCCTCAGAACGCCTGGGTCCCCTCCTGAACTCCTGGGTCCCCTCCGAACTCCTGTGTTCCCCCCTGAACTCCTGGGTCCTTTGGGGCACTGATGGGTCCGCTCCTGAACTCCTGGGTGGGTCCCTCTCGAACGCCTGGGTCCCCTCCTGAACTCTTGGGTACTTTGGGGCACTCCTGGGTCCCCTCAGAACGCCTGGGTTCCCCCCTGAACTCCTGGGTCCTTTGGGGCACTCCTGGTCCCCCTCCTGAACTTCTGAATGGGTCCCTCCTGAACTTCTGAATGGGTCCCTCCTGAACTTCTGAATGGGTCCCTCCTGAACTTCTGAATGGGTCCCGCCATGAAGTCCTGGGTGGGTCCCGCCATGAACTCCTGGGTGGGTCCCTCCTGAACTCTTGGGTCCCCTCCTGAACTCTGGATCCTTTGGGGCACTCCTGGGTCCCCTCCTGAACTCTGGATCCTTTGGGGCACTCCTGAGTTCCCCCCTGAACTCCTGGTTCCTTTGGGGCACTCCTGGGTCCCCTCAGAACTCCTGGGTTCCCCCCTGAACTCTGGATCCTTTGGGGCACTCCTGGGTCCACTCCTGAACTCTTGGGTCCTTTGGTGAACTCTTGGGTCCCCTCAGAACTCCTGGGTCCTTTGGGGCACTGCTGGGTATCCTCAGTACTTTTGGGTTCCACCCTGAACTCCTGGGTCCTTTGGAACACTGCTGGGTCCCCTCCCGAACTCCTGGGTGGGTCCCTCCCGAACTCCTGGGTGGGTCCCTCCCGAACTCCTGGGTCCCCTCCTGAACTCTTGGGTACTTTGGGGCACTCCTGGGTCCCCTCAGAATGCCTGGGTTCCCCCCTGAACTCCTGGGTCCTTTGGGGCATTCCTGGGTACCCTCCTGAACTCTGGATCCTTTGGGGCACTCCTGGGTCCTTTGGGGCACTCCTGGGTCCTTTGGGGCACTCCTGGCTCCTCTCCTGAACTCCTGGGTCCGCTCCTGAACTCTTGGGTTACCCCCTGAACTCCTAGGTCCCGTCCTGAATTCTTCAGTCCCTCCCTGAACTCCCGGTCCCCTCCTGAACTCCTGGGCGGGTCCCTCCTGAACTCCTGGGCGGGTCCCCTACCGAACTCCTGGGCGGGTCCCTCCTGAACTCCTGGGTGGGTCCCCTCCCGAACTCCTGGGTGGGTCCCCTCCCGAACTCCTGGGTGGGTCCCCTCCCGAACTCCTGGGTGGGTCCCCTCCCGAACTCCTGGGTGGGTCCCCTCCCGAACTCCTGGGTGGGTCCCCTCCCGAACTCCTGGGTGGGTCCCCTCCCGAACTCCTGGGTGGGTCCCCTCCCGAACTCCTGGGTGGGTCCCTCCTGATCTCTTGGGTGCCCTCCTGATCTCTTGGGTGCCCTCCTGATCTCTTGGGTGCCCTTCTGATCTCTTGGGTCCCCTCAGAACTCCTGGGTCCTTTGGGGCACTCCTGCTCCCCCTCCTGAACTCTTCAGTCCCCCACTGAACTCCTGGGTCCTTTGGGGTACTCCTGGGTCCCCTCCTGAACTCCTGGGTCCCCTCCTGAACTCCGGATCCTTTCGGGCACTCCTGGGTCCCCTCCTAAGCTCTTGGTTCCTTTGGGGAACTCTTGGGTCCCCTCAGAACTCCTGGGTTCACCCCTGAACTCCTGGGTCCTTTGGGGCACTGCTGGGTCCCATCCAGAACTCCTGGGTGGGTCCCGTCTCGAACTCCTGGGTGGGTCCCGTCTCGAACTCCTGGGTGGGTCCCGTCCCGAACTCCTGGGTGGGTCCCCTCCCGAACTCCTGGGTACTTTGGGGCACTGCTGGGTACCCTCAGAACGCCTGGGTCCCCTCCTGAACTCCTGGGTCCCCTCCGAACTCCTGTGTTACCCCCTGAACTCCTGGGTCCTTTGGGGCACTGCTGGGTCCCCTCCTGAACTCCTGGGAGGGTCCCCTCCTGAAGTCTGGATCCTTTGGGGCACTCCTGGGTCCACTCCTGAACTCTTGGGTCTTTGGTGAACTCTTGGGTCCCCTCAGAACTCCTGGGTCCTTTGGGGCACTGCTGGGTCCCCTCCCGAACTCCTGGGTGGGTCCCTCCCGAACTCCTGGGTGGGTCCCTCCCGAACTCCTGGGTGGGTCCCTCCCGAACTCCTGGGTGGGTCTCTCCTGAACTCCTGGGTCCCCTCCTGAACTCTTGGGTACTTTGGGGCACTCCTGGGTCCCCTCAGAACGCCTGGGTTCCCCCTGAACTCCTGGGTACTTTGGGGCACTCCTGGGTTCCCCCCTGAACTCCTGGGTCCTTTGGGGCACTGCTGGGTCCCCTCCTGAACTCCTGGGTCCTTTGGGGCACTCCTGGGTCCCCTCCTGAACTCCTGGGTCCTCTGGGGCACTCCTGGGTCCTCTCCTAACTGCTGGGTCCGCTCCTGAACTCTTGGGTTACCCCCTGAACTCCTAGGTCCCCTCCTGAATTCTTCAGTCCCTCCCTGAACTCCTGGGCACGTCCCTCCTGAACTCCTGGGCGGGTCCCCTCCTGTTCTCCTGGGTCCCCTCGTGAACTCTTGGGTACTTTGGGGCACGCCTGGGTCCGCTCCTGAACTCCTGGGTGAGTCCCTCCCGAACTCCTGGGTGGGTCCCTCCCGAACTCCTGGGTCCCCTCCTGAACTCTTGGGTACTTTGGGGCACTCCTGGGTCCCCTCAGAACGCCTGGGTTCCCCCCTGAACTCCTGGGTCCTTTGGGGCATTCCTGGGTACCCTCCTGAACTCTGGATCCTTTGGGGCACTCCTGGGTCCCCTCCTGAACTCCTGGGTCCTTTGGGGCACTCCTGGTCCCCCTCCTGAAATCCTGAATGGGTCCCCTCAGAACTCCTGGGTCCCCTCCTGAACTCTTGGGTACTTTGGGTCACTCCTGGGTCCCCTCAGAACGCCTGGGTCCCCTCCTGAACTCCTGGGTCCCCTCCGAACTCCTGTGTTCCCCCCTGAACTCCTGGGTCCTTTGGGGCACTGATGGGTCCGCTCCTGAACTCCTGGGTGGGTCCCTCTCGAACGCCTGGGTCCCCTCCTGAACTCTTGGGTACTTTGGGGCACTCCTGGGTCCCCTCAGAACGCCTGGGTTCCCCCCTGAACTCCTGGGTCCTTTGGGGCACTCCTGGTCCCCCTCCTGAACTTCTGAATGGGTCCCTCCTGAACTTCTGAATGGGTCCCTCCTGAACTTCTGAATGGGTCCCTCCTGAACTCCTGAATGGGTCCCGCCATGAAGTCCTGGGTGGGTCCCGCCATGAACTCCTGGGTGGGTCCCGCCATGAACTCCTGGGTGGGTCCCTCCTGAACTCTTGGGTCCCCTCCTGAACTCTGGATCCTTTGGGGCACTCCTGGGTCCCCTCCTGAACTCTGGATCCTTTGGGGCACTCCTGAGTTCCCCCCTGAACTCCTGGTTCCTTTGGGGCACTCCTGGGTCCCCTCAGAACTCCTGGGTTCCCCCCTGAACTCCTGGGTCCTTTGGGGCACTCCTGGTCCCCCTCCTGAACTCTTCGGTCCCCCACTGAACTCCTGGGTCGTTTGGGGTACTCCTGGGTCCCCTCCTGAACTCCTGGGTCCCCTCCTGAACTCCTGGGTCCCCTCCTGAACTCCTGGGTCCCCTCCTGAACTCTGGATCCTTTCGGGCACTCCTGGGTCCCCTCCTAAGCTCTTGGGTCTTTTGGGGAACTCTTGGGTCCCCTCAGAACTCCTGGGTTCACCCCTGAACTCCTGGGTCCTTTGGGGCACTGCTGGGTCCCCTCCCGAACTCCTGGGTGGGTCCCCTCCCGAACTCCTGGGTACTTTGGGGCACTGCTGGGTACCCTCAGAACACCTTGGTCCCCTCCTGAACTCCTGGGTCCCCTCCGAACTCCTGTGTTACCCCCTGAACTCCTGGGTCCTTTGGGGCACTGCTGGGTCCCGTCCCGAACTCCTGGGTGGGTCCCGTCCCGAACTCCTGGGTGGGTCCCTCCCGAACTCCTGGGTGGGTCCCTCTCGAATTCCTGCGTCCCCTCCTGAACTCTTGGGTACTTTGGGGCACTCCTGGGTCCCCTCAGAACGCCTGGGTTCCCCCTGAACTCCTGGGTACTTTGGGGCACTCCTGGGTTCCCCCCTGAACTCCTGGGTCCTTTGGGGCACTGCTGGGTCCCCTCCTGAACTCCTGGGTCCTTTGGGGCACTCCTGGGTCCCCTCCTGAACTCCTGGGTCCTTTGGGGCACTCCTGGTTCCTCTCCTAACTCCTGGGTCCGCTCCTGAACTCTTGGGTTACCCCCTGAACTCCTAGGTCCCCTCCTGAATTCTTCAGTCCCTCCCTGAACTCCTGGGCGGGTCCCTCCTGAACTCCTGAGCGGGTCCCTCCTGAACTCCTGGGCGGGTCCCTCCTGAACTCCTGGGCGGGTCCCCTCCTGTTCTCTTGGGTCCCCTCCTGAACTCTTGGGTACTTTGGGGCACTCCTGGGTCCCCTTAGAACGCCTGGGTCCCCTCCTGAACTCCTGGGTCCCCTCTGAACTCCTGTGTTCCCCCCTGAACTCCTGGGTCCTTTGGGGCACTGATGGGTCCGCTCCTGAACTCCTGGTTGGGTCCCTCCCGAACTCCTGGGTGGGTCCCTCTCGAATTCTTGGGTCCCCTCCTGAACTCTTGGGTACTTTGGGGCACTCCTGGGTCCCCTCAGAACGCCTGGGTTCCCCCCTTAACTCCTGGGTCCTTTGGGGCACTCCTGGTCCTAATGAATGGGTCCCTCCTGAACTCCTGAATGGGTCCCTCCTGAACTCCTGGGTGGGTCCCGCCATGAACTCCTGGGTGGGTCCCTCCTGAACTCTTGGGTCCCCTCCTGAACTCTGGATCCTTTGGGGCACTCCTGGGTCCCCTCCTGAACTCTGGATCCTTTGGGGCACTCCTGAGTTCCCCCCTGAACTCCTGGTTCCTTTGTGGCACTCCTGGGTCCCCTCAGAACTCCTGGGTCCTTTGGGGCACTCCTGGTCCCCCTCCTGAACTCTTCGGTCCCCCACTGAACTCCTGGGTCCTTTGGGGCACTCCTGGGTCCCCTCCTGAAATCTTGGTTCCCCTCCTGAACTCTTGGTTCCCTTCCTGAACTCCTGGGTCCTTTGGAACACTCCTGGGTCCCCTCCCGAACTCCTGGGTGGGTCCCCTCCCGAACTCCTGGGTGGGTCCCCTCCCGAACTCCTGGGTGGGTCCCCTCCCGATCTCCTGGGTGAGTCCCCTCCCGAACTCCTGGGTGGGTCCCCTCCCGAACTCCTGGGTGGGTCCCCCGCCGAACTCCTGGGTACTTTGGGGCACTCCTGGGTGCCCTCAGAACGCCTGGGTCCCCTCCTGAACTCCTGGGTCCTTTGGGGCACTCCTCGGTCCCCTCCTGAACTCCTGGGTGGGTCCCCTCCTGAACTCTGGATCCTTTGGGGCACTCCTGGGTCCCCTCCTGAACTCTTGGGTCCTTTGGTGAACTCTTGGGTCCCCTCAGAACTCCTGGGTCCTTTGGGGCACTGCTGGGTATCCTCAGTACTTTTGGGTTCCACCCTGAACTCCTGGGTCCTTTGGAACACTGCTGGGTCCCCTCCCGAACTCCTGGGTGGGTCCCCTCCCGAACTCCTGGGTGGGTCCCTCCCGAACTCCTGGGTGGGTCCCTCCCGAACTCCTGGGTCCCCTCCTGAACTCTTGGGTACTTTGGGGCACTCCTGGGTCCCCTCAGAATGCCTGGGTTCCCCCCTGAACTCCTGGGTCCTTTGGGGCATTCCTGGGTACCCTCCTGAACTCTGGATCCTTTGGGGCACTCCTGGGTCCTTTGGGGCACTCCTGGGTCCTTTGGGGCACTCCTGGCTCCCCTCCTGAACTCCTGGGTCCTTTGGGGCACTCCTGGTCCCCCTCCTGAAATCCTGAATGGGTCCCCTCAGAACTCCTGGGTCCCCTCCTGAACTCCTGGGTGCGTCCCGCCATGAACTCCTGGGTGGGTCCCTCCTGAACTCCTGGGTGGGTCCCTCCTGAACTCCTGGGTGGGTCCCTCCTGAACTCCTGGGTGGGTCCCTCCTGAACTCCTGGGTCCTTTGGGGCACTCCTGGTCCTTCTCCTGAACTATTGAATGGGTCCCTCCTGAACTCCTGGGTCCCCTCCTGAACTCTGGATCCTTTGGGGCACTCCTGGGTCCCCTCCTGAACTCTGGATCCTTTGGGGCACTCCTGGGTCCCCTTCTGAACTCCTGGGTCCTTTGGGGCACTCCTGGGTCCTCTCCTGAACTCCTGGGTCCGCTCCTTTACTCTTGGGTTACCTCCTGAACTCCTAGGTCCCCTCCTGAATTCTTCAGTCCCTCCCTGAACTCCCGTTCCCCTCCTGAACTCCTGAATGGGTCCCCTCAGAACTCCTGGGTCTCCTCCTGAAGTCCTGGGTGGGTCCCGCCATGAAGTCCTGGGTGGGTCCCGCCATGAAGTCCTGCGTGGGTCCCTCCTGAACTCTTGGGTCTCCTCCTGAACTCTGCATCCTTTGGGGTACTCCTGGGTCCCCTCCTGAACTCTGGATCCTTTGGGGCACTCCTGGGTTCCCCCCTGAACTCCTGGGTCCTTTGGGGCACTGCTGGGTCCCCTCCTGAACTCCTGGGTGGGTCCCCTCCTGAACTCCTAGGTGGGTCCCCTCAGAACTCCTGCATTCCCCACTGAACGCCTGGGTCCTTTGGGGCACTCCTGGGTCCCCTCCCGAACTCCTGGGCGGGTCCCCTCCCGAACTCCTGGGTCCTTTGGGGCACTCCTGGTCCCCCTCCGGAACTCCTGATTGGGTCCCCACAGAACTCCTGGGTCCCCTCCTCAAGTCCTGGGTGGGTCCCACCCTGAACTCCTGGGTCCTTTGGGGCACTCCTGGTCCCCCTCCTGATCTCCTGCATGGGTCCCTCCTGAACTCCTGCATGGGTCCCTCCTGAAGTCCTGGGTGGGTCCCTCCTGAACTCTTGCGTCCCCTCCTGAACTCTGGATCCTTTGGGGCACTCCTGGGTCCACTCCTGAACTCTGGATCCTTTGGGGCACTCCTGTGTTCCTCCCTGAACTCTTGGGTCCTTTGGGGCACTGCTGGGTCCCCTCCTGAACTCCTGGGTGGGTCCCCTCCTGAACTCCTAGGTGGGTCCCCTCCTGAACTCCTGGGTCGTTTGGGGCACTCTTGGGTCCCCTAAGAACTCCTGGTCCCCCACTTAACTCCTGGGTCCTTTGGGGCACTCCTGGGTCCTCTCCTGAACTCTGGATCCTTTGGGGCACTCCTGGGTCCCCTCCTAAGCTCTTGGGTCCTTTGGGGAACTCTTGGGTCCCCTCAGAACTCCTGGGTTCACCCCTGAACTCCTGGGTCCTTTGGGGCACTCCTGGGTCTCCTCAGTACTCTTGGGTTCCCCCCTGAACTCCTGGGTCCTTTGGGGCACTGCTGGGTCCCCTCCCGAACTCCTGGGTGGGTCCCCTCCCGAACTCCGGGGTGGGTCCTCTCCCGAACTCTTGGGTACTTTGGGGCACTCCTGGGTCCCCTCAGAACGCCTGGGTTCCCCCCTGAACTCCTGGGTCCTTTGGGGCATTCGTGGGTTCCCTCCTGAACTCCTGAATGGGTCCCTTCAGACCTCCTGGGTCCCCTCCTGAAGACCTGGGTGGGTCCCGCCATGATCTCCTGGGTGGGTCCCTCCTGAACTCCTGCATGGGTCCCTCCTGAACTCCTGCATGGGTCCCTCCTGAACTCCTGCATGGTTCCCTCCTGAACTCTGGATCCTTTGGGGCACTCCTGGGTCCACTCCTGAACTCTGGATCCTTTGGGGCACTCCTGGGTTCCCCCCTGAACTCCTGGGTCCTTTGGGGCACTCCTGGTCCCCCTCCTGAACTCCTCGGTCCCCCACTGAACTCCTGGGTCCTTTGGGGACTCCTGGGTCCCCTCCTGTACTCTGGATCCTTTCGGGCACTCGTGGGCCCCCTCCTCAGCTCTTGGGTCCTTTGGGGAACTCTTGCGTCCCCTCAGAACTCCTGGGTTCACCCCTGAACTCCTGGGTACTTTGGGGCACTGCTGGGTCCCCTCCCGAACTCCTGGGTGGGTCCCCTCCCGAACTCCTGGGTGGGTCCCCTCCCGAACTCCTGGGTGGGTCCAGTCCCGAACACCTGGGTGGGTCCCCTCCCGAACTCCTGGGTACTTTGGGGCACTCCTGGGAACCTTCAGGACGCCTGGGTTCCCCCCTGAACTCCTGGGTCCTTTGGGGCATTCCTGTGTTCCCTCCTGAACTCTGGATCCTTTGGGGCACTCCTGGGTCCCCTCCTGAACTCCTGGGTCCTTTGAGGCACTCCTGGTCCCCCTCCTGAACTCCTGAATGGGTCCCCTCAGAACTCATGGGTCCCTTCCTGAAGTCCTGGGTGGGTCCCTCCTGAACTTCTGGGTCCCACCCTGAACTCCTGGGTCCTTTGGGGCACTCCTGGTCCTCCTCCTGAACTATTGAATGGGTCCCTCCTGAACTCCTGAATGGGTCCCCTCAGAACTCCTGGGTCCCCTTCTGAAGACCTGGGTGGGTCCCGCCATGAAGTCCTGGGTGGGTCCCTCCTGAACTCTTGGGTCCCCTCCTGAACCCTGGATCCTTTGGGGCACTCCTGGGTCCCCTCCTGAACTCTGGATCCTTTGGGGCACTCCTGGGTTCCCCCCTGAACTCCTGGGTCCTTTGGGGCACTGCTGGGTCCCCTCCTGAACTCCTGGGTGGGTCCCTCCTGAACTCCTGGGTGGGTCCCTCCTGATCTCTTGAGTGCCCTCCTGATCTCTTGGGTGCCCTCCTGATCTCTTGGGTCCTTTGTGGCACTCTTGGGTCTCCTCAGAACTCCTGGGTTCCCCACTGAACTCCTGGGTCCTTTGGGGCCCTCTTGGGTCCTCTCCTGAACTCCTGGGTCCGCTCCTGAACTCTATGGTTACCCCCTGAACTACTGGGTCCCGTTCTGAATTTTTCAGTCCCCTCCTGAACTCCTGGGCGGGTCCCCTCCTGAACTCCTGGGCGGGTCCCCTCCTGAACTCCTGGGCGGGTCCCCTCCTGAACTCTGGATCCTTTGGGGCACTCTTGGGTCCCCTCCTGAACTCCTGGGCGGGTCCCCTCCTGAACTCTGGATCCTTTGGGGCACTCTTGGGTCCCCTCCTGAACTCCTGGGTCCTTTGGGGCACTCTTGGGTCCCCTCCGGAACTCCTGAATGGGTCCCCACAGAACTCCTGGGTCCCCTCCTCAAGTCCTGGGTGGGTCCCGCCATGAACTCCTGGGTGGGGCCCTGCTGAACTTTTGGGTCCCACCCTGAACTCCTGGGTCCTTTGGGGCACTCCTGGTCCCCCTCCTGAACTCATGAATGGGTCCCTCCTGAACTCCTGCATGGGTCCCTCCTGAAGTCCTGGGTGGGTCCCTCCTGAACTCTTGCGTCCCCTCCTGAACTCTGGATCCTTTGGGGCACTCCTGGGTCCACTCCTGAACTCTGGATCCTTTGGGGCACTCCTGTGTTCCTCCCTGAACTCTTGGGTCCTTTGGGGCACTGCTAGGTCCCCTCCTGAACTCCTGGGTGGGTCCCCTCCTGACCTCCTGGGTCCTTTGGGGCACTGTTGGGTCCCCTAAGAACTCCTGGGTCCCCCTCTGAACTCCTGGGTCCTTTGGGGCACTCCTGGGTCCCCTCCTGAACTCCTGGGTCCTTTGAGGCACTCCTGGTCCCCCTCCTGAACTCCTGAATGGGTCCCCTCAGAACTCATGGGTCCCTTCCTGAAGTCCTGGGTGGGTCCCTCCTGAACTCCTGGGTGGGTCCCTCCTGAACTTCTGGGTCCCACCCTGAACTCCTGGGTCCTTTGGGGCACTCCTGGTCCTCCTCCTGAACTATTGAATGGGTCCCTCCTGAACGGGTCCCCTCAGAACTCCTGGGTCCCCTCCTGAAGTCTTGGGTGGGTCCCGCCATGAAGTCCTGGGTGGGTCCCTCCTGAACTCTTGGGTCTCCTCCTGAACCCTGGATCCTTTGGGGCACTCCTGGGTCCCCTCCTGAACTCTGGATCCTTTGGGGCACTCCTGGGTTCCCCCCTGAACTCCTGGGTCCTTTGGGGCACTGCTGGGTCCCCTCCCGAACTCCTGGGTGGGTCCCTCCTGAACTCCTGGGTGGGTCCCTCCTGATCTCTTGGGTGCCCTCCTGATCTCTTGGGTGCCCTCCTGATCTCTTGGGTGCCTTCCTGATCTCTTGGGTCCTTTGTGGCACTCTTGGGTCTCCTCAAAACTCCTGGGTTCCCCAATGAAGTCCTGGGTCCTTTGGGGCACTCCTGGGTCCTCTCCTGAACTCCTGGGTCCGCTCCTGAACTCCTGGATTACCCCCTGAACTCCTGGGTCCCCTTCTGAATTTTTCAGTCACTCCCTGAACTCCTGGGCGGGTCCCCTCCTGAACTCCTGGGCGGGTCCCCTCCTGAACTCCTGGGCGGGTCCCCTCCTGAACTCCTGGGCGGGTCTCCTCCTGAACTCTGGATCCTTTGGGGCACTCTTGGGTCCCCTCCTCAACTCCTGGGTCCTTTGGGGCACTGCTGGGTCCCCTCCTGAACTCCTGGGTGGGTCCCTCCTGAACTCCTGGGTGGGTCTCTCCTGATCTCTTGGGTGCCCTCCTGATCTCTTGGGTGCCCTCCTGATCTCTTGGGTGCCCTCCTGATCTCTTGGGTGCCCTCCTGATATCTTGGGTCCTTTGGGGCCCTCTTGGTTCTCCTCAGAACTCCTGCTTTCCCCACTGAACGCCTGGGTCCTTTGGGGCACTCCTGGGTCCCCTCCCGAACTCCTGGGCGGGTCCCCTCCCGAACTCCTGGGCGGGTCCCCTCCCGAACTCCTGGGCGTGTCCCCTCCCGATACTCCTGGGCGGGTCCCCTCCCGAACTCCTGGGTGGGTCCCCTCCCGAACCCCTGGGTCCTTTGGGGCACTCCTGGTCCCCCTCCGGAACTCCTGATTGGGTCCCCACAGAACTCCTGGGTCCCCTCCTCAAGTCCTGGGTGGGTCCTGCCATGAACTCCTGGGTGGGGCCCTGCTGAACTTTTGGGTCCCACCCTGAAATCCTGGGTCCTTTGGGGGACTCCTGGTCCCCCTCCTGAACTCCTGAATGGGTCCCTCCTGAACTCCTGCATGGGTCCCTCCTGAAGTCCTGGGTGGGTCCCTCCTGAACTCTTGCGTCCCCTCCTGAACTCTGGATCCTTTGGGGCACTCCTGGGTCCACTCCTGAACTCTGGATCTTTTGGGGCACTCCTGGGTTCCCCCCTGAACTCCTGGGTCCTTTGGGGCACTGCTGGGTCCCCTCCTGAACTCCTGGGTGGGTCCCCTCCTGAACTCCTGGGTGGGTCTCCTCCTGAACTCCTGGGTCGTTTGGGGCATTCTTGGGTCCCCTAAGAACTCCTGGTCCCCCACTTAACTCCTGGGTCCTTTGGGGCACTCCTGGGTCCTCTCCTGAACTCTGGATCCTTTGGGGCACTCCTGGGTCCCCTCCTAAGCTCTTGGGTCCTTTGGGGAACTCTTGCATCCCCTCAGAATTCCTGGGTTCACCCCTGAACTCCTGGGTCCTTTGGGGCACTCCTGGGTCTCCTCAGTACTCTTGGGTTCCCCCCTGAACTCCTGGGTCCTTTGGGGCACTGCTGGGTCCCCTCCCGAACTCCTGGGTGGGTCCCCTCCCGAACTCCTGGGTGGGTCCCCTCCCGAACTCCGGGGTGGGTCCCCTCCCGAACTCCGGGGTGGGTCCCCTCCCGAACTCTTGGGTACTTTGGGGAACTCCTGGGTCCCCTCAGAACGCCTGGGTTCCCCCCTGAACTCCTGGGTCCTTTGGGGCATTCCTGGGTTCCCTCCTGAACTCTGGATCCTTTGGGGCACTCCTGCGTCCCCTCCTGAACTCCTGGGTCCTTTGGGGCACTCCTGGTCCCCCTCTTGAACTCCTGAATGGGTCCCCTCAGAACTCCTGGGTCTCCTCCTGACGTCCTGGGTGGGTCCCGCCATGGAGTCCTGGGTGGGTCCCTCCTGAACTCTTGGGTCCCCTCCTGAACCCTGGATCCTTTGGGGCACTCCTGGGTCCCCTCCTGAACTCTGGATCCTTTGGGGCACTCCTGGGTTCCCCCCTGAACTCCTGGGTCCTTTGGGGCACTGCTGGGTCCCCTCCTGAACTCCTGGGTGGGTCCCTCCTGAACTCCTGGGTGGGTCCCTCCTGAACTCCTGGGTGGGTCCCTCCTGAACTCCTGGGTGGGTCCGTCCTGATCTCTTGGGTGCCCTCCTGATCTCTTGGGTGCCCTCCTGATCTCTTGGGTCCTTTGGGGCACTCTTGGGTCTCCTCAGAACTCCTGGGTTCCCCACTGAACTCCTGGTTCCTTTGGGGTACTCCTGGGTCCTCTCTTGAACTCCTGGGCGGGTCCCCTCCTGAACTCCTGGGCGGGTCCCCTCCTGAACTCCTGGGCGGGTCCCCTCCTGAACTCTGGATCCTTTGGGGCACTCCTCGTCCCCCTCCTGAACTCCTCAATGGTTCCCCTCAGAACTCCTGGGTCCCCTTCTCAAGTCCTGGGTGGGTCCCGCCATGATCTCCTTGGTGGGTCCCTCCTGAACTCCTGCATGGTTCCCTCCTGAACTCTGGAATGTTTGGGGCACTCCTGGGTCCACTCCTGAACTCTGGATCCTTTGGGGCACTCCTGTGTTCCCCCCTGAACTCTTGGGTCCTTTGGGGCACTGGTAGGTCCCCTCCTGAACTCCTGGGTGGGTCCCTCCTGAACTCCTGGGTGGGTCCCTCCCGAACTCCTGGGTCCCCTCCTGAACTCTTGGGTCCTTTGGTGAACTCTTGGGTCCTTTGGTGAACTCTTGGTTCCCCTCAGAACTCCTGGGTCCTTTGGAGCACTGCTGGGTCCCCTCCCGAACTCCTGGGTGGGTCCCTCCTGAACTCCTGGGTGGGTCCCTCCCGAACTCCTGGGTCCCCTCCTGAACTCTTGGGTACTTTGGGGCACTGCTGGGTCCCCTCAGAAAGCCTGGGTTCCCCCTGAACTCCTGGGTACTTTGGGGCACTCCTGGGTTCCTCCCTGAACTCCTGAGTCCTTTGGGGCACTGCTGGGTCCCCTCCTGAACTCCTGGGTCCTTTGGGGCACTCCTGGGTCCCCTCCTGAACTCCAGGGTCCTTTGGGGCACTCCTGGGTCCTCTCCTAACTCCTGGGTCCGCTCCTGAACTCTTGGGTTACCCCCTGAACTCCTAGGTCCCCTCCTGAATTCTTCAGTCCCTCCCTGAACTCCTGGGCGGGTCCCCTCCTGAACTCCTGGGCGGGTCCCCTCCTGTTTTCTTGGGTCCCCTCCTGAACTCTTGGGTACTTTGGGGCACTCCTGGGTCCCCTCAGAACGCCTGGGTCCCCTCCTGAACTCCTGGGTCCCCTCCGAACTCCTGTGTTCCCCCCTGAACTCCTGGGTCCTTTGGGGCACTGATGGGTCCGCTCCTGAACTCCTGGGTGGGTCCCTCTCGAACGCCTGGGTCCCCTCCTGAACTCTTGGGTACTTTGGGGCACTCCTGGGTCCCCTCAGAACGCCTGGGTTCCCCCCTGAACTCCTGGGTCCTTTGGGGCACTCCTGGTCCCCCTCCTGAACTCCTGAATGGGTCCCTCCTGAACTCCTGAATGGGTCCCTCCTGAACTCCTGAATGGGTCCCGCCATGAAGTCCTGGGTGGGTCCCGCCATGAACTCCTGGGTGGGTCCCTCCTGAACTCTTGGGTCCCCTCCTGAACTCTGGATCCTTTGGGGCACTCCTGGGTCCCCTCCTGAACTCTGGATCCTTTGGGGCACTCCTGAGTTCCCCCCTGAACTCCTGGTTCCTTTGGGGCACTCCTGGGTCCCCTCAGAACTCCTGGGTTCCCCCCTGAACTCTTGGGTCCTTTGGGGCACTCCTGGTCCCCCTCCTGAACTCTTCGGTCCCCCACTGAACTCCTGGGTCGTTTGGGGTACTCCTGGGTCCCCTCCTGAACTCCTGGGTCCCCTCCTGAACTCTGGATCCTTTCGGGCACTCCTGGGTCCCCTCCTAAGCTCTTGGGTCTTTTGGGGAACTCTTGGGTCCCCTCAGAACTCCTGGGTTCACCCCTGAACTCCTGGGTCCTTTGGGGCACTGCTGGGTCCCCTCCCGAACTCCTGGGTGGGTCCCCTCCCGAACTCCTGGGTACTTTGGGGCACTGCTGGGTACCCTCAGAACGCCTTGGTCCCCTCGTGAACTCCTGGGTCCCCTCCGAACTCCTGTGTTACCCCCTGAACTCCTGGGTCCTTTGGGGCACTGCTGGGTCCCCTCCTAAACTCCTGGGAGGGTCCCCTCCTGAATTCTGGATCCTTTGGGGCACTCCTCGGTGCACTCCTGAACTCTTGGGTCCTTTGGTGAACTCCTGGGTCCTTTGGGGCACTGCTGGGTCCCCTCCCGAACTCCTGGGTGGGTCCCTCCCGAACTCCTGGGTGGGTCCCTCTCGAATTCCTGCGTCCCCTCCTGAACTCTTGGGTACTTTGGGGCACTCCTGGGTCCCCTCAGAACGCCTGGGTTCCCCCTGAACTCCTGGGTACTTTGGGGCACTCCTGGGTTCCCCCCTAAAATCCTGGGTCCTTTGGGGCACTGCTGGGTCCCCTCCTGAACTCCTGGGTCCTTTGGGGCACTCCTGGGTCCCCTCCTGAACTCTGGATCCTTTGGGGCACTCCTGAGTTCCCCCCTGAACTCCTGGTTCCTTTGGGGCACTCCTGGGTCCCCTCAGAACTCCTGGGTTCCCCCCTGAACTCTTGGGTCCTTTGGGGCACTCCTGGTCCCCCTCCTGAACTCTTCGGTCCCCCACTGAACTCCTGGGTCGTTTGGGGTACTCCTGGGTCACCTCCTGAACTCCTGGGTCCCCTCCTGAACTCTGGATCCTTTCGGGCACTCCTGGGTCCCCTCCTAAGCTCTTGGGTCTTTTGGGGAACTCTTGGGTCCCCTCAGAACTCCTGGGTTCACCCCTGAACTCCTGGGTCCTTTGGGGCACTGCTGGGTCCCCTCCCGAACTCCTGGGTGGGTCCCCTCCCGAACTCCTGGGTACTTTGGGGCACTGCTGGGTACCCTCAGAACGCCTTGGTCCCCTCGTGAACTCCTGGGTCCCCTCCGAACTCCTGTGTTACCCCCTGAACTCCTGGGTCCTTTGGGGCACTGCTGGGTCCCCTCCTAAACTCCTGGGAGGGTCCCCTCCTGAATTCTGGATCCTTTGGGGCACTCCTCGGTGCACTCCTGAACTCTTGGGTCCTTTGGTGAACTCCTGGGTCCTTTGGGGCACTGCTGGGTCCCCTCCCGAACTCCTGGGTGGGTCCCTCCCGAACTCCTGGGTGGGTCCCTCTCGAATTCCTGCGTCCCCTCCTGAACTCTTGGGTACTTTGGGGCACTCCTGGGTCCCCTCAGAACGCCTGGGTTCCCCCTGAACTCCTGGGTACTTTGGGGCACTCCTGGGTTCCCCCCTAAAATCCTGGGTCCTTTGGGGCACTGCTGGGTCCCCTCCTGAACTCCTGGGTCCTTTGGGGCACTCCTGGGTCCCCTCCTGAACTCTGGATCCTTTGGGGCACTCCTGAGTTCCCCCCTGAACTCCTGGTTCCTTTGGGGCACTCCTGGGTCCCCTCAGAACTCCTGGGTTCCCCCCTGAACTCTTGGGTCCTTTGGGGCACTCCTGGTCCCCCTCCTGAACTCTTCGGTCCCCCACTGAACTCCTGGGTCGTTTGGGGTACTCCTGGGTCACCTCCTGAACTCCTGGGTCCCCTCCTGAACTCTGGATCCTTTCGGGCACTCCTGGGTCCCCTCCTAAGCTCTTGGGTCTTTTGGGGAACTCTTGGGTCCCCTCAGAACTCCTGGGTTCACCCCTGAACTCCTGGGTCCTTTGGGGCACTGCTGGGTCCCCTCCCGAACTCCTGGGTGGGTCCCCTCCCGAACTCCTGGGTACTTTGGGGCACTGCTGGGTACCCTCAGAACGCCTTGGTCCCCTCGTGAACTCCTGGGTCCCCTCCGAACTCCTGTGTTACCCCCTGAACTCCTGGGTCCTTTGGGGCACTGCTGGGTCCCCTCCTAAACTCCTGGGAGGGTCCCCTCCTGAATTCTGGATCCTTTGGGGCACTCCTCGGTGCACTCCTGAACTCTTGGGTCCTTTGGTGAACTCCTGGGTCCTTTGGGGCACTGCTGGGTCCCCTCCCGAACTCCTGGGTGGGTCCCTCCCGAACTCCTGGGTGGGTCCCTCTCGAATTCCTGCGTCCCCTCCTGAACTCTTGGGTACTTTGGGGCACTCCTGGGTCCCCTCAGAACGCCTGGGTTCCCCCTGAACTCCTGGGTACTTTGGGGCACTCCTGGGTTCCCCCCTAAAATCCTGGGTCCTTTGGGGCACTGCTGGGTCCCCTCCTGAACTCCTGGGTCCTTTGGGGCACTCCTGGGTCCCCTCCTGAACTCTGGATCCTTTGGGGCACTCCTGAGTTCCCCCCTGAACTCCTGGTTCCTTTGGGGCACTCCTGGGTCCCCTCAGAACTCCTGGGTTCCCCCCTGAACTCTTGGGTCCTTTGGGGCACTCCTGGTCCCCCTCCTGAACTCTTCGGTCCCCCACTGAACTCCTGGGTCGTTTGGGGTACTCCTGGGTCACCTCCTGAACTCCTGGGTCCCCTCCTGAACTCTGGATCCTTTCGGGCACTCCTGGGTCCCCTCCTAAGCTCTTGGGTCTTTTGGGGAACTCTTGGGTCCCCTCAGAACTCCTGGGTTCACCCCTGAACTCCTGGGTCCTTTGGGGCACTGCTGGGTCCCCTCCCGAACTCCTGGGTGGGTCCCCTCCCGAACTCCTGGGTACTTTGGGGCACTGCTGGGTACCCTCAGAACGCCTTGGTCCCCTCGTGAACTCCTGGGTCCCCTCCGAACTCCTGTGTTACCCCCTGAACTCCTGGGTCCTTTGGGGCACTGCTGGGTCCCCTCCTAAACTCCTGGGAGGGTCCCCTCCTGAATTCTGGATCCTTTGGGGCACTCCTCGGTGCACTCCTGAACTCTTGGGTCCTTTGGTGAACTCCTGGGTCCTTTGGGGCACTGCTGGGTCCCCTCCCGAACTCCTGGGTGGGTCCCTCCCGAACTCCTGGGTGGGTCCCTCTCGAATTCCTGCGTCCCCTCCTGAACTCTTGGGTACTTTGGGGCACTCCTGGGTCCCCTCAGAACGCCTGGGTTCCCCCTGAACTCCTGGGTACTTTGGGGCACTCCTGGGTTCCCCCCTAAAATCCTGGGTCCTTTGGGGCACTGCTGGGTCCCCTCCTGAACTCCTGGGTCCTTTGGGGCACTCCTGGGTCCCCTCCTGAACTCTGGATCCTTTGGGGCACTCCTGAGTTCCCCCCTGAACTCCTGGTTCCTTTGGGGCACTCCTGGGTCCCCTCAGAACTCCTGGGTTCCCCCCTGAACTCTTGGGTCCTTTGGGGCACTCCTGGTCCCCCTCCTGAACTCTTCGGTCCCCCACTGAACTCCTGGGTCGTTTGGGGTACTCCTGGGTCACCTCCTGAACTCCTGGGTCCCCTCCTGAACTCTGGATCCTTTCGGGCACTCCTGGGTCCCCTCCTAAGCTCTTGGGTCTTTTGGGGAACTCTTGGGTCCCCTCAGAACTCCTGGGTTCACCCCTGAACTCCTGGGTCCTTTGGGGCACTGCTGGGTCCCCTCCCGAACTCCTGGGTGGGTCCCCTCCCGAACTCCTGGGTACTTTGGGGCACTGCTGGGTACCCTCAGAACGCCTTGGTCCCCTCGTGAACTCCTGGGTCCCCTCCGAACTCCTGTGTTACCCCCTGAACTCCTGGGTCCTTTGGGGCACTGCTGGGTCCCCTCCTAAACTCCTGGGAGGGTCCCCTCCTGAATTCTGGATCCTTTGGGGCACTCCTCGGTGCACTCCTGAACTCTTGGGTCCTTTGGTGAACTCCTGGGTCCTTTGGGGCACTGCTGGGTCCCCTCCCGAACTCCTGGGTGGGTCCCTCCCGAACTCCTGGGTGGGTCCCTCTCGAATTCCTGCGTCCCCTCCTGAACTCTTGGGTACTTTGGGGCACTCCTGGGTCCCCTCAGAACGCCTGGGTTCCCCCTGAACTCCTGGGTACTTTGGGGCACTCCTGGGTTCCCCCCTAAAATCCTGGGTCCTTTGGGGCACTGCTGGGTCCCCTCCTGAACTCCTGGGTCCTTTGGGGCACTCCTGGGTCCCCTCCTGAACTCCTGGGTCCTTTGGGGCACTCCTGGGTCCTCTCCTAACTCCTGGGTCCGCTCCTGAACTCTTGGATTACCCCCTGAACTCCTAGGTCCCCTCCTGAATTCTTCAGTCCCTCCCTGAACTCCTGGGCTCGTCCCTCCTGAACTCCTGGGCGCGTCCCTCCTGAACTCCTGAGCGGGTCCCTCCTGAACTCCTGGGCGGGTCCCTCCTGAACTCCTGGGCGGGTCCCCTCCTGTTCTCTTGGGTCCCCTCCTGAACTCTTGGGTACTTTGGGGCACTCCTGGGTCCCCTCAGAACGCCTGGGTCCCCTCCTGAACTCCTGGGTCCCCTCCGAACTCCTGTGTTACCCCCTGAACTCCTGGGTCCTTTGGGGCACTGCTGGGTCCCCTCCTGCACTCCTGGTTGGGTCCCTCCCGAACTCCTGGGTGGGTCCCTCTCGAATTCCTGGGTCCCCTCCTGAACTCTTGGGTACTTTGGGGCACTCCTGGGTCCCCTCAGAACGCCTGGGTTCCCCCCTTAACTCCTGGGTCCTTTGTGGCACTCCTGGTCCTAATGAATGGGTCCCTCCTGAACTCCTGGGTGGGTCCAGCCATGAACTCCTGGGTGGGTCCCTCCTGAACTCTTGGGTCCCCTCCTGAACTCTGGATCCTTTGGGGCACTCCTGGGTCCCCTCCTGAACTCTGAATCCTTTGGGGCACTCCTGAGTTCCCCCCTGAACTCCTGGTTCCTTTGTGGCACTCCTGGGTCCCCTCAGAACTCCTGGGTCCTTTGGGGCACTCCTGGTCCCCCTCCTGAACTCTTCGGTCCCCCACTGAACTCCTGGGTCCTTTGGGGCACTCCTGGGTCCCCTCCTGAACTCTTGGTTCCCCTCCTGAACTCTTGGTTCCCTTCCTGAACTCCTGGGTCCTTTGGAACACTGCTGGGTCCCCTCCCGAACTCCTGGGTGGGTCCCCTCCCGAACTCCTGGGTGGGTCCCCTCCCGAACTCCTGGGTGGGTCCCCTCCCGAACTCCTGGGTACTTTGGGGCACTCCTGGGTGCCCTCAGAACGCCTGGGTCCCCTCCTGAACTGCTGGGTCCTTTGGGGCACTCCTGGGTCCCCTCCTGAACTCCTGGGTGGGTCCCCTCCTGAACTCTGGATCCTTTGGGGCACTCCTGGGTCCCCTCCTGAACTCTTGGGTCCTTTGGTGAACTCTTGGGTCCCCTCAGAACTCCTGGGTCCTTTGGGGCACTGCTGGGTATCCTCAGTACTTTTGGGTTCCACCCTGAACTCCTGGGTCCTTTGGGGCACTGCTGGGTCCCCTCCCGAACTCCTGGGTGGGTCCCTCCCGAACTCCTGGGTGGGTCCCTCCCGAACTCCTGGGTGGGTCCCTCCCGAACTCCTGGGTCCCCTCCTGAACTCTTGGGTACTTTGGGGCACTCCTGGGTCCCCTCAGAATGCCTGGGTTCCCCCCTGAACTCCTGGGTCCTTTGGGGCATTCCTTGGTACCCTCCTGAACTCTGGATCCTTTGGGGTACTCCTGGGTCCCCTCCTGAACTCCTGGGTCCTTTGGGGCACTCCTGGGTCCTTTGGGGCACTCCTGGCTCCTCTCCTGAACTCCTGGGTCCGCTCCTGAACTCTTGGGTTACCCCCTGAACTCCTAGGTCCCATCCTGAATTCTTCAGTCCCTCCCTGAACTCCTGGGCGGGTCCCTCCTGAACTCCTGGGCGGGTCCCTCCTGAACTCCTGGGCGGGTCCCCTACCGAACTCCTGGGCGGGTCCCTCCTGAATTTCTGGGTGGGTCCGTCCCGAACTCCTGGGTGGGTCCCCTCCCGAACTCCTGGGTGGGTCCCCTCCCGAACTCCTGGGTGGGTCCCCTCCCGAACTCCTGGGTGGGTCCCTCCTGATCTCTTCGGTGCCCTCCTGATCTCTTGGGTCCCCTCAGAACTCCTGGGTCCTTTGGGGCACTCCTGCTCCCCCTCCTGAACTCTTCAGTCCCCCACTGAACTCCTGGGTCCTTTGGGGCACTCCTGGGTCCCCTCCTGAACTCCTGGGTCCCCTCCTGAACTCCGGATCCTTTCGGGCACTCCTGGGTCCCCTCCTAAGCTCTTGGTTCCTTTGGGGAACTCTTGGGTCCCCTCAGAACTCCTGGGTTCACCCCTGAACTCCTGGGTCCTTTGGGGCACTGCTGGGTCCCGTCCCGAACTCCTGGGTGGGTCCCATCTCGAACTCCTGGGTGGGTCCCCTCCCGAACTCCTGGGTACTTTGGGGCACTGCTGGGTCCCTCAGAACGCCTGGGTCCCCTCCTGAACTCCTGGGTCCCCTCAGAACTCCTGTGTTACCCCCTGAACTCCTGGGTCCTTTGGGGCACTGCTGGGTCCCCTCCTGAACTCCTGGGAGGGTCCCCTCCTGAAGTCTGGATCCTTTGGGGCACTCCTGGGTCCACTCCTGAACTCTTGGGTCCTTTGGTGAACTCTTGGGTCCCCTCAGAACTCCTGGGTCCTTTGGGGCACTGCTGGGTCCCCTCCCGAACTCCTGGGTGGGTCCCTCCCGAACTCCTGGGTGGGTCTCTCCTGAACTCCTGGGTCCCCTCCTGAACTCTTGGGTACTTTGGGGCACTCCTGGGTCCCCTCAGAACGCCTGGGTTCCCCCTGAACTCCTGGGTACTTTGGGGCACTCCTGGGTTCCCCCCTGAACTCCTGGGTCCTTTGGGGCACTGCTGGGTCCCCTCCTGAACTCCTGGGTCCTTTGGGGCACTCCTGGGTCCCCTCCTGAACTCCTGGGTCCTCTGGGGCACTCCTGGGTCCTCTCCTAATTGCTGGGTCCGCTCCTGAACTCTTGGGTTACCCCCTGAACTCCTAGGTCCCCTCCTGAATTCTTCAGTCCCTCCCTGAACTCCTGGGCACGTCCCTCCTGAACTCCTGGGCGGGTCCCCTCCTGTTCTCCTGGGTCCCCTCGTGAACTCTTGGGTACTTTGGGGCACGCCTGGGTCCCCTCCGAACTCCTGTGTTCTCCCCTAAACTCCTGGGTCCTTTGGGGGACCGCTGGTTCCGCTCCTGAACTCCTGGGTGAGTCCCTCCCGAACTCCTGGGTGGGTCCCTCCCGAACTCCTGGGTCCCCTCCTGAACTCTTGGGTACTTTGGGGCACTCCTGGGGCCCCTCAGAACGCCTGGGTTCCCCCCTGAACTCCTGGGTCCTTTGGGGCATTCCTGGGTACCCTCCTGAACTCTGGATCCTTTGGGGCACTCCTGGGTCCCCTCCTGAACTCCTGGGTCCTTTGGGGCACTCCTGGTCCCCCTCCTGAAATCCTGAATGGGTCCCCTCAGAACTCCTGGGTCCCCTCCTGAACTCCTGGGTGCGTCCCGCCATGAACTCCTGGGTGGGTCCCTCCTGAACTCCTGGGTGGGTCCCTCCTGAACTCCTGGGTGGGTCCCTCCTGAACTCCTGGGTCCTTTGGGGCACTCCTGGTCCTTCTCCTGAACTATTGAATGGGTCCCTCCTGAACTCCTGGGTCCCCTCCTGAAGTCCTGGGTGGGTCCCGCCATGAAGTCCTGGGTGGATCCCTCCTGAACTCTTGGGTCCCCTCCTGAACTCTGGATTCTTTGGGGCCCTCCTGGGTCCCCTCCTGAACTCTGGATCCTTTGGGGCACTCCTGGGTCCCCTTCTGAACTCCTGGGTCCTTTGGGGCACTCCTGGGTCCTCTCCTGAACTCCTGGGTCCGCTCCTTTACTCTTGGGTTAACTCCTGAACTCCTAGGTCCCCTCCTGAATTCTTCAGTCCCTCCCTGAACTCCCGGTCCCCTCCTGAACTCCTGAATGGGTCCCCTCAGAACTCCTGGGTCTCCTCCTGAAGTCCTGGGTGGGTCCCGCCATGAAGTCCTGGGTGGGTCCCGCCATGAAGTCCTGCGTGGGTCCCTCCTGAACTCTTGGGTCTCCTCCTGAACTCTGCATCCTTTGGGGTACTCCTGGGTCCCCTCCTGAACTCTGGATCCTTTGGGGCACTCCTGGGTTCCCCCCTGAACTCCTGGGTCCTTTGGGGCACTGCTGGGTCCCCTCCTGAACTCCTGGGTGGGTCCCCTCCTGAACTCCTGGGTGGGTCCCCTCAGAACTCCTGCGTTCCCCACTGAACGCCTGGGTCCTTTGGGGCACTCCTGGGTCCCCTCCTGAACTCCTGGGTCCCCTCCCGAACTCCTGGGCGGGTCCCCTCCCGAACTCCTGGGTCCTTTGGGGCACTCCTGGTCCCCCTCCGGAACTCCTGATTGGGTCCCCACAGAACTCCTGGGTCCCCTCCTCAAGTCCTGGGTGGGTCCCACCCTGAACTCCTGGGTCCTTTGGGGCACTCCTGGTCCCCCTCCTGAACTCCTGAATGGGTCCCTCCTGAACTCCTGCATGGGTCCATCCTGAAGTCCTGGGTGGGTCCCTCCTGAACTCCTGGGTGGGTCCCCTCCTGAACTCCTGGGTCGTTTGGGGCACTCTTGGGTCCCCTAAGAACTCCTGGTCCCCCACTTAACTCCTGGGTCCTTTGGGGCACTCCTGGGTCCTCTCCTGAACTCTGGATCCTTTGGGGCACTCCTGGGTTCCCCCCTGAACTCCTGGGTCCTTTGGGGCACTGCTGGGTCCCCTCCTGAACTCCTGGGTGGGTCCCCTCCTGAACTCCTGGGTGGGTCCCCTCCTGAACTCCTGGGTCGTTTGGGGCACTCTTGGGTCCCCTAAGAACTCCTGGTCCCCCACTTAACTCCTGGGTCCTTTGGGGCACTCCTGGGTCCTCTCCTGAACTCTGGATCCTTTGGGGCACTCCTGAGTCCCCTCCTAAGCTCTTGGGTCCTTTGGGGAACTCTTGGGTCCCCTCAGAACTCCTGGGTTCACCCCTGAACTCCTGGGTCCTTTGGGGCACTCCTGGGTCTCCTCAGTACTCTTGGGTTCTCCCCTGAACTCCTGGGTCCTTTGGGGCACTGCTGGGTCCCCTCCCGAACTCCTGGGTGGGTCCCCTCCCGAACTCCGGGGTGGGTCCCCTCCCGAACTCTTGGGTACTTTGGGGCACTCCTGGGTCCCCTCAGAACGCCTGGGTTCCCCCCTGAACTCCTGGGTCCTTTGGGGCATTCGTGGGTTCCCTCCTGAACTCTGGATCCTTTGGGGCACTCCTGCGTCCCCTCCTGAACTCCTGGGTCCTTTGGGGCACTCCTGGTCCCCCTCTTGAACTCCTGAATGGGTCCCCTCAGACCTCCTGGTTCCCCTCCTGAAGTCCTGGGTGGGTCCCTCCTGAACTCCTGGGTGGGGCCCTCCTGAACTTTTGGGTCCCACCCTGAACTCCTGGGTCCTTTGGGGCACTCCTGGTCCCCCTCTTGAACTCCTGAATGAGTCCCCTCAGAACTCCTGGGTCCCCTCCTGACGTCCTGGGTGGGTCCCGCCATGAAGTCCTGGGTGGGTCCCTCCTGAACTCTTGGGTCCCCTCCTGAACCCTGGATCCTTTGGGGCACTCCTGGGTCCCCTCCTGAACTCTGGATCCTTTGGGGCACTCCTGGGTTCCCCCCTGATCTCCTGGGTCCTTTGGGGCACTGCTGGGTCCCCTCCGAACTCCTGTGTTCTCCCCTAAACTCCTGGGTCCTTTGGGGCACTGCTGGGTCAGCTCCTGAACTCCTGGGTGAGTCCCTCCCGAACTCCTGGGTGGGTCCCTCCCGAACTCCTGGGTCCCATCCTGAACTCTTGGGTACTTTGGGGCACTCCTGGGTCCCCTCCTGAACTCCTGGGTCCTTTGGGGCACTCGTGGTCCCCCTCCTGAAATCCTGAATGGGTCCCCTCAGAACTCCTGGGTCCCCTCCTGAACTCCTGGGTGCGTCCCGCCATGAACTCCTGGGTGGGTCCCTCCTGAACTCCTGGGTGGGTCCCTCCTGAACTCCTGGGTGGGTCCCTCCTGAACTCCTGGGTGGGTCCCTCCTGAATTCCTGGGTGGGTCCCTCCTGAACTCCTGGGTCCTTTGGGGCACTCCTAGTCCTTCTCCTGAACTATTGAATGGGTCCCTCCTGAAGTCCTGGGTCCCCTCCTGAAGTCCTGGGTGGGTCCCGCCATGAAGTCCTGGGTGGGTCCCTCCTGAACTCTTGGGTCCTCTCCTGAACTCTGGATCCTTTGGGGCCCTCCTGGGTCCCCTCCTGAACTCTGGATCCTTTGGGGCACTCCTGGGTCCCCTTCTGAACTCCTGGGTCCTTTGGGGCACTCCTGGGTCCTCTCCTGAACTCCTGGGTCCGCTCCTTTACTCTTGGGTTACCTCCTGAACTCCTAGGTCCCCTCCTGAATTCTTCAGTCCCTCCCTGAACTCCCGGTCCCCTCCTGAACTCCTGAATGGGTCCCCTCAGAACTCCTGGGTCTCCTCCTGAAGTCCTGGGTGGGTCCCGCCATTAAGTCCTGGGTGGGTCCCGCCATGAAGTCCTGCGTGGGTCCCTCCTGAACTCTTGGGTCTCCTCCTGAACTCTGCATCCTTTGGGGTACTCCTGGGTCCCCTCCTGAACTCTGGATCCTTTGGGGCACTCCTGGGTTCCCCCCTGAACTCCTGAGTCCTTTGGGGCACTGCTGGGTCCCCTCCTGAACTCCTGGGTGGGTCCCCTCAGAACTCATGAACTCTTGGGTCCTTTGGTGAACTCCTGGGTCCTTTGGGGCACTGCTGGGTCCCCTCCCGAACTCCTGGGTGGGTCCCTCCCGAACTCCTGGGTGGGTCCCTCTCGAATTCCTGCGTCCCCTCCTGAACTCTTGGGTACTTTGGGGCACTCCTGGGTCCCCTCAGAACGCCTGGGTTCCCCCTGAACTCCTGGGTACTTTGGGGCACTCCTGGGTTCCCCCCTGAACTCCTGGGTCCTTTGGGGCACTGCTGGGTCCCCTCCTGAACTCCTGGGTCCTTTGGGGCACTCCTGGGTCCCCTCCTGAACTCCTGGGTCCTTTGGAATACTCCTGGGTCCTCTCCTAACTCCTGGGTCCGCTCCTGAACTCTTGGATTACCCCCTGAACTCCTAGGTCCCCTCCTGAATTCTTCAGTCCCTCCCTGAACTCCTGGGCGCGTCCCTCCTGAACTCCTGAGCGGGTCCCTCCTGAACTCCTGGGCGGGTCCCTCCCGAACTCCTGGGCGGGTCCCCTCCTGTTCTCTTGGGTCCCCTCCTGAACTCTTGGGTACTTTGGGGCACTCCTGGGTCCCCTCAGAACGCCTGGGTCCCCTCCTGAACTCCTGGGTCCCCTCCGAACTCCTGTGTTCCCCCCTGAACTCCTGGGTCCTTTGGGGCACTGATGGGTCCGCTCCTGAACTCCTGGTTGGGTCCCTCCCGAACTCCTGGGTGGGTCCCTCTCGAATTCCTGGGTCCCCTCCTGAACTCTTGGGTACTTTGGGGCACTCCTGGGTCCCCTCAGAACGCCTGGGTTCCCCCCTTAACTCCTGGGTCCTTTGTGGCACTCCTGGTCCTAATGAATGGGTCCCTCCTGAACTCCTGAATGGGTCCCTCCTGAACTCCTGGGTGGGTCCCGCCATGAACTCCTGGGTGGGTCCCTCCTGAATTCTTGGGTCCCCTCCTGAACTCTGGATCCTTTGGGGCACTCCTGGGTCCCCTCCTGAACTCTGGATCCTTTGGGGCACTCCTGAGTTCCCCCCTGAACTCCTGGTTCCTTTGTGGCACTCCTGGGTCCCCTCAGAACTCCTGGGTCCTTTGGGGCACTCCTGGTCCCCCTCCTGAACTCTTCGGTCCCCCACTGAACTCCTGGGTCCTTTGGGGCACTCCTGGGTCCCCTCCTGAACTCTTGGTTCCCCTCCTGAACTCTTGGTTCCCTTCCTGAACTCCTGGGTCCTTTGGAACACTGCTGGGTCCCCTCCCGAACTCCTGGGTGGGTCCCCTCCCGAACTCCTGGGTGGGTCCCCTCCCGAACTCCTGGGTACTTTGGGGCACTCCTGGGTGCCCTCAGAACGCCTGGGTCCCCTCCTGAACTCCTGGGTCCTTTGGGGCACTCCTGGGTCCCCTCCTGAACTCCTGGGTGGGTCCCCTCCTGAACTCTGGATCCTTTGGGGCACTCCTGGGTCCCCTCCTGAACTCTTGGGTCCTTTGGTGAACTCTTGGGTCCCCTCAGAATGCCTGGGTTCCCCCCTGAACTCCCGGGTCCTTTGGGGCATTCCTGGGTACCCTCCTAAACTCTGGATCCTTTGGGGCACTCCTGGGTCCCCTCCTGAACTCCTGGGTCCTTTGGGGCACTGCTGGGTATCCTCAGTACTTTTGGGTTCCACCCTGAACTCCTGGGTCCTTTGGAACACTGCTGGGTCCCCTCCCGAACTCCTTGCTGGGTCCCTCCCGAACTCCTGGGTGGGTCCCTCCCGAACTCCTGGGTGGGTCCCTCCCGAACGCCTGGATCCCCTCCTGAACTCTTGGGTACTTTGGGGCACTCCTGGGTCCCCTCAGAATGCCTGGGTTCCCCCCTGAACTCCTGGGTCCTTTGGGGCATTCCTGGGTACCCTCCTGAACTCTGGATCCTTTGGGGCACTCCTGGGTCCCCTCCTGAACTCCTGGGTCCTTTGGGGCACTCCTGGGTCCTTTGGGGCACTCCTTGCTCCTCTCCTGAACTCCTGGGTCCGCTCCTGAACTCTTGGGTTACCCCCTGAACTCCTAGGTCCCCTCCTGAATTCTTCAGTCCCTCCCTGAACTCCCGGTCCCCTCCTGAACTCCTGGGCGGGTCCCTCCTGAACTCCTGGGCGGGTCCCTCCTGAACTCCTGGGCGGGTCCCCTACCGAACTCCTGGGCGGGTCCCTCCTGAATTTCTGGGCGGGTCCCTCCTGAATTTCTGGGTGGGTCCGTCCCGAACTCCTGGGTGGGTCCCCTCCCGAACTCCTGGGTGGGTCCCCTCCCGAACTCCTGGGTGGGTCCCTCCCGAACTCCTGGGTGGGTCCCTCCCGAACTCCTGGGTGGGTCCCTCCCGAACTCCTGGGTGGGACCCTCCTGATCTCTTGGGTGCCCTCCTGATCTCTTGGGTGCCCTCCTGATCTCTTGGGTGCCCTCCTGATCTCTTGGGTCCCCTCAGAACTCCTGGGTCCTTTGGGGCACTCCTGGGTCCCCTCCTGAATTCCTGGGTCCCCTCCTGAACTCCGGATCCTTTCGGGCACTCCTGGGTCCCCTCCTAAGCTCTTGGTTCCTTTGGGGAACTCTTGGGTCTCCTCAGAACTCCTGGGTTCACCCCTGAACTCCTGGGTCCTTTGGGGCACTGCTGGGTCCCGTCCCGAACTCCTGGGTGGGTCCCATCTCGAACTCCTGGGTGGGTCCCCTCCCGAACTCCTGGGTACTTTGGGGCACTGCTGGGTCCCTCAGAACGCCTGGGTCCCCTCCTGAACTCCTGGGTCCCCTCCGAACTCCTGTGTTACCCCCTGAACTCCTGGGTCCTTTGGGGCACTGCTGGGTCCCCTCCTGAACTCCTGGGAGGGTCCCCTCCTGAATTCTGGATCCTTTGGGGCACTCCTGGGTCCACTCCTGAACTCTTGGGTCCTTTGGTGAACTCTTGGGTCCCCTCAGAACTCCTGGGTCCTTTGGGGCACTGCTGGGTCCCCTCCCGAACTCCTGGGTGGGTCCCTCCCGAAGTCCTGGGTGGGTCTCTCCTGAACTCCTGGGTCCCCTCCTGAACTCTTGGGTACTTTGGGGCACTCCTGGGTCCCCTCAGAACGCCTGGGTTCCCCCTGAACTCCTGGGTACTTTGGGGCACTCCTGGGTTCCCCCCTGAACTCCTGGGTCCTTTGGGGCACTGCTGGGTCCCCTCCTGAACTCCTGGGTCCTTTGGGGCACTCCTGGGTCCCCTCCTGAACTCCTGGGTCCTCTGGGGCACTCCTGGGTCCTCTCCTAACTGCTGGGTCCGCTCCTGAACTCTTGGGTTACCCCCTGAACTCCTAGGTCCCCTCCTGAATTCTTCAGTCCCTCCCTGAACTCCTGGGCACGTCCCTCCTGAACTCCTGGGCGGGTCCCCTCCTGTTCTCCTGGGTCCCCTCGTGAACTCTTGGGTACTTTGGGGCACGCCTGGGTCCCCTCCGAACTCCTGTGTTCTCCCCTAAACTCCTGGGTCCTTTGGAAAACTGCTGGGTCCGCTCCTGAACTCCTGGGTGAGTCCCTCCCGAACTCCTGGGTCCCCTCCTGAACTCTTGGGTACTTTGGGGCACTCCTGGGTCCCCTCAGAACGCCTGGGTTCCCCCCTGAACTCCTGGGTCCTTTGGGGCATTCCTGGGTACCCTCCTGAACTCTGGATCCTTTGGGGCACTCCTGGGTCCCCTCCTGAACTCCTGGGTCCTTTGGGGCACTCCTGGTCCCCCTCCTGAAATCCTGAATGGGTCCCCTCAGAACTCCTGGGTCCCCTCCTGAACTCCTGGATGCGTCCCGCCATGAACTCCTGGGTGGGTCCCTCCTGAACTCCTGGGTGGGTCCCTCCTGAACTCCTGGGTGGGTCCCTCCTGAACTCCTGGGTGGGTCCCTCCTGAACTCCTGGGTCCTTTGGGGCACTCCTGGTCCTTCTCCTGAACTATTGAATGGGTCCCTCCTGAACTCCTGGGTCCCCTCCTGAAGTCCTGGGTGGGTCCCGCCATGAAGTCCTGGGTGGGTCCCTCCTGAACTCTTGGGTCCCCTCCTGAACTCTGGATCCTTTGGGGCCCTCCTGGGTCCCCTCCTGAACTCTAGATCCTTTGGGGCACTCCTGGGTCCCCTTCTGAACTCCTGGGTCCTTTGGGGCACTCCTGGGTCCTCTCCTGAACTCCTGGGTCCGCTCCTTTACTCTTGGGTTACCTCCTGAACTCCTAGGTCCCCTCCTGAATTCTTCAGTCCCTCCCTGAACTCCCGGTCCCCTCCTGAACTCCTGAATGGGTCCCCTCAGAACTCCTGGGTCTCCTCCTGAAGTCCTGGGTGGGTCCCGCCATGAAGTCCTGGGTGGGTCCCGCCATGAAGTCCTGCGTGGGTCCCTCCTGAACTCTTGGGTCTCCTCCTGAACTCTGCATCCTTTGGGGTACTCCTGGGTCCCCTCCTGAACTCTGGATCCTTTGGGGCACTCCTGGGTTCCCCCCTGAACTCCTGGGTCCTTTGGGGCACTGCTGGGTCCCCTCCTGAACTCCTGGGTGGGTCCCCTCCTGAACTCCTGGGTGGGTCCCCTCAGAACTCCTGCGTTCCCCACTGAACGCCTGGGTCCTTTGGGGCACTCCTGGGTCCCCTCCTGAACTCCTGGGTCCCCTCCCGAACTCCTGGGCGGGTCCCCTCCCGAACTCCTGGGTCCTTTGGGGCAGTCCTGGTCCCCCTCCGGAACTCCTGATTGGGTCCCCACAGAACTCCTGGGTCCCCTCCTCAAGTCCTGGGTGGGTCCCACCCTGAACTCCTGGGTCCTTTGGGGCACTCCTGGTCCCCCTCCTGAACTCCTGAATGGGTCCCTCCTGAACTCCTGCATGGGTCCCTCCTGAAGTCCTGGGTGGGTCCCTCCTGAACTCCTGGGTGGGTCCCCTCCTGAACTCCTGGGTCGTTTGGGGCACCCTTGGGTCCCCTAAGAACTCCTGGTCCCCCACTTAACTCCTGGGTCCTTTGGGGCACTCCTGGGTCCTCTCCTGAACACTGGATCCTTTGGGGCACTCCTGGGTTCCCCCCTGAACTCCTGGGTCCTTTGGGGCACTGCTGGGTCCCCTCCTGAACTCCTGGGTGGGTCCCCTCCTGAACTCCTGGGTGGGTCCCCTCCTGAACTCCTGGGTGGGTCCCCTCCTGAACTCCTGGGTCGTTTGGGGCACTCTTGGGTCCCCTAAGAACTCCTGGTCCCCCACTTAACTCCTGGGTCCTTTGGGGTACTCCTGGGTCCTCTCCTGAACTCTGGATCCTTTGGGGCACTCCTGGGTCGCCTCCTAAGCTCTTGGGTCCTTTGGGGAACTCTTGGGTCCCCTCAGAACTCCTGGGTTCACCCCTGAACTCCTGGGTCCTTTGGGGCACTCCTGGGTCTCCTCAGTACTCTTGGGTTCCCCCCTGAACTCCTGGGTCCTTTGGGGCACTGCTGGGTCCCCTCCCGAACTCCTGGGTGGGTCCAGTCCCGAACTCCTGGGTGGGTCCAGTCCCGAACTCCTGGGTGGGTCCCCTCCCGAACTCCTGGGTACTTTGGGGCACTCCTGGGTCCCTTCAGGACGCCTGGGTTCCCCCCTGAACTCCTGGGTCCTTTGGGGCATTCCTGTGTTCCCTCCTGAACTCTGGATCCTTTGGGGCACTCCTGGGTCCCCTCCTGAACTCCTGGGTCCTTTGAGGCACTCCTGGTCCCCCTCCTGAACTCCTGAATGGGTCCCCTCAGAACTCATGGGTCCCTTCCTGAAGTCCTGGGTGGGTCCCTCCTGAACTTCTGGGTCCCACCCTGAACTCCTGGGTCCTTTGGGGCACTCCTGGTCCTCCTCCTGAACTATTGAATGGGTCCCCTCAGAACTCCTGGGTCCCCTTCTGAAGACCTGGGTGGGTCCCGCCATGAAGTCCTGGGTGGGTCCCTCCTGAACTCTTGGGTCCCCTCCTGAACCCTGGATCCTTTGGGGCACTCCTGGGTCCCCTCCTGAACTCTGGATCCTTTGGGGCACTCCTGGGTTCCCCCCTGAAATCCTGGGTCCTTTGGGGCACTGCTGGGTCCCCTCCTGAACTCCTGGGTGGGTCCCTCCTGATCTCTTGGGTGCCCTCCTGATCTCTTGGGTGCCCTCCTGATCTCTTGGGTGCCCTCCTGATCTCTTGGGTGCCCTCCTGATCTCTTGGGTCCTTTGTGGCACTCTTGGGTCTCCTCAGAACTCCTGGGTTCCCCACTGAACTCCTGGGTCCTTTGGGGCACTCCTGGGTCCTCTCCTGAACTCCTGGGTCCGCTCCTGAACTCCTGGATTACCCCCTGAACTCCTGGGTCCCCTTCTGAATTTTTCAGTCCCTCCCTGAACTCCTGGGCGGGTCCCCTCCTGAACTCCTGGGCGGGTCCCCTCCTGAACTCTGGATCCTTTGGGGCACTCTTGGGTCCCCTCCTGAACTCCTGGGTCCTTTGGGGCACTCTTGGGTTCCCTCCTGAACTCCTGGGTCTTCTGGGGCACTCCTGGTCCCCCTCCGGAACTCCTGATTGGGTCCCCACAGAACTCCTGGGTCCCCTCCTCAAGTCCTGGGTGGGTCCCGCCATGAACTCCTGGGTGGGGCCCTGCTGAACTTTTGGGTCCCACCCTGAACTCCTGGGTCCTTTGGGGCACTCCTGGTCCCCCTCCTGAACTCATGAATGGGTCCCTCCTGAACTCCTGCATGGGTCCCTCCTGAAGTCCTGGGTGGGTCCCTCCTGAACTCTTGCGTCCCCTCCTGAACTGTGGATCCTTTGGGGCACTCCTGGGTCCACTCCTGAACTCTGGATCCTTTGGGGCACTCCTGGGTTCCCCCCTGAACTCTTGGGTCCTTTGGGGCACTGCTAGGTCCCCTCCTGAACTCCTGGGTAGGTCCCCTCCTGACCTCCTGGGTCCTTTGGGGCACTCTTGGGTCCCCTAAGAACTCCTGGGTCCCCCTCTGACCTCCTGGGTCCTTTGGGGCACTCCTGGGTCCCCTCCTGAACTCTGGATCCTTTGGGGCACTCCTGGGTCCCCTCCTAAGATCTTGGGTCCTTTGGGGAACTCTTGCATCCCGCTCAGAACTCCTGGGTTCACCCCTGAACTCCTGGGTCCTTTGGGGCACTCCTGGGTCTCCTCAGTACTCTTGGGTTCCCCACTGAACTCCTGGGTCCTTTGGGGCACTGCTGGGTCCCCTCCCGAACTCCTGGGTGGGTCCCCTCCCGAACTCCTGGGTGGGTCCCCTCCCGAACTCCTGGGTGGGTCCCCTCCCGAACTCCTGGGTACTTTGGGGCACTCCTGGGTCCCCTCAGGACGCCTGGGTTCCCCCCTGAACTCCTGGGTCCTTTGGGGCTTTCCTGTGTTCCCTCCTGAACTCTGGATCTTTTGGGGCACTCCTGGGTCCCCTCCTGAACTCCTGGGTCCTTTGAGACACTCCTGGTCCCCCTCCTGAACTCCTGAATGGGTCCCCTCAGAACTCATGGGTCCCTTCCTGAAGTCCTGGGTGGGTCCCTCCTGAACTCCTGGGTGGGTCCCTCCTGAACTTCTGGGTCCCACCCTGAACTCCTGTGTCCTTTGGGGCACTCCTGGTCCTCCTCCTGAACTATTGAATAGGTCCCTCCTGAACTCCTGAATGGGTCCCCTCAGAACTCCTGGGTCCCCTCCTGAAGTCCTGGGTGGGTCCCGCCATGAAGTCCTGGGTGGGTCCCTCCTGAACTCTTGGGTCTCCTCCTGAACCCTGGATCCTTTGGGGCACTCCTGGGTCCCCTCCTGAACTCTGGATCCTTTGGGGCACTCCTGGGTTCCCCCCTGAACTCCTGGGTCCTTTGGGGCACTGCTGGGTCCCCTCCAGAACTCCTGGGTGGGTCCCTCCTGAACTCCTGGGTGGGTCCCTCCTGATCTCTTGGGTGCCCTCCTGATCTCTTGGGTCCTTTGTGGCACTCTTGGGTCTCCTCAGAACTCCTGGGTTCCCCACTGAAGTCCTGGGTCCTTTGGGGCACTCCTGGGTCCTCTCCTGAACTCCTGGGTCCGCTCCTGAACTCCTGGATTACCCCCTGAACTCCTGGGTCCCCTTCTGAATTTTTCAGTCACTCCCTGAATTCCGGATCCCCTCCTGAACTCCTGGGCGGGTCCCCTCCTGAACTCCTGGGCGGGTCCCCTCCTGAACTCCTGGGCGGGTCCCCTCCTGAACTCCTGGGCGGGTCCCCTCCTGAACTCCTGGGCGGGTCCCCTCCTGAACTCTGGATCCTTTGGGGCACTCTTGGGTCCCCTCCTCAACTCCTGGGTGGGTCCCTCCTGAACTCCTGAGGGGGTCTCTCCTGATCTCTTGGGTGCCCTCCTGATCTCTTGGGTGCCCTCCTGATCTCTTGGGTCCTTTGGGGCACTCTTGAGTCTCCTCAGAACTCCTGGGTTCCCCACTGAACTCCTGGTTCCTTTGGGGCACTCCTGGGTCCTCTCCTGAACTCCTGGGTCCGCTCCTGAACTCTTGGGTTACCCCCTGAACTCCTAGGTCCCCTCCTGAATTCTTCAGTCCCTCCCTGAACTCCCGGTCCCCTCCTGAACTCCTGAATGGGTCCCCTCAGAACTCCTGGGTCTCCTCCTGAAGTCCTGGGTGGGTCCCGCCATTAAGTCCTGGGTGGGTCCCGCCATGAAGTCCTGCGTGGGTCCCTCCTGAACTCTTGGGTCTCCTCCTGAACTCTGCATCCTTTGGGGTACTCCTGGGTCCCCTCCTGAACTCTGGATCCTTTGGGGCACTCCTGGGTTCCCCCCTGAACTCCTGAGTCCTTTGGGGCACTGCTGGGTCCCCTCCTGAACTCCTGGGTGGGTCCCCTCAGAACTCATGAACTCTTGGGTCCTTTGGTGAACTCCTGGGTCCTTTGGGGCACTGCTGGGTCCCCTCCCGAACTCCTGGGTGGGTCCCTCCCGAACTCCTGGGTGGGTCCCTCTCGAATTCCTGCGTCCCCTCCTGAACTCTTGGGTACTTTGGGGCACTCCTGGGTCCCCTCAGAACGCCTGGGTTCCCCCTGAACTCCTGGGTACTTTGGGGCACTCCTGGGTTCCCCCCTGAACTCCTGGGTCCTTTGGGGCACTGCTGGGTCCCCTCCTGAACTCCTGGGTCCTTTGGGGCACTCCTGGGTCCCCTCCTGAACTCCTGGGTCCTTTGGAATACTCCTGGGTCCTCTCCTAACTCCTGGGTCCGCTCCTGAACTCTTGGATTACCCCCTGAACTCCTAGGTCCCCTCCTGAATTCTTCAGTCCCTCCCTGAACTCCTGGGCGCGTCCCTCCTGAACACCTGAGCGGGTCCCTCCTGAACTCCTGGGCGGGTCCCTCCCGAACTCCTGGGCGGGTCCCCTCCTGTTCTCTTGGGTCCCCTCCTGAACTCTTGGGTACTTTGGGGCACTCCTGGGTCCCCTCAGAACGCCTGGGTCCCCTCCTGAACTCCTGGGTCCCCTCCGAACTCCTGTGTTCCCCCCTGAACTCCTGGGTCCTTTGGGGCACTGATGGGTCCGCTCCTGAACTCCTGGTTGGGTCCCTCCCGAACTCCTGGGTGGGTCCCTCTCGAATTCCTGGGTCCCCTCCTGAACTCTTGGGTACTTTGGGGCACTCCTGGGTCCCCTCAGAACGCCTGGGTTCCCCCCTTAACTCCTGGGTCCTTTGTGGCACTCCTGGTCCTAATGAATGGGTCCCTCCTGAACTCCTGAATGGGTCCCTCCTGAACTCCTGGGTGGGTCCCGCCATGAACTCCTGGGTGGGTCCCTCCTGAATTCTTGGGTCCCCTCCTGAACTCTGGATCCTTTGGGGCACTCCTGGGTCCCCTCCTGAACTCTGGATCCTTTGGGGCACTCCTGAGTTCCCCCCTGAACTCCTGGTTCCTTTGTGGCACTCCTGGGTCCCCTCAGAACTCCTGGGTCCTTTGGGGCACTCCTGGTCCCCCTCCTGAACTCTTCGGTCCCCCACTGAACTCCTGGGTCCTTTGGGGCACTCCTGGGTCCCCTCCTGAACTCTTGGTTCCCCTCCTGAACTCTTGGTTCCCTTCCTGAACTCCTGGGTCCTTTGGAACACTGCTGGGTCCCCTCCCGAACTCCTGGGTGGGTCCCCTCCCGAACTCCTGGGTGGGTCCCCTCCCGAACTCCTGGGTGGGTCCCCTCCCGAACTCCTGGGTGGGTCCCCTCCCGAACTCCTGGGTACTTTGGGGCACTCCTGGGTGCCCTCAGAACGCCTGGGTCCCCTCCTGAACTCCTGGGTCCTTTGGGGCACTCCTGGGTCCCCTCCTGAACTCCTGGGTGGGTCCCCTCCTGAACTCTGGATCCTTTGGGGCACTCCTGGGTCCCCTCCTGAACTCTTGGGTCCTTTGGTGAACTCTTGGGTCCCCTCAGAATGCCTGGGTTCCCCCCTGAACTCCCGGGTCCTTTGGGGCATTCCTGGGTACCCTCCTAAACTCTGGATCCTTTGGGGCACTCCTGGGTCCCCTCCTGAACTCCTGGGTCCTTTGGGGCACTGCTGGGTATCCTCAGTACTTTTGGGTTCCACCCTGAACTCCTGGGTCCTTTGGAACACTGCTGGGTCCCCTCCCGAACTCCTTGCTGGGTCCCTCCCGAACTCCTGGGTGGGTCCCTCCCGAACTCCTGGGTGGGTCCCTCCCGAACGCCTGGATCCCCTCCTGAACTCTTGGGTACTTTCGGGCACTCCTGGGTCCCCTCAGAATGCCTGGGTTCCCCCCTGAACTCCTGGGTCCTTTGGGGCATTCCTGGGTACCCTCCTGAACTCTGGATCCTTTGGGGCACTCCTGGGTCCCCTCCTGAACTCCTGGGTCCTTTGGGGCACTCCTGGGTCCTTTGGGGCACTCCTGGCTCCTCTCCTGAACTCCTGGGTCCGCTCCTGAATTCTTCAGTCCCTCCCTGAACTCCCGGTCCCCTCCTGAACTCCTGGGCGGGTCCCTCCTGAACTCCTGGGCGGGTCCCTCCTGAACTCCTGGGCGGGTCCCCTACCGAACTCCTGGGCGGGTCCCTCCTGAATTTCTGGGCGGGTCCCTCCTGAATTTCTGGGTGGGTCCGTCCCGAACTCCTGGGTGGGTCCCCTCCCGAACTCCTGGGTGGGTCCCCTCCCGAACTCCTGGGTGGGTCCCTCCCGAACTCCTGGGTGGGTCCCTCCCGAACTCCTGGGTGGGTCCCTCCCGAACTCCTGGGTGGGTCCCTCCCGAACTCCTGGGTGGGACCCTCCTGATCTCTTGGGTGCCCTCCTGATCTCTTGGGTGCCCTCCTGATCTCTTGGGTCCCCTCAGAACTCCTGGGTCCTTTGGGGCACTCCTGGGTCCCCTCCTGAATTCCTGGGTCCCCTCCTGAACTCCGGATCCTTTCTGGCACTCCTGGGTCCCCTCCTAAGCTCTTGGTTCCTTTGGGGAACTCTTGGGTCCCCTCAGAACTCCTGGGTTCACCCCTGAACTCCTGGGTCCTTTGGGGCACTGCTGGGTCCCGTCCCGAACTCCTGGGTGGGTCCCATCTCGAACTCCTGGGTGGGTCCCCTCCCGAACTCCTGGGTACTTTGGGGCACTGCTGGGTCCCTCAGAACGCCTGGGTCCCCTCCTGAACTCCTGGGTCCCCTCCGAACTCCTGTGTTACCCCCTGAACTCCTGGGTCCTTTGGGGCACTGCTGGGTCCCCTCCTGAACTCCTGGGAGGGTCCCCTCCTGAATTCTGGATCCTTTGGGGCACTCCTGGGTCCACTCCTGAACTCTTGGGTCCTTTGGTGAACTCTTGGGTCCCCTCAGAACTCCTGGGTCCTTTGGGGCACTGCTGGGTCCCCTCCCGAACTCCTGGGTGGGTCCCTCCCGAAGTCCTGGGTGGGTCTCTCCTGAACTCCTGGGTCCCCTCCTGAACTCTTGGGTACTTTGGGGCACTCCTGGGTCCCCTCAGAACGCCTGGGTTCCCCCTGAACTCCTGGGTACTTTGGGGCACTCCTGGGTTCCCCCCTGAACTCCTGGGTCCTTTGGGGCACTGCTGGGTCCCCTCCTGAACTCCTGGGTCCTTTGGGGCACTCCTGGGTCCCCTCCTGAACTCCTGGGTCCTCTGGGGCACTCCTGGGTCCTCTCCTAACTGCTGGGTCCGCTCCTGAACTCTTGGGTTACCCCCTGAACTCCTAGGTCCCCTCCTGAATTCTTCAGTCCCTCCCTGAACTCCTGGGCACGTCCCTCCTGAACTCCTGGGCGGGTCCCCTCCTGTTCTCCTGGGTCCCCTCGTGAACTCTTGGGTACTTTGGGGCACGCCTGGGTCCCCTCCGAACTCCTGTGTTCTCCCCTAAACTCCTGGGTCCTTTGGGGCACTGCTGGGTCCGCTCCTGAACTCCTCGGTGAGTCCCTCCCGAACTCCTGGGTCCCCTCCTGAACTCTTGGGTACTTTGGGGCACTCCTGGGTCCCCTCAGAACGCCTGGGTTCCCCCCTGAACTCCTGGGTCCTTTGGGGCATTCCTGGGTACCCTCCTGAACTCTGGATCCTTTGGGGCACTCCTGGGTCCCCTCCTGAACTCCTGGGTCCTTTGGGGCACTCCTGGTCCCCCTCCTGAAATCCTGAATGGGTCCCCTCAGAACTCCTGGGTCCCCTCCTGAACTCCTGGATGCGTCCCGCCATGAACTCCTGGGTGGGTCCCTCCTGAACTCCTGGGTGGGTCCCTCCTGAACTCCTGGGTGGGTCCCTCCTGAACTCCTGGGTCCTTTGGGGCACTCCTGGTCCTTCTCCTGAACTATTGAATGGGTCCCTCCTGAACTCCTGGGTCCCCTCCTGAAGTCCTGGGTGGGTCCCGCCATGAAGTCCTGGGTGGGTCCCTCCTGAACTCTTGGGTCCCCTCCTGAACTCTGGATCCTTTGGGGCCCTCCTGGGTCCCCTCCTGAACTCTAGATCCTTTGGGGCACTCCTGGGTCCCCTTCTGAACTCCTGGGTCCTTTGGGGCACTCCTGGGTCCTCTCCTGAACTCCTGGGTCCGCTCCTTTACTCTTGGGTTACCTCCTGAACTCCTAGGTCCCCTCCTGAATTCTTCAGTCCCTCCCTGAACTCCCGGTCCCCTCCTGAACTCCTGAATGGGTCCCCTCAGAACTCCTGGGTCTCCTCCTGAAGTCCTGGGTGGGTCCCGCCATGAAGTCCTGGGTGGGTCCCGCCATGAAGTCCTGCGTGGGTCCCTCCTGAACTCTTGGGTCTCCTCCTGAACTCTGCATCCTTTGGGGTACTCCTGGGTCCCCTCCTGAACTCTGGATCCTTTGGGGCACTCCTGGGTTCCCCCCTGAACTCCTGGGTCCTTTGGGGCACTGCTGGGTCCCCTCCTGAACTCCTGGGTGGGTCCCCTCCTGAACTCCTGGGTGGGTCCCCTCAGAACTCCTGCGTTCCCCACTGAACGCCTGGGTCCTTTGGGGCACTCCTGGGTCCCCTCCTGAACTCCTGGGTCCCCTCCCGAACTCCTGGGCGGGTCCCCTCCCGAACTCCTGGGTCCTTTGGGGCACTCCTGGTCCCCCTCCGGAACTCCTGATTGGGTCCCCACAGAACTCCTGGGTCCCCTCCTCAAGTCCTGGGTGGGTCCCACCCTGAACTCCTGGGTCCTTTGGGGCACTCCTGGTCCCCCTCCTGAACTCCTGAATGGGTCCCTCCTGAACTCCTGCATGGGTCCCTCCTGAAGTCCTGGGTGGGTCCCTCCTGAACTCCTGGGTGGGTCCCCTCCTGAACTCCTGGGTCGTTTGGGGCACCCTTGGGTCCCCTAAGAACTCCTGGTCCCCCACTTAACTCCTGGGTCCTTTGGGGCACTCCTGGGTCCTCTCCTGAACACTGGATCCTTTGGGGCACTCCTGGGTTCCCCCCTGAACTCCTGGGTCCTTTGGGGCACTGCTGGGTCCCCTCCTGAACTCCTGGGTGGGTCCCCTCCTGAACTCCTGGGTGGGTCCCCTCCTGAACTCCTGGGTCGTTTGGGGCACTCTTGGGTCCCCTAAGAACTCCTGGTCCCCCACTTAACTCCTGGGTCCTTTGGGGTACTCCTGGGTCCTCTCCTGAACTCTGGATCCTTTGGGGCACTCCTGGGTCGCCTCCTAAGCTCTTGGGTCCTTTGGGGAACTCTTGGGTCCCCTCAGAACTCCTGGGTTCACCCCTGAACTCCTGGGTCCTTTGGGGCACTCCTGGGTCTCCTCAGTACTCTTGGGTTCCCCCCTGAACTCCTGGGTCCTTTGGGGCACTGCTGGGTCCCCTCCCGAACTCCTGGGTGGGTCCAGTCCCGAACTCCTGGGTGGGTCCAGTCCCGAACTCCTGGGTGGGTCCCCTCCCGAACTCCTGGGTACTTTGGGGCACTCCTGGGTCCCTTCAGGACGCCTGGGTTCCCCCCTGAACTCCTGGGTCCTTTGGGGCATTCCTGTGTTCCCTCCTGAACTCTGGATCCTTTGGGGCACTCCTGGGTCCCCTCCTGAACTCCTGGGTCCTTTGAGGCACTCCTGGTCCCCCTCCTGAACTCCTGAATGGGTCCCCTCAGAACTCATGGGTCCCTTCCTGAAGTCCTGGGTGGGTCCCTCCTGAACTTCTGGGTCCCACCCTGAACTCCTGGGTCCTTTGGGGCACTCCTGGTCCTCCTCCTGAACTATTGAATGGGTCCCTCCTGAACTCCTGAATGGGTCCCCTCAGAACTCCTGGGTCCCCTTCTGAAGACCTGGGTGGGTCCCGCCATGAAGTCCTGGGTGGGTCCCTCCTGAACTCTTGGGTCCCCTCCTGAACCCTGGATCCTTTGGGGCACTCCTGGGTCCCCTCCTGAACTCTGGATCCTTTGGGGCACTCCTGGGTTCCCCCCTGAAATCCTGGGTCCTTTGGGGCACTGCTGGGTCCCCTCCTGAACTCCTGGGTGGGTCCCTCCTGATCTCTTGGGTGCCCTCCTGATCTCTTGGGTGCCCTCCTGATCTCTTGGGTGCCCTCCTGATCTCTTGGGTGCCCTCCTGATCTCTTGGGTCCTTTGTGGCACTCTTGGGTCTCCTCAGAACTCCTGGGTTCCCCACTGAACTCCTGGGTCCTTTGGGGCACTCCTGGGTCCTCTCCTGAACTCCTGGGTCCGCTCCTGAACTCCTGGATTACCCCCTGAACTCCTGGGTCCCCTTCTGAATTTTTCAGTCCCTCCCTGAACTCCTGGGCGGGTCCCCTCCTGAACTCCTGGGCGGGTCCCCTCCTGAACTCCTGGGCGGGTCCCCTCCTGAACTCTGGATCCTTTGGGGCACTCTTGGGTCCCCTCCTGAACTCCTGGGTCCTTTGGGGCACTCTTGGGTCCCCTCCTGAACTCCTGGGTCTTCTGGGGCACTCCTGGTCCCCCTCCGGAACTCCTGATTGGGTCCCCACAGAACTCCTGGGTCCCCTCCTCAAGTCCTGGGTGGGTCCCGCCATGAACTCCTGGGTGGGGCCCTGCTGAACTTTTGGGTCCCACCCTGAACTCCTGGGTCCTTTGGGGCACTCCTGGTCCCCCTCCTGAACTCATGAATGGGTCCCTCCTGAACTCCTGCATGGGTCCCTCCTGAAGTCCTGGGTGGGTGCCTCCTGAACTCTTGCGTCCCCTCCTGAACTGTGGATCCTTTGGGGCACTCCTGGGTCCACTCCTGAACTCTGGATCCTTTGGGGCACTCCTGGGTTCCCCCCTGAACTCTTGGGTCCTTTGGGGCACTGCTAGGTCCCCTCCTGAACTCCTGGGTAGGTCCCCTCCTGACCTCCTGGGTCCTTTGGGGCACTCTTGGGTCCCCTAAGAACTCCTGGGTCCCCCTCTGACCTCCTGGGTCCTTTGGGGCACTCCTGGGTCCCCTCCTGAACTCTGGATCCTTTGGGGCACTCCTGGGTCCCCTCCTAAGATCTTGGGTCCTTTGGGGAACTCTTGCATCCCGCTCAGAACTCCTGGGTTCACCCCTGAACTCCTGGGTCCTTTGGGGCACTCCTGGGTCTCCTCAGTACTCTTGGGTTCCCCACTGAACTCCTGGGTCCTTTGGGGCACTGCTGGGTCCCCTCCCGAACTCCTGGGTGGGTCCCCTCCCGAACTCCTGGGTGGGTCCCCTCCCGAACTCCTGGGTGGGTCCCCTCCCGAACTCCTGGGTGGGTCCCCTCCCGAACTCCTGGGTGGGTCCCCTCCCGAACTCCTGGGTACTTTGGGGCACTCCTGGGTCCCCTCAGGACGCCTGGGTTCCCCCCTGAACTCCTGGGTCCTTTGGGGCTTTCCTGTGTTCCCTCCTGAACTCTGGATCTTTTGGGGCACTCCTGGGTCCCCTCCTGAACTCCTGGGTCCTTTGAGACACTCCTGGTCCCCCTCCTGAACTCCTGAATGGGTCCCCTCAGAACTCATGGGTCCCTTCCTGAAGTCCTGGGTGGGTCCCTCCTGAACTCCTGGGTGGGTCCCTCCTGAACTTCTGGGTCCCACCCTGAACTCCTGTGTCCTTTGGGGCACTCCTGGTCCTCCTCCTGAACTATTGAATAGGTCCCTCCTGAACTCCTGAATGGGTCCCCTCAGAACTCCTGGGTCCCCTCCTGAAGTCCTGGGTGGGTCCCGCCATGAAGTCCTGGGTGGGTCCCTCCTGAACTCTTGGGTCTCCTCCTGAACCCTGGATCCTTTGGGGCACTCCTGGGTCCCCTCCTGAACTCTGGATCCTTTGGGGCACTCCTGGGTTCCCCCCTGAACTCCTGGGTCCTTTGGGGCACTGCTGGGTCCCCTCCAGAACTCCTGGGTGGGTCCCTCCTGAACTCCTGGGTGGGTCCCTCCTGATCTCTTGGGTGCCCTCCTGATCTCTTGGGTCCTTTGTGGCACTCTTGGGTCTCCTCAGAACTCCTGGGTTCCCCACTGAAGTCCTGGGTCCTTTGGGGCACTCCTGGGTCCTCTCCTGAACTCCTGGGTCCGCTCCTGAACTCCTGGATTACCCCCTGAACTCCTGGGTCCCCTTCTGAATTTTTCAGTCACTCCCTGAATTCCGGATCCCCTCCTGAACTCCTGGGCGGGTCCCCTCCTGAACTCCTGGGCGGGTCCCCTCCTGAACTCCTGGGCGGGTCCCCTCCTGAACTCCTGGGCGGGTCCCCTCCTGAACTCCTGGGCGGGTCCCCTCCTGAACTCTGGATCCTTTGGGGCACTCTTGGGTCCCCTCCTCAACTCCTGGGTGGGTCCCTCCTGAACTCCTGAGGGGGTCTCTCCTGATCTCTTGGGTGCCCTCCTGATCTCTTGGGTGCCCTCCTGATCTCTTGGGTCCTTTGGGGCACTCTTGAGTCTCCTCAGAACTCCTGGGTTCCCCACTGAACTCCTGGTTCCTTTGGGGCACTCCTGGGTCCTCTCCTGAACTCCTGGGTCCGCTCCTGAACTCTTGGGTTACCCCCTGAACTCCTAGGTCCCCTCCTGAATTCTTCAGTCCCTCCCTGAACTCCCGGTCCCCTCCTGAACTCCTGAATGGGTCCCCTCAGAACTCCTGGGTCTCCTCCTGAAGTCCTGGGTGGGTCCCGCCATGAAGTCCTGGGTGGGTCCCGCCATGAAGTCCTGGGTGGGTCCCGCCATGAAGTCCTGGGTGGGTCCCTCCTGAACTCTTGGGTCTCCTCCTGAACTCTGCATCCTTTGGGGCACTCCTGGGTCCCCTCCTGAACTCTGGATCCTTTGGGGCACTCCTGGGTTCCCCCCTGAACTCATGGGTCCTTTGGGGCACTGCTGGGTCCCCTCCTGAACTCCTGGGTGGGTCCCCTCCTGAACTCCTGGGTGGGTCCCCTCAGAACTCCTGCGTTCCCCACTGAACGCCTGGGTCCTTTGGGGCACTCCTGGGCGGGTCCCCTCCCGAACTCCTGGGCGGGTCCCCTCCCGAACTTCTGGGCGGGTCCCCTCCCGATACTCCTGGGCGGGTCCCCTCCTGAACTCCTGGGCGGGTCCCCTCCTGAACTCCTGGGCGGGTCCCCTCCCAAACTCCTGGGTCCTTTGGGGCACTCCTGGTCCCCCTCCGGAACTCCTGATTGGGTCCCCACAGAACTCCTGGGTCCCCTCCTCAAGTCCTGGGTGGGTCCTGCCATGAACTCCTGGGTGGGGCCCTGCTGAACTTTTGGGTCCCACCCTGAAATCCTGGGTCCTTTGGGGGACTCCTGGTCCCCCTCCTGAACTCCTGAATGGGTCCCTCCTGAACTCCTGCATGGGTCCCTCCTGAAGTCCTGGGTGGGTCCCTCCTGAAGTCCTGGGTGGGTCCCTCCTGAAGTCCTGGGTGGGTCCCTCCTGAACTCTGGATCCTTTGGGGCACTCCTGGGTCCACTCCTGAACTCTGGATCCTTTGGGGCACTCCTGGGTTCCCCCCTGAACTCCTGGGTCCTTTGGGGCACTGCTGGGTCCCCTCCTGAACTCCTGGGTGGATCCCCTCCTGAACTCCTGGGTGGGTCTCCTCCTGAACTCTTGGGTCGTTTGGGGCATTCTTGGGTCCCCTAAGAACTCCTGGTCCCCCACTTAACTCCTGGGTCCTTTGGGGCACTCCTGGGTCCTCTCCTGAACTCTGGATCCTTTGGGGCACTCCTGGGTCCCCTCCTAAGCTCTTGGGTCCTTTGGGGAACTCTTGCATCCCCTCAGAACTCCTGGGTTCACCCCTGAACTCCTGGGTCCTTTGGGGCACTCCTGGGTCTCCTCAGTACTCTTGGGTTCCCCCCTGAACTCCTGGGTCCTTTGGGGCACTGCTGGGTCCCCTCCCGAACTCCTGGGTGGGTCCCCTCCCGAACTCCGGGGTGGGTCCCCTCCCGAACTCTTGGGTACTTTGGGGAACTCCTGGGTCCCCTCAGAACGCCTGGGTTCCCCCCTGAACTCCTGGGTCCTTTGGGGCATTCCTGGGTTCCCTCCTAAACTCTGGATCCTTTGGGGCACTCCTGCGTCCCCTCCTGAACTCCTGGGTCCTTTGGGGCACTCCTGGTCCCCCTCTTGAACTCCTGAATGGGTCCCCTCAGACCTCCTGGGTCCCCTCCTGAAGTCCTGGGTGGGTCCCTCCTGAACTCCTGGGTGGGGCCCTCCTGAACTTTTGGGTCCCACCCTGAACTCCTGGGTCCTTTGCGGCACTCCTGGTCCCCCTCTTGAACTCCTGAATGGGTCCCCTCAGAACTCCTGGGTCTCCTCCTGACGTCCTGGGTGGGTCCCGCCATGAAGTCCTGGGTGGGTCCCTCCTGAACTCTTGGGTCCCCTCCTGAACCCTGGATCCTTTGGGGCACTCCTGGGTCCCCTCCTGAACTCTGGATCCTTTGGGGCACTCCTGGGTTCCCCCCTGAACTCCTGGGTCCTTTGGGGCACTGCTGGGTCCCCTCCTGAACTCCTGGGTGGGTCCCTCCTGAACTCCTGGGTGGGTCCGTCCTGATCTCTTGGGTGCCCTCCTGATCTCTTGGGTGCCCTCCTGATCTCTTGGGTCCTTTGGGGCACTCTTGGGTCTCCTCAGAACTCCTGGGTTCCCCACTGAACTCCTGGTTCCTTTGGGGCACTCCTGGGTCCGCTCCTGAACTCCTGGGTTACCCCCTAAACTCCTGGGCGGGTCCCCTCCTGAACTCCTGGGCGGGTCCCCTCCTGAACTCCTGGGCGGGTCCCCTCCTGAACTCTGGATCCTTTGGGGCACTCTTGGGTCCCCTCCTGAACTCCTGGGTCTTTTGGGGCACTCCTCGTCCCCCTCCTGAACTCCTCAATGGTTCCCCTCAGAACTCCTGGACCCCCTCAGAAAGTCCTGGGTGGGTCCCGCCATGAAGTCCTGGGTGGGTCCCTCCTGAACTCTTGGGTCCCCTCGTGAACCCTGGATCCTTTGGGGCACTCCTGGGTCCCGTCCTGAACTCTGGATCCTTTGGGGCACTCCTGGGTTCCCCCCTGAACTCCTGGGTCCTTTGGGGCACTGCTGGGTCCCCTCCTGAACTCCTGGGTGGGTCCCCTCCTGAACCCCTGGGTGGGTCCCTCCTGAACTCCTGGGTGGGTCCCTCCTGATCTCTTGGGTGCCCTCCTGATCTCTTGGGTGCCCTCCTGATCTCTTGGGTACTTTGGGGCCCTCTTGGGTCTCCTCAGAACTCCTGGGTTCCCCACTGAACTCCTGGGTCCTTTGGGGCTCTCCTGCGTCCGCTCCTGAACTCTTGGGTTACCCCCTGAACTCCTAGGTCCCCTCCTGAATTCTTCAGTCCGTCCCTGAACTCCCGGTCCCCTCCTTCAACTCCTGGGCGGGTCCCCTCCTGAACTCCTGGGCGGGTCCCCTCCTGAACTCCTGGGCGGGTCCCCTCCTGATCTCCTGGGCGGGTCCCCTCCTGAACTCTGGATCCTTTGGGGCACTCTTGGGTCCCCTCCTGAACTCCTGGGTCCTTTGGGGCACTTCTGGTCCCCCTCCTGAACTCCTGAATGGGTCCCCTCAGACCTCCTGGGTCCCCTCCTGAAGTCCTGGGTGGGTCCCTCCTGAACTCCTGGGTGGGGCCCTCCTGAACTTTTGGGTCCCACCCTGAACTCCTGGGTCCTTTGGGGCACTCCTGGTCCCCCTCCTGAACTCCTGAATGGGTCCCCTCAGAACTCCTCGGTCCCCTCCTGAACTCCTGGGTCCTTTGGGGCACTGCTGGGTCCCCTCCTGAACTCCTGGGTGGGTCCCTCCTGATCTCTTGGGTGCCCTCCTGATCTCTTGGGTGCCCTCCTGATCTCTTGGGTGCCCTCCTGATCTCTTGGGTGCCCTCCTGATCTCTTGGGTCCTTTGTGGCACTCTTGGGTCTCCTCAGAACTCCTGGGTTCCCCACTGAACTCCTGGGTCCTTTGGGGCACTCCTGGGTCCTCCTCCTGAACTCCTGGGTCCGCTCCTGAACTCCTGGGTTACCCCCTGAACTCCTGGGTCCCCTTCTGAATTTTTCAGTCCCTCCCTGAACTCTGGGTCCCCTCCTGAACCCCTGGGCGGGTCCCCTCCTGAACCCCTGGGCGGGTCCCCTCCTGAACTCCTGGGCGGGTCCCCTCCTGAACTCTGGATCCTTTGGGGCACTCCTGGGTTCCCCCCTGAACTCCTGGGTCCTTTGGGGTACTGCTGGGTCCCCTCCTGAACTCCTGGGTGGGTCCCCTCCTGAACTCCTGGGTGGGTCCCCTCCTGAACTCCTGGGTGGGTCCCCTCCTGAACTCCTGGGTCCTTTGGGGCACTCTTGGGTTCCCTCAGAACTCGTGGGTTCCCCACTGAACTCCTGGGTCCTTTGGGGCACTCCTGGGTCCCCTCAGGACGCCTGGGTTCCCCCCTGAACTCCTGGGTCCTTTGGGGCATTCCTGTGTTCCCTCCTGAACTCTGGATCCTTTGGGGCACTCCTGGGTCCCCTCCTGAACTCCTGGGTCCTTTGAGGCACTCCTGGTCCCCCTCCTGAACTCCTGAATGGGTCCCCTCAGAACTTATGGGTCCCTTCCTGAAGTCCTGGGTGGGTCCCTCCTGAACTCCTGGGTGGGTCCCTCCTGAACTTCTGGGTCCCACCCTGAACTCCTGGGTCCTTTGGGGCACTCCTGGTCCTCCTCCTGAACTATTGAATGGGTCCCTCCTGAACTCCTGAATGGGTCCCCTCAGAACTCCTGGGTCCCCTCCTGACGTCCTGGGTGGGTCCCGCCATGAAGTCCTGGGTGGGTCCCTCCTGAACTCTTGGGTCCCCTCCTGAACCCTGGATTCTTTGGGGCACTCCTGGGTCCCCTCCTGAACTCTGGATCCTTTGGGGCACTCCTGGGTTCCCCCCTGAACTCCTGGGTCCTTTGGGGCACTGCTGGGTCCCCTCCTGAACTCCTGGGTGGGTCCCTCCTGAACTCCTGGGTGGGTCCCTCCTGAACTCCTGGGTGGGTCCCTCCTGAACTCCTGGGTGGGTCCCTCCTGAACTCCTGGGTGCCCTCCTGATCTCTTGGGTCCTTTGTGGCACTCTTGGGTCTCCTCAGAACTCCTGGGTTCCCCACTGAACTCCTGGGTCCTTTGGGGCACTCCTGGGTCCTCTCCTGAACTCCTGGGTCCGCTCCTGAACTCCTGGATTACCCCCTGAACTCCTGGATTACCCCCTGAACTCCTGGGTCCCCTTCTGAATTTTTCAGTCCCTCCCTGAACTCCTGGGCGGGTCCCCTCCTGAACTCCTGGGCGGGTCCCCTCCTGAACTCCTGGGCGGGTCCCCTCCTGAACTCCTGGGCGGGTCCCCTCCTGAACTCCTGGGCGGGTCCCCTCCTGAACTCCTGGGCGGGTCCCCTCCTGAACTCCTGGGCGGGTCCCCTCCTGAACTCTGGATCCTTTGGGGCACTCTTAGGTCCCCTCCTGAACTCCTGGGTCCTTTGGGGCACTCTTGGGTCCCCTCCTGAACTCCTGGGTCTTTTGGGGCACTCCTGGTCCCCCTCCGGAACTCCTGAATGGGTCCCCACAGAACTCCTGGGTCCCCTCCTCAAGTCCTGGGTGGGTCCCGCCATGAACTCCTGGGTGGGGCCCTGCTGAACTTTTGGGTCCCACCCTGAACTCCTGGGTCCTTTGGGGCACTCCTGGTCCCCCTCCTGAACTCATGAATGGGTTCCTCCTGAACTCCTGCATGGGTTCCTCCTGAAGTCCTGGGTGGGTCCCTCCTGAACTCTTGCGTCCCCTCCTGAACTCTGGATCCTTTGGGGCACTCCTGTGTCCACTCCTGAACTCTGGATCCTTTGGGGCACTCCTGGGTTCCCCCCTGAACTCTTGGGTCCTTTGGGGCACTGCTAGGTCCCCTCCTGAACTCCTGGGCGGGTCCCCTCCTGATCTCCTGGGTCCTTTGGGGCACTCTTGGGTCCCCTAAGAACTCCTGGGTCCCCCTCTGACCTCCTGGGTCCTTTGGGGCACTCCTGGGTCCCCTCCTGAACTCTGGATCCTTTGGGGCACTCCTGGGTCCCCTCCTAAGCTCTTGGGTCCTTTGGGGAACTCTTGCGTCCCCTCAGAACTCCTGGGTTCACCCCTGAACTCCTGGGTCCTTTGGGGCACTCCTGGGTCTCCTCAGTACTCTTGGGTTCCCCCCTGAACTCCTGGGTCCTTTGGGGCACTGCTGGGTCCCCTCCGGAACTCCTGGGTGGGTCCCCTCCCGAACTCCTGGGTGGGTCCCCTCCCGAACTCCTGGGTGGGTCCCCTCCCGAACTCCTGGGTACTTTGGGGCACTCCTGTGTTCCCTCCTGAACTCTGGATCCTTTGGGGCACTCCTGGGTCCCCTCCTGAACTCCTGGGTCCTTTGAGGCACTCCTGGTCCCCCTCCTGAACTCCTGAATGGGTCCCCTCAGAACTCATGGGTCCCTTCCTCAAGTCCTGGGTGGGTCCCTTCCTGAAGTCCTGGGTGGGTCCCTCCTGAACTTCTGTGTCCCACCCTGAACTCCTGGGTCCTTTGGGGCACTCCTGGTCCTCCTCCTGAACTATTGAATGGGTCCCTCCTGAACTCCTGAATGGGTCCCCTCAGAACTCCTGGGTCCCCTCCTGAAGTCCTGGATGGGTCCCGCCATGAAGTCCTGGGTGGGTCCCTCCTGAACTCTTGGGTCCCCTCCTGAACCCTGGATCCTTTGGGGCACTCCTGGGTCCCCTCCTGAACTCTGGATCCTTTGGGGCACTCCTGGGTTCCCCCCTGAACTCCTGGGTCCTTTGGGGCACTGCTGGGTCCCCTCCTGAACTCCTGGGTGGGTCCCTCCTGAACTCCTGGGTGGGTCCCTCCTGATCTCTTGGGTGCCCTCCTGATCTCTTGGGTCCTTTGTGGCACTCTTGGGTCTCCTCAGAACTCCTGGGTTCCCCACTGAACTCCTGGGTCCTTTGGGGCACTCCTGGGTCCTCTCCTGAACTCCTGGGTCCGCTCCTGAACTCCTGGATTACCCCCTGAACTCCTGGGTCCCCTTCTGAATTTTTCAGTCCCTCCCTGAACTCCTGGGCGGGTCCCCTCCTGAACTCCTGGGCGGGTCCCCTCCTGAACTCCTGGGCGGGTCCCCTCCTGAACTCCTGGGCGGGTCCCTTCCTGAACTCTGGATCCTTTGGGGCACTCTTGGGTCCCCTCCTGAACTCCTGGGTCCTTTGGGGCACTCTTGGGTCCCCTCCTGAACTCCTGGGTCTTTTGGGGCACTCCTGGTCCCCCTCCAGAACTCCTGAATGGGTCCCCACAGAACTCCTGGGTCCCCTCCTCAAGTCCTGGGTGGGTCCCGCCATGAACTCCTGGGTGGGGCCCTGCTGAACTTTTGGGTCCCACCCTGAACTCCTGGGTCCTTTGGGGCACTCCTGGTCCCCCTCCTGAACTCATGAATGGGTCCCTCCTGAACTCCTGCATGGGTCCCTCCTGAAGTCCTGGGTGGGTCCCTCCTGAACTCTTGTGTCCCCTCCTGAACTCTGGATCGTTTGGGGCACTCCTGGGTCCACTCCTGAACTCTGGATCCTTTGGGGCACTCCTGGGTACCCCCCTGAACTCTTGGGTCTTTGGGGCACTCCTGGGTCCACTCCTGAACTCTGGATCCTTTGGGGCACTCCTGGGTACCCCCCTGAACTCTTGGGTCCTTTGGGGCACTGCTGGGTCCCCTCCTGAACTCCTGGGTGGGTCCCCTCTTGAACTCCTGGGTGGGTCCCCTCCTGACCTCCTGGGTCCTTTGGGGCACTCCTGGGTCCCCTCCTGAACTCTGGATCCTTTGGGGCACTCCTGGGTCCCCTCCTAAGCTCTTGGGTCCGTTGGGGAACTCTTGGGTCCCCTCAGAACTCCTGGGTTCACCCCTGAACTCCTGGGTCCTTTGGGGAACTCCTGGGTCTCCTCAGTACTCTTGGGTCCCCTCCTGAACTCTGGATCCTTTGGGGCACTCCTGGGTCCCCTCCTGAACTCCTGGATCCTTTGGGGCACTCCTGGTCCCCCTCCTGAACTCCTGAATGGGTCCCCTCCTAAAGTGCTGGGTGGGTCCCTCCTGAACTCCTGGGTGGGTCCCTCCTGAACTTTTGGGTCCCACCCTGAACTCCTGGGTCCTTTGGGGCACTGCTGGGTCCCCTCCTGAGCTCCTGGGTGGGTCCCTCCTGAACTCCTGGGTGGGTCCCTCCTGATCTCTTGGGTGCCCTTGTGATCTCTTGGGTCTTTGGGGCACTCTTGGGTCTCCTCAGAACTCCTGGGATCCCCACTTAACTCCTGGGTCCTTTGGAGCACTCCTGGGTCCGCTCCTGAACTCCTGGGTTACCCCCTGAACTCCTAGGTCCCCTCCTGAATTCTTCAGTCCCTCACTGAACTCCTGGGCGGGTCCCCTCCTGAACTCCTGGGCGGGTCCCCTCCTGAACTCCTGGGCGGGTCCCCTCCTGAACTCCTGGGCGGGTCCCCTCCTGAACTCCTGGGCGGGTCCCCTCCTGAACTCCTGGGCGGGTCCCCTCCTGAACTCCTGGGCGGGTCCCCTCCTGAACTCCTGGGCGGGTCCCCTCCTGAACTCCTGGGTGGCTCCCCTCCTGAACTCCTGGGTTCTTTGGGGCACTCTTGGGTCCCCTCCTGAACTCCTGGGTCCTTTGGGGCACTCTTGGGTCCCCTCCTGAACTCCTGGGTCCTTTGGGGCACTCCTGGTCCCCCTCCTGAACTCTGGATCCTTTGGGGCACTCTTGGGTCCCCTCCTGAACTCCTGGGTCCTTTGGGGCACTCCTGGTCCCCCTCCGGAACTCCTGAATGGGTCCCCTCAGAACTCCTGGGTCCCCTCCTCAAGTCCTGGGTGGGTCCCGCCATGAGCTCTTTGGTGGGTCCCTCCTGAACTTTTGGGTCCCACCCTGAACTCCTGGGTCCTTTGGGGCACTCCTGGTCCCCCTCCTGAACTCCTGAATGGGTCCCTCCTGAACTCTTGAATGGGTCCCCTCAGAACTCCTGGGTCCCCTCCTCAAGTCCTGGGTGGGTCACTCCTGAACTCTTGAGTCCCCTCCTGAACTCTGGATCCTTTCGGGTACTCCTGGGTCCCCTCCTGAACTCTGGATCCTTTGGGGCACTCCTGGGTCCCCTCCTGAACTCTGGATTTTTTGGGGCACTCCTGGGTCTCCTCAGTACTCTTGGGTTCCCCCCTGAACTCCTGGGTCCTTTGGAACACTGCTGGGTCCCCTCCCGAACTCCTGGGTGGGTCCCCTCCCGAACTCCTGGGTGGGTCCCCTCCCGAACTCCTGGGTGGGTCCCCTCCCGAACTCCTGGGTGGGTCCCCTCCCGAACTCCTGGGTCCTTTGGGGCACTCCTGGGTCCCCTCCTGAACTCCTGGGTGGGTTCTCCTGAACTTTGGATCCTTTGGGGCACTCCTGGGTCCCCTCCTGAACTCTTGGGTCCTTTGGTGAACTCTTGGGTCCCCTCAGAACTCCTGGGTCCTTTGGGGCACTGCTGGGTATCCTCAGTACTTTTGGGTTCCACCCTGAACTCCTGGGTCCTTTGGAACACTGCTGGGTCCCCTCCCGAACTCCTGGGTGGGTCCCTCCCGAACTCCTGGGTGGGTCCCTCCCGAACTCCTGGGTCCCCTCCTGAACTCTTGGGTACTTTGGGGTACTCCTGGGTCCCCTCAGAATGCCTGGGTTCCCCCCTGAACTCCTGGGTCCTTTGGGGCATTCCTGGGTACCCTCCTGAACTCTGGATCCTTTGGGGCACTCCTGGGTCCCCTCCTGAACTCCTGGGTCCTTTGGGGCACTCCTGGGTCCTCTCCTGAACTCCTGGGTCCGCTCCTGAACTCTTGGGTTACCCCCTGAACTCCTAGGTCCCCTCCTGAATTCTTCAGTCCCTCCCTGAACTCCCGGTCCCCTCCTGAACTCCTGGGCGGGTCCCTCCTGAACTCCTGGGCGGGTCCCTCCTGAACTCCTGGGCGGGTCCCCTCCCGAACTCCTGGGCGGGTCCCTCCCGAACTCCTGGGTGGGTCCCCTCCCGAACTCCTGGGCGGGTCCCCTCCCGAACTCCTGGGCGGGTCCCTCCCGAACTCCTGGGTGGGTCCCCTCCCGAACTCCTGGGTGGGTCCCCTCCCGAACTCCTGGGTGGGTCCCCTCCCGAACTCCTGGGTGGGTCCCCTCCCGAACTCCTGGGTGGGTCCCTCCTGAACTCCTGGGTGGGTCCCTCCTGATCTCTTGGGTGCCCTCCTGATCTCTTGGGTGCCCTCCTGATCTCTTGGGTGCCCTCCTGATCTCTTTGGTGCCCTTCTGATCTCTTGGGTCCCCTCAGAACTCCTGGGTCCTTTGGGGAACTCCTGCTCCCCCTACTAAACTTTTCAGTCCCCCACTGAACTCCTGGGTCCTTTGGGGCATTCCTGGGTCCCCTCCTGAACTCCTGGGTCCCCTCCTGAACTCCGGATCCTTTCGGGCACTCCTGGGTCCCCTCCTAAGCTCTTGGGTCCTTTGGGGAAATCTTGGGTCCCCTCAGAACTCCTGGGTTCACCCCTGAACTCCTGGGTTTTTTGGGGCACTGCTGGGTCCCGTCCCGAACTCCTGGGTGGGTCCCGTCTCGAACTCCTGGGTGGGTCCCCTCCCGAACTCCTGGGTACTTTGGGGCACTGCTGGGTACCCTCAGAACGCCTGGGTCCCCTCCTGAACTCCTGGGTCCCCTCCGAACTCCTGTGTTACCCCCTGAACTCCTGGGTCCTTTGGGGCACTGCTGGGTCCCCTCCTGAACTCCTGGGAGGGTCCCCTCCTGAAGTCTGGATCCTTTGGGGCACTCCTGGGTCCACTCCTGAACTCTTGGGTCTTTGGTGAACTCTTGGGTCCCCTCAGAACTCCTGGGTCCTTTGGGGCACTGCTGCGTCCCCTCCCGAACTCCTGGGTGGGTCCCTCCCGAACTCCTGGGTGGGTCTCTCCTGAACTCCTGGGTCCCCTCCTGAACTCTTGGGTACTTTGGGGCACTCCTGGGTCCCCTCAGAACGCCTGGGTTCCCCCTGAACTCCTGGGTACTTTGGGGCACTCCTGGGTTCCCCCCTAAAATCCTGGGTCCTTTGGGGCACTGCTGGGTCCCCTCCTGAACTCCTGGGTCCTTTGGGGCACTCCTGGGTCCCCTCCTGAACTCCTGGGTCCTCTGGGGCATTCCTGGGTTCTCTCCTAACTGCTGGGTCCGCTTTTGAACTCTTGGGTTACCCCCTGAACTCCTAGGTCCCCTCCTGAATTCTTCAGTCCCTCCCTGAACTCCTGGGCACGTCCCTCCTGAACTCCTGGGCGGGTCCCCTCCTGAACACTTGGGTACTTTGGGGCACTCCTGGGTCCCCTCAGAACGCCTGGGTCCCCTCCGAACTCCTGTGTTCCCCCCTAAACTCCTGGGTCATTTGGGGCACTGCTGGGTCCGCTCCTGAACTCCTGGGTGGGTCCCTCCTGAACTCCTGGGTGGGTCCCTCCCGAACTCCTGGGTGGGTCCCTCCCGAACTCCTGGGTCCCCTCCTGAACTCTTGGGTACTTTGGGGCACTCCTGGGTCCCCTCAGAACGCCTGGGTTCCCCCCTGAACTCCTGGGTCCTTTGGGGCATTCCTGGGTACCCTCCTGAACTCTGGATCCTTTGGGGCACTCCTGGGTCCCCTCCTGAACTCCTGGGTCCTTTGGGGCACTCCTGGTCCCCCTCCTGAAATCCTGAATGGGTCCCCTCAGAACTCCTGGGTCCCCTCCTGAACTCCTGGGTGCGTCCCGCCATGAACTCCTGGGTGGGTCCCTCCTGAACTCCTGGGTGGGTCCCTCCTGAACTCCTGGGTCCTTTGGGGCACTCCTGGTCCTTCTCCTGAACTATTGAATGGGTCCTTCCTGAACTCCTGGGTCCCCTCCTGAAGTCCTGGGTGGGTCCCGCCATGAAGTCCTGGGTGGGTCCCTCCTGAACTCTTGGGTCCCCTCCTGAACTCTGGATCCTTTGGGGCACTCCTGGGTCCCCTCCTGAACTCTGGATCCTTTGGTGCACTCCTGGGTCCCCTTTTGAACTCCTGGGTCCTTTGGGGCACTCCTGGGTCCTCTCCTGAACTCCTGGGTCCGCTCCTGAACTCTTGGGTTACCTCCTGAACTCCTAGGTCCCCTCCTGAATTCTTCAGTCCCTCCCTGAACTCCCGGTCCCCTCCTGAACTCCTGAATGGGTCCCCTCAGAACTCCTGGGTCTCCTCCTGAAGTCTTGGGTGGGTCCCGCCATGAAGTCCTGGGTGGGTCCCGCCATGAAGTCCTGGGTGGGTCCCTCCTGAACTCTTGGGTCTCCTCCTGAACTCTGCATCCTTTGGGGTACTCCTGGGTCCCCTCCTGAACTCTGGATCCTTTGGGGCACTCCTGGGTTCCCCCCTGAACTCCTGGGTCCTTTGGGGCACTGCTGGGTCCCCTCCTGAACTCCTGGGTGGGTCCCCTCCTGAACTACTGGGTGGGTCCCCTCAGAACTCCTGCGTTCCCCACTGAACGCCTGGGTCCTTTGGGGCACTCCTGGGTCCCCTCCTGAACTCCTGGGTCCCCTCCCGAACTCCTGGGCGGGTCCGCTCCCGAACTCCTGGGTCCTTTGGGGCACTCCTGGTCCCCCTCCTGAACTCCTGAATGGGTCCCTCCTGAACTCCTGCATGGGTCCCTCCTGAAGTCCTGGGTGGGTCCCTCCTGAACTCTTGCGTCCCCTCCTGAACTCTGGATCCTTTGGGGCACTCCTGGGTCGACTCCTGAACTCTGGATCCTTTGGGGCACTCCTGGGTTCCCCCCTGAACTCCTGGGTCCTTTGGGGCACTGATGGGTCCCCTCCTGAACTCCTGGGTGGGTCCCCTCCTGAACTCCTGGGTCGTTTGGGGCACTCTTGGGTCCCCTAAGAACTCCTGGTCCCCCACTTAATTCCTGGGTCCTTTGGGGCACTCCTGGGTCCTCTCCTGAACTCTGGATCCTTTGGGGCACTCCTGGGTCCCCTCCTAAGCTCTTGGGTCCTTTGGGGAACTCTTGGGTCCCCTCAGAACTCCTGGGTTCACCCCTGAACTCCTGGGTCCTTTGGGGCACTCCTGGGTCTCCTCAGTACTCTTGGGTTCCCCCCTGAACTCCTGGGTCCTTTGGGGCACTGCTGGGTCCCCTCCCGAACTCCTGGGTGGGTCCCCTCCCGAACTCCGGTTGGGTCCCCTCCCGAACTCTTGGGTACTTTGGGGCACTCCTGGGTCCCCTCAGAACGCCTGGGTTCCCCCCTGAACTCCTGGGTCCTTTGGGGCATTCCTGGGTTCCCTCCTGAACTCTGGATCCTTTGGGGCACTCCTGCGTCCCCTCCTGAACTCCTGGGTCCTTTGGGGCACTCCTGGTCCCCCTCTTGAACTCCTGAATGGGTCCCCTCAGAACGCCTGGGTCCCCTCCGAACTCCTGGGTTCCCCCCTGAACTCCTGGGTCCTTTGGGGCACTGCTGGGTCCCCTCCTGAACTCCTGGGTGGGTCCCCTCCCGAACTCCTGGGTCCTTTGGGGCACTGCTGGGTCCCCTCCTGAACTCCTGAATGGGTCCCCTCAGAACTCATGGGTCCCTTCCTGAAGTCCTGGGTGGGTCCCTCCTGAACTTCTGGGTCCCACCCTGAACTCCTGGGTCCTTTGGGGCACTCCTGGTCCTCCTCCTGAACTATTGAATGGGTCCCTCCTGAACTCCTGAATGGGTCCCCTCAGAACTCCTGGGTCCCCTCCTGAAGACCTGGGTGGGTCCCGCCATGAAGTCCTGGGTGGGTCCCTCCTGAACTCTTGGGTCCCCTCCTGAACCCTGGATCCTTTGGGGCACTCCTGGGTCCCCTCCTGAACTCTGGATCCTTTGGGGCACTCCTGGGTTCCCCCCTGAACTCCTGGGTCCTTTGGGGCACTGCTGGGTCCCCTCCTGAACTCCTGGGTGGGTCCCTCCTGATCTCTTGGGTGCCCGCCTGATCTCTTGGGTGCCCTCCTGATCTCTTGGGTCCTTTGTGGCACTCTTGGTTCTCCTCAGAACTCCTGTTTTCCCCACTGAACTCCTGGGTCCTTTGGGGCACTCCTGGGTCCTCTCCTGAACACCTGGGTCCGCTCCTGAACTCCTGGGTTACCCCCTGAACTCCTGGGTCCCCTTCTGAATTTTTCAGTCCCTCCCTGAACTCCGGGTCCCCTCCTGAACTCCTGGGCGGGTCCCCTCCTGAACTCCTGGGCGGGTCCCCTCCTGAACTCCTGGGCGGGTCCCCTCCTGAACTCCTGGGCGGGTCCCCTCCTGAACTCCTGGGCGGGTCCCCTCCTGAACTCTGGATCCTTTGGGGCACTCTTGGGTCCCCTCCTGAACTCCTGGGTCCTTTGGGGCACTCTTGGGTCCCCTCCTGAACTCCTGGGTCTTCTGGGGCACTCCTGGTCCCCCTCCGGAACTCCTGAATGGGTCCCCACAGAACTCCTGGGTCCCCTCCTCAAGTCCTGGGTGGGTCCCGCCATGAACTCCTGGGTGGGGCCCTGCTGAACTTTTGGGTCCCACCCTGAACTCCTGGGTCCTTTGGGGCACTCCTGGTCCCCCTCCTGAACTCATGAATGGGTCCCTCCTGAACTCCTGCATGGGTCCCTCCTGAACTCTTGCGTCCCCTCCTGAACTCTGGATCGTTTGGGGCACTCCTGGGTCCACTCCTGAACTCTGGATCCTTTGGGGCACTCCTGTGTTCCCCCCTGAACTCTTGGGTCCTTTGGGGCACTGCTAGGTCCCCTCCTGAACTGCTGGGTGGGTCCCCTCCTGACCTCCTGGGTCCTTTGGGGCACTCTTGGGTCCCCTAAGAACTCCTGGGTCCCCCTCTGACCTCCTGGGTCCTTTGGGGCACTCCTGGGTCCCCTCCTGAACTCTGGATCCTTTGGGGCACTCCTGGGTCCCCTCCTAAGCTCTTGGGTTCTTTGGGGAACTCTTGCATCCCCTCAGAACTCCTGGGTTCACTCCTGAACTCCTGGGTCCTTTGGGGCACTCCTGGGTCTCCTCAGTACTCTTGGGTTCCCCCCTGAACTCCTGGGTCCTTTGGGGCACTGCTGGGTCCCCTCCCGAACTCCTGGGTGGGTCCCCTCCCGAACTCCTGGGTGGGTCCCCTCCCGAACTCCTGGGTACTTTGGGGCACTCCTGGGTCCCCTCAGGACGCCTGGGTTCCCCCCTGAACTCCTGGGTCCTTTGGGGCTTTCCTGTGTTCCCTCCTGAACTCTGGATTCTTTGGGGCACTCCTGGGTCCCCTCCTGAACTCCTTGGTCCTTTGAGGCACTCCTGGTCCCCCTCCAGAACTCCTGAATGGGTCCCCTCAGAACTCATGTGTCCCCTCCTGAACTCCTGGGTCCTTTGAGGCACTCCTGGTCCCCCTCCTGAACTCCTGAATGGGTCCCCTCAGAACTCATGGGTCCCTTCCTGAAGTCCTGGGTGGGTCCCTCCTGAACTCCTGGGTCCCACCCTGAACTCCTGGGTCCTTTGGGGCACTCCTGGTCCTCCTCCTGAACTATTGAATGGGTCCCTCCTGAACTCCTGAATGGGTCCCCTCAGAACTCCTGGGTCCCCTCCTGAAGTCCTGGGTGGGTCCCGCCATGAAGTCCTGGGTGGGTCCCTCCTGAACTGTTGGTTCTCCTCCTGAACCCTGGATCCTTTGGGGCACTCCTGGGTCCCCTCCTGAACTCTGGATCCTTTGGGGCACTCCTGGGTTCCCCCCTGAACTCCTGGGTCCTTTGGGGCACTGCTGGGTCCCCTCCTGAACTCCTGGGTGGGTCCCTCCTGAACTCCTGGGTGGGTCCCTCCTGAACTCCTGGGTGGGTCCCTCCTGATCTCTTGGGTGCCCTCCTGATCTCTTGGGTGCCCTCCTGATCTCTTGGGTCCTTTGGGGCACTCTTGGGTCTCCTCAGAACTCCTGGGTTCCCCACTGAACTCCTGGTTCCTTTGGGGCACTCCTGGGTCCTCTCCTGAACTCCTGGGTCCGCTCCTGAACTCTTGGGTTACCCCCTGAACTCCTAGGTCCCCTCCTGAATTCTTCAGTCCCTCCCTGAACTCCCGGTCCCCTCCTGAACTCCTGAATGGGTCCCCTCAGAACTCCTGGGTCCCCTCCTGAAGTCCTGTGTGGGTCCCGCCATGAAGTCCTGGGTGGGTCCCACCATGAAGTCCTGGGTGGTTCCCTCCTGAACTCTTGGGTCTCCTCCTGAACTCTGCATCCTTTGGGGTACTCCTGGGTCCCCTCCTGAACTCTGGATCCTTTGGGGCACTCCTGGGTTCCCCCCTGAACTCCTGGGTCCTTTGCGGCACTGCTGGGTCCCCTCCTGAACTCCTGGGTGGGTCCCCTCCTGAACTCCTGGGTGGGTCCCCTCAGAACTCCTGCGTTCCCCACTGAACGCCTGGGTCCTTTGGGGCACTCCTGGTCCCCCTCCTGAACTCCTGAATGGGTCCCCTCAGAACTCATGGGTCCCTTCCTGAAGTCCTGGGTGGGTCCCTCCTGAACTTCTGGGTTCCACCCTGAACTCCTGGGTCCTTTGGGGCACTCCTGGTCCTCCTCCTGAACTATTGAATGGGTCCCTCCTGAACTCCTGAATGGGTCCCCTCAGAACTCCTGCGTCCCCTCCTGAAGACGTGGGTGGGTCCCGCCATGAAGTCCTGAGTGGGTCCCTCCTGAACTCTTGGGTCCCCTCCGGAACCCTGGATCCTTTGGGGCACTCCTGGGTCCCCTCCTGAACTCTGGATCCTTTGGGGCACTCCTGGGTTCCCCCCTGAACTCCTGGGTCCTTTGGGGCACTGCTGGGTCCTCTCCTGAACTCCTGGGTGGGTCCCTCCTGATCTCTTGGGTGCCCTCCTGATCTCTTGGGTGCCCTCCTGATCTCTTGGGTCCTTTGTGGCACTCTTGGGTCTCCTCAGAACTCCTGGGTTCCCCACTGAACTCCTGGGTCCTTTGGGGCACTCCTGGGTCCTCTCCTGAACACCTGGGTCCGCTCCTGAACTCCTGGGTTACCCCCTGAACTCCTGGGTCCCCTTCTGAATTTTTCAGTCCCTCCCTGAACTCCTGGGCGGGTCCCCTCCTGAACTCCTGGGCGGGTCCCCTCCTGAACTCCTGGGCGGGTCCCCTCCTGAACTCCTGGGCGGGTCCCCTCCTGAACTCCTGGGCGGGTCCCCTCCTGAACTCCTGGGCGGGTCCCCTCCTGAACTCTGGATCCTTTGGGGCACTCTTGGGTCCCCTCCTGAACTCCTGGGTCCTTTGGGGCACTCTTGGGTCCCCTCCTGAACTCCTGGGTCTTCTGGGGCACTCCTGGTCCCCCTCCGGAACTCCTGAATGGGTCCCCACAGAACTCCTGGGTCCCCTCCTCAAGTCCTGGGTGGGTCCCGCCATGAACTCCTGGGTGGGGCCCTGCTGAACTTTTGGGTCCCACCCTGAACTCCTGGGTCCTTTGGGGCACTCCTGGTCCCCCTCCTGAACTCATGAATGGGTCCCTCCTGAACTCCTGCATGGGTCCCTCCTGAAGTCCTGGGTGGGTCCCTCCTGAACTCTTGCGTCCCCTCCTGAACTCTGGATCGTTTGGGGCACTCCTGGGTCCACTCCTGAACTCTGGATCCTTTGGGGCACTCCTGGGTTCCCCCCTGAACTCTTGGGTCCTTTGGGGCACTGCTAGGTCCCCTCCTGAACTCCTGGGTGGGTCCCCTCCTGACCTCCTGGGTCCTTTGGGGCACTCTTGGGTCCCCTAAGAACTCCTGGGTCCCCCTCTGACCTCCTGGGTCCTTTGGGGCACTCCTGGGTCCCCTCCTGAACTCTGGATCCTTTGGGGCACTCCTGGGTCCCCTCCTGAACTCCTGGACGGGTCCCCTCCTGAACTCTGGATCCTTTGGGGCACTCTTGGGTCCCCTCCTGAACTCCTGGGTCCTTTGGGGCACTCTTGGGTCCCGTCCTGAACTCTGGATCCTTTGGGGCACTCCTGGGTCCCCTCCTAAGCTCTTGGGTCCTTTGGGGAACTCTTGGGTCCCCTCAGAACTCCTGGGTTCACCCCTGAACTCCTGGGTCCTTTGGGGCACTCCTGGGTCTCCTCAGTACTCTTGGGTTCCCCCCTGAACTCCTGGGTCCTTTGGGGCACTGCTGGGTCCCCTCCCGAACTCCTGGGTGGGTCCCCTCCCGAACTCCGGGGTGGGTCCCCTCCCGAACTCTTGGGTACTTTGGGGAACTCCTGGGTCCCCTCAGAACGCCTGGGTTACCTCCTGAACTCCTGGGTCCTTTGGGGCATTCCTGGGTTCCCTCCTGAACTCTGGATCCTTTGGGGCGCTCCTGCGTCCCCTCCTGAACTCCTGGGTCCTTTGGGGCACTCCTGGTCCCCCTCTTGAACTCCTGAATGGGTCCCCTCAGACCTCCTGGGTCCCCTCCTGAAGTCCTGGGTGGGTCCCTCATGAACTCCTGGGTGGGGCCCTCCTGAACTTTTGGGTCCCACCCTGAACTCCTGGGTCCTTTGGGGCACTCCTGGTCCCCCTCTTGAACTCCTGAATGGGTCCCCTCAGAACTCCTGGGTCTCCTCCTGATGTCCTGGGCGGGTCCCGCCATGAAGTCCTGGGTGGGTCCCTCCTGAACTCTTGGGTCCCCTCCTGAACCCTGGATCCTTTGGGGCACTCCTGGGTCCCCTCCTGAACTCTGGATCCTTTGGGGCACTCCTGGGTTCCCCCCTGAACTCCTGGGTCCTTTGGGGCACTGCTGGGTCCCCTCCTGAACTCCTGGGTGGGTCCCTCCTGAACTCCTGGGCGGGTCCCCTCCTGAACTCCTGGGCGGGTCCCCTCCTGAACTCCTGGGCGGGTCCCCTCCTGAACTCTGGATCCTTTGGGGCACTCTTGGGTCCCCTCCTGAACTCCTGGGTCCTTTGGGGCACTGCTGGGTCCCCTCCTGAACTCCTGGGTGGGTCCCTCCTGATCTCTTGGGTGCCCTCCTGATCTCTTGGGTGCCCTCCTGATCTCTTGGGTCCTTTGGGGCACTCTTGGGTCTCCTCAGAACTCCTGGGTTCCCCACTGAACTCCTGGTTCCTTTGGGGCACTCCTGGGTCCTCTCCTGAACTCCTGGGTCCGCTCCTGAACTCTTGGGTTACCCCCTGAACTCCTAGGTCCCCTCCTGAATTCTTCAGTCCCTCCCTGAACTCCCGGTCCCCTCCTGAACTCCTGAATGGGTCCCCTCAGAACTCCTGGGTCCCCTCCTGAAGTCCTGGGTGGGTCCCGCCATGAAGTCCTGGGTGGGTCCCACCATGAAGTCCTGGGTGGGTCCCTCCTGAACTCTTGGGACTCCTCCTGAACTCTGCATCCTTTGGGGTACTCCTGGGTCCCCTCCTGAACTCTGGATCCTTTGGGGCACTCCTGGGTTCCCCCCTGAACTCCTGGGTCCTTTGCGGCACTGCTGGGTCCCCTCCTGAACTCCTGGGTGGGTCCCCTCCTGACTCCTGGGTGGGTCCCCTCAGAACTCCTGCGTTCCCCACTGAACGCCTGGGTCCTTTGGGGCACTCCTGGTCCCCCTCCTGAACTCCTGAATGGGTCCCCTCAGAACTCATGGGTCCCTTCCTGAAGTCCTGGGTGGGTCCCTCCTGAACTTCTGGGTTCCACCCTGAACTCCTGGGTCCTTTGGGGCACTCCTGGTCCTCCTCCTGAACTATTGAATGGGTCCCTCCTGAACTCCTGAATGGGTCCCCTCAGAACTCCTGCGTCCCCTCCTGAAGACGTGGGTGGGTCCCGCCATGAAGTCCTGAGTAGGTCCCTCCTGAACTCTTGGGTCCCCTCCTGAACCCTGGATCCTTTGGGGCACTCCTGGGTCCCCTCCTGAACTCTGGATCCTTTGGGGCACTCCTGGGTTCCCCCCTGAACTCCTGGGTCCTTTGGGGCACTGCTGGGTCCCCTCCTGAACTCCTGGGTGGGTCCCTCCTGATCTCTTGGGTGCCCTCCTGATCTCTTGGGTGCCCTCCTGATCTCTTGGGTCCTTTGTGGCACTCTTGGGTCTCCTCAGAACTGCTGGGTTCCCCACTGAACTCCTGGGTCCTTTGGGGCACTCCTGGGTCCTCTCCTGAACACCTGGGTCCGCTCCTGAACTCCTGGGTCCCCTTCTGAATTTTTCAGTCCCTCCCTGAACTCCGGGTCCCCTCCTGAACTCCTGGGCGGGTCCCCTCCTGAACTCCTGGACGGGTCCCCTCCTCAACTCTGGATCCTTTGGGGCACTCTTGGGTCCCCTCCTGAACTCCTGGGTCCTTTGGGGCACTCTTGGGTCCCGTCCTGAACTCCTGGGTCTTCTGGGGCAGTCCTGGTCCCCCTCTGGAACTCCTGAATGGGTCCCCACAGAACTCCTGGGTCCCCTCCTCAAGTCCTGGGTGGGTCCCGCCATGAACTCCTGGGTGGGGCCCTGCTGAACTTTTGGGTCCCACCCTGAACTCCTGGGTCCTTTGGGGCACTCCTGGTCCCCCTCCTGAACTCATGAATGGGTCCCTCCTGAACTCCTGCATGGGTCCCTCCTGAAGTCCTGGGTGGGTCCCTCCTGAACTCTTGCGTCCCCTCCTGAACTTTGGATCCTTTGTGGCACTCCTGGGTCCACTCCTGAACTCTGGATCCTTTGGGGCACTCCTGGGTCCCCTCCTGAACTCCTGGGTCCTTTGAGGCACTCCTGGTCCCCCTCCTGAACTCCTGAATGGGTCCCCTCAGAACTCATGTGTCCCCTCCTGAACTCCTGGGTCCTTTGAGGCACTCCTGGTCCCCCTCCTGAACTCCTGAATGGGTCCCCTCAGAACTCATGGGTCCCCTCCTGAACTCCTGGGCGGGTCCCCTCCTGAACTCCTGGGCGGGTCCCCTCCTGAACTCCTGGGCGGGTCCCCTCCTGAACTCTGGATCCTTTGGGGCACTCTTGGGTCCTCTCCTGAACTCCTGGGTCCTTTGGGGCACTGCTGGGTCCCCTCCTGAACTCCTGGGTGGGTCCCTCCTGAACTCCTGGGTGGGTCTCTCCTGATCTCTTGGGTGCCCTCCTGATCTCTTGGGTGCCCTCCTGATCTCTTGGGTCCTTTGGGGCACTCTTGGGTCTCCTCAGAACTCCTGGGTTCCCCACTGAACTCCTGGTTCCTTTGGGGCACTCCTGGGTCCTCTCCTGAACTCCTGGGTCCGCTCCTGAACTCTTGGGTTACCCCCTGAACTCCTAGGTCCCCTCCTGAATTCTTCAGTCCCTCCCTGAACTCCCGGTCCCCTCCTGAACTCCTGAATGGGTCCCCTCAGAACTCCTGGGTCTCCTCCTGAAGTCCTGGGTGGGTCCCGCCATGAAGTCCTGGGTGGGTCCCTCCTGAACTCTTGGGTCTCCTCCTGAACTCTGCATCTTTTGGGGTACTCCTGGGTCCCCTCCTGAACTCTGGATCCTTTGGGGCACTCCTGGGTTCCCCCCTGAACTCCTGGGTCCTTTGGGGCACTGGTGGGTCCCCTCCTGAACTCCTGGGTGGGTCCCCTCCTGAACTCCTGGGTGGGTCTCCTCCTGAACTCCTGGGTCGTTTGGGGCATTCTTGGGTCCCCTAAGAACTCCTGGTCCCCCACTTAACTCCTGGGTCCTTTGGGGCACTCCTGGGTCCTCTCCTGAACTCTGGATCCTTTGGGGCACTCCTGGGTCCCCTCCTAAGCTCTTGGGTCCTTCGGGGAACTCTTGGGTCCCCTCAGAACTCCTGGGTTCACCCCTGAACTCCTGGGTCCTTTGGGGCACTCCTGGGTCTCCTCAGTACTCTTGGGTTCCCCCCTGAACTCCTGGGTCCTTTGGGGCACTGCTGGGTCCCCTCCCGAACTCCTGGGTGGGTCCCCTCCCGAACTCCGGGGTGGGTCCCCTCCCGAACTCTTGGGTACTTTGGGGAACTCCTGGGTCCCCTCAGAACGCCTGGGTTACCCCCTGAACTCCTGGGTCCTTTGGGGCATTCCTGGGTTCCCTCCTGAACTCTGGATCCTTTGGGGCGCTCCTGCGTCCCCTCCTGAACTCCTGGGTCCTTTGGGGCACTCCTGGTCCCCCTCTTGAACTCCTGAATGGGTCCCCTCAGACCTCCTGGGTCCCCTCCTGAAGTCCTGGGTGGGTCCCTCATGAACTCCTGGGTGGGGCCCTCCTGAACTTTTGGGTCCCACCCTGAACTCCTGGGTCCTTTGGGGCACTCCTGGTCCCCCTCTTGAACTCCTGAATGGGTCCCCTCAGAACTCCTGGGTCTCCTCCTGATGTCCTGGGCGGGTCCCGCCATGAAGTCCTGGGTGGGTCCCTCCTGAACTCTTGGGTCCCCTCCTGAACCCTGGATCCTTTGGGGCACTCCTGGGTCCCCTCCTGAACTCTGGATCTTTTGGGGCACTCCTGGGTTCCCCCCTGAACTCCTGGGTCCTTTGGGGCACTGCTGGGTCCCCTCCTGAACTCCTGGGTGGGTCCGTCCTGAACTCCTGGGCGGGTCCCCTCCTGAACTCCTGGGCGGGTCCCCTCCTGAACTCCTGGGCGGGTCCCCTCCTGAACTCCTGGGCGGGTCCCCTCCTGAACTCCTGGGCGGGTCCCCTCCTGAACTCTGGATCCTTTGGGGCACTCTTGGGTCCCCTCCTGAAGTCCTGGGTCCTTTGGGGCACTCCTGGTCCCCCTCCTGAACTCCTGAATGGGTCCCCTCAGAACTCCTGGGTCCCCTCCTCAAGTCCTGGGTGGGTCACTCCTGAACTCTTGAGTCCCCTCCTGAACTCTGGATCCTTTCGGGTACTCCTGGGTCCCCTCCTGAACTCTGGATCCTTTGGGGCACTCCTGGGTCCCCTCCTGAACTCTGGATCCTTTGGGGCACTCCTGGGTCTCCTCAGTACTCTTGGGTTCCCCCCTGAACTCCTGGGTCCTTTCGGGCAATGCTGGGTCCCCTCCCGAACTCCTGGGTGGGTCCCCTCCCGAACTCCTGGGTGGGTCCCCTCCTGAACCTTGGGTACTTTGGGGCACTCCTGGGTCCCCTCAGAACGCCTGGGTTCCCCCCTGAACTCCTGGGTCCTTTGGGCATTCCTGGGTCCCCTCCTGAACTCTGGATCCTTTGGGGCACTGCTGGTCCCCCTCCTGAACTATTGAATGGGTCCCTTCTAAACTCCTGAATGGATCCCTCCTGAACTCCTGGTTGGGTCCCGCCATGAAGTGTTGGGTGGGTCCCTCCTGAACTCCTGGGTCCCCTCCTGAACTCCTGGGTGGGTCCCCTCCTGAACCCCTGGGTGGGTCCCCTCCTGAACTCTGGATCCTTTGGGGCACTCCTGGTCCCCCTCCTGAACTATTGAATGGGTCCCTCCTGAACTCCTGAATGGGTCCCCTCAGAACTCCTGGGTCCCCTCCTGACGTCCTGGGTGGGTCTCGCCATGAAGTCCTGGGTGGGTCCCTCCTGAACTCTTGGGTCCCCTCCTGAACCCTGGATCCTTTGGGGCACTCCTGGGTCCCCTCCTGAACTCTGGATCCTTTGGGGCACTCCTGGGTTCCCCCCTGAACTCCTGGGTCCTTTGGGGCACTGCTGGGTCCCCTCCTGAACTCCTGGGTGGGTCCCTCCTGAACTCCTGGGTGGGTCCCTCCTGAACTCCTGGGTGGGTCCCTCCTGAACTCCTGGGTGGGTCCCTCCTGAACTCCTGGGTGGGTCCCTCCTGAACTCTTGGGTGCCCTCCTGAACTCTTGGGTCCTTTGTGGCACTCTTGGGTCTCCTCAGAACTCCTGGGTTCCCCACTGAACTCCTGGGTCCTTTGGGGCACTCCTGGGTCCTCTCCTGAACTCCTGGGTCCGCTCCTGAACTCCTGGATTACCCCCTGAACTCCTGGGTCCCCTTCTGAATTTTTCAGTCCCCTCCTGAACTCCTGGGCGGGTCCCCTCCTGAACTCCTGGGCGGGTCCCCTCCTGAACTCCTGGGCGGGTCCCCTCCTGAACTCCTGGGCGGGTCCCCTCCTGAACTCTGGATCCTTTGGGGCACTCTTGGGTCCCCTCCTGAACTCCTGGGTCCTTTGGGGCACTCTTGGGTCCCCTCCTGAACTCCTGGGTCTTTTGGGGCACTCCTGGTCCCCCTCCGGAACTCCTGATTGGGTCCCCACAGAACTCCTGGGTCCCCTCCTCAAGTCCTGGGTGGGTCCCGCCATGAACTCCTGGGTGGGGCCCTGCTGAACTTTTGGGTCCCACCCTGAACTCCTGGGTCCTTTGGGGCACTCCTGGTCCCCCTCCTGAACTCATGAATGGGTCCCTCCTGAACTCCTGCATGGGTCCCTCCTAAAGTCCTGGGTGGGTCCCTCCTGAACTCTTGCGTCCCCTCCTGAACTCTGGATCCTTTGGGGCACTCCTGTGTCCACTCCTGAACTCTGGATCCTTTGGGGCACTCCTGGGTTCCCCCCTGAACTCTTGGGTCCTTTGGGGCACTGCTAGGTCCCCTCCTGAACTCCTGGGTGGGTCCCCTCCTGACCTCCTGGGTCCTTTGGGGCACTCTTGGGTCCCCTAAGAACTCCTGGGTCCCCCTCTGACCTCCTGGGTCCTTTGGGGCACTCCTGGGTCCCCTCCTAAACTCTGGATCCTTTGGGGCACTCCTGGGTCCCCTCCTAAGCTCTTGGGTCCTTTGGGGAACTCTTGCATCCCCTCAGAACTCCTGGGTTCACCCCTGAACTCCTGGGTCCTTTGGGGCACTCCTGGGTCTCCTCAGTACTCTTGGGTTCCCCCCTGAACTCCTGGGTCCTTTGGGGCACTGCTGGGTCCCCTACGGAACTCCTGGGTGGGTCCCCTCCCGAACTCCTGGGTGGGTCCCCTCCCGAACTCCTGGGTCCCCTCAGGACGCCTGGGTTCCCCCCTGAACTCCTGGGTCCTTTGGGGCATTCCTGTGTTCCCTCCTGAACTCTGGATCCTTTGGGGCACTCCTGGGTCCCCTCCTGAACTCCTGGGTCCTTTGAGGCACTCCTGGTCCCCCTCCTGAACTATTGAATGGGTCCCTCCTGAACTCCTGAATGGGTCCCCTCAGAACTCATGGGTCCCTTCCTGAAGTCCTGGGTGGGTCCCTCCTGAATTCCTGGGTGGGTCCCTCCTGAACTTCTGGGTCCCACCCTGAACTCCTGGGTCCTTTGGGGCACTCCTGGTCCTCCTCCTGAACTATTGAATGGGTCCCTCCTGAACTCCTGAATGGGTCCCCTCAAAACTCCTGGGTCCCCTCCTGAAGTCCTGGGTGGGTCCCGCCATGAAGTCCTGGGTGGGTCCCTCCTGAACTCTTGGGTCCCCTCCTGAACCCTGGATCCTTTGGGGCACTCCTGGGTCCCGTCCTGAACTCTGGATCCTTTGGGGCACTCCTGGGTTCCCCCCTGAACTCCTGGGTCCTTTGGGGCACTGCTGGGTCCCCTCCTGAACTCCTGGGTGGGTCCCTCCTGAACTCCTGGGTGGGTTCCTCCTGATCTCTTGGGTGCCCTCCTGATCTCTTGGGTGCCCTCTTGATCTCTTGGGTCCTTTGTGGCACTCTTGGGTCTCCTCAGAACTCCTGGGTTCCCCACTGAACTCCTGGGTCCTTTGGGGCACTCCTGGGTCCTCTCCTGAACTCCTCGGTCCGCTCCTGAACTCCTGGATTACCCCCTGAACTCCTGGGTCCCCTTCTGAATTTTTCAGTCCCTCCCTGAACTCCTGGTCCCCTCCTGAACTCCTGGGCGGGTCCCCTCCTGAACTCCTGGGCGGGTCCCCTCCTGAACTCCTGGGCGGGTCCCCTCCTGAACTCTGGATCCTTTGGGGCACTCTTGGGTCCCCTCCTGAACTCCTGGGTCCTTTGGGGCACTGCTGGGTCCCCTCCTGAACTCCTGGGTGGGTCCCTCCTGAACTCCTGGGTGGGTCCCTCCTGAACTTCTGGGTGGGTCCCTCCTGATCTCTTGGGTGCCCTGCTGATCTCTTGGGTCCTTTGGGGCACTCTTGGGTCTCCTCAGAACTCCTGGGTTCCCCACTGAACTCCTGGGTCCTTTGGGGCACTCCTGGGTCCGCTCCTGAACTCCTGGGTCCGCTCCTGAACTCCTGGGTCCGCTCCTGAACTCCTGGGTCCTTTGGGGCACTCCTGGTCCCCCTCCTGAACTACTGAATGGGTCCCCTCAGAACTCCTGTGTCCCTTCCTGAAGTCCTGGGTGGGTCCCTCCTGAACTTTTGGGTCCCACCCTGAACTCCTGGGTCTTTTGGGGCACTCCTGGTCCCCCTCCTGAACTCCTGAATGGGTCCCTCCTGAATTCCTTAATGGGTCCCCTCAGAACTCCTGGGTCCCCTCCTGAAGTCTTGGGTGGGTCCCTCCTGAACTCTTGAGTTCCCTCCTGAACTCTGGATCCTTTCGGGCACTCCTGGTTCCCCTCCTGAACTCTGGATCCTTTGGGGCACTCCTGGGTCCCCTCCTGAACTCTGCATCCTTTGGGGCACTCCTGGGTCCCCTCCTAAGCTCTTGGGTCCTTTGGGGAACTCCTGGGTCCCCTCAGAACACCTGGGTTCCCCCCTGAACTCCTGGGTCCTTTGGGGCATTCCTGGGTCCCCTCCTGAACTCTGGATCCTTTGGGGCACTCCTGGTCCCCCTCCTGAACTCCTGAATGGGTCCCCTTCAGAACTCATGGGTCCCCTCCTGAAGTCCTGGGTGGGTCCCTCCTGAACTTTTGGGTCCCACCCTAAACTCCTGGGTCCTTTGGGGCACTCTTAGTCTCCCTCCTGAACTATTGAATGGGTCCCTCCTGAACTCCTGAATGGGTCCCCTCCTGAACTCCTGGGTGGGTCCCCTCCTGAACTCCTGGGTGGGTCCCCTCCTGAACTCCTGGGTGGGTCCCCTCCTGAACTCCTGGGTGCCCTCCTGATCTCTTGGGTCCTTTGGGTCACTCTTGGATCCCCTCAGAACTCCTGGGTCCCCCACTGAACTCCTGGGTCATTTTGGGTACTCCTGGGTCCCCTCCTGAACTCTTGGGTCCTTTGGGGCACTCCTGGGTCCCCCTCTAAGCTCTTGGGTCCCTTGGGGCACTCTTGGGTCCCCTCAGAACTCCTGGGTTCCCCACTGAACTCCTGGGTCCTTTGGGGCACTCCTGGTCCCCCTCCTGAACTCTTGGGTCCCCTCCTGAACTCTGGATCCTTTGGGGCACTCCTGAGTCCCCTTCAGAACTCATGGGTCCCCTCCTGAACTCCTGGGTGGGTCCCCTCCTGAACTCCTCGGTGGGTCCCCTCCTGAACTCCTGGGTCCTTTGGGTCACTCTTGGATCCCCTCAGAACTCCTGGGTTCCCCACTGAACTCCTGGGTCCTTTGGGGTACTCCTGGGTCCCCTCCTGAGCTCCTGGGTCCTTTGGGGCACTCCTGGTCTCCATCCTGAACTATTGAATGGGTCCCTCCTGAACTCCTGGGTCACCTCAGAACTCCAGGGTCCCCTCCTGAACTCCTGGGTACGTCCCCTCCTGAACTCCTGGGTCCTTTGGGGCACTCTTGGGTCCCCTCAGAACTCCTGGGTTCCCCACTGAACTCCTGGGTCCTTTGGGGCACTCCTGGTCCCCCTCCTGAACTCTTGGGTCCCCTCCTGAACTCTGGATCCTTTGGGGCACTCCTGGGTCCCCTCCTGAACTCTTGGGTCTCCTCCTGAACTCTGGATCCTTTGGGGCACTCCTGGGTTCCCTCCTAAGTTCTTGGGTCCTTTGGGGAACTCTTGGGTCCCCTCAGAACTTCTGGGTCTCCTCAGTACTCTTGGGTTCCCCCCTGAACTGCTGGGTCCTTTGGGGCACTTCTGGGTCCCCTCCTGAACTCCTGGGTGGGTCCCCCCCGAACTCTTGGGTACTTTGGGGCACTCCTGTGTCCCCTCAGAACGCCTGGGTCCCCTCCTGAACTCCTGGGTCCCCTCCGAACTCCTGTGTTCCCCCCTGAACTCCTGGGTCCTTTGGGGCACTGCTGGTTCCCCTCCTGAACTCCTGGGTGGGTCCCGTCCTGAACTCTGAATTTTTTGGGGCACTCTTGGGTCCCCTCAAAACTTCTGGGTTCCCCCCTGAACTCCTGGGTCCTTTGGGGTACTCCTGGGTCCCCTACTGAACTCCTGGGTCCTTTGGGGCACTCCTGGGTCCGCTCCTGAACTCCTGCGTCCTCTCCTGAACTCTTGGGTTACCCCCTGAACTCCTAGGTCCCCTCCTGAATTCTTCAGTCCCTCCCTGAACTCCCGGTCCCCTCCTGAACTCCTGGCCTGCCTGGCCACTTCACTTCACACCTCCGCCCCGGCCACTTCACACCGGGTTAGGGTTTAGGGTTAGGGTTAGGTTTTTACATATCATCCCAAAGTTCAAGTTTAAGTTTTGAGTCACTAATGCTTATAACAGTCTTTCCAGGTTTTAATTGCTTCTCTGTAGTAATTACCAGTTTACAGGTGGTTACAAGGCTGAGAATATATTTTTCACTGCGACTAATCGCCTTCCACAACACAGTTCCCACTTTTTCCCAGGTCTTTATTTGAAAAACTCCTAACAGGTCAGCAGGAAACCCACTGCCTCTGCACCAAATTAACAATCTTTTGAGGTTACTCTCCTCATACTTCACCACTCTCTTAGAGAGAACATGCAAGACGAGCCGCAGTATTTCTTCTTCTTCTTTAAAAATATTCTGCCCCATCTCCTCTCGCCCCCAGCTGCTCACCTCTTTGGGCGTCCGTTGCGACGATATCGGATCCTTTATCCCTCCTCTGTCACTCCGTAGTCATCAATCGGGAGTCACGCAGCCCGCAGCCCGCGTCCCGGTCACGGTCCAGCCGAGCCGTTCCAGCTCGGGCTCACTCCCTGCAGCGGTCGCGCGCCTTCTGTAAATTCTCCTTAGGGATCACGTCGGGGTCACCGCTTGCGGGGGTGCAAACTCACGGACTCCACACAACTCAACACGAATTCAAGCGAAGCCATTTATTACAGAGACAAGCCTCCTTATATACGCAGTTATTTCCCGATAAGCGTCCACGTTCCTAACACGCGTCGGCTGATCGGATATCGTCCACATTCGGGTCTTGTTATTATAGAATTACCTCACTCTCATAACAGGTGTTGTTTTTCAGCCTTCGCGCCAGCCTTGGAGTCGCTTTGTCTAGTTCAGAAATAAATATCTATCTAACAGAAACCCATCTGCACAACAACCTTAAGAAAATCCCTTAAATCTCTCACAGGTGCTGTCATTTCTAGTTAGGGTCCAGGTGATTTTATAAGGGTGGTGGGCGGGGCCTGGGATGATCGACCCCTCCCCTCGGCAGCTTTTGAGCCGTTTAATCTACATGGGCAGATGTCTTTGGAGAAGTGGAGGTGTCTGTTCGAGGTACGAGCTTCAGGAGCAGCAAAGGTTCAGTAGCAGCTGTAGTAGAATGGTTGTTTGTCATTATGTTTCGTTCATTGATTCGGTTCCAGGTGCTTTGCATTTTCCCAAAATTCCTGACTTCAATGGAGATGGAGTGCTGGCAGTTGTATTTCACTTTCTATCTGCTCCCTAGAAAAACTAAGTTGAAATCCATACTCGGTCTCATTGTAGCTGCAATAGCAGCAATAAAGTGCAGGTGCTGTCATTTTCAGGGAGATTCCAGGTAATTTGATAAGGGTGGTGAGGGGGTCTGGGGTGAATGACCCTGCCCCTTTCCCAGGGGTTTGTGGGAAGGGGTGGGCGGAGCCCTGGGTATTTGAGCCCCGGTCCCCGGGCAGAGAGCTCATTCTGCTCCAGAGCCTCTTCGGTGGTGGTTCTCTGCTGCTCCTTCAGCAGCTTTTGAGATGTTTAATCCAAATAGGCAGATGTCTTTGGACAAGCAGAGGTGCCTGTTTGATGTAAGAGCTTCAGGAACAGCGAAGGTTTAACAACAGCTGTAGTAGAAAAGTTGTTTGTCGTTATGTTTCCTTTGTTCATTCATTTCCAGGTACTTTGCATTTTCCCAAGATTCCTGACTACAATGGACAGGGAGTGTTGTTTTTTGGTTTGTATTGCTGTATTAATAGTTGTTAATGTCATCTCTTCTCCTGGAAGAGCATCTTGTCTCCAGAACCTTTGCAGCGTGCGGCGGCCCCCGGTGGATCATTCAAATGTACCTCCCAGAACTCAGCCAAGGTGAGCAACGAACCGTAGGCTACTATGGATAAATATTATTTGGGGTCTCGATAGCGTGCGTGTTCTCGCTTTCCTTACTGTAGGCGACGATGGAGAAAGCGACAACTGCGGGAAGATCCCCGTTAGCACAGGTGGCATTTTCCTCTGTCGAAGGTGGATTCGGTCCCTCGGCCCTCTGAAAGATAAGTGGAGGCACGAGGGCTGGGAAGGGGCTGGGAATCGCAGGGTGGGTTTAAAGTTCTCAGACAGAAAAGCGCAGTCTAGGAGCGGTCCCCTTCGGGCAGATAAGGGGTCAGGGAACGTTACGGTGCGATGCCAGCATCTGCCGGGCATGGCAGCTCCCGCCGGCGCCTGTTGTCGTGTAGTTCGGGAAGCTCGCCTCGTGCCTGTCAGACGATCCCGGGGTCTCGCTGTGCTCCGGGGGCCCAACGGGCCTCTCAGGTGCTATCCTGGGATCCGAAATGTCGGTGTTAATTGGCGTAGAGCCAATCGGGTGCTGGATTCTTGTATCATCAGCCAAAAGCGTGGACGGTGCTTGCATTTTGGACGTTTCTGGTCAGCTGTGACTTACGGTGTCAATCTGGGCTGCATCAGCAGCTCTGCGCTCTACTTCTCCAGTCTAAGGGACTGGCACTTCAAGATGCTGGGAAGAAGTTCTTAGGTCGTGCCGCCGTCTCTTCTGCGTGTGTGTGTGGCAGTGCCGCCGTCTCGTAAGGGTGTGATGTTCGGTTCCTTTTTCTTTTTTCTGGGGCTGCAGAAGAGGCTCCTTGCCTCATCACTGCCTCCCTGCAGGGCATTTGGATTGATGCCGTCTCTGGTTTTGGGTCACTGTCATTGCAGAGCGTTTTTGGTGCTGTTGCGGTTGTGTTGTCCATAGCGTTCTGTGGCGCGTTTGTCTGCGCACGTGCATGTTCGGCTCGGAGCTGCTCTGCCCGGTGGTGTGGAGTCAGGGGCGGGTAGAGCAAACTCTAGGAGTCCAGGGTTAATCTGTTGACAGATTCAATTGTGTAGGCAAAGGTTGGGCGATCATCTGGGATGCAGTAGCTGTGGGCAGGGGAGCTGGCAGTCCGTTCCCCAGTGTTTTAGGGACTCAATTAGAGTGTCGGGTGGGATTCCTGAATAGAAAGCAAACCTGTGGAATGGTCAAGCTGTTGATGAGCGTCTGGGTGACTTGTTGAATACCTTATTTTCAGAGGTAGAGGGATGACTTGGTTCGAAAGAGCAACAGAAGAGGCGAGCAGCGCGCCATAAGCAGGTGGGTCGGTGTGTGATGCCAGCGGGAAGATGTGTCGTGTGGCTCTATGTAAGTTTGGTCATTTGTCTCTTTCATAGAAGCAAAGAGGAAACCTGGGTATTAGCACTGCATCTCCTCGGGCAAGGTGAACAATGAGCATCGGGCCGAAGCAGCCGCTCGTTTCAGGTCCCGTGTTGCCAGTGCAGGTGTCAGCGTCATTGGGTTGTGTTTTACAGGCGGCAGCTGAACCCCTGTGGTCAACGGCGTTGCAGTCAAAAGCAAGGGTGGGCAGGCAGGTGGGAGAGCGGCCAAGGTAAAGGAGGGGGAGACGGGCCCGTCTACGGGCGGGCTGTTTTTGAGCAGCGTCCGAGCAGGTGCTTTTGTTTTTGTAGGTGCCGTGGACCAGCTCGGAGGGGCGAAGCCGCACGCCGGTCAGCAGCCGAGAAGGTGAGGCGGCGGTGGGTGTCGAGGAGCCCGGTGTCGCTCGGTGACTCACTTCAGCGTTTCCTTCTTGTTTTGCAGGCTCCTTTTGTGCCCTTTGGACTTGGAGGAACGTTTCTGGTGAGCCGGGGTATGGGCGAGGAGGAGCGTGGGGCTGGGGACTCGCTCCAAGCCCTACAGTTCTTTTGTTTCTCGCTGTCTTAGGTGTTACGAGCGATGAGGGTTTGTGACCGCACCCGTGACACGACGTGCCGAACGGAACGCCGAGGAACTTAGGAGGAGGTGGGTGTTGCGGGAGGAGTCGGCGTTTACCCCGCTATACTGTATGCTGGCACGGCTTAGTGAGCGTGTCTTTTCCTGTGTTACCGTAGATGTTGAAGAGGACCCCGGCAATGCAGGAACATCTCCGTTAGTGCACGTGGCGTTTTCTCTGTCGAAGGTGGATTTGGTCCCTCGGCCTTCTGAAAGATAAGTGGAGGCACGGGGGCTGGGAAGGGGCCGGGAATCGCAGGGATGGGGGTAAAGTTCTGATAAGGGAAAGGGCTGTCCAGGACAAGTCCCCTTTGGGTGGGTAAAGGGCCCAGGGAACTTTACAGTGCGATGCCAGCATGTGCCGGGCAGGGCAGCTCCAGCCTGCGTCTGCATTGTCGTGTAGCTCGGGAAGCCTGCCTTGCACCTGTCAGATGATCCCGGGGTCTCGCTGTCCGCCGGGGGCCCAACGGGCCTCTCAGGTGCCATCCCGGGATCCGGAATGCCGGTGTTAATTGGCGTAATGCCAATTGGGTGCTGGATTATTGTATCATCAGCCAAAAGCGTGGATGGTGCTTGCATTTTGGATGTTCCTAGTCAGTTGTGATTTATGGTGTCATTCTGGGCTGCATCAGCAGCTCTGCTCTCTACCCCTCCAGTCCTAGGGACTGACACTTCAAGATGCTGGGAAGAAGTTCTTAGGTTGTGCCGCCGTCTGCTCTGTGGGTGTGTGAGCGCCAGTGCCGCCGTCTCCTCTGTGGGTGTGTGCGCGCCAGTGCCGCCGTCTCCTCTGTGGGTGTGTGCGCGCCAGTGCCGCCGTCTGCTCTGTGGGCGTGTGCGCGCCAGTGCCGCCATCTCATAAGGGGCCGTGACGTTGGGGTCCTTTTTCCTGGGGTTGCAGAAGAGGCTCCTTGCCTCATCACTGCCTCCCTGCAGGGTGTTTCGATTGATGCCATCTCTGGTTTTGGCGTCGCTGTCGTTGCGGAGCGTTTTCGGTGCCGATCACTTCTGAAGCAGCTCGAACTCCTTCATATGCTGCTAGTATTTCCTTTTCAGTTGGAGTATAGTTGGCCTCAGATCCTTTGTATCCTCGACTCCAAAAACCTAAGGGTTGACCTCGGGTTTCTCCTGGTGTTTTTTGCCAGAGGCTCCAGGTAAGTCCATTATCTCCGGCTGCGGTGTAGAGCACATTTTTAACATCTAGTCCAGTTTGGACTGGTCCAAGGGCCACCGCATGAGTTATCTCATGCTTAATTTGTTCAAAGGCTTGTCGTTGTTCAGGGCCCCACTCAAATTGGTTCTTTTTACGAGTCACTCGATAGAGAGGCTCACAATGTGGCTGTAGTCAGGAATGTGCATTCTCTAAAAACCTACAATGCCCAAGAAAGTCTGTGTCTCCTTTTTATTAGTAGGTGGAGACATTGCTGCAATTTTGTTGATCACATCCATTGGGATCTGACGACGGCCATCTTGCCATTTTATTCCTAAAAACTGGATCTCTCGTGCAGGTCCCTTGACCTTGCTCCGTTTTATGGCAAAACCAGCATCCAAAAGAATATGAATTATTCTCTCACCTTTCTCGAAGACTTCTTTCGCTGTGTCGCCCCATACGATGATGTCATCAATATATTGCAAGTGTTCTGGAGCTTCACCTTGCTCCAGCGTGGTCTGGATCAGTCCATGGCAGATGGTAGGACTGTGTTTCCACCCCTGGGGCAAGCGATTCCATGTATACTGGATGCCCCTCCAGGTGAAAGCAAACTGCGGCCTGCACTCTGCTGCTACAGGAATAGAGAAAAATGCATTAGCAATGTCAATTGTAGCGTACCACTTGGCTGCCTTTGACTCCAGTTCAAATTGCAGTTCTAGCATGTCAGGCACAGCAGCACTCAGTGGTGGTGTAACTTAATTCAGGCAACGATAGTCTACAGTTAGTCTCCACTCGTCATTAGACTTACGCACTGGCCAGATTGGGCTGTTAAAAGGTGAGCGAGTCTTACTGATCACACCCTGGCTTTCCAATTGACGAATCAGCTTCTGGATAGGAATCCAAGAGTCTCGATTGGTGTGATATTGCCAGCGATGCACCGTTGTGGTAGCAATTGGCACCTGCTGATCGTCAACCATCAGCAGTCCTACAACAGAAGGGTCATCTGAAAGACCAGGCAAATCAGACAGCTGTTCAATTTTCTCAGTGTCCACAGCTGCTATACCAAATGCCCACCTATACCCTTTTGGGTCCTTAAAATACCCTCTCCTGAGGTGGTCTATGCCAAGGATGCACGGAGCATCTGGACCAGTCACAATGGGATGCTTTTGCCAGTTTTTTCCAGTTAGGCTCATTTCAGCCTCTGCAACAGTCAGTTCCTGGGATCCCCCAGTCACTCCAACAATATTGATGGATTGCGTTCCTTTATAATTAGAAGGAATTATTGTGCACTGAGCACCAGTGTCCACTAAAGTTTTGTACTCCTGGGGTTGTGTTGTACCAGGCCATAGTATTTCTACAGTCCAATAAACTCTGTTATCCCTTTCCTCCACCTGGTTGGAGGCAGGGGACCTCTAATTCCTCTTTTGCACAGTCTCTGGGTGTGAATTAGAGGTTCCTTCAAGAGCATCAGAATCTCTTCTGCTCCTTTTGTAAACTGGAGCAGCCACCTTCCTAGGAGTTTTTCCTTTTATCTCACGTACTCGTTCTTGAAGTTCTGAGGTAGGCCTTCCATGCCACTTATTGATGTTTTCTCCCTGCTCATGTAGGAAGAACCACAGTGAACCTCTTTTTGTGGGCTGCCTCTGCCCTCTCTCTCGAGTTTGGAAACGCCTTCTCCTAACAGCTGAAACATAGGTTTGTGCAGGTCGTGAACGGTACGAGTCTTCTCTGAGCTCTTTGATTTCTTGCAACAGCTTTTCAAACCGGTCATCAGATTTTTCACACAGTTTCTCCACAGCGGATATACAAGCCCGTAGAGAACCAGCAAGGCTGTCCTCAAAGTACCGGAGCTGCTCAATCACTTCATTAATTTCTTGTATACCTCTAGCTGACCAGACCATTCCTGCCAATGACTTAGCATATGCAGGTGGTGCACTTTGTACAAATCTGCACCACATAGATTTTGTACAATTGATTCTATCTGGGTCTGTCCCCTCTTGGCTGTTTGGTCCTAGATAGATGATCTCTCGCACAGCTAATTCTCTCAGGAATTGGATACCTCTCTCCATAGTATTCCATTTCCCTAACTTGGATATACAATCTTCCTTGTAGGGAAATCTGACTTTCATAGCTGCCAGGAGTCGGGTCCAGAGAGTAGAGGCATTAGACTCTCTTGAAATTGCCCTATCAATGGTGGAATCTTTTGACAGAAATCCCAGTTGCCTGGCTTCACCACCTTCCAATTCAATTGTTTCTGCCTCATTGTCCCAGCATCGCAGCAGCCAGGTTAAAATATTCTCGCCTTCACGACGACTGAAGTCTTTTCGCAGATCTCTCAGCTCACCTGGAGAAAAGGACCGAGTGGTGGTCACTTCATCTCCACCCTGTCCTGATGATGATGCGTCTTGGGTTGATGTTGGCCCTGTGCCATCACCTGCTGCACAGGTAGTCTTTCTAGTGACTTTCTTACAACCAGCAACTGATGCTGATATGGGTTCACCATCATTTGATTCACTTTCAGAGTCTGAATGACTGTCACAGTGATTGCTGTGGTTACAGCAGCAACAGTGCCCAGTGTGTGAAGGCGGGGGGGCTGCCTTGTTAGCCTTTGAGGCTGGAGAAGTAACGTTATCTGCAGCGACCTTGGCAGAGGAGCTCTGCGGAGGAGCTGTAGCTTCAGCCTCTGAAGCCGCGGTTGGGGGGCAGTGGCTGCAGCAGCAGCTTTGGCTGTTTTGCCTTTTCTCGAGCGGCTAGGAGTGCTTTTTGCTAAAGCTTCCGAAGACGCACTGCAAATCTCAGGACTAAAAAGAGACGCAAACCTCCTATTGAACCTCATTTCTCTTAACAGTAACACAAACTGACACACATTCAGCAAACCAGATAACACCATCACAGTTCTACAAAGCTCCAAGGATATTCAAAGTTCTCTAAAACAGTTGCAAACTGTCCTAGCGAAAACACAAAAGTATTGTTAGTCAGCCTTTCTAAAGATTCGCTTGACCAATTAGCAAATATAGAGCCATTCTGCTCTTTTATCTCTCCTGGAGGTTTTTCAAGGTAAAGCAGAAGCGAGTAGAAATTCATTAGCGGCTGCAGTATAGTGAAATAAACCAGTGCCATACCACACAGTATCATCATGACCGCTGTCCAGTTTCTTGTTGTTATATAATGAATACTTCGATTCAGAAAGAAACACCAACACAGATATGGGATCAGTGAGCACAATGTAGAAAATAACTGATACAACTTTTGCCATAACATCTTTAAATCGATGTAATTCACTTTGCCTTAATACCACTAAATAATATCCAAAGCAAACCCACGCGCGAGTATCACAACTCTGAGTTGGCACCGTGCCAAGAAAATTGAAAGGTACGTCAGAGCAGTAGAAAAGCCAAAAATCTCCAAATTTACCCCTTTCTCTTGCCCCACGTTGGGTGCCAATTATCTGTCAAGGATTAATATTGCGGGGTGACAATCAAACCCTGGCAGATGTATTGTTAACCTCCTCTCCCCCCCACTTCCCCCTTTTGCCCCTCCCTCTCCCCCCTTCCCACTCAGGACAGGCGATCGGGAGGGAAAGAAGGACAGAGAGAAGAGAGTTGGAAAAGTTAAAGATCTTTTACTAATGCTACTAATAAGAATAGAGAAAATAATACAAAATATACAAAACCAATCTTGTAAGTCTCAGCAACTGCAGAGCCAGCACCCAAAGTCCTGGATTAGACTCTGTAGCCAACCGGAGCTGGATTCAGTCTCTCACTAGGCCTCAGTTCGCAGGGACGACCAGCAAGGTCCTCTCCTAATGGCAGCCATGAGGAAAAAGGGAAAAAGGGCAAAAAGGGAAAAAAGGGGCCGAGATCCTCGTGATCTCCCACTTTTATATGAAGTATTCACGTGAATGGAATGTTATACACGGTTGGTCAGTCTCTCAGTCATCAGTTTCTCGTTGCCCCTCTCGCGAGATGTCCGTCCGTGCTTATCAATAAGTTTGCATTCCATTGCTAGGTTTAACCAAAACATGTGTTGGGTTCTCCAGGAAAATGCAGCTAATATGAAGGCTTTAGCTGACAGGCAAAAAATCACTAAAAGAGAAACTTGTTTTTTAACAAAACCAGGACAAGGAGGAACTTGGTGATGCAGGACGATCTCTATCAGCACATGTGGTGTTTTCCTCTGTTGAAGATGGATTCAGTCTCTTGGCCCTCTGAAAGAGAAGTGGAGGCTTGGGGGCTGGGAAGGGGTTGGGAACTGCAGGGAGGGGGGTAAAGTTCTCTTTGGGGCAAGGGTGATCCAGGAACAGTCCCTTTTGGGCAGGCGAAGGGTCCAGGGAACTTCACAGTGCGATGCCAGCGTGTCCCGGGCAGGGCAGCTCCAGCCTAGTGTCAGTGTTGTATTGCAGGTGGGGAGGCTTGCATTGTGCCTGTCAGACGGTCCCGGGGTCTCGTCGCGCTTGAGGGACCCGACAGGCATCCCGGGCACCATCCCGGGATCCGGAACGCCGGTGCCAGTTGGCGTAGCACCAATCGGGTCCTGGTTTTCTTGTATCAGCAGCTGAAAGCGTGGATGGTTTTTGCATTTTGGATGTTTCTGCGCAGTTGTGTTTTATGGTGTAGTTCTGGGCTGCATCGGCAGCTGTGCTCTGTACCCCTCCAGTCTAAGGGACTGGCACTTCTTCCCAGCGTCTTGAAGGTTTTAAGTAGTGCTGCCGTCTCCTGTGTGTGTGTGTGTGCGCGCCAGTGCTGCCGTCTCCTGTGTGTGTGTGCACCAGTGCCGCTGTCTTATAAGGGGCCGTGACGTAGACAGTACTAAATGCTGCTCCGTGCTACTTCTCCTCCGGTGGCAAATGCTTCACAGTCGCCCGAGGAAAGACGCTTAGCAATCGATGTCCAAGAGAAACGAAACACATGATGCCATAAGGCGAAAGAATAGCAGGGCATCTCTTCACAAGCTTGTCCCTGATCTATAGCTGAGGGCAAACACTTGTGTGCTTGTGGGAGAGCCTGTGTCTTTCCTGGAAGCGTTTGGGAGTTTTGCTCAGACGCATGTTTCCTCAAGTTCAAGAATCAAGATCTAGGATACCTGCAGACAGGTGCCTGTTTGTGTGGAGACAGTCTGCCTGAAACTCTGTGTTCCTTAGCGCCCGCTCTTTCTATCCGTCACTCCACACGCCTGTGAGTCCCTTTCTTTCTCTCCACAAGCACGTGTGTTGACTTTGTCGCACACGTGCACCTGCACAAGCATTGAGCTCAGCGGACGGAGTGTGTCTCTTGACACTTGCTGTGTGTTGGCTGTGTCTGCCTGCTCCAGTGAAGAGAGAAATGGGAAATCATCTTGGTAGAGGCAACAAAGCAAAAGCGAGGCAGGATTGACATCTGCTCAACAGAGACGGAATCCCCGCGCTGACACAGTTCACAGTTACACGAGAAGAAATCTGAGCGGTACATGGACCGGAGACGTGTTTCCAAAGAGGTCGTTTAGCGAGTGAACAGCAGTGTGCGCGGCTTTCAGGAGTGTGCCTGGAAAGTGCCAGAATCACCAGAGCATCTGTGCAAAAGCTGCTGCCTCTGTGACCGCATTGAGGCACGTTCCCGTGTCTGCGAGTGTATAGACGGCTCTTTCGTGTTCACTCCGAGGGAAACGGTCCCGTATTGCTTCTGTGCGTACAGATTTGATTCCCTTGTCTCTTGCGAACACAGGGAACTCTGTGCATCGAAATCTACAGCCTAAGGACGCGTCTGCATATGTTTTGGTGAACAATCGAGTGTGCGTGTTCTGACAGCTGCCTCTATGCAGACGTCTCAACAGAGCCACTTCTGAATGCCCCGCAGCCCAGCACTGAATGGATACACTAACAAGTGGACCGGTGTGAGCAACCACATCTTCAGAAGGACGTCTTTCATCTCACAGCAGCACGAACGTCTTGGCATTCGAGCACACGGCAGAAACAAGGTGTGAACAGATGAGCTGCTGCTATTTTCTCCGTTCGGCATGCTTCGTTGTAGCTCTCTTGACGGATGCAAGAGCAACAGCTGACATAGAACCTTTGTCACAATGCCCGCTACCGTGGTGAGGATGCGGGCACTCTGCGGGTGACAGGGACACAGCAGGATTTGGTGTCAGCTCAGCAATTTCTCAGTTCCCCAAAGAAGCTGAATTCTGCAAATTCCTCCTGTTGCTCTTGAAATGATGTCATCAGGTGGGTGTTTTGGTGTAATACACTGAAAACCAGAGCAGAAATGCTGAAAAATTCCCATGGTATGCACGGTCTTAGGAGCAAAGCACCGTGACTCAGCCTAAGTAGATCTGCCGCTTATTCTTTTGTACTGCCAGCAGATTGTGGAAGTAGAGTATAAAAAACATCCTTATGGAGAGATCTTTGCATTTTAGGCTTAGTCTAAGTGTCTCAAGTAGCCGGGGTCTTTGTTTGGGCCTAATCCATCAGGTCTGATGGCTTTCCTCCTCGTCTCCAGATGAATGTGGTAGAAAATATAAAGCAAGGAAACGTCCTTTGGCGTATTTTGCCTTGCCTTATTTCCTTCTCATCCTGTTCTCTGTCCAACCCTCTCTCACTAAGCCCTCGTCTGGCTGCATGTCTCTTCTTTCCTCTCTCCTTTTCTCAAACTCTCCTGCTTCCTGGCTTTTGTCTTTCCATTCCTCCATTTCAGTCCTGCAGCCCGGCACTAGCTTTTCCTCTTCCTTCCCTTTGGCTTGCTCCCTTCGCTTTCTCCCTTTGTTCCATATCCTTCTTTCCGACTTGTCTCTTGGAGACTTTTGGCCACGCTCGACCCAAGTCTGGGGATGTTTTGGAAACTTTTTGTAGGCCTCACTGGTGAACAGGGGGGACAGCAGGCAGTGACAGGCCTGGGGCTGACAGGCTCCCCCTCCCCTAGGGGGCGCTCGGCTGCCACACCCATCTGACATAGAACCTTTGTCACAATGCCCGCTACCGTGGTGAGGATGCGGGCACTCTGCGGATGACAGGGACACAGCAGGACTTGGTGTCAGCTCAGCAATTTCTGAGTTCCCCAAAGAAGCTGAATTCTGCAAATTGCTGCTGTTGCTCTTGAAATGACGTCATCAGGTGGGTGTTTTGGTGTAATACACTGAAAACCAGAGCAGAAATGCTGAAATATTCCCATGGTATGCATGGTCTTAGGAGCAAAGCACCGTGACTCAGCCTAAGGAGATCTGCCGCTTATTCTTTTGTACTGCCAGCAGATTGTGGAAGTAGAGTATAAAACCCATCCTTATGGAGAGATCTTTGCATTTTAGGCTTAGTCTAAGTGTCTCAAGTAGCCGGGGTTTTTGATTGGGCCTAATCCATCAGGTCTGATGGCTTTCCTCCTCGTCTCCAGATGAATGTGGTAGAAAATATAAAGCAAGGAAACGTCCTTTGGTGTATTTTGCCTTGCCTTATTTCCTTCTCATCCTGTTCTCTGTGCCAGCCTCTCTCACTAAGCCCTCGTCTGGCTGCATGTCTCTTCTTTCCTCTCTCCTTTTCTCAAACTCTCCTGCTTCCTGGCTTTTGTCTTTCCATTCCTCCATTTCAGTCCTGCTGCCCAGCACTAGATTTTCCTCTTCCCTCCCTTTGGCTTGCTCCCTTCGCTTTCTCCCTTTGTTCCATATCCTTCTTTCCGACTTGTCTCTTGGAGACTTTTGGCCACGCTGGACCCAAGTCTGGGGATGTTTTGGAAACTTTTCAGAGGCCTCGCTGCTGAGGGGGGAGACAGCAGGCAGTGACAGGCCTGGGGCTGACAGGCTCTCCCTCCCCTAGGGGGCGCTCGGCTGCCACACCCAGCTGACATAGAACCTTTGTCACAATGCCCGCTACAGTGGTGAGGATGTGGGCACTCTGCAGGTGACAGGGACACAGCAGGACTTGGTGTCAGCTCAGCAATTTCTCAGTTCCCCAAAGAAGCTGAATTCTGCAAATTGCTGCTGTTGTTCTTGAAATGACGTCATCAGGTGGGTGTTTTGGTGTAATACACTGAAAACCAGAGCAGAAATGCTGAAATATTCCCATGGTATGCATGGTCTTAGGAGCAAAGCACCGTGACTCAGCCTAAGTAGATCTGCCGCTTATTCTTTTCTACTGCCAGCAGATTGTGGAAGTAGAGTATAAAAACCATCCTTATGGAGAGATCTTTGCATTTTAGGCTTATCTAAGTGTCTCAAGTAGCCGGGGTTTTTGATTGGGCCTAATCCATCAGGTCTGATGGCTTTCCTCCTCGTCTCCAGATGAATGTGGTAGAAAATATAAAGCAAGGAAACGTCCTTTAGCCCAGCCTTTCCTTGCCTTATTTCCTTCTCATCCTGTTCTCTGTGCCAGCCTCCCTCACTAACCCCTCGTCTGGCTGCATGTCCCTTCTTTCCTCTCTCCTTTTCTCAAACTCTCCTGCTTCCTGGCTTTTGTCTTTCCATTCCTCCATTTCAGTCCTGCAGCCCAGCACTAGATTTTCCTCTTCCCTCCCTTTGGCTTGCTCCCTTCGCTTTCTCCCTTTGTTCCATATCCTTCTTTCCGACTTGTCTTTTGGAGACGTTTGGCCACGCTGGACCCAAGTCTGGGGATGTTTTGGAAACTTTTCCGAACCCTCGCTGGTGACAGGGGGGACAGCAGGCAGTGACCGGCCTGGGGCTGACAGGCTCCCTCTCCCCTAGGGGGCGCTCGGCTGCCACACCCAGCTGACATAGAACCTTTGTCACAATGCCCGCTACCGTGGTGAGGATGCGGGCACTCTGCGGGTGAGAGGGACACAGCAGGACTTGGTGTCAGCTCAGCAATTTCTCAGTTCCCCAGAGAAGCTGAATTCTGCAAATTGCTGCTGTTGCTCTTGAAATGACGTCATCAGGTGGGTGTTTTGGTGTAATACACTGAAAACCAGAGCAGAAATGCTGAAATATTCCCGTGGTATGCATGGTCTTAGGAGCAAAGCACCGTGACTCAGCCTAAGTAGATCTGCCGCTTATTCTTTTGTACTGCCAGCAGATTGTGGAAGTAGAGTATAAAACCCATCCTTATGGAGAGATCTTTGCATTTTAGGCTTAGTATAAGTATCTCATGTAGCCGGGGTTTTTGATTGGGCCTAATCCATCAGATCTGATGGCTTTCTTCCTCGTCTCCAGATGAATGTGGTAGAAAATATAAAGCAAGGAAACGTCCTTTGGCGTATTTTGCCTTGCCGTATTTCCTTCTCATCCTGTTCTCTGTCCCAGCCTCTCTCACTAAGCCCTCGTCTGGCTGCATGTCTCTTCTTTCCTCTCTCCTTTTCTCAAACTCTCCTGCTTCCTGGCTTTTGTCTTTCCATTCCTCCATTTCAGTCCTGCAGCCCAGCACTAGATTTTCCTCTTCCCTCCCTTTGGCTTGCTCCCTTCGCTTTCTCCCTTTCTTCCATATCCTTCTTTCCGACTTGTCTCTTGGAGACTTTTGGCCACGCTGGACCCGAGTCTGGGGATGTTTTGGAAACTTTTCAGAGGCCTCGCTGGTGACAGGGGGGACAGCAGGCAGTGACAGGCCCGGGGCTGACAGGCTCCCCCTCCCCTAGGGGGCGCTCGGCTGCCACACCCAGCTGACATAGAACCTTTGTCACAATGCCCGCTACCGTGGTGAGGATGCGGGCACTCTGCGGGTGACAGGGACACAGCAGAACTTGGTGTCAGCTCAGCAATTTCTGAGTTCCCCAAAGAAGCTGAATTCTGCAAATTGCTGCTGTTGCTCTTGAAATGACGTCATCAGGTGGGTGTTTTGGTGTAATACACTGAAAACCAGAGCAGAAATGCTGAAGTATTCCCATGGTCTGCACGGTCTTAGGAGCAAAGCACCGTGACTCAGCCTAAGTAGATCTGCCGCTTATTCCTGTGTACTGGCAGCAGATTGTGGAAGTAGAGTAGAAAACCCACCCTTATGGAGAGATCTTTGCATTTTAGGCTTAGTCTAAGTGTCTCAAGTAGCCGGGGTTTTTGATTGGGCCTAATCCATCAGGTCTGATGGCTTTCCTCCTCGTCTCCAGATGAATGTGGTAGAAAATATAAAGCAAGGAAACGTCCTTTGGCGTATTTTGCCTTGCCTTATTTCCTTCTCATCCTGTTCTCTGTCCCAGCCTCTCTCACTAAGCCCTCGTCTGGCTGCATGTCTCTTCTTTCCTCTCTCCTTTTCTCAAACTTTCCTGCTTCCTGGCTTTGGTCTTTCCATTCCTCCATTTCAGACCTGCAACCCGGCACTAGATTTTCCTCTTCCATCCCTTTGACTTGCTCTCTTCGCTTTCTCCCTCTGTTCCATATCCTTCTTTCCGATTTGTCTCTTGGAGACTTTTGGCCACGCTGGACCTAAGTCTGGGCATGTTTTGGAAACTTTTCCGAGGCCTCGCTGGTGACAGGGGGGACAGCAGGCAGTGACAGGCCCGGGGCTGACAGGCTCCCCCTCCCCTAGGGGGCGCTCGACTGCCACACCCAGCTGACATAGAACCTTTGTCACAATGCCCACTACCGTGGTGAGGATGCGGGCACTCTGCGGGTGACAGGGACACAGCAGGACTTGGTGTCAGCTCAGCAATTTCTCAGTTCCCCAAAGAAGCTGAATTCTGCAAATTGCTGCTGTTGTTCTTGAAATGACGTCATCAGGTGGGTGTTTTGGTGTAATACACTGAAAACCAGAGCAGAAATGCTGAAATATTCCCATGGTATGCATGGTCTTAGGAGCAAAGCACCGTGACTCAGCCTAAGTAGATCTGCCGCTTATTCTTTTCTACTGCCAGCAGATTGTGGAAGTAGAGTATAAAAACCATCCTTATGGAGAGATCTTTGCATTTTAGGCTTATCTAAGTGTCTCAAGTAGCCGGGGTTTTTGATTGGGCCTAATCCATCAGGTCTGATGGCTTTCCTCCTCGTCTCCAGATGAATGTGGTAGAAAATATAAAGCAAGGAAACGTCCTTTAGCCCAGCCTTTCCTTGCCTTATTTCCTTCTCATCCTGTTCTCTGTGCCAGCCTCCCTCACTAACCCCTCGTCTGGCTGCATGTCCCTTCTTTCCTCTCTCCTTTTCTCAAACTCTCCTGCTTCCTGGCTTTTGTCTTTCCATTCCTCCATTTCAGTCCTGCAGCCCAGCACTAGATTTTCCTCTTCCCTCCCTTTGGCTTGCTCCCTTCGCTTTCTCCCTTTGTTCCATATCCTTCTTTCCGACTTGTCTTTTGGAGACGTTTGGCCACGCTGGACCCAAGTCTGGGGATGTTTTGGAAACTTTTCCGAACCCTCGCTGGTGACAGGGGGGACAGCAGGCAGTGACCGGCCTGGGGCTGACAGGCTCCCTCTCCCCTAGGGGGCGCTCGGCTGCCACACCCAGCTGACATAGAACCTTTGTCACAATGCCCGCTACCGTGGTGAGGATGCGGGCACTCTGCGGGTGAGAGGGACACAGCAGGACTTGGTGTCAGCTCAGCAATTTCTCAGTTCCCCAGAGAAGCTGAATTCTGCAAATTGCTGCTGTTGCTCTTGAAATGACGTCATCAGGTGGGTGTTTTGGTGTAATACACTGAAAACCAGAGCAGAAATGCTGAAATATTCCCGTGGTATGCATGGTCTTAGGAGCAAAGCACCGTGACTCAGCCTAAGTAGATCTGCCGCTTATTCTTTTGTACTGCCAGCAGATTGTGGAAGTAGAGTATAAAACCCATCCTTATGGAGAGATCTTTGCATTTTAGGCTTAGTATAAGTATCTCATGTAGCCGGGGTTTTTGATTGGGCCTAATCCATCAGATCTGATGGCTTTCTTCCTCGTCTCCAGATGAATGTGGTAGAAAATATAAAGCAAGGAAACGTCCTTTGGCGTATTTTGCCTTGCCGTATTTCCTTCTCATCCTGTTCTCTGTCCCAGCCTCTCTCACTAAGCCCTCGTCTGGCTGCATGTCTCTTCTTTCCTCTCTCCTTTTCTCAAACTCTCCTGCTTCCTGGCTTTTGTCTTTCCATTCCTCCATTTCAGTCCTGCAGCCCAGCACTAGATTTTCCTCTTCCCTCCCTTTGGCTTGCTCCCTTCGCTTTCTCCCTTTCTTCCATATCCTTCTTTCCGACTTGTCTCTTGGAGACTTTTGGCCACGCTGGACCCGAGTCTGGGGATGTTTTGGAAACTTTTCAGAGGCCTCGCTGGTGACAGGGGGGACAGCAGGCAGTGACAGGCCCGGGGCTGACAGGCTCCCCCTCCCCTAGGGGGCGCTCGGCTGCCACACCCAGCTGACATAGAACCTTTGTCACAATGCCCGCTACCGTGGTGAGGATGCGGGCACTCTGCGGGTGACAGGGACACAGCAGAACTTGGTGTCAGCTCAGCAATTTCTGAGTTCCCCAAAGAAGCTGAATTCTGCAAATTGCTGCTGTTGCTCTTGAAATGACGTCATCAGGTGGGTGTTTTGGTGTAATACACTGAAAACCAGAGCAGAAATGCTGAAGTATTCCCATGGTCTGCACGGTCTTAGGAGCAAAGCACCGTGACTCAGCCTAAGTAGATCTGCCGCTTATTCCTGTGTACTGGCAGCAGATTGTGGAAGTAGAGTAGAAAACCCACCCTTATGGAGAGATCTTTGCATTTTAGGCTTAGTCTAAGTGTCTCAAGTAGCCGGGGTTTTTGATTGGGCCTAATCCATCAGGTCTGATGGCTTTCCTCCTCGTCTCCAGATGAATGTGGTAGAAAATATAAAGCAAGGAAACGTCCTTTGGCGTATTTTGCCTTGCCTTATTTCCTTCTCATCCTGTTCTCTGTCCCAGCCTCTCTCACTAAGCCCTCGTCTGGCTGCATGTCTCTTCTTTCCTCTCTCCTTTTCTCAAACTTTCCTGCTTCCTGGCTTTGGTCTTTCCATTCCTCCATTTCAGACCTGCAACCCGGCACTAGATTTTCCTCTTCCATCCCTTTGACTTGCTCTCTTCGCTTTCTCCCTCTGTTCCATATCCTTCTTTCCGATTTGTCTCTTGGAGACTTTTGGCCACGCTGGACCTAAGTCTGGGCATGTTTTGGAAACTTTTCCGAGGCCTCGCTGGTGACAGGGGGGACAGCAGGCAGTGACAGGCCCGGGGCTGACAGGCTCCCCCTCCCCTAGGGGGCGCTCGACTGCCACACCCAGCTGACATAGAACCTTTGTCACAATGCCCACTACCGTGGTGAGGATGCGGGCACTCTGCGGGTGACAGGGACACAGCAGGACTTGGTGTCAGCTCAGCAATTTCTCAGTTCCCCAAAGAAGCTGAATTCTGCAAATTGCTGCTGTTGCTCTTGAAATGACGTCATCAGGTGGGTGTTTTGGTGTAATACACTGAAAACCAGAGCAGAAATGCTGAAATATTCCCATGGTATGCATGGTCTTAGGAGCAAAGCACCATGACTCAGCCTAAGTAGATCTGCCGCTTATTCTTTTGTGCTGCCAGCAGATTGTGGAAGTAGAGTATAAAAACCATCCTTATGGAGAGAACTTTGCATTTTAGGCTTAGTCTAAGTGTCTCAAGTAGCCGGGGTTTTTGATTGGGCCTAATCCATCAGGTCTGATGGCTTTCCTCCTCATCTCCAGATGAATGTGGTAGAAAATATAAAGCAAGGAAACGTCCTTTGGCGTATTTTGCCTTGCCGTATTTCCTTCTCATCCTGTTCTCTGTCCCAGCCTCTCTCACTAACCCCTCGTCTGGCTGCATGTCTCTTCTTTCCTTTCTCCTTTTCTCAAACTCTCCTGCTTCCTGGCTTTTGTCTTTCCATTCCTCCATTTCAGTCCTGCAGCCCGGCACTAGATTTTCCTCTTCCCTCCCTTTGGCTTGCTCCCTTCGCTTTCTCCCTTTCTTCCATATCCTTCTTTCCGACTTGTCTCTTGGAGACTTTTGGCCACGCTGGACCCGAGTCTGGGGATGTTTTGGAAACTTTTCAGAGGCCTCGCTGGTGACAGGGGGGACAGCAGGCAGTGACAGGCCCGGGGCTGACAGGCTCCCCCTCCCCTAGGGGGCGCTCGGCTGCCACACCCAGCTGACATAGAACCTTTGTCACAATGCCCGCTACCGTGGTGAGGATGCGGGCACTCTGCGGGTGACAGGGACACAGCAGAACTTGGTGTCAGCTCAGCAATTTCTGAGTTCCCCAAAGAAGCTGAATTCTGCAAATTGCTGCTGTTGCTCTTGAAATGACGTCATCAGGTGGGTGTTTTGGTGTAATACACTGAAAACCAGAGCAGAAATGCTGAAGTATTCCCATGGTCTGCACGGTCTTAGGAGCAAAGCACCGTGACTCAGCCTAAGTAGATCTGCCGCTTATTCTTTTCTACTGCCAGCAGATTGTGGAAGTAGAGTATAAAAACCATCCTTATGGAGAGATCTTTGCATTTTAGGCTTATCTAAGTGTCTCAAGTAGCCGGGGTTTTTGATTGGGCCTAATCCATCAGGTCTGATGGCTTTCCTCCTCGTCTCCAGATGAATGTGGTAGAAAATATAAAGCAAGGAAACGTCCTTTGGCGTATTTTGCCTTGCCTTATTTCCTTCTCATCCTGTTCTCTGTCCCACCCTCTCTCACTGACCCCTCGTCTGGCTGCATGTCTCTTCTTTCCTCTCTCCTTTTCTCAAACTCTCCTGCTTCCTGGCTTTTGTCTTTCCATTCCTCCATTTCAGTCCTGCAGCCCGGCACTAGATTTTCCTCTTCCCTCCCTTTGGCTTGCTCCCTTCGCTTTCTCCCTTTGTTCCATATCCTTCTTTCCGACTTGTCTCTTGGAGACTTTTGGCCACGCTGGACCCAAGTCTGGGGATGTTTTGGAAAGCTTTCAGAGGCCTCGCTGCTGACAGGGGGGACAGCAGGCAGTGACAGGCCCGGGGCTGACAGGCTCCCCCTCCCCTAGGGGGCGCTCGGCTGCCACACCCAGCTGACATAGAACCTTTGTCACAATGCCCGCTACCGTGGTGAGGATGCGGGCGCTCTGCGGGTGACAGGGACACAGCAGGACTTGTTGTCAGCTCAGCAATTTCTGAGTTCCCCAAGGAAGCTGAATTCTGCAAATTGCTGCTGTTGTTCTTGCAATGACGTCATCAGGTGGGTGTTTTGGTGAAATACACTGAAAACCAGAGCAGAAATGCTGAAATATTCCCATGGTATGCATGGTCTTAGGAGCAAAGCACCGTGACTCAGCCTAAGTAGATCTGCCGCTTATTCTTTTGTACTGCCAGCAGATTGTGGAAGTAGGTTTTAAAAACCATCCTTATGGAGAGATCTTGCATTTTAGGCTTAGTCTAACTGTCTCAAGTAGCCGGGGTTTTTGATTGGGCCTCATCCATCAGGTCTGATGGCTTTCCTCCTCGTCTCCAGATTAATGTGGTAGAAAATATAAAGCAAGGAAACGTCCTTTGGCGTATTTTGTCTTGCCTTATTTCCTTCTCATCCTGTTCTCTGTGCCAGCCTCTCTCACTAAGCCCTCGTCTGGCTGCATGTCTCTTCTTTCCTCTCTCCTTTTCTCAAACTCTCCTGCTTCCTGGCTTTTGTCTTTCTCTTCCTCCATTTCAGTCCTGCAGCCCAGCACTAGATTTTCCTCTTCCCTCCCTTTGGCTTGCTCCCTTCGCTTTCTCCCTTTGTTCCATATCCTTCTTTCCGACTTGTCTCTTGGAGACTTTTGGCCACTTTGGAGCCAAGTCTGGGGATGTTTTGGAAACTTTTCAGAGGCCTCGCTGGTGACAGGGGGGACAGCAGGCAATAACAGGCCCGGGGCTGACAGGCTCCCCCTCCCCTAGGGGGCGCTTGGCTGCCACACCCAGCTGACATAGAACCTTTGTCACAATGCCCGCTACCGTGGTGAGTATGCGGGCAGTCTGCGGGTCACAGGGACACAGCAGGACTTGGTGTCAGCTCAGCAATTTCTGAGTTCCCCAAAGAAGCTGAATTCTGCAAATTGCTGCTGTTGCTCTTGAAATGATGTCATCAGGTGGGTGTTTTGGTGTAATACACTAAAAAGCAGGGCAGAAATGCTGAAATATTCCCATGGTATGCATGGTCTCTGCACAAAACCAACGTGACTCAGCCTAAGTAGATCTGCCGCTTATTCTTTTCTACTGCCAGCAGATTGTGGAAGTAGGGTTTAAAAACCATCCTTATGGAGAGATCTTGCATTTTAGGCTTAGTCTAAGTGTCTCAAGTAGCCGGGGTTTTTGATTGGGCCTCATCCATCAGGTCTGATGGCTTTCCTCCTCGTCTCCAGATGAATGTGGTAGAAAATATAAAGCAAGGAAACGTCCTTTGGCGTATTTTGTCTTGCCTTATTTCCTTCTCATCCTGTTCTCTGTGCCAGCCTCTCTCACTAAGCCCCCGTCTGGCTGCATGTCTCTTCTTTCCTCTCTCCTTTTCTCAAACTCTCCTGCTTCCTGGCTTTTGTCTTTCCATTCCTCCATTTCAGTCCTGCAGCCCAGCACTAGATTTTCCTCTTCCCTCCCTTTGGCTTGCTCCCTTCGCTTTCTCCCTTTGTTCCATATCCTTCTTTCCGACTTGTCTCTTGGAGACTTTTGGCCACTTTGGAGCCAAGTCTGGGGATGTTTTGGAAACTTTTCAGAGGCCTCGCTGGTGACAGGGGGGACAGCAGGCAGTAACAGGCCCGGGGCTGACAGGCTCCCCCTCCCCTAGGGGGCGCTTGGCTGCCACACCCAGCTGACATAGAACCTTTGTCACAATGCCCGCTACCGTGGTGAGTATGCGGGCAGTCTGCGGGTCACAGGGACACAGCAGGACTTGGTGTCAGCTCAGCAATTTCTGAGTTCCCCAAAGAAGCTGAATTCTGCAAATTGCTGCTGTTGCTCTTGAAATGATGTCATCAGGTGGGTGTTTTGGTGTAATACACTAAAAAGCAGGGCAGAAATGCTGAAATATTCCCATGGTATGCATGGTCTCTGCACAAAACCAACGTGACTCAGCCTAAGTAGATCTGCCGCTTATTCTTTTCTACTGCCAGCAGATTGTGGAAGTAGGGTTTAAAAACCATCCTTATGGAGAGATCTTGCATTTTAGGCTTAGTCTAAGTGTCTCAAGTAGCCGGGGTTTTTGATTGGGCCTCATCCATCAGGTCTGATGGCTTTCCTCCTCGTCTCCAGATGAATGTGGTAGAAAATATAAAGCAAGGAAACGTCCTTTGGCGTATTTTGTCTTGCCTTATTTCCTTCTCATCCTGTTCTCTGTGCCAGCCTCTCTCACTAAGCCCTTGTCTGGCTGCATGTCTCTTCTTTCCTCTCTCCTTTTCTCAAACTCTCCTGCTTCCTGGCTTTTGTCTTTCCATTCCTCCATTTCAGTCCTGCAGCCCAGCACTAGATTTTCCTCTTCCCTCCCTTTGGCTTGCTCCCTTCGCTTTCTCCCTTTGTTCCATATCCTTCTTTCCGACTTGTCTCTTGGAGACTTTTGGCCACTTTGGAGCCAAGTCTGGGGATGTTTTGGAAACTTTTCCGAGGCCTCGCTGGTGACAGGGGGGACAGCAGGCAGTAACAGGCCCGGGGCTGACAGGCTCCCCCTCCCCTAGGGGGCGCTTGGCTGCCACACCCAGCTGACATAGAACCTTTGTCACAATGCCCGCTACCGTGGTGAGTATGCGGGCAGTCTGCGGGTCACAGGGACACAGCAGGACTTGGTGTCAGCTCAGCAATTTCTGAGTTCCCCAAAGAAGCTGAATTCTGCAAATTGCTGCTGTTGCTCTTGAAATGATGTCATCAGGTGGGTGTTTTGGTGTAATACACTAAAAAGCAGGGCAGAAATGCTGAAATATTCCCATGGTATGCATGGTCTCTGCACAAAACCAACGTGACTCAGCCTAAGTAGATCTGCCGCTTATTCTTTTCTACTGCCAGCAGATTGTGGAAGTAGGGTTTAAAAACCATCCTTATGGAGAGATCTTGCATTTTAGGCTTAGTCTAAGTGTCTCAAGTAGCCGGGGTTTTTGATTGGGCCTCATCCATCAGGTCTGATGGCTTTCCTCCTCGTCTCCAGATGAATGTGGTAGAAAATATAAAGCAAGGAAACGTCCTTTGGCGTATTTTGTCTTGCCTTATTTCCTTCTCATCCTGTTCTCTGTGCCAGCCTCTCTCACTAAGCCCTCGTCTGGCTGCATGTCTCTTCTTTCCTCTCTCCTTTTCTCAAACTCTCCTGCTTCCTGGCTTTTGTCTTTCCATTCCTCCATTTCAGTCCTGCAGCCCGGCACTAGATTTTCCTCTTACCTCCCTTTGGCTTGCTCCCTTCGCTTTCTCCCTTTGTTCCATATCCTTCTTTCCGACTTGTCTCTTGGAGACTTTTGGCCACGCTGGACCCAAGTCTGCGGATGTTTTGGAAACTTTTCCGAGGCCTCGCTGCTGAGGTGGGAGACAGCAGGCAGTGACAGGCCCGGGGCTGACAGGCTCCCCCTCCCCTAGGGGGCGCTCGGCTGCCACACCCAGCTGACATAGAACCTTTGTCACAATGCCCGCTACCGTGGTGAGGATGCGGGCACTCTGCGGGTGACAGGGACATAGCAGGACTTGGTGTCAGCTCAGCAATTGCTCAGTTCCCCAAAGAAGCTGAATTCTGCAAATTGCTGCTGTTGCTCTTGAAATGATGTCATCAGGTGGGTGTTTTGGTGTAATACACTGAAAACCAGAGCAGAAATGCTGAAATATTCCCATGGTATGCATGGTCTTAGGAGCAAAGCACCCTAACTCAGCCTAAGGAGATCTGCCACTTATTCTTTTGTACTGCCAGCAGATTGTGGGAGTATAAAAACCATCCTTATGCAGAGATCTTTGCATTTTAGGCTTAGTTTAAGTGTCTCAAGTAGCCGGGGTTTTTGATTGGGCCTAATCCATCAGGTCTGATGGCTTTCCTCCTCGTCTCCAGATGAATGTGGTAGAAAATATAAAGCAAGGAAACGTCCTTTGGCGTATTTTGCATTGCCTTATTTCCTTCTCATCCTGTTCTCTGTCCCAGCCTCTCTCACTAACCCCTCGTCTGGCTGCATGTCTCCTCTTTCCTCTCTCCTTTTCTCAAACTCTCCTGCTTCCTGGCTTTTGTCTTTCCATTCCTCCATTTCAGTCCTGCAGCCCAGCACTAGATTTTCCTCTTCCCTCCCTTTGGCTTGCTCCCTTCGCTTTCTCCCTTTGTTCCATATCCTTCTTTCCGACTTGTCTCTTGGAGACATTTGGCCACGCTGGACCCTAGTGTAGGGATGTTTTGGAAACTTTTCAGAGGCCTCGCTGCTGAGGGGGGAGACAGCAGGCAGTGACAGGCCCGGGGCTGACAGGCTCCCCCTCCCCTAGGGGGCGCTCGGCTGCCACACCCAGCTGACATAGAACCTTTGTCACAATGCCCGCTACCGTGGTGAGGATGCGGGCACTCTGCGGGTGACAGGGACACAGCAGGACTTGGTGTCAGCTCAGCAAGTTCTCAGTTCCCCAAAGAAGCTGAATTCTGCAAATTGCTGCTGTTGTTCTTGCAATGACGTCATCAGGTGGGTGTTTTGGTGAAATACACTGAAAACCAGAGCAGAAATGCTGAAATATTCCCATGGTATGCATGGTCTTAGGAGCAAAGCACCGTGACTCTGCCTAAGTAGATCTGCCGCTTATTCTTTTCTACTGCCAGCAGATTGTGGAAGTAGGGTTTAAAAACCATCCTTATGGAGAGATCTTGCATTTTAGGCTTAGTCTAAGTGTCTCAAGTAGCCGGGGTTTTTGATTGGGCCTCATCCATCAGGTCTGATGGCTTTCCTCCTCGTCTCCAGATGAATGTGGTAGAAAATATAAAGCAAGGAAACGTCCTTTGGCGTATTTTGTCTTGCCTTATTTCCTTCTCATCCTGTTCTCTGTGCCAGCCTCTCTCACTAAGCCCTCGTCTGGCTGCATGTCTCTTCTTTCCTCTCTCCTTTTCTCAAACTCTCCTGCTTCCTGGCTTTTGTCTTTCCATTCCTCCATTTCAGTCCTGCAGCCCAGCACTAGATTTTCCTCTTCCCTCCCTTTGGCTTGCTCCCTTCGCTTTCTCCCTTTGTTCCATATCCTTCTTTCCGACTTGTCTCTTGGAGACTTTTGGCCACGCTGGACCCAAGTCTGCGGATGTTTTGGAAACTTTTCCGAGGCCTCGCTGCTGAGGTGGGAGACAGCAGGCAGTGACAGGCCCGGGGCTGACAGGCTCCCCCTCCCCTAGGGGGTGCTCGGCTGCCACACCCAGCTGACATAGAACCTTTGTCACAATGCCCGCTACCGTGGTGAGGATGCGGGCACTCTGCGGGTGACAGGGACACAGCAGGACTTGGTGTCAGCTCAGCAATTGCTCAGTTCCCCAAAGAAGCTGAATTCTGCAAATTGCTGCTGTTGCTCTTGAAATGATGTCATCAGGTGGGTGTTTTGGTGTAATACACTGAAAACCAGAGCAGAAATGCTGAAATATTCCCATGGTATGCATGGTCTTAGGAGCAAAGCACCCTAACTCAGCCTAAGGAGATCTGCCACTTATTCTTTTGTACTGCCAGCAGATTGTGGGAGTATAAAAACCATCCTTATGCAGAGATCTTTGCATTTTAGGCTTAGTTTAAGTGTCTCAAGTAGCTGGGGTTTTTGATTGGGCCTAATCCATCAGGTCTGATGGCTTTCCTCCTCGTCTCCAGATGAATGTGGTAGAAAATATAAAGCAAGGAAACGTCCTTTGGCGTATTTTGCCTTGCCTTATTTCCTTCTCATCCTGTTCTCTGTCCCAGCCTCTCTCACTAACCCCTCGTCTGGCTGCATGTCTCCTCTTTCCTCTCTCCTTTTCTCAAACTCTCCTGCTTCCTGGCTTTTGTCTTTCCATTCCTCCATTTCAGTCCTGCAGCCCAGCACTAGATTTTCCTCTTCCCTCCCTTTGGCTTGCTCCCTTCGCTTTCTCCCTTTGTTCCATATCCTTCTTTCCGACTTGTCTCTTGGAGACATTTGGCCACGCTGGACCCTAGTGTAGGGATGTTTTGGAAACTTTTCAGAGGCCTCGCTGCTGAGGGGGGAGACAGCAGGCAGTGACAGGCCCGGGGCTGAAAGGCTCCCCCTCCCCTAGGGGGCGCTCGGCTGCCACACCCAGCTGACATAGAACCTTTGTCACAATGCCCGCTACCGTGGTGAGGATGAGGGCACTCTGCGGGTGACAGGGACACAGCAGGACTTGGTGTCAGCTCAGCAATTTCTCAGTTCACCAAAGAAGCTGAATTCTGCAAATGGCTGCTGTTGTTATTGAAATGACGTCATCAGGTGGGTGTTTTGGTGTAATACACTGAAAACCAGAGCAGAAATGCTGAAATATTCCCATGGTATGGATGGTCTTAGGAGCAAAGCACCGTGACTCAGCCTAAGTAGATCTGCCGCTTATTCTTTTGTACTGGCAGCAGATTGTGGGAGTAGAGTATAAAACCCATCCTTATGGAGAGATCTTTGCATTTTAGGCTTAGTCTAAGTGTCTCAAGTAGCCGGGGTTTTTGATTGGGCCTAGTCCATCAGGTCTGATTGCTTTCCTCCTCGTCTCCAGATGAACGTGGTAGAAAATATAAAGCAAGGAAACGTCCTTTGGCCCAGCCTTGCCTTGCCTTATTTCCTTCTCATCCTGTTCTCTGTCCCAGCCTCTCTCACTAAGCCCTCGTCTGGCTGCATGTCTCCTCTTTCCTCTCTCCTTTTCTCAAACTCTCCTGCTTCCTGGCTTTTGTCTTTCCATTCCTCCATTTCAGTCCTGCAGCCCAGCACTAGATTTTCCTCTTCCCTCCCTTTGGCTTGCTCCCTTCGCTTTCTCCCTTTGTTCCATATCCTTCTTTCCGACTTGTCTCTTGGAGACTTTTGGCCACGCTGGACCCAAGTCTGGGGATGTTTTGGAAACTTTTCCGAGGCCTCGCTGGTGACAGGTGGGACAGCAGGCAGTGACAGGCCCGGGACTGACAGGCTCCCCCTCCCCTAGGGGGCGCTTGGCTGCCTCACCCAGCTGACATAGAACCTTTGTCACAATGCTCGCTACCGTGGTGAGGATGCGGGCAGTCTGCGGGTCACAGGGACACAGCAGGACTTGGTGTCAGCTCAGCAATTTCTCAGTTCCCCAAAGAAGCTGAATTCTGCAAATTGCTGCTGTTGCTCTTGAAATGATGTCATCAGGTGGGTGTTTTGGTGTAATACACTAAAAAGCAGGGCAGAAATGCTGAAATATTCCCATAGAATGCATGGTCTCTGCACAAAACCAATGTGACTCAGCCTAAGTAGATCTGCCGCTTATTCTTTTGTACTGCCAGCAGATTGTGGAAGTAGTGTATAAAAACCATCCTTATAGAGAGATCTTTGCATTTTAGGCTTAGTCTCTCAAGTAGCCGGGGTTTTTGATTGGGCCTAGTCCATCAGGTCTGATTGCTTTCCTCCTCGTCTCCAGATGAATGTGGTAGAAAATATAAAGCAAGGAAACGTCCTTTGGCGTATTTTGTCTTGCCTTATTTCCTTCTCATCCTGTTCTCTGTGCCAGCCTCTCTCACTAAGCCCTCGTCTGGCTGCATGTCTCTTCTTTCCTCTCTCCTTTTCTCAAACTCTCCTGCTTCCTGGCTTTTGTCTTTCCATTCCTCCATTTCAGTCCTGCAGCCCGGCACTAGATTTTCCTCTTCCCTCCCTTTGGCTTGCTCCCTTCGCTTTCTCCCTTTCTTCCATATCCTTCTTTCCGACTTGTCTCTTGGAGACTTTTGGCCACGCTGGACCCAAGTCTGCGGATGTTTTGGAAACTTTTCCGAGGCCTCGCTGCTGAGGTGGGAGACAGCAGGCAGTGACAGGCCCGGGGCTGACAGGCTCCCCCTCCCCTAGGGGGCGCTCGGCTGCCACACCCAGCTGACATAGAACCTTTGTCACAATGCCCGCTACCGTGGTGAGGATGCGGGCACTCTGCGGGTGACAGGGACACAGCAGGACTTGGTGTCAGCTCAGCAATTGCTCAGTTCCCCAAAGAAGCTGAATTCTGCAAATTGCTGCTGTTGCTCTTGAAATGATGTCATCAGGTGGGTGTTTTGGTGTAATACACTGAAAACCAGAGCAGAAATGCTGAAATATTCCCATGGTATGCATGGTCTTAGGAGCAAAGCACCGTAACTCAGCCTAAGGAGATCTGCCACTTATTCTTTTGTACTGCCAGCAGATTGTGGGAGTATAAAAACCATCCTTATGCAGAGATCTTTGCATTTTAGGCTTAGTTTAAGTGTCTCAAGTAGCCGGGGTTTTTGATTGGGCCTAGTCCATCAGGTCTGATGGCTTTCCTCCTCGTCTCCAGATGAATGTGGTAGAAAATATAAAGCAAGGAAACGTCCTTTGGCGTATTTTGCCTTGCCTTATTTCCTTCTCATCCTGTTCTCTGTCCCAGCCTCTCTCACTAACCCCTCGTCTGGCTGCATGTCTCCTCTTTCCTCTCTCCTTTTCTCAAACTCTCCTGCTTCCTGGCTTTTGTCTTTCCATTCCTCCATTTCAGTCCTGCAGCCCAGCACTAGATTTTCCTCTTCCCTCCCTTTGGCTTGCTCCCTTCGCTTTCTCCCTTTGTTCCATATCCTTCTTTCCGACTTGTCTCTTGGAGACATTTGGCCACGCTGGACCCTAGTGTAGGGATGTTTTGGAAACTTTTCAGAGGCCTCGCTGCTGAGGGGGGAGACAGCAGGCAGTGACAGGCCCGGGGCTGACAGGCTCCCCCTCCCCTAGGGGGCGCTCGGCTGCCACACCCAGCTGACATAGAACCTTTGTCACAATGCCCGCTACCGTGGTGAGGATGAGGGCACTCTGCGGGTGACAGGGACACAGCAGGACTTGGTGTCAGCTCAGCAAGTTCTCAGTTCCCCAAAGAAGCTGAATTCTGCAAATTGCTGGTGTTGTTCTTGAAATGACGTCATCAGGTGGGTGTTTTGGTGTAATACACTGAAAACCAGAGCAGAAATGCTGAAATATTCCCATGGTATGCATGGTCTTAGGAGCAAAGCACTGTGACTCAGCCTAAGGAGATCTGCCGCTTATTCTTTTGTACTGGCAGCAGATTGTGGAAATAGAGTATAAAACCCATCCTTATGGAGAGATCTTTGTATTTTAGGCTTAGTCTAAGTGTCTCAAGTAGCCGGGGTTTTTGATTGGGCCTAATCCATCAGGTCTGATGGCTTTCCTCCTCGTCTCCAGATTAATGTGGTAGAAAATATAAAGCAAGGAAACGTCCTTTGGCGTATTTTGCCTTGCCTTATTTCCTTCTCATCCTGTTCTCTGTCCCAGCCTCTCTCACTAACCCCTCGTCTGGCTGCATGTCTCTTCTTTCCTCTCTCCTTTTCTCAAACTTTCCTGCTTCCTGGCTTTGGCTTTCCATTCCTCCATTTCAGACCTGCAACCCGGCACTAGATTTTCCTCTTCCATCCCTTTGACTTGCTCTCTTCGCTTTCTCCCTCTGTTCCATATCCTTCTTTCCGACTTGTCTCTTGGAGACTTTTGGCCACGCTGGACCCAAGTCTGGGCATGTTTTGGAAACTTTTCCGAGGCCTCGCTGGTGACAGGGGGGACAGCAGGCAGTGACAGGCCCGGGGCTGACAGGCTCCCCCTCCCCTAGGGGTCGCTCGGCTGCCACACCCAGCTGACATAGAACCTTTGTCACAATGCCCGCTACCGTGGTGAGGATGCGGGCACTCTGCGGGTGACAGGGACACAGCAGGACTTGGTGTCAGCTCAGCAATTTCTCAGTTCCCCAGAGAAGCTGAATTCTGCAAATTGCTGCTGTTGTTCTTGAAATGACGTCATCAGGTGGGTGTTTTGGTGTAATACACAGAAAACCAGAGCAGAAAAGCTGAAATATTCCCATGGTATGCATGGTCTTAGGAGCAAAGCACTGTGACTCAGCCTAAGGAGATCTGCTGCTTATTCTTTTGTACTGGCAGCAGATTGTGGAAGTAGAGTATAAAAACCATCCTTATGGAGAGATCTTTGCTTTTTAGGCTTAGTCTAAGTGTCTCAAGTAGCCGGGGTTTTTGATTGGGCCTCATCCATCAGGTCTGATGGCTTTCCTCCTCGTCTCCAGATGAATGTGGTAGAAAATATAAAGCAAGGAAACGTCCTTTGGCGTATTTTGTCTTGCCTTATTTCCTTCTCATCCTGTTCTCTGTGCCAGCCTCTCTCACTAAGCCCTCGTCTGGCTGCATGTCTCTTCTTTCCTCTCTCCTTTTCTCAAACTCTCCTGCTTCCTGGCTTTTGTCTTTCCATTCCTCCATTTCAGTCCTGCAGCCCGGCACTAGATTTTCCTCTTCCCTCCCTTTGGCTTGCTCCCTTCGCTTTCTCCCTTTCTTCCATATCCTTCTTTCCGACTTGTCTCTTGGAGACTTTTGGCCACGCTGGACCCAAGTCTGCGGATGTTTTGGAAACTTTTCCGAGGCCTCGCTGCTGAGGTGGGAGACAGCAGGCAGTGACAGGCCCGGGGCTGACAGGCTCTCCCTCCCCTACGGGGCGCTCGGCTGCCACACCCAGCTGACATAGAACCTTTGTCACAATGCCCGCTACCGTGGTGAGGATGCGGGCACTCTGCGGGTGACAGGGACACAGCAGGACTTGGTGTCAGCTCAGCAATTGCTCAGTTCCCCAAAGAAGCTGAATTCTGCAAATTGCTGCTGTTGCTCTTGAAATGATGTCATCAGGTGGGTGTTTTGGTGTAATACACTGAAAACCAGAGCAGAAATGCTGAAATATTCCCATGGTATGCATGGTCTTAGGAGCAAAGCACCCTAACTCAGCCTAAGGAGATCTGCCACTTATTCTTTTGTACTGCCAGCAGATTGTGGAAGTAGAGTATAAAAACCATCCTTATGCAGAGATCTTTGCATTTTAGGCTTAGTTTAAGTGTCTCAAGTAGCCGGGGTTTTTGATTGGGCCTAATGCATCAGGTCTGATGGCTTTCCTCCTCGTCTCCAGATGAACGTGGTAGAAAATATAAAGCAAGGAAACGTCCTTTGGCCCAGCCTTGCCTTGCCTTATTTCCTTCTCATCCTGTTCTCTGTCCCAGCCTCTCTCACTAAGCCCTCGTCTGGCTGCATGTCTCCTCTTTCCTCTCTCCTTTTCTCAAACTCTCCTGCTTCCTGGCTTTTGTCTTTCCATTCCTCCATTTCAGTCCTGCAGCCCAGCACTAGATTTTCCTCTTCCCTCCCTTTGGCTTGCTCCCTTCGCTTTCTCCCTTTGTTCCATATCCTTCTTTCCGACTTGTCTCTTGGAGACTTTTGGCCACGCTGGACCCAAGTCTGGGGATGTTTTGGAAACTTTTCCGAGGCCTCGCTGGTGACAGGTGGGACAGCAGGCAGTGACAGGCCCGGGACTGACAGGCTCCCCCTCCCCTAGGGGGCGCTTGGCTGCCACACCCAGCTGACATAGAACCTTTGTCACAATGCTCGCTACCGTGGTGAGGATGCGGGCACTCTGCACGTGACAGGGACCCAGCAGGACTTGGTGTCAGCTCAGCAATTTCTCAGTTCCCCAAAGAAGCTGAATTCTGCAAATTGCTGCTGTTGCTCTTGAAATGATGTCATCAGGTGGGTGTTTTGGTGTAATACACTAAAAAGCAGGGCAGAAATGCTGAAATATTCCCATAGAATGCATGGTCTCTGCACAAAACCAATGTGACTCAGCCTAAGTAGATCTGCCGCTTATTCTTTTGTACTGCCAGCAGATTGTGGAAGTAGTGTATAAAAACCATCCTTATAGAGAGATCTTTGCATTTTAGGCTTAGTCTCTCAAGTAGCCGGGGTTTTTGATTGGGCCTAGTCCATCAGGTCTCATTGCTTTCCTCCTCGTCTCCAGATGAATGTGGTAGAAAATATAAAGCAAGGAAACGTCCTTTGGCCCAGCCTTGCATTGCCTTATTTCCTTCTCATCCTGTTCTCTGTGCCAGCCTCTCTCACTAACCCCTCGTCTGGCTGCGTGTCTCTTCTTTCCTCTCTCCTTTTCTCAAACTCTCCTGCTTCCTGGCTTTTGTCTTTCCATTCCTCCATTTCAGTCCTGCAGCCCAGCACTAGATTTTCCTCTTCCCTCCCTTTGGCTTGCTCCCTTCGCTTTCTCCCTTTGTTCCATATCCTTCTTTCCGACTTGTCTCTTGGAGACTTTTGGCCACGCTGGACCCAAGTCTGGGGATGTTTTGGAAACTTTTCCGAGGCCTCGCTGGTGACAGGGGGGACAGCAGGCAGTGACAGGCCCGGGGCTGACAGGCTCCCCCTCCCCTAGGGGGCGCTTGGCTGCCACACCCAGCTGACATAGAACCTTTGTCACAATGCTCGCTACCGTGGTGAGGATGCGGGCAGTCTGCGGGTCACAGGGACACAGCAGGACTTGGTGTCAGCTCAGCAATTTCTCAGTTCCCCAAAGAAGCTGAATTCTGCAAATTGCTGCTGTTGCTCTTGAAATGATGTCATCAGGTGGGTGTTTTGGTGTAATACACTAAAAAGCAGGGCAGAAATGCTGAAATATTCCCATGGTATGCATGGTCTCTGCACAAAACCAACGTGACTCAGCCTAAGTAGATCTGCCGCTTATTCTTTTGTACTGCCAGCAGATTGTGGAAGTAGTGTATAAAAACCATCCTTATAGAGAGATCTTTGCATTTTAGGCTTAGTCTCTCAAGTAGACGGGGTTTTTGATTGGCCCTAATCCATCAGGTCTGATGGCTTTCCTCCTCGTCTCCAGATGAATGTGGTAGAAAATATAAAGCAAGGAAACGTCCTTTGGCCCAGCCTTGCCTTGCCTTATTTCCTTCTCATCCTGTTCTCTGTCCCAGCCTCTCTCACTAAGCCCTCGTCTGGCTGCATGTCTCTTCTTTCCTCTCTCCTTTTCTCAAACTCTCCTGCTTCCTGGCTTTTGTCTTTCCATTCCTCCATTTCAGTCCTGCAGCCCGGCACTAGATTTTCCTCTTCCCTCCCTTTGGCTTGCTCCCTTCGCTTTCTCCCTTTCTTCCATATCCTTCTTTCCGACTTGTCTCTTGGAGACTTTTGGCCACGCTGGACCCAAGTCTTGGAATGTTTTGGAAACTTTCCAGAGGCCTTGCTGCTGAGGTGGGAGACAGCAGGCAGTGACAGGCCCGGGGCTGACAGGCTCCCCCTCCCCTAGGGGGCGCTCGGCTGCCACACCCAGCTGACATAGAACCTTTGTCACAATGCCCGCTACCGTGGTGAGGATGCGGGCAGTCTGCGGGTCACAGGGACACAGCAGGACTTGGTGTCAGCTCAGCAATTTCTCAGTTCCCCAAAGAAGCTGAATTCTGCAAATGGCTGCTGTTGCTCTTGAAATGATGTCATCAGGTGGGTGTTTTGGTGTAATACACTGAAAACCAGAGCAGAAATGCTGAAGTATTCCCATGGTATGGATGGTCTTAGGAGCAAAGCACTGTGACTCAGCCTACGTAGATCTGCTGCTTATTCTTTTGTACTGCCAGCAGATTGTGGAAGTAGAGTATAAAAACCATCCTTATGGAGAGATCTTTGCATTTTAGGCTTAGTCTAAGTGTCTCAAGTAGCCGGGGTTTTTGATTGGGCCTAGTCCATCAGGTCTGATGGCTTTCCTCCTCGTCTCCAGATGAATGTGGTAGAAAATATAAAGCAAGGAAACGTCCTTTGGCCCAGCCTTGCCTTGCCTTATTTCCTTCTCATCCTGTTCTCTGTGCCAGCCTCTCTCACTAAGCCCTCGTCTGGCTGCATGTCTCTTCTTTCTTCTCTCCTTTTCTCAAACTCTCCTGCTTCCTGGCTTTTGTCTTTCCATTCCTCCATTTCAGTCCTGCAGCCCGGCACTAGATTTTCCTCTTCCCTCCCTTTGGCTTGCTCCCTTCGCTTTCTCCCTTTGTTCCATATCCTTCTTTCCGACTTGTCTCTTGGAGACTTTTGGCCATGCTGGACCCAAGTCTGCGGATGTTTTGGAAACTTTTCCGAGGCCTCGCTGCTGAGGTGGGAGACAGCAGGCAGTGACAGGCCCGGGGCTGACAGGCTCCCCCTCCCCTAGGGGTCGCTCGGCTGCCACACCCAGCTGACATAGAACCTTTGTCACAATGCCCGCTACCGTGGTGAGGATGCGGGCACTCTGCGGGTGACAGGGACACAGCAGGACTTGGTTTCAGCTCAGCAAGTTCTCAGTTCCCCAAAGAAGCTGAATTCTGCAAATTGCTGCTGTTGGTCTTGAAATGATGTCATCAGGTGGGTGTTTTGGTGTAATACACTGAAAACCAGAGCAGAAATGCTGAAATATTCCCATGGTATGCATGGTCTTAGGAGCAAAGCACCCTAACTCAGCCTAAGGAGATCTGCCACTTATTCTTTTGTACTGCCAGCAGATTGTGGGAGTATAAAAACCATCCTTATGCAGAGATCTTTGCATTTTAGGCTTAGTTTAAGTGTCTCAAGTAGCCGGGGTTTCTGATTGGGCCTAATGCATCAGGTCTGATGGCTTTCCTCCTCGTCTCCAGATGAATGTGGTAGAAAATATAAAGCAAGGAAACGTCCTTTGGCGTATTTTGCCTTGCCTTATTTCCTTCTCATCCTGTTCTCTGTCCCAGCCTCTCTCACTAACCCCTCGTCTGGCTGCATGTCTCCTCTTTCCTCTCTCCTTTTCTCAAACTCTCCTGCTTCCTGGCTTTTGTCTTTCCATTCCTCCATTTCAGTCCTGCAGCCCAGCACTAGATTTTCCTCTTCCCTCCCTTTGGCTTGCTCCCTTCGCTTTCTCCCTTTCTTCCATATCCTTCTTTCCGACTTGTCTCTTGGAGACTTTTGGCCACGCTGGACCCAAGTCTGGGGATGTTTTGGAAACTTTTCCGAGGCCTCGCTGGTGACAGGGGGGACAGCAGGCAGTGACAGGCCCGGGGCTGACAGGCTCCCCCTCCCCTAGGGGGCGCTTGGCTGCCACACCCAGCTGACATAGAACCTTTGTCACAATGCCCGCTACCGTGGTGAGGATGAGGGCACTCTGCGGGTGACAGGGACACAGCAGGACTTGGTGTCAGCTCAGCAATTTCTCAGTTCCCCAAAGAAGCTGAATTCTGCAAATGGCTGCTGTTGTTATTGAAATGACGTCATCAGGTGGGTGTTTTGGTGTAATACACTGAAAACCAGGGCAGAAATGCTGAAATATTCCCATGGTATGCATGGTCTTAGGAGCAAAGCACCGTGACTCAGCCTAAGTAGATCTGCCGCTTATTCTTTTGTACTGCCAGCAGATTGTGGAAGTAGAGTATAAAAACCATCCTTATGGAGAGATCTTTCCATTTTAGGCTTAGTCTAAGTGTCTCAAGTAGCCGGGGTTTTTGATTGGGCCTAATCCATCAGGTCTCATGGTTTTCCTCCTCATCTCCAGATGACTTTGGTAGAAAATATAAATCAAGGAAACGTCCTTTGGCCCAGCCTTGCCTTGCCTTATTTCCTACTCATCCTGTTCTCTGTGCCAGCCTCTCTCACTAACCCCTCGTCTGGCTGCATGTCTCTTCTTTCCTCTCTCCTTTTCTCAAACTCTCCTGCTTCCTGGCTTTTGTCTTTCCATTCCTCCATTTCAGTCCTGCAGCCCGGCACTAGATTTTCCTCTTCCCTCCCTTTGGCTTGCTCCCTTCGCTTTCTCCCTTTGTTCCATATCCTTCTTTCCGACTTGTCTCTTGGAGACTTTTGGCCACGCTGGACCTATGTCTGGGGATGTTTTGAAAACTTTTCAGAGGCCTCGCTGCTGAGGTGGGAGACAGCAGGCAGTGACAGGCCCGGGGCTGACAGGCTCCCCCTCCCCTAGGGGGCGCTCGGCTGCCACACCCAGCTGACATAGAACCTTTGTCACAATGCCCGCTACCGTGGTGAGGATGAGGGCACTCTGCGGGTGACAGGGACACAGCAGGACTTGGTGTCAGCTCAGCAATTTCTCAGTTCCCCAAAGAAGCTGAATTCTGCAAATGGCTGCTGTTGCTCTTGAAATGATGTCATCAGGTGGGTGTTTTGGTGTAATACACTGAAAACCAGAGCAGAAATGCTGAAGTATTCCCATGGTATGGATGGTCTTAGGAGCAAAGCACTGTGACTCAGCCTACGTAGATCTGCTGCTTATTCTTTTGTACTGCCAGCAGATTGTGGAAGTAGAGTATAAAAACCATCCTTATGGAGAGATCTTTGCATTTTAGGCTTAGTCTAAGTGTCTCAAGTAGCCGGGGTTTTTGATGGGGCCTATTCCATCAGGTCTGATGGCTTTCCTCCTCGTCTCCAGATGAATGTGGTAGAAAATATAAAGCAAGGAAACGTCCTTTGGCCCAGCCTTGCCTTGCCTTATTTACTTCTCATCCTGTTCTCTGTGCCAGCCTCTCTCACTAAGCCCTCGTCTGGCTGCATGTCTCTTCTTTCTTCTCTCCTTTTCTCAAACTCTCCTGCTTCCTGGCTTTTGTCTTTCCATTCCTCCATTTCAGTCCTGCAGCCCGGCACTAGATTTTCCTCTTCCCTCCCTTTGGCTTGCTCCCTTCGCTTTCTCCCTTTGTTCCATATCCTTCTTTCCGACTTGTCTCTTGGAGACTTTTGGCCATGCTGGACCCAAGTCTGCGGATGTTTTGGAAACTTTTCCGAGGCCTCGCTGCTGAGGTGGGAGACAGCAGGCAGTGACAGGCCCGGGGCTGACAGGCTCCCCCTCCCCTAGGGGGTGCTCGGCTGCCACACCCAGCTGACATAGAACCTTTGTCACAATGCCCGCTACCGTGGTGAGGATGCGGGCACTCTGCGGGTGACAGGGACACAGCAGGACTTGGTGTCAGCTCAGCAAGTTCTCAGTTCCCCAAAGAAGCTGAATTCTGCAAATTGCTGCTGTTGGTCTTGAAATGATGTCATCAGGTGGGTGTTTTGGTGTAATACACTGAAAACCAGAGCAGAAATGCTGAAATATTCCCATGGTATGCATGGTCTTAGGAGCAAAGCACCGTAACTCAGCCTAAGGAGATCTGCCACTTATTCTTTTGTACTGCCAGCAGATTGTGGGAGTATAAAAACCATCCTTATGCAGAGATCTTTGCATTTTAGGCTTAGTTTAAGTGTCTCAAGTAGCCGGGGTTTTTGATTGGGCCTAATGCATCAGGTCTGATGGCTTTCCTCCTCGTCTCCAGATGAATGTGGTAGAAAATATAAAGCAAGGAAACGTCCTTTGGCGTATTTTGCCTTGCCTTATTTCCTTCTCATCCTGTTCTCTGTGCCAGCCTCTCTCACTAACCCCTCGTCTGGCTGCATGTCTCCTCTTTCCTCTCTCCTTTTCTCAAACTCTCCTGCTTCCTGGCTTTTGTCTTTCCATTCCTCCATTTCAGTCCTGCAGCCCAGCACTAGATTTTCCTCTTCTCTCCCTTTGGCTTGCTCCCTTCGCTTTCTCCCTTTCTTCCATATCCTTCTTTCCGACTTGTCTCTTGGAGACTTTTGGCCACGCTGGACCCTAGTGTAGGGATGTTTTGGAAACTTTTCAGAGGCCTCGCTGCTGAGGGGGGAGACAGCAGGCAGTGACAGGCCCGGGGCTGACAGGCTCCCCCTCCCCTAGGGGGCGCTTGGCTGCCACACCCAGCTGACATAGAACCTTTGTCACAATGCCCGCTACCGTGGTGAGGATGAGGGCACTCTGCGGGTGACAGGGACACAGCAGGACTTGGTGTCAGCTCAGCAATTTCTCAGTTCCCCAAAGAAGCTGAATTCTGCAAATTGCTGCTGTTGGTCTTGAAATGACATCATCAGGTGGGTGGTTTTATAAGACTCCGGTCCGGACAGTGTTACGCAGGAAAGGCTTATCTCGCAGAGGCAAAAGGATGCTGGGGCAGGAATTAGCTGGGCTCATTTGGAGAGCTTTAAACTAGGCTCGTAGGGGGATGGGGTTGTAGTTGGGCTTGCCCCAGTGGGGCAGCATTCTAAAACAGATGAGGACCGGGTGGCCTCCTGTGCCCCTAGGGAGAAATTGGTGTGCTCTGCTCCCTCCCTGAAATGCCTGTACGCCAATGCGCGCAGCATGGGGAATAAGCAGGAGGAGTTAGAATCCTATGTTCGGTCGGGAGATTATGATCTGGTGGCAATTACAGAAACGTGGTGGGACAGTTCACATGACTGGAATGTGGTCATGGATGGCTACGTCCTTTTCAGGAAAGACAGGCCAGCCAGGCGTGGTGGTGGAGTTGTTCTCTATGTGAGAGAGCAACTGTAATGTACTAAATTGTGCCCAGGAGCGGATGAGGAACGAGTTGAGAGTGTATGGGTCAGGATCAAGGGACAGGCTGGCAGGGGTGATACTGTTGTAGGTGTCTATTACAGGCCACCAGATCAGGCTGAGGAAGTTGATGAGGCCTTCTATGCGCAGCTGAGAGTGGCCTCACAGTCACAGGCCCTGGTTGTTGTGGGGGATTTTAACTTCCCTGATGTTTGCTGGAAGGACTATTCAGCCAGCCAGCCACAGTCCAGGAGGTTCCTCCAGTGCCTTGATGATAACTTCCTCATGCAGATGGTGGAGGAGCCGACCAGGAGAGGTGCACTGCTGGATCTCATCCTCACTAACAAAGAGGGTCTGGTCGAAGCAGTAAAGGTCGAGGGCTGCCTGGGTTGCAGTGACCACGAGATGGTGGAGTTCAGCATCTCGTGTGGCAGGAACAGAATAGCAAGTAGAATTGCAACCCTGGACTTTGGCAGGGCTAATTTCGGCCTTTTCAAGCAATTGCTGGGGGAAATCCCATGGGCAAGACTGCTTGAAGGAAAAGGGGCCCAAGAGAGCTGGATTGCATTCAGAGATTGCTTCTTCCATGCTCAGGATCAGAGCATCCCCACACGCAGGAAGTCGAGGAAGGGAGCCAGGAGGCCTGCGTGGTTGAATAGGGATCTGTTGGGTATGCTCAAGCAGAAGAGGAGAGTTTACAGGTCATGGAAGCAGGGACTGGCCACTTGGGAGGAATATAAGGCTGCTGATAGAGGATGCAGGAAGGCAGCTAGGATAGCCAAGGCCTCCTTAGAATTACAGCTGGCGAGAGGGGTCAAGGACAGCAAGAAGAACTTTTTCAAATACATAGCAGATAAAACTAATACCAGAGGCAATGTAGGCCCACTGATGAATGAGGTGGGTGCCCTGGTGGCAGAAGACACAGAGAAGGCAGAATTGCTGAATGCCGCCTTTGTCTCTGTCTACTCCGCTGGAGGCTGTCCTGGGGAACCCTGTACCCCTGAGGCTCCAGATGAAGCCAGGTTAATGGCGGAGTTTGCTTTAGTCGATGAGGACTGGGTTAGGGAACAATTAAGTAGTCTGGACATCCATAAATCCATGGGTCCAGATGGGATGCATCCGCGGGTGCTGAGGGAGCTGGCTGAAGTCATTGCTAGACCGCTATCCATCATTTTTGCCAAGTCTTGAGAAACGGGAGAGGTGCCCAAGGATTGGAGGAAAGCAAATGTCACTCCAGTCTTTAAAAAGGGCAAGAAGGAGGACCCGGGTAATTATAGACCGGTCAGCCTCACCTCCATCCCTGGGAAAGTAATGGAACAGCTTATCCTTGGTGTCATCTCAAGCCACACCAGGGATAAGAGGGTTATTAGGGGCAGTCAGCATGGCTTTACCAAGGGTAAGTCATGCTTGACCAATCTCATAGCCTTTTATGAGAATGTAACAAGGTGGATGGATGATGGCAGAGCGGTGGATGTGGTCTACCTTGACTTCAGTAAAGCCTTTGACACAGTCCCTCACAGCATCCTCACAGCTAAATTGAGGAGGTGTGGTCTCGACAATAGAGTAGTGAGGTGGGTTGCAAATTGGCTTAAAGAGAGAAGCCAGAGAGTGGTGGTCAATGGTGCGGAGTCCAGTTGGAGGCCAGTATCTAGTGGAGTGCCTCAGGGGTCAGTACTGGGGCCAATGTTATTCAATATATCCATTAACGATTTAGAGGAGGGAATTGAGTGTACTATCAGCAAGTTTGCTGATGACACTAAGCTGGGAGGAGTGGCTGACACACCAGAAGGCTGTGCCGCCATCCAGCGGGACCTGGACAGGCTGGAGAGTTGGGCGGGGGATAACCTGATGGAATTTAACACGGGAAAGTGTAGAGTCCTGCATCTGTGCAGGAACAATCCCAAGTTCCAGTATAGGTTGGGGCATGACCTATTAGAGAGCAGTGTAGGGGAAAGGGACCTGGGGGTCCTGATGGACAACAGGATGACCGTGAGCCAGCACTGGGCCCTTGTGGCCAGGAAGGCCAATGGCATCCTTGGGTGTATTACAAGGGGGGTGGTCAGTAGATCGAGAGAGGTCCTCCTTCCCCTCTACTCCGCCCTGGTGAGACCCCATCTGGAATATTGTGTCCAGTTCTGGGCCCCTCAGTTCCAGAAAGACAGGGAACTGCTGGAGAGGGTCCAGCGTAGGGCAACAAAGATGATTAAGGGAGTGGAGCATCTCCCTTATGAAGAAAGGCTGAGGGAGCTGGGGCTCTTTAGTTTGGAGAAGAGGAGACTGAGGGGTGACCTTATTAATGTTTATAAATATATAGAGGGTGAGTGCCACGAGGATGGAGTCAGGCTCTTCTCAGTGGCAAACAATGATAGGGCAAGGGGCAAGGGGATCAAGCTGGAACACAAGAGGTTCCACTTAAATTTGAGAAAGAACTTCTTCTCAGTGAGGGTAACAGAGCACTGGAACAGGCTGCCCAGGGGGGTTGTGGAGTCTCCTTCCCTGGAGACATTCAAACCCGCCTGGACACATTCCTGTGCGACCTCACCTAGGCGTTCCTGCTCCAGCAGGGAGATTGGACTGGATGATCTTTTGAGGTCCCTTCCAATCCCAAACATACTGTGATACTGTGATACAACTTTTGCCATAACATCTTTAAATCAATGTAATTCACTTTGCCTTAATACCACTAAATAATATCCAAAGCAAACCCACACGCGAGTATCACAACTCTATGAGTTGGCACCGTGCCAAGAAAATTGAAAGGTACGTCAGAGCAGTAGAAAAGCCAAAAATCTCCAAATTTACCCCCTTCTCTTGCCCCACGTTGGGCGCCAATTATCTGTCGAGGGTTAAGATTGCGGGGTGACAATCAAACCCTGGCAGATGTATTGTTAACCTTCTCTCCCCCCCACTTCCCCCTTTTGCCCCTCCCTCTCCCCCCTTCCCACTCAGGACAGGCGATCGGGAGGGAAAGAAGGACAGAGAGAAGAGAGTTGGAAAAGTTAAAGATGTTTTACTAATGCTACTAATAAGAATAGAGGAAATAATACAAAATATACAAAACCAATCTTGTAAGTCTCAGCAACTGCAGAGCCAGCACCCAAAGTCCTGGATTAGGCTCTGTAGCCAACCGGAGCTGGATTCAGTCTGTCACTGGCCTCAGTTCGCAGGGACGACCAGCAAGGTCCTCTCCTAATGTCAGCCATGAGGAAAAAAGGGAAAAAGTGCAAAGGGCTGAGATCCTCGTGATCTCCCACTTTTATATGAAGTATTCACGTGAATGGAATGTTATACACCGTTGGTCAGTCTCTCGATCACCAGTTTCTCGTTGCCCCTCTCGCGAGATGTCCATCCGTGCTTATCAATAAGTTTGCATTCCCTTGCTGGGTTTAACCAAAACATGTGTTGGGTTCTCCAGGAAAATGCAGCTAATATGAAGCTTGAGCTGACAGGCAAATTCACTAAAAGAGAAACTTGTTTTTAACAAAACCAGGACATTCCACCCCTTATAATATGACATTCACTGAATACTTAAACCTTATCAATACAATCTATCAATACAATCTAATTAATCACTACTACTATATATATATATATATATACACATATGTACATATATACACGGGAGTAATTAATCAGTGGACCATCCTTTGAAAAGTTCATTAAGTTCATTTTGTCACCACAGTCTCCCAGGGCAGGGAAAATGGTCCAAGTGCATCTCATGACCCCTGTTTGTGGTTAAGGACACCAACTTCCAAGAAGGTGTCGGGCGCCACTCGAAGAAGCCAGCGCTGGTTTCATCACCATTGTCTTGATCTGAAAGACACTTATTAAACATTGTTAGTGCGGCAATTCACATCATGCAGTTCAGTATTGAGTATTTTCACCTAAAATCAAATCCCCTTGAGGTACACACCGAACTTCTCCATCCTTAAGCATCACCCACCAGGTGCTGCCAGGTCCCTGGGCAAAAACAATCCCACGAATGGGCTTTGCCTGTGCCCGATGCAGGAGGAACCCAGACTGCCTATCCTAACATATTTTCCATGTGTACTACAGGGATTTTATCTCCTTCTACAGTCCATAGAATTTCTGATTGGGCAGGCCCGGCTCGATTGGTTGATCCCCTGGTGTTGACCAACCAAGTGGCTTTTGCTAAATGTGAATCCCAGTTTTTAAAGGTTCCACCACCCAGTGCCTTTAGTGTAGTTTTTAACAAACCATTGCACCTTTCAGTTTTCCCAGAGGCTGGTGCATTATATGGAATATGATACACCCACTCAATACCATGTTCTTTGGCCCAATTGTCTATAATACTGGTTTTGAAATGAGTACCATAGTCTGATTCAATTCTTTCTGGCGTACCGTGCCGCCAAAGGACTTGCTTCTCAAGGCCCAAGATGGTATTTCGGGCTGTAGCATGAGGTACGGCAGATGTTTCCAACCATCCAGTGGTTGCTTCCACCATTGTAAGTACATAACGCTTACCTTGGCATGTTTGTGGAAGTGTAATATAATCAATCTGCCAAGCTTCTCCATACTTACACTTTAACCATCACCCCCCACATAAGGACCCCCCATCTAAGGACCCCCCAGTTGTGCCCAGGGCCCATTGTGCCGTCCCAGAACCCCTCATTGTCCCCAGGGCCCATTGTGACATCCTGGCAACCTCCCTTTGTCCCCAGGGCCCATAGTGACATCCCAGTACCCCCAATTGTCCCCAAGGCCCATTGTGACACCATGGGGAACCCCCTTGTCACTGGGGATGCATTGTGACACAATGGGGACCCCCCCTTTGTCTCAGGTGCCCATTGTGACATCCTGGAGACCCCCCTTGTCCCCAGGGTCTATTGTGACATCCTGGGGACCTCCTTTATCCCCAGGACCCATTGTGACGTCCCAGGACCCCTCATAGTCCCCAGAGGCCATTGTGACATCCTGGGCACCCCGTTTGTCCCCAGGGCCTAATGTGACATCCTGGGGACTCCTCTTTGTCCCCTGGGCCCATTACTACAGGGTGGGACCCCCCTTGTCCCCAGGGACCATTGTGACATTCAGGGGACCCCTCTTTGTTCCCAGGGCCCATTGTGGCACCATGGGGACCCTCTTTCTCACTGGGGCCCATTGTGACATCCCAGGACCCCACTTTGTCTTAGAAGGTCACTATTCGGAGCCCCGGAGCCCCCCGGCCCCACACCCGCCCCGCAGCCCCACAGCGCGCGGTCTCGGGCCCCGGTGCCGGCGAAGCCACGTCCTGGCCGCGGCCGGAGGAGCCGCCGCTTGTCCGCCCCCCACGTCCCCCCGATCGCTGCTGCTGTCGCTGCCTGAGGAGCCGCAGCAGCCGCCGCTTGTCCGCTCCCCCACGTCCCCCCGATCGCTGCTGCTGTCGCTGCCTGAGGAGCCGCAGCAGCCGCCGCTTGTCCGCCCAGCCCCGACTGCCCCCCCCCAATCGCCGCCGCTGCCGCCCCCGCCACCCCCCTTCTCCCGCCATCCCGGTGTCACAACGGGGACTTTGAGCGCGGCTGTGGAGGCAGCAGCTGTTCTGATAGCGAAGCCAAACCGGACCAGGAAACAGGACCGGGAACCAGGAACCGTGGGAGGGAAGTTTTCCCTTGGAGCAAACAAACCCCAGGTGTTCTTCAATGTTTATTGAGAAAGCAGAGTCAGGATGTACCAGTAGTCCGATTAGTGACCTTCTAAGACAAAGTGGGGTCCTGGGATGTCACAATGGGCCCCAGTGACAAAGAGGGTCCCCATGGTGCCACAATGGGCCCTGGGGACAAAGGGAGTCACCAGGATGTCACAATGGGCCCTGGGGACAAGGGGGGTCCCACCCTGTAACAATGGGCCCTGGGGACAAACTGGGGCCCTGGGATGTCACAATGGGCCCTCAGGACAAACGGGGTCCTGGGACGTCACAATGGGTCCTGGGGATAAAGGGGGTCCCCAGGATGTCACAATGGGCACTTGAGACAAAGGTGGGGTCCCCATTGTGTCACAATGCGTCCCCAGTGACAAGAGGGTTCCCCATGGTGTCACAATGGGCCCTGGGGACAATTGGGGGTCCTGGGATGTCACAATGGGCCCTGAGGACAACAGGGGGTCCCCACGGTGTCAAAATGGGCCCTGGTGACATACGGGGCAGCCCAGGATGTCACAATGGGCCCTGGGGACAAAGAGGGGTCCCCAGGATGTTCACAATGGGCCCTGGAGACAGTGGGGGGTCCAGAAATGTCACAATGGGCCCTGGGGACAAAGGGGGGTCCCCAGGATGTCAAAATGGGCTCTGGGGACAGAGGGGGTCCCCACAGTGTCACAATGCACCCTGGGGACAATGGGGGGTCCTGGGACGTCACAATGGGCCCTGGGGACACAGGGGTCCCAAGGATGTGATAATGGGCTCTGGGGACAAGTGGGGTCCCCAGGATGTCACAATGGGCACTGGGGAGAAAGGGGTGGTCCCCATGGTGTCACAATGGGCCCCAGTGACAAGGAGGGTCCCCACGGTTCCACGATGGGCCCTGGGGACAAGGGGGTCCACCAGATGTCACAATGGGCCCTGGGGAAAACAGGGGGTCCCCACGGTGTCACAATGGGCCCTGGGGACAAAGGGAGGTCCTAGGACGTCACAGTGGGCCCTGGGGACAAAGTGGGGTCCCCTGAATGTCACAATGGGACCTGCAGACAAAGGGGGGTCCTGGGATGTCACAATGGGCCCCAGTGACAAAGGGGCTCCCCAGGATGTCACAACAGGCCCTGGGGACAAAGAGGGATCTCCTGAATGTCAAAATGGGCCCTGGGGACAAGGGGGGACCCCAGGATGCAACAACGGGCCCTGGGGACAAAGAGGGGTCCCCTGAATGTCACAAAGGGCCCTGGGAAAAGGGGGTGTCCTGGGATGTCACAATGGACCCTGGGGACAAATAGCAGTTCCCTGAATATCACAATGGGCCCTGGAGACAAGGGGTGTCCTGGGATGTCACAATGGGCCCCAGTGACAAAGGGCGTCCCTATGGTGCCAAAATGGGCCCTGGGGACAAAGGGGGTCCCCAGGAAGTCACAATGGCCCCTGGGGACAAAGGGGGGTCCTGGGATATCACAATGGGCCCTGGGGACAAAGTGGACCCCTGGGATGTCACAATGAGCCCTGGGGACAAGCAGGGTACCCACGGTGTCACAATGGGCCCTGGGGACAAAGGGGGGTCCCGAGGATGTCACAATGGGCCCTGGGAACAATTGGGGGATCCTGGGATGTCACAATGGGCCCTGGGGACAAAGAGGAGTCCCCTAAATGTCACAATGGGCCCTGGAGACAGAGGGGCTCCCCATGGTGCCACAATGAGCCCTGAGGAAAAAGCGGGGTCGCCAGGATGTCACAATGGGCTCTTGGAAAAATGGAGGGTCCTGGGACGTCACAATGGGCCCTGGGGACAAAGGAGGTCCCCAGGATGTCACAATGACCCCTTGGGACAACGGGGCCATTGTGGACATCACAATGGGTCCTGGGAACAAAGTGGGGTCCCCAGGATGGCACAATGGGCCCTGGAGACAAAGGGGTTCCCCACCCTATCACAATGGGCCTTGGGGACAAAGGGGGGTCCCCAGGATGTCACAATAGGCCCTGGGGACAAAGAGGGGTCCCCTGAATGTCACAATGGGCCCTGGGGACAAAGGGGGGTCCCCAGGATGTCACAATAAGCCCTGGAAACAATTGGGGGGTCCTGAGATGTCACAATGGGCCCTGGGGACAAAGGGGGTCCCCAGGATTTCACAATGGGCCCTGGGGACAAAGGGAGTCCCCACCCTATCACAATAGGCCCTGGGGACAAAGGGGGTGCCCAGGATGTCACAATGGGTCCTGGGGACAAAGGGGGTCCTGTGATGTCACAATGGGCCCTGGGGACAAAGGGGGTCCCCATGGTGCCACAATGGACCCTGGGGACAAACGAGGTCCCCAGGATGTCACAATGGGCTCTAGGGACAAAGGGAGTCCCCACCCTGTCACAATAGGCCCTGGGGACAAAGGGGGTGCCCAGGATGTCACAATGGGTCCTGGGGACAAAGGGCATCCCCATGGTGCCACAATGGACCCTAGTGACAAACGAGGTCCCCAGGATGTCACAATGGGCCCTGGGGACAAGGGGGTCCCCAGGATCTCACAATGGACCCTGGGGACAAAGGGGGGGCCTGGGACGTCACAATGGGCCCTGGTGACAATGGGGGTCCCCCGGAAGACACAATGGGCCCTGGGGACAAAGTGAGGTCCTGGGAAGTCACAATGGGCCCCAGTGACAAAGGGGGTCCCAATGGTGCCACAATGGGTCCTGGGGAAAAAGGGCGTCCCCAGGATGTCACAATGGGCTCTGGGGACAAGGGGGGGTCCTGGGACATCACAGTGGGCCCTGGGGAACAAGGGGGTCCCCAGGATGTCACAATGGGCTCTGGGGACAAGGGGGGTCCCCACGGTGTCACAATGGGCCTTGGGTACAAAGTGGGGTCCTGGGATGTCACATTGGGCCACAGTGACAAAAGGGGTCCCCATGGTGTCACAATGGGCCCTGGGGACAAAGGAGGTCCCCACGGTGCCACAACGGGCCAGAGGGACAAGGCGGTCCCCATGATGTCACAATGGGCCCTGGGGACAAGTGGGGTCCTGAGATGTCACAATGAGCCCTGGGGACAAAGGGCGTCCCTATGGTGCCAAAATGGGCCCTGGGGACAAAGGGGGGTCCTGGGATGTCACAATGGGACCTGGGACAACGGGGGGTCCCCAGGATGTTCACAATGGGCCCTGGGGACAATGGGGGTCCCCAGGATGTTCACAATGGGCCCTGGAAACAGTGGGGGGTCCAGAAATGTCACAATGAGCCCTGGGGACAAGCAGGGTACCCACGGTGTCACAATGGGCCCTGGGGACAAAGGGGGTCCTGGGACTTCACAATGGGCCCTGCGGACAAGGGCGGGTCCCCAGGATGTCACAATGGGCCCTGGGGACAATTGGGGGGTCCTGGGATGTGACAATGGGCCCTGGAGTCAAAGGGATGTCCCCATGGTTTCACAATGGGCCCTGGGGACATAGGGGGGTCCTGGGATGTCACAATGGGCACTGGGAATAAAGAGGGGGTCCCCAGGGTGCAACTATGGGCCCTGGGGACAAGAGGGTCCCCAGGATGTCACAATGGGCCCTGAGGACAAGGGCAGGTCCCCATGGTGTCACAATGGGTCCGCAGTGACGAGGAGGGTCCCCATGGTGTCACAATTGGCCCTGGGGACAACGGTGGTCCCTATGGTGTCACAATGGGCCCTTGGCAAAAAGGCTGTCCCCTGAATGTCACAATGGGCCCTGGGGACAATGGGGGTCCCCAGGATGTCACCATGGGCCTTCAGTATAAAGTGGGGTCCTGGGATGTCACAATGGGCCCTGGGGACAAAGGGGGGTCCTGGGACGTGACAATGGGCCCTGCGGATCAAGGATGGTGCCCTGGATATCACAATGGGCTCTGGGGACAATGGGGGGTCCTGGAATGTCACAATGGTCCTTAGGGACAAAGGGGGGGCCCTTGGATGTCACAATGGGGCTGGGGACAAAGGGGGTCCTCAGGATGTCACAATGGGCCCTGGGGACAAGGGGGATACCCACGGTTTCAAAATGGGCCCTGGGAACAAGGGGGTCCCCAGGATCTCAGAGTGGGCCGTGGGGACAAAGAGGGGTCCCCAGGATTTCACAATGGACCCTGGGGACAAAGGGGGGTCCTGGGACGTCACAATGGGCCCTGGGGACAAAGGGTTCCCCAGGATGTCACAATGGGCTCTGGGGACAAAGGAGGTCCCCAGGATGACACAATGGGCCCTGGGGATGACGGGGGGTCCTGGGACGTCACAATGGGCCCTGGGGACAATGGGACGTCCTGATATGTTACAATGAACCCTGGGCACAATTGGGGGGTCCTTAGATGCCACAATGGGCCCTGGGGACAAAGGTGGTCCCCACGGTGTCACAATGGGCTCTGGGGACAAAGGGGAGTCCCCAGTATGTCACAATGGGCCCTGGAGACAATGGGGGGTCCTGGGATGTCACAATGGGCCCTGGGGACAACGGGGGTCCCGACGGTGTCACAATGGGCCCTAGGGACAAAGGCTGTCCCCTGAATGTCACAATGGGCCCTGTGGACAATGGGGGTCCCCAGGATGTCACAATGGGCTCTGGGGACAATGGGGGATCCGGGGACGTCACAATGGGCCCTGGGGACAAAGGGGGTCCCCAGGACGTCACAATGCGCCCCAGTGACAAAGGGGGTCGCAATGGTGCCACAATGGGTCCTGGGGAAAAAGGGGGTCCCCAGGATGTCACAATGGGCTCTGTGGACAAGGGGGGGTCCCCATAGTGTTACAATGGGTCCCCAGTGACAAGGGGGGTCCCCAGGATGTCACAATGGGCCCTGGGGACAAAGGGGGTCCTGGGACTTCACTATGGGCCCTGGGGACAAGGGGGGGTCTCCAAGATGTCACAATGGGTCCTGGGGACAAGGGGGTCCCCTGGATGTCACAATGGGCCCTGGGGACAAAGGGGGTGTTGGGACTTCACTATGGGCCCTGGGGACAAGGGGGTCCCCAGGATGTCACAATGGGCCCTTAGGACAAGGGGGGTCCCCAAGGTGTCACAATGGGCCCTGGGGACAATGGGGAGTCCTGGGACATCACAACAGGCCTGGGGACAAGGGGGATCTCCACCCTGTCACAATGGGCCCTGGGGACAAAGGGGGGTCCTGGGATGTCACAATTGGCCCTGGGGACAAAGGGGGTCCCCATGGTGCCACAATGGGCTCTGGGGACAAAGGGGAGTCCCCAGGATGTCACAATGGGCCCTGAGGACAAGGGGAGGTCCCCATGGTGTCACAATGGGTCCTCAGTGAGAAGGGGGTCCCCCATGGTGTCACAATGGGCCCTGGGGACAAGGGGGATCCCCAGGGTGTCACAATGGACCCTGGGGAGAAGGGTTTAGGGGGTTGTGTTAGGGGGTTGGAGGATTAGGTGGTGCAGGACTTGGGGGTGCAAGGATTTTGTGGGGCCTGATTTGTGGCTGCAGAGTCTGGGGTTGCAGGTTCCAGGGGTGCAGGATTTGAGGGTTCAGGGTTTAGGGCAGTAGGATATTTGGGTGCAGGAGTTTGGGGTGCCGGGTTTGGGGGCCAGGATTTGGGGTTGCAGGATTTAGGGGTGCAGTGGTTTGGAGTGCAGTGTTTTGGGGTGCAGGGTTTGGGGAAGGAGGATATAGGGGTGCAGGGTTTAGGGTGCAGGATCTTGGGGTGCAGGGGTTTGGGGTGGAGGGCTTGGTAGGGCAGGGTTTGCGGGTGGAAATTTTATTGGGTAGGGCTGGGGATGCAGGATTTGGGGGTGAAGGGGTTGTGGGGTGCAGGGTTGTGGGGTGCAGGGTTTGGGAGATCGGTACGTGGGGCTGGAGGATTTGGGGGTGCAGGGTTTGGAGCAGCAGGATCTGGGGGTGCAAGATTGGGGGTAGCAGGGTTTTGGGGAGCAGGGTTTAGGGGTCAGGCTTTAGGGGGACAGGGTTTGGGGGGCAGGGTTGGGAGGGATGATTTTGGGGTGCAGGGTTTAGGGCAGCAGGATCTTGGGGTGAAGGGGTTTGGTGTGAAGGGTTGGGTAGGACAGGATTTGGGGGTGCAGGTTTTTAGGGTGCAACTTGTGGGGGTCAGGATTTGGGGTAGAGGGTTTGGGGGTGCAGGGTTTAGTGGTGCAGGGTTTGGGGGTGCAGGTCTTGGGGAGGCAGAATTAGGGTGCAAGACTTGAGGGTGCAGGGTTTGGGGGTTTGGGACATGGGGCTGGAGGATTTAGGGGTGCAGGATTTGGGGTGCAGTGTGTGGGGGTGCAAGATTTGGGGTGTACGAGCTTTGGGTGTGGGATTTGAAGGACAATGATTTGGGGGTGCAGGGATTGGGGGTGTAGGGTTTTGGGGTTGCTGCGTTTGGAGATTCGGGATGTGGAGGTCAAGGATTTAGGGGTACAAGGGCTGGTTGCAGGATTTGGGGGTACAGGGTTGGTTGCAGGATTTGGGGTGCAGGGTTTGAAGTGCAGGGCTAAAGGGGGCAGGATTTGGAGGTGCAAGATTTGGTGGTCTGGGGTACTGGGGTGCAGGGTTTTGGGGTGCGGGATTTGGGGGTGCAGGTTCCATGTCTTTAGGAACTGGGGGGGGAGGGTTTTTTGGTGCGGACTTTTGAGTGCAAGTTTGAGGGGCCTTGATTTTGGGGTGCATGGTTTGGGGGGCAGGATTCCGGGTGTAAGGTTTTGAGGTGCAGGACTTGGGGGCGCAGGTTTCACACGTTAAGGAACTGGGGCTGCAGAGGTTGGGGGTGCAGCGTTGTGGGCTGCAGGGTTGAAGGGTGCAGGATTTAGGGGTACAGGTTTTGGGGGTGCAGGAGCTGGGGGTGCAGGCTGTAGGGATCAGAATATGGGGGTGCAGGGTTCTGGGGTGCAGGATCTGGGTGAGCAGGCTGTTAGGGTACAGAACCTTGTAGTTCAGCGTTTAGAGGCAGGATTTGGGGGTGCAGGGCTTTGGGGTAGGGGTCTGGGGTGAGGGGTTCAGGTGTTCAGCACCTGGGGGTGCAGGACTTGGGGGTTGGAGGATTTGGGTGTGCAGGAATTTGGGGGTGCAGGGATATGGGGTGCAACTTGTGGGGTGCAGAGTTTTGGGTATAGGATTTTGGGGTGCAGAGTTTTGGGGGGGGGATTGGGGGAGCAGGGTCTCAGGGTGCAAGGTTCAGTGGTGCAGGGTTCTGGGGGTGCAGGGTTTAGCGCCAGAATTGGGGGTGCAGGGTTTGGGATTGCAGGGTGTTGGGGGAAGGATCTGGGGGTACAAGATTGGGGGTAGCAGGGTTTTGGGTAGCAGGGTTTCGGGGTCAGGCTTTAGGGGGACAGGGTTTGGGGGACAGGGCTGGGAGGGATGATTTTGGGGTGCAGGGTTTAGGGCAGCAGGATCTTGGGGTGAAGGGGTTTGGGGTGAAGGGTGGGTAGGACAGGATTTGGGGGTGCAGGATTTTAGGGTGCAACTTGTGGGGGCAGGATTTGGGGTACAGGAGGTTGGGGGTGCAGGGTTTGGGGGTGTAGGATTTAGTGGAGCAGGGACTGGGGGTGAAGGTCTTGTGGAGGCAGAATTGGGGGTGCAGGTCTTGGGGAGGCAGAATTGGGGGTGCAGATTTTGGGTGTTCAGGACCTGGGGGTGCAGGATTTGGGGATGTAGGTTTTGGGGGGTAGATTTTGGGGTGCTGGGTTCGGCACATGGGTCTGGAGGATTTGGGGGTGCAGGGTTAAGGGGTTTAGGATTTTGGGGTGCACAGTTTAGGGTGCACGTTCTGGACATGTATGATTTGAGAGTGCAGGGCTTTGGGGTACAGGATTTGGGGGGCAGGGTTTTGGGGTCAGGATCTGGGGGTGCAGGGTGTTGGGGAGAAGGATTTGGGGGTGCAGCATTTTGAAGGGCAGGGTTTGGAGGAGGGAAGTTTTGGGGGTGAAAGATTTGGTGGTTCAGGTTTTGGGGGTGCAGTGTTAAGAGGGTGGAGGATTAGGGGTGCAGGATTTGGGGGTGCACTGTTTGGGGGTGCAGGGTTTAGAAGTCAGGTCTAAGAGTGCAGGGTTTGGGGTGCAGGGGCTTGGGGGAAAATTTAAGGTTGCAGAGTGTGGGGTGCACAGGACTGGGGCTCAGGATCTGGGGGTGCGGGGTTTCAGGGTTCAAGATTTGGAGGTGTGGAGTTTTGGGGTGCAGGGGATGGGGGTGAAGGATTTGAGGCTGCAGGGTGGTGGGGGGAGGATTTGGGGTGAGAGATTTGGGGTGCAGGATGTGGGGGTGCAGAGTTTTGGGAGGCAAGGATCTGGGGCTGCAGGATTTGGGGGTTCAGTGTTTAGGGCAGCACAACCTCGGGGTGCAGGGGTTTGCAGTGAAAGGTTTGGTAGGGCAGGATTTGGGGTGCAGGATTCTGGGGTGCTGGGTTTGGGGTACAGGATTTGGTGTTGCAGGGATGGGGTTGAAGGGTTTGGGTTTCCAGGCCTTTGAGGTGCAGGATTTGGAGGTGCAAGGTTTGGGAGGGAATTCTTTGGGGTGCAGGGTTTAGGGTTCCAGGAGGTGGGGGAAGGACCTTGGGGTGTAGGGTTTGGGGGGGCAGGGTTTTGGGGGAAGGATTTAGGGGTGCAGGGTTTTGAAGTGCAGCGTTTCAGGGGGGCATGATTTTGGGGGTGCACATGTGGGGGTCCAGGTTTGGGGGATGCAGAGTTTGTGAATGGAGGATTTTGGGGTGCTGGGTTTGGGGCTGCCTAATTTGGGGGTGCAGTGTTTGGGTGTTCAGGACCTGGGGGTGCTGCGTTTGGGAATGCAGGCTTTGGGGGTGCAGGGCTCAGGATTTGGGAGGGCAGGATCAGGGGGTGTAAGATTTCAGGGTTTAGGGGTGCAAAGTATGGTAGGGCTGAATTATAGGGGTGCAAAGTATGGTAGGGCAGGATTTAGGGTGCAGGATTTGGTATTACAGGTTTTGGGGAATCATGGCGTGGGAGGAAGGATTTAGGGGTGCAGGGTTTCAAGATGCAGGATTTGGGGTGCAGTATCTGGGGTTGCAGGTTTGGGGGGTGCAAGTTGTGGGGCGGCAGGATATCGGGTATAGGGTTCTGGGCTGCAGGGTTTGGGGGTGCAGGATTTCAACGTGCAGGGTTCTGGGGTGCAGTATCTGGAGATCCAGGGTTTGGCAGTGCATTGGCTTTGGGGGTTGAAGGATTTGGGGGTGTAGGGTTTAGGGATGCAGGATTTGGGGGTGCAGGATTTGGGGGTGCAGAGTTAGGGGGCAGGATTTTCAGTGCAGGGTTTCAGGGTACAGAACTTGGTGGTGCAGGATCTGGGGGTGCAGATTTTCGATGGGGAATTTGGGGGTGCAGGGTGTTGAGGAAGGATCTGAGGGTACAATATTTGGGCTTTAAGGGTTTAGGGGGGCAGGATCTGGCAGTGCAGAGTGTGGGGACAGGACCTGGGGGTGCAGCGATCGGGGTTACAGGTTTGGGGGTGCAGGGTCGAGGGAATTGTTTGAGGTGCAGGGTTATGAGAGTGCAGGATTTCTGGGTGCAGAGTTTGGGGTGCTGGGTATGGGGCAGCAGCATCTGGGGGTGTAGGTTTTGGGGGTTCATTCATTTGGGGGGAGGATCTGGGGGTGCAGGGTTTAAGGGTTCAGGATTTGGAGGTGTAGGGTTTTGGGGTACAGTGTTCTGGGTTGAGGTTTTGGGGTGAAAGATTTGGGGATGCAGTGTTAAGGGGTGGAGGCTTAGAGGTGCAAGATTTGGGGGTGCAGAGTTTTCGTGTGTCTGATTTGGGGGTGCAGGGTCTGGGGGTGCAAGATCCTGGAATTCAGGATCTCAGGGTTCAGGATTTGGGGGTGCAGGGTATGGGAGGGAAGGATCTGGGGCTTCAGGATTTGGGGGTGCACTGTTTGGGGGTGCAGGGTTTAGAAGTCAGGTCTAAGAGTGCAGGGTTTGGGGTGCAGGGGCTTGGGGGGAAATTTAAGGTTGCAGTGTGGGGTGCACAGGACTGGGGCTCAGGATCTGGGGGTGCGAAGTTTCAGGGTTCAGGATTTGGAGGTGTGGAGTTTTGGGGTGCAGGGGTTGGGAGTGCAGGGTGGTGGGGGTGAGAGATTTGGGGTGCAGGATTTGGGGGTGCAGAGTTTTGGGAGGCAAGGATCCGGGGCTGCAGGATTTGGGGGTTCATTGTTTAGGGCAGCACAATCTTGGGGTGCAGGGTTTTGCAGTGAAAGGTTTGGTAGGCAGGATTTGGGGTACAGGATTCTGGGGTGCTGGGTTTGGGGTACAGGATTTGGTGTTGCAGGGATGGGGTTGAAGGGCTTGGGTTTCCAGGCCTTTGAGGTGCAGGATTTGGAGGTGCAGGGTTTGGGGGCAGGGTTTAGGGGTGGAGGGTATAGGACGGAAGGATTTGGGAATGCAGGGTTTGGGGTGCAGGTTTCGGGGTTCAGGAAGGTAGGGAGGGCAGGATTAGGGGGTGCAAGGTTTCAGTTGTAGGGTTAAGGGGTGCAGACTTTGGTAGGGCCGAATTTGGGGGTGCAGGATTTGGGGTGCAGGGTTTGGGAAGACAGGATCGGGGGTGGGGGATTTGGGGGTGCAGGATTGAGGGGCAGGGTTTTGGTGCAGGGCTTGGGGTCAGGATCTGGGGTGCAGGTTTGGGAAGAGTATTTTGGGGTGCAGGATTTTGGGTGCCGTGTCTGCGGGGCAGGTTTGGGGTGATCACTGCTGATCCGCACACACTCGCTCTCTCTGGTATTCACCTCCACTCCTGCTCCTCCACCTCCCCACTGTTCTCTCCATCTCCTCTCTTCTCGTTCCCACCACACTCTGCACACAGACCCAACCACTGAGAATGTTCCAGAACACGCTGATCCAAACCCCGCTGGGACCTCCGGGCTCCATGGCAATGTGAAAATGGAGTGTGCCACAGAATCCCTTTGGGTGTCAAACACCTTGAAGGTGCTGGAGTCCAAGCACAACCCCCTGGCACTGCCCACGGCCCTCAGGAGCTCCTGTGGAAACCCCTCCAGGGATGGCGGCTCCAGCCCTGCCCTGGGCAGCCCGTTCAGTGCCCGACAGCCCTCGCTGGGAGGAACAGCTCCCAGGCTCCAGCCAGAAGCTCACCCGGTACCGCTGGGGCCGTCTCCTCTCCTCCTGCCGCTCGTTCCCGGGCAGAGTCCCCGAAGCCCGCTCTCCGGGCGCTCTGCGGGCGGCTCCTGGCCCGGCCGCCCCCCGCACTCCCGCTCTGGCTCCGCCCCAAGGCTCAGGCGGGAACGGCCGCTGCGGCCCGGCCGGCCAATCGCAGCTCGCCGCCTCAGCCCCGCCCCCTCAAACCAGCCCTTGGCCCCGCCCCCTCCCCCAGCCCCTCAGGAGGAGCCGCACCCGCTGGTGCTGAGTGCGGAGCTCAGCGCACAAAGAGCTGCACAGGGTGGGAGGGGCAGGGGGATTCGAGCTGGGATGGGCGCTGTTTGCAGACGGAACCAAGTGAGGCACGGGCTCTGCACCTGGAGAAAGGAAAAGGTGCAGTGATCACCCCAAACCTGCCCCGCAAACACGGCACCCAAAATCCTGCACCCCAAAATACTCTTCCCAAACCCGCACCCCAGATCCTGACCCCAAGCCCTGCACCAAAACCCTGCCCCTCAATCCTGCACCCCCAAATCCTCCACCCCGATCCTGTCTTCCCAAACCCTGCACCCCAGATCCTGCACCCCCAAATTCGGCCCTACCAAACTCTGCACCCCTAAACCCTACAACTGAAACCTTGCACCCCCTAATCCTGCCCTCCCTACCTTCCTGAACCCCGAAACCTGCACCCCAAACCCTGCATTCCCAAATCCTTCCGTCCTATACCCTCCACCCCTAAACCCTGCCCCCAAACCCTGCACCCCAAAGAATTCCCTCCCAAACCCTGCACCTCCAAATCCTGCACCTCAAAGGCCTGGAAACCCAAGCCCTTCAACCCCATCCCTGCAACACCAATCCTGTACCCCAAACCCAGCACCCCAGAATCCTGCACCCCAAATCCTGCCTACCAAACCTTTCACTGCAAACCCCTGCAAACAAGATTGTGCTGCCCTAAACACTGAACCCCCAAATCCTGCAGCCCCAGATCCTTGCCTCCCAAAACTCTGCACCCCTAAATCCTGCACCCCAAATCTCTCACCCCCAAATCCTTCCCCCACCACCCTACACCCTCAGATCCTTCACCCCCATCCTCTGCACCCCAAAACTCCACACCTCCAAATTCTGATCCCTGAAACCCCGCACCCCCAAATCCTGTGCCCCAGTCCTATGCACCCCACAGTCTGCACCCCAAACTCTGCACTCTTAGACCTGACTTCTAAACCCTGCACCCCCTAACAGTGCACCCCCAAATCCTGAAGCCCCAGATCCTTCCCTCCCATACCCTGCACCCCCACATCCTGAACCCCCAAATCCTGCACCCCTAAACCTCCACCCTCTTAACACTGCACCCCCAAAACCTGAACCACCAAATCCTTCACCCCCAAAACCTCCCTCCTCCAAACCCTGCCCTTCAAAATGCTGCACCCCCAAATCCTTCTCCCCAACACCCTGCACCCCCAGATCCTGACCCCAAAACCCTGCCCCCCAAATCCTGTACCCCAAAGCCCTGCACTCTCAAATCATACATGCCCAGAACGTGCACCCTAAACTGTGCACCCCAAAATCCTAAACCCCTTAACCCTGCACCCCCAAATCCTCCAGACCCATGTGCCGAACCCAGCACCCCAAAATCTACCCCCCAAAACCTACATCCCCAAATCCTGCACCCCCAGGTCCTGAACACCCAAAATCTGCACCCCCAATTCTGCCTCCCCAAGACCTGCACCCCCAATTCTGCCTCCACAAGACCTTCACCCCCAGTCCCTGCTCCACTAAATCCTACACCCCCAAACCCTGCACCCCCAACCTCCTGTACCCCAAATCCTGCCCCCACAAGTTGCACCCTAAAATCCTGCACCCCCAAATCCTGTCCTACCCACCCTTCACCCCAAACCCCTTCACCCCAAGATCCTGCTGCCCTAAACCCTGCACCCCAAAATCATCCCTCCCAGCCCTGTCCCCCAAACCCTGTCCCCCTAAAGCCTGACCCCGAAACCCTGCTACCCAAAACCCTGCTACCCCCAATCTTGTACCCCCAGATCCTTCCCCCAACACCCTGCAATCCCAAACCCTGCACCCCCAATTCTGGTGCTAAACCCTGCACCCCCAGAACCCTGCACCACTGAACCTTGCACCCCGAAACCCTGCTCCCCCAATCCTCCCCCTCAAAACTCTGCACCCCAAAACCCTATACCCAAAACCTTGCACCCCACAAGTTGCACCCTGAAATCCCTGCACCCCCAAATCCTCCAGCCCCCAAGTCCTGCACCCCTAGGTGCTGAACACCTGAACCCCTCACCCCAGACCCCTCACCCCAAAGCCCTGCACCCCCAAATCCCTGCACCCCCAAATCCTGCCTCTAAACACTGAACTACAAGGTTCTGTACCCCAACAGCCTGCTCACCCAGATCCTGCACCCCAGAACCCTGCACCCCCATATTCTGATCCCTACAGCCTGCACCCCCAGCTCCTGCACCCCCAAAACCTGTACCCCTAAATCCTGCAGCCCACAACGCTGCACCCCCAACCTCTGCAGCCCCAGTTCCTTAACGTGTGAAACCTGCGCCCCCAAGTCCTGCACCTCAAAACCTTACACCCGGAATCCTGCCCCCCAAACCATGCACCCCAAAATCAAGGCCCCTCAAACTTGCACTCAAAAGTCCGCACCAAAAAACCCTCCCCCCCCAGTTCCTAAAGACATGGAACCTGCACCCCCAAATCCCGCACCCCAAAACCCTGCACCCCAGTACCCCAGACCACCAAATCTTGCAACTCCAAATCCTGCCCCCTTTAGCCCTGCACTTCAAACCCTGCACCCCAAATCCTGCAACCAAACCCTGTACCCCAAATCCTGCAGCCAGCCCTTGTACCCCTAAATCCTTGGCCTCCACATCCCGAATCTCCAAACGCAGCAACCCCAAAACCCTACACCCCCAATCCCTGCACCCCCAAATCATTGTCCTTCAAATCCCACACCCAAAGCTCATACACCCCAAATCTTGCACCCCCACACACTGCACCCCAAATCCTGCACCCCTAAATCCTCCAGCCCCATGTCCCAAACCCCCAAACCCTGCACCCTCAAGTCTTGCACCCCCAAACCATTCTCCCCCAAATCCTGCAACCCCAAACCCCACACCTCCTGCACCCCAAAATTCGACACCTCCAAATTCTAAACCCTTAAACCCTGCATCTCGCAAATCCTTCCCCCCAAAACAGTGCCCCCCAAACCCTGCACCCCAGATCCTGCAGCCCCTAACTCTGCACCCCAAACGCTGCACCCTCAGATCCTGCGTCCCCCAACCCTGCACCCCAAATCCTTTACCGCAAAATTCCCCAAACCTGCAAACCCGAATCCTGCACCCCCAGTTCCTAAACATGCGAACCCTGCACCCCCAAACATTCAGCCCAAAGCCCTGCACCCCCAAATCCTGCCGTACACAACCCTTCACCCCAAACCTCTTCAACCCAAGATACTGAAACCCTAAGCCCTGCACCCCAAACCTACATCCCCAAATCCTGCACCCCCAGGTCCTGAACACCCAAAATCTGCACCCCCAAATCCCTGAACTCCAAAAACCTGCACCCCCAATTCTGCCTCCCCAAGACCTGCACCCCCAAACCCTGCACCACTAAACCCTGCACCCCCAAACCCTGTACCCCAAATCATGACCCCCACAAGTTGCACCCTAAAAACCTGCACCCCAAATCCTGTCCTACCCAACCCTTCACGCCAAACCCTTTCACCCCAAGATCCTGCTGACCTAAACCCTGCACCCCAAAATCATCCCTCCCAACCCTGCCCCCCAAACCCTGTCCCCCTAAAGCCTGACCCCTAAACCCTGCTCCCCCAAAACCCTGCTATCCCCAATCTTGCACCCCCAGATCCTGCTGCTCCAAACCCTGCACCCCCAAATCCTCCAGCCCCATGTACCGATCTCCCAAACCCTGCAGCCCAGAACCCTGCACCCCACAACCCCTTCACCCCCAAATCCTGCACCCCCAGCCCTACCCCTAAACTTTCCACCCCCAATCCTGCCCTACCAAGCCCTCCACCCCAAACCCCTGCACCCCAAGATCCTGCACCCTAAACCCTGCACCCCTATATCCTCCTTCCCCAAACCCTGCACCCCAAAACACTGCACTCCAAACCACTGCACCCCTAAACCCTGAACCCCCAAATCCTGCACCCCTGGAACCTGCAACCACAGACTTTGTAGCCCCAAATCAGGCCCCGCAAAATCCTGCTCCCCTGGCCTTGCACCCCCAAATCCTGCACCACCTAATCCTCCAACCCCCTAACACAACCTCCTAACCCCTTGTCCCCAGGGCCCATTGTGACATCCCAGGACCCCCCATTGTCCCCAGGGCTCATTGTGACACCATGGGGGACCCCCTTGTCGCTGGGGACCCATTGTAACACCATGGGGACCTCCCCTTGTCCTCAGGCCCCATTGTGATATCCTGGGGAGCCCCCTTTGTCCCCAGGGCCCATTGTGACATCCCAGGACCCCACATTGTCCCCAGGGCCCATTGTGAGATCCTGGGGACCCCCTCTGTTCCCCGGGCTCATTGTGACTTTCAGGGGACCCCACCTTTGTCCCCAGGGCCGATTGTGAGGTCCTAGGGCCCCTCTGTGTCCCCAGGACCCATTGTGACACTGTAGGGACCCCTCTTTGTCCCCAGGGCCCCTTGTGACATCCTAGCGACGCCCCCTTGTCCCCAGGGCCCATTGTGATGTCCCAGGACCCCCCATAGTCCCCACGGCCCATTGTGACATCCTGGAGATCCCTCCTTGTCCCCAAGACCCATTGTGACGCCCCAGGACCCCCCATTCTCCCCAGGGCCTATCGTTACGTTCCAGGACCCCCCATTTTCCCCAGGGCCCATTGTGACACCTTGGGGATCCCCCTTGTCACTGGGGACCCATTGTGACACCATGGGGACCACCCCTTGTCCTCAGGGCCTATTGTGAACATCCTGGGGAACCTCCATTGTCCCCAGAGCCCACTGTGAGATCCTGGGGACCCCCTTGTCCCCAGGTCCCATTGTGACATCCTGGGGAGCCTCTTTGTCCCCAGGGCCGATTGTGACATCCTGGGGACCCCCTTTGTCCCCAGGGCCCATTGTGATGTCCCAGGACCCCACATTGTCCCCAGGGCCCATTGTGACATCCTGGGGAGCCTCTTTGTCCCCAGGGCCCATTGTGACATCCTGGGGACCCCCTTTGTCCCCAGGGCCCATTGTGATGTCCCAGGACCCCCCATTGTCCCCAGGGCCCATTGTGACATTCTGGGGACCTCCCATTGTCTTCAGTGCCCATTGAGACATCCTGGGGACCCCCTTTGTCACTGGGGACCCATTGTGACATCCCAGGAACCCCATTGTCCCAAGGGCCCATTGTGACATCCAGGGGACCCCCCTTTGTCTCCAGGACGCATTGTGACACCGTGGGGACCTCATTAGTCCCCGGGGACCATTGTGACATCCTAGGGACCTCCCTTTGTCCCCAGGGCCCATTGTGACATTCAGGGGACCCCCCCTTGTCCCCAGGGCCCATTGTAACGTCCCAGGACTCCTCCTTGTCCCCAGGGCCCATTGTGACATCATGGGGACCCCCATTTGTCACTGGGTCTCATTGAGACATCGTGGGGACCAATTTTGTCCCCAGGGCCCATTGTGACGTCCCAGGTCCTCCCGTTGTCCCCAGGGCCCATTGTGACATTCAGGGGACCCCCCTTTGTCACTGGGGCCCATTGTGACATCCCAGGACCGCCCATTGTCCCCAGGGCCCATTGTGACATCCTGGGGACCCCTCTTCGTCCCCAGGACCAATTGTGACGTCCCAGGACCCCCCATTGTCCCCAGAGCCCATTGTGACATCCTGGAGACCCCCTTTGTCTCCAGGGCCCATTGTGATGTCCCAGGACCCCCCATTGTCCCCAGGGTCCATTGTTACATCCTGGGGACCCCCTTGTCCCCAGGACCCATCGTGACACCATGGGGAGCCTCCTTTGTCCTCAGGGCCCATTGTGACATCCTGGGCACCCCCCTTTGTCCCCCGAGACCATTGTAACACCGTGGGGACCCCCCTTGTCCCCATGGCCTATTGTTACGTCCCAGGACCCCCATTGTCCCCAGGGCCCATTGTGACACTTGAGGACCCCCCTTGTCACTGGGGAACCATTGTGACACCATGGGGACCACCCCTTGTCCTCAGGGCCTATTGTGAACATCCTGGGGAACCTCCATTGTCCCCAGAGCCCATTGTGAGATCCTGTGGAGCCCCTTGTCCCCAGGGCCCATTGTGACATCCTGGGGACCCCCTGTATCCCCAGGGCCCATTGTGACGTCTCAGGACCCCACATTGTCCCCAGGGCCCATTGTGGCATCCTGGGGAACCCCTTGTCCACAGGACCCATCGTGGCACCGTGGGGACCTCCCTTGTCACTGGGGACCCATTGTGACACCATGGGGACCTCCCATTGTCCTCAGGGCCCATTGAGACATCCTGGGGACCCCCTTTGTCACTGGGGACCCATTGTGACATCCCAGGAACCCCATTGTGCCAAGGGCCCATTGTGACATCCTGGGGACCCCCCTTTGTCTCCAGGGCGCATTGTGACACCGTGGGGACCTCATTAGTCCCCAGGGCCCATGTGACATTCTAGGACCCCACTTTCTCCGCAGGGCCTATTGTGACAACATGGGGACCCCTCCTTGTCACTGGGGACCCATTGTGACACCATGGGGACCCCCCCTTGTCCTCAGGGTCCATTGTGACATCCCGGGCACCCCCCATTGTCCCCAGGACCCATTGTGACATCCTGGTCACCCCCTTGCTCCCAGGGCCCATCGTGGCACAAAGGGGACCGCGTTTGACCCCAGGGCCCATTGTGGCACCATGGCAACCACTTTTGTCCCCAGGGCCTATTGTGACACCATGGGGACCCCTCCTTGTCACTGGGGACCCATTGTGACACCATGGGGACCCCCCCTTGTCCTCAGGACTCATTTTCACATCCTGGGCACCCCCCATTGTCCCCAGGGCCCATTGTGACATCCTGGGGACCCTCATTGTCCCCAGGGCCCATTGTGACATCGCAGAACCTCCTATTGTCCCCAAGGCCCATTGTGACATCCTGGGGACCCCCATAGTCCCCAGGGCCCATTGTGACATTCCAGGACCCCCCATTGTCCCCAGGGCCCATTGTGACATCCTCAGCACCCCCTTGTCCCCAGGGCCCATTGTGACATTCAGGGGACCCCTCTTTGTCCCCAGGGCCCATTGTGACATCCTGGGGACCCCCCCTTGTCACTGGGGCCCATTGTGACGTCCCAGAACCCCCCATTGTCCCCAGGGCCCATTGTGAACATCCTGGGGACCCCACTTGTCCCCAGTACCCATTGTAACACTATGGGGACCCCCCCTTGTTCCCAGGGCCCATTGTCACACCGTGGGTACCACCCTTGTCCGCAGGGCTCATTGTGACATCCCAGGACCCCCCATTGTCCCCAGGGCCCATTGTGACATTCAGGGGACCCCTCTTTGTCCCCAGGGCCCATTGTGACATCCTGGGGACCCCCTCTTGTCCCCAGGGCCCATTGTGACGTCCCAGGACCCCCCATTGTCCCCAGGACCCATTGTGACATCCTGGGGATCCCTCCTTGTCCCCAGGGCCCATTGTGACGTCCCAGGACCCCCCCATTGTCCCCAGGGCCCATTGTGACATTCAGGGGACCCCCTTTGTCACTGGGGCCCATTGTGACATCCCAGGACCCCACATTGTCCCCAGGGCCCATTGTGACATCCTGGGGACCCCTCTTTGTCCTAAGGACCCAGTGTGACGTCCCAGGACCCCGCATTGTCCCCAGAGCCCATTGTGACATCCTGGAGACCCCCTTTGTCCCCAGGACCCATTGTGACGTCCCAGGACCCCCCATTGTCCCCAGGGTTCATTGTTACATCCTGGGGACCCCCTTGTCCCCAGGACCCATCGTGACACCATGGGGACCCTCCTTGTCACTGGGGACCCATTGTGACACCATGGGGACCCCTCCTTGTCCTCAGGGCCATTTGTGACATCCTGGGCATCTTCCTTTGTCCCCCGGGACCATTGTAACACCGTGGGGACCCCCTTTGTCCCCAGGGCCTATTGTTATGTCCCAGGACCCCCCATTGTCCCCAGGGCCCATTGTGACACCTTGGGGACCCCCTTGTCACTGGGAACCCATTGTGACACCAAGGGGACCACCCCTTGTCCTCAGGGCCTATTGTGAACATCCTGGAGAACCTCCATTGTCCCCAGAGCCCATTGTGAGTTCCTGGGGACCCCCTTGTCCCCAGGTCCCATTATGACATCCTGGGGAGCCTCTTTGTCCCTAGGGCCCATTGTGACATTCTGGGGACCCTCATTGTCCCCAGGGACCATTGTGACATCCTGGGGACCTCCTTGTCCCCAGGACCCATCCTGGCACCGTGGAGACCTCCCTTGTCACTGGGGACCCATTGTGACACCATGGGGACCTCCCATTGTCCTCAGGGCCCATTGAGACATCCTGGGGACCCCCTTTGTCACTGGGGACCCATTGTGACATCCCAGGAACCCCATTGTCCCAAGGGCCCATTGTAACATCCTGGGGACCCCCCTTTGTCTCCAGGACATATTGTGACACCGTGGGGACCTCATTAGTCCCCAGGGCCCATTGTGATATACTAGGGATTCCCTCTTGTCCCCAGGGCCTATTGTGACACCATGTGGACCCCTCCTTGTCACTGGGGACCCATTGTGACACCATGGGCACCCCCCACTGTCCCCAGGGCCCATTGTGACATCCTGGGGACCCTCATTGTCCCCAGGGCCCATTGTGACTTCCCAGAACCTCCTATTGTCCCCAGGGCCCATTGTGACATCCTGGGGACCCCCATTGTCCCCAGGGCCCATTGTGACATTCCAGGACCCCCCATTGTCCCCAGGGCCCATTGTGACATCCACTGCACCCCCTTGTCACCAGGGCCCATTGTGACATTCAGGGGACCCCTCTTTGTCCCCAGGGACCATTGTGACATCCTGGGGATGCCCCCTTGTCACTGGGGCCCATTGTGACGTCCCAGGACCCCGCATTGTCCCCAGAGCCCATTGTGACATCCTGGAGACCCCCTTTGTCTCCAGGGCCCATTGTGACGTCCCAGGACCCCCCATTGTCCCCAGGGTCCATTGTGACATCCTGGGCAACCCCATTGTCCCCAGGGCCCATTGTGACATCTGGGGGACGCCCTTGTCCCCAGGACCCATCGTGGCACCGTGGGGACCCTCCTTGTCACTTGGGCCCATTGTGACACCATGGGGACCCCCCCTTTGTCTCCAGTACCCATTGTGACATCCTGGGCATCCCTCCTTGTCCCCAGGACCTATTGTGACATCCTGGGCAACCCCATTGTCCCCAGGACCCATTGTGACATTCAGGGGACCCCCTTTGTCACTGGGGCCCATAGTGAAATTCCAGGACCCCACATTGTCCCCAGGGCCCATTGTGATACTATGGGGACCCCGCCTTGTGCCCAGAGCCCACTGTGACACTGTGGGTACCACCCTTGTCCGCAGGACTCATTGTGACATCCCAGGACTCCCCATTGTCCCCAGGGCCCATTGTGACATTCTAGGACCCCACTTTGTCCCCAGGGCCTATTGTGACACCATGGGGATCCCTCCTTGTCACTGGGGACGCATTGTGAACACCATGGGGACCCCCCCTTGTCCTCAGGACTCATTCTCACATCCTGGGCACCCCCCATTGTCCCCAGGGCCCATTGTGACATCCTGGGGACCGCCCTTTGTCCCCAGGGCCCATTGTGACATTCCAGGAACCCCCATTGTCCCCAGGGCCCATTGTGACATCCTCGGCACCCCCTTGTCCCCAGGGCCCATTGTGACATCCTGGGGACCCCCCCTTGTCCCCAGGGCCCATTGTGACACCGTGGGGATCCCCTTTGTCCCCAGAGCCCATTGTGACATCCAGGGGACCCCCTTTGTCGCAGGGCCCATTGTGACATCGCAGGACCCCCCTGGTCCCCAGGGACCATTGTGACATCCTGGGGATGCCCCCTTGTCACTGGGGCCCATTGTGACGTCCCAGGACCCCCCATTGTCCCCAGGGCCCATTGTGACATCCTGGGGATCCCTGCTTGGCCCCAGGGCCCATTGTGACTTCTTAGGACCCCCTATTGTCCCCAGGGCCCATTGTGACATTCAGGGGACGCCTCTTTGTACCCAGGGCACATTGTGACATCCTGGGGACCCCCTCTTGTTCCCAGGGCCCATTGTGACATCCTGGGGATCCCTCCTTGTCCCCAGGGCCCATTGTGACGTCCCAGGACCCCCCATTGTCCTCAGGACCCATTGTGACATTCAGGGGACCCGCTTTGTCACTGGGGCCCATTATGACATCCCAGGACCCCACATTGTCCCCAGGGCCCATTGTGACATTCAGGGGTCCCCCCCTTGTCCCCAGGACCCATTGTGATGTCCCAGGACCCCTCATTGTCCCCACGGCCCATTGTGACATCCTGGGTACCCCCCTTTCTCACTGGGGCTCATTGAGACATCGTGGGGACCAACTTTGTCCCCAGGGCCCATTGTGACGTCCCAGGACCTCCCGTTGTCCCCACTGTCCATTGTGACATCCGAGGAGCCCACTTTGTCCCCAGGACCCATTTTGATATTGAGGGGAGCCACGTTTGTCCCCAGGACCCATTGTGATACTATGGGGACCCCACCTTGTGCCCACAGCCCACTGTGACACTGTGGGTACCACCCTTGTCCGAAGGGCTCATTGTGACATCCCAGGACTCCCCATTGTCCCCAGGGCCCATTGTGACATTCTAGGACCCCACTTTGTCCCCAGGGCCTATTGTGACACCATGGGGAACCCTCCTTGTCACTGGGGACGCATTGTGACACCATGGGGACCCCCCCTTGTCCTCAGGACTCATTCTCATATCCTGGGCACCCCCCATTGTCCCCAGGGCCCATTGTGACATCCTGGGGACCGCCCTTTGTCCCCAGGGCCCATTGTGACATTCCAGGACCCCCCAGTTGTCCCCAGGGCCCATTGTGACATCCTCGGCACCCCCTTGTCCCCAGGGCCCATTGTGACATCCTGGGGACCCCCCCTTGTCCCCAGGGCCCATTGTGACGTCCCAGGACCCCCCCTTGTCTCCAAGGCCCATTGTGACATTCAGGGGACCCCTCTTTGTCCCCAGGGCCCATTGTGACATCCTGGGGACCCCCCCTTGTCCCCAGGGCCCATTGTGACACCGTGGGTACCACCCTTGTCCGCAGGGCTCATTGTGACATCCCAGGACTCCCCTTTGTCCCCAGGGCCCATTCTGATACCGTGGGGATCCCCTTTGTCCCCAGAGCCCATTGTGACATCCAGGGGACCCCCTTTGTCGCAGGGCCCATTGTGACATCGCAGGACCCCCCTGGTCCCCAGGGACCATTGTGACATCCTGGGGATGCCCCCTTGTCACTGGGGCCCATTGTGACGTCCCAGGACCCCCCATTGTCCCCAGGGCCCATTGTGACATCCTGGGGATCCCTGCTTGGCCCCAGGGCCCATTGTGACGTCTTAGGACCCCCTATTGTCCCCAGGGCCCATTGTGACATTCAGGGGTCCCCCCCTTGTCCCCAGGACCCATTGTGATGTCCCAGGACCCCTCATTGTCCCCACGGCCCATTGTGACATCCTGGGTACCCCCCTTTCTCACTGGGGCTCATTGAGACATCGTGGGGACCAACTTTGTCCCCAGGGCCCATTGTGACGTCCCAGGACCTCCCGTTGTCCCCACTGTCCATTGTGACATCCGAGGAGCCCACTTTGTCCCCAGGACCCATTTTGATATTGAGGGGAGCCACGTTTGTCCCCAGGACCCATTGTGATACTATGGGGACCCCACCTTGTGCCCACAGCCCACTGTGACACTGTGGGTACCACCCTTGTCCGAAGGGCTCATTGTGACATCCCAGGACTCCCCATTGTCCCCAGGGCCCATTGTGACATTCTAGGACCCCACTTTGTCCCCAGGGCCCATTGTGACATTCAGGGGACGCCTCTTTGTACCCAGGGCACATTGTGACATCCTGGGGACCCCCCCTTGTCCCCAGGGCCCATTGTGACATCCTGGGGATCCCCTCTTGTCCCCAGGGCCCATTGTGACGTCCCAGGACCCCCCATTGTCCTCAGGACCCATTGTGATATTCAGGGGACCCCCTTTGTCACTGGGGCCCATTGTGAGATCCCAGGACCCCCCCTTGTCCCCAGGGCCCATTGTGACGTCCCAGGACCCCCCATTGTTCCCAGGGCCCATTGTGACGTCCTGGGGAGCCCCCTCTGTTCCCAGGGCTCATTGTGACTTTCAGGGTACCCCCTCTTGTCCCCAGGGCTGATTGTGACGTCCTAGGGCCCCTCTGTGTCCCCAGGGCCCATTGTGACACTTTAGAGACCCCTCTTTGTCCCAGGGCCCATTGTGACATCCTGGGGACCCCACCTTGTCCCCAGGGCCCATTGTGACGTCCCAGGACCCCCCATTGTTCCCAGGGCCCATTGTGACGTCCTGGGGAGCCCCCTCTGTTCCCAGGGCTCATTGTTACTTTCGCGGTACCCCCCCTTGTCCCCAGGGCTGATTGTGATGTCCTAGGGCCCCTCTGTGTCCCCAGGGCCCATTGTGACACTTTAGAGACCCCTCTTTCTCCCAGGGCCCATTGTGACATCCTGGGGACCCCCCTTTGTCCCCAGGGCCCATTCTGATACCGTGGGGATCCCCTTTGTCCCCAGAGCCCATTGTGACATCCAGGGGACCCCCTTTGTCCCCAGGGCCCATTGTGACATCGCAGGACCCCCCTGGTCCCCAGGGAACATTGTGACATCCTGGGGATGCCCCCTTGTCATTGGGGCCCATTGTGACGTCCCAGGACCCCCATTGTCCCCAGGGCCCATTGTGACATCCTGGGGATCCCTCCTTTTCCCCAGGGCCCATTGTGACGTCCCAGGACCCCCCATTGTCCCCAGGGCCCATTGTGACATTCAGGGGACCCCCTTCGTCACTGGGGCCCATTGTGACGTCCCAGGATCCCCCATTGTCCCCAGGGCCCATTGTGACATTCAGGGGACCCCCTTTGTCACTGGGGCCCATTGTGACATCCCAGGACCCCACATTGTCCCCAGGGCCCATTGTGACATCCTGGGGACCCCCTTTGTCACTGGGGCCCATTGTGACGTCCCAGGACCCCGCATTGTCCCCAGAGCCCATTGTGACATCCTGGAGACCCCCTTTGTCTCCAGGGCCCATTGTGACGTCCCAGGACCCCCCATTGTCCCCAGGGTCCATTGTTACATCCTGGGGACCCCCTTGTCCCCAGGACCCATCGTGACACCATGGGGACCCTCCTTGTCGCTGGGGACCCATTGTGACACCATGGGGACCCCCCCCTTGTCCTCAGGGCCCATTGTGACACTGTGGGGTACCCCCTTGTCCCCAGGGCCTATTGTCACGTCCCAGGACCCCCCATTGTCCCCAGGGCCCATTGTGACGTCCCAGGACCCCCCATTGTCCTCAGGGCCCATTGTGACCTCCTTGGCACCCCCTTGTCCCTAGGGCCCATTGTGACATTCACGGGACCCCCCTTTGTCCCCAGGGCCCATTCTGAGATGGTGGGGACCCCCTTTGTCTCCAGGGCCCATTGTGACATCCTGGGGACGCCCTTTGTCCCCAGGGCCCATTTTGACACCATCGACACCCCCCTTTGTCCCCAGGGCCCATTGTGACATCCTGGGGACCCTCCTTGTCCCCAGGGCCCATTGTGACATCCAGAAGACCCCCTTTGTCCCCAGGGCCCATTGTGGCACCATGGGGAACCCCTTTGTCACTGGGGGCCATTGTGACATTCCAGGATTCCACTTTGTCCCCAGGGCTCGTTCTGACACCTTGGGGACTCCCATTGTCCCCAGGACCCATTGTGACATCCTGGGCAACCCCATTGTCCCCAGGGCCCATTGTGACATCTGGGGAACGCCCTTGTCCCCAGGACCCATCCTGGCACCGTGGGGACCCTCCTTGCCACTTGGGCCCATTGTGACACCATGGGGACCCCCCCTTTGTCCCCAGTGCCCATTGTGACATCCTGGGGATCCCTCCTTGTCCCCAGGGACCATTGTGACGTCCCAGGACCCCCCATTGTCCCCAGGGCCCATTGTGACATCCTGGGGATCCCTCCTTGTCCCCAGGGCCCATTGTGACGTCCCAGGACCCCCCATTGTCCCCAGGGCCCATTGTGACATTCAGGGGACCCCCTTCGTCACTGGGGCCCATTGTGACGTCCCAGGACCCCCCATTGTCCCCAGGGCCCATTGTGACATTCAGGGGACCCCCTTTGTCACTGGGGCCCATTGTGACGTCCCAGGACCCCGCATTGTCCCCAGAGCCCATTGTGACATCCTGGAGACTCCCTTTGTCTCCAGGGCCCATTGTGACGTCCCAGGACCCCCCATTGTCCCCAGGGTCCATTGTTACATCCTGGGGACCCCTTTGTCCCCAGGACCCATCGTGACACCATGGGGACCCTCCTTGTCGCTGGGGACCCATTGTGACACCATGGGGACCCCCCCTTGTCCTCAGGGCCCATTGTGACACTGTGGGGAACCCCCTTGTCCCCAGGGCCTATTGTCACGTCCCAGGACCCCCCATTGTCCCCAGGGCCCATTGTGACACCTTGAGGACCCCCTTGTCACTGGAGACCCATTGTGACAGCATGGGGACCACCCCTTGTCCTCAGGGCCTATTGTGAACATCCTGGGGAACCTCCATTGTCCCCAGAGCCCATTGTGAGTTCCTGGAGACCCCCTTGTCCCCAGGTCCCATTGTGACATCCTGGGGAGCCTCTTTGTCCCCAGGACCCATCCTGGCACCGTGGAGACCTCCCTTGTCACTGGGGACCTATTGTGACACCATGGGGACCTCCCATTGTCCTCAGGGCCCATTGAGACATCCTGGGGACCCCCCTTTGTCTCCAGGACATATTGTGACACCGTGGGGACCTCATTAGTCCCCAGGGCCCATTGGGACATCCTAGGGATCCCCTCTTGTCCCCAGGGCCCATTGTGACGTCCCAGGACCCCCCATTGTCCCCAGGGCCCATTGTGACGTCCCAGGACCCCCCATTGTCCCCAGGGCCCATTGTGACCTCCTCGGCACCCCCTTGTCCCTAGGGCCCATTGTGGCATTCACGGGACCCCCCTTTGTCCCCAGGGCCCATTCTGATATGGTGGGGACCCCCTTTGTCCCCAGGGCCCATTGTGACATCCTGGGGATGCCCTTTGTCCCCAGGGCCCATTTTGACACCATGGACACCCCCCTTTGTCCCCAGGGCCCATTGTGACGTCCCAGGACCCCCCATTGTCCCCAGGGCCCATTGTGACGTCCTGGGGAGCCCCCTCTGTTCCCAGGGCTCATTGTGACTTTCAGGGTACCCCCCCTTATCCCCAGGGCTGATTGTGACGTCCTAGGTCTCCTCTGTGTCCCCAGGGCCCATTTTGACACTTTAGAGACCCCTCTTTGTCCCCAGGGCCCATTGTGACATCCTGGGGACCCCCCCTTGTCCCCACGGCCCATTGTGACATCCTGGGGACCCCCCCTTGTCCCCAGGACCCATTGTGAAGTCCCAGGACCCCCCATTGTTCCCAGGGCCCATTCTGACGTCCTGGGGAGCCCCCTCTGTTCCCAGGGCTCATTGTGACTTTCAGGGTACCCCCCCTTATCCCCAGGGCTGATTGTGACGTCCTAGGGCCCCTCTGTGTCCCCAGGGCCCATTGTGACACTTTAGAGACCCCTCTTTGTCCCCAGGGCCCATTGTGACATCCTGGGGACCCCCCCTTGTCCCCACGGCCCATTGTGACATCCTGGGGACCCCCCCTTGTCCCCAGGGCCCATTGTGACGTCCCAGGACCCCTCATTGTCCCCAGGGCCCATTGTGACATCCTCGGCACCCCCTTGTCCCCAGGGCCCATTGTGACACCATGGGGACCCCTCTTTGTCCCCAGGGCCCATTGTGACATCCTGGGGACCCCCTTTGTCACTGGGGCCCATTGTGACGTCGCAGGACCCCCCATTGTCCCCAGGGTCCATTGTTACATCCTGGGGACCCCCTTGTCCTCAGGACCCATCGTGACACCATGGGGACCCTCCTTGTCGCTGGGGACCCATTGTGACACCATGGGGACCCCCCCTTGTCCTCAGGGCCCATTGTGACACTGTGGGGAACCCCCTTGTCCCCAGGGCCTATTGTCACGTCCCAGGACCCCCCTTTGTCCCCAGGGCCCATTGTGACACGTTGGGGACCCCCTTGTCACTGGAGACCCATTGTGACAGCATGGGGACCACCCCTTGTCCTCAGGGCCTATTGTGAACATCCTGGGGAACCTCCATTGTCCCCAGAGCCCATTGTGAGTTCCAGGAGACCCCCTTGTCCCCAGGTCCCATTGTGACATCCTGGGGAGCCTCTTTGTCCCCAGGACCCATCCTGGCACCGTGGAGACCTCCCTTGTCACTGGGGACCCATTGTGACACCATGGGGACCTCCCATTGTCCTCAGGGCCCATTGAGACATCCTGGGGATCCCCTTTGTCACTGGGGACCCATTGTGACATCCCAGGAACCCCATTGTCCCAAGGGCCCATTGTGACATCCTGGGGACCCCCCTTTGTCTCCAGGACATATTGTGACACCGTGGGGACCTCATTAGTCCCCAGGGCCCATTGTGACGTCTCAGGACCCCCCATTGTCCCCAGGGCCCATTGTGACGTCCCAGGACCCCCCATTGTCCCCAGGGCCCATTGTGACCTCCTTGGCACCCCCTTGTCCCTAGGGCCCATTGTGACATTCACGGGACCCCCCTTTGTCCCCAGGGCCCATTCTGATATGGTGGGGACCCCCTTTGTCCCCAGGGCCCATTGTGACATCCTGGGGACGCCCTTTGTCCCCAGGGCCCATTTTGACACCATCGACACCCCCCTTTGTCCCCAGGGCCCATTGTGACATCCTGGGGACCCTCCTTGTCCCCAGGGCCCATTGTGACATCCAGAAGACCCCCTTTGTCCCCAGAGCCCATTGTGGCACCATGGGGACCCCCTTTGTCACTGGGGCCCATTGTGACATCCCATGACCCCCCTTTATCCCCAGTGCTATTGTGAAATCCTGGGGACCCCTTTTGTCCCCAGGGCCCATTGTGGCACCATGGGGAACCCCTTGGTCACTGGGGGCCATTGTGACATTCCAGGATTCCACTTTGTCCCCAGGGCTCGTTCTGACACCTTGGGGACTCCCATTGTCCCCAGGACCCATTGTGACATCCTGGGCAACCCCATTGTCCCCAGGGCCCATTGTGACATCTGGGGAACGCCCTTGTCCCCAGGACCCATCCTGGCACCGTGGGGACCCTCCTTGTCACTTGGGCCCATTGTGACACCATGGGGACCCCCCCTTGTCCTCAGGGCCCATTGTGACATCCTGGGCATCCCCCTTTGTCCCCCGGGACCATTGTAATACCGTGCGGACCCCCTTTGTCCCCAGGGCCCATTGTAACACTGTGGGGAATCCCCTTGTCCCCAGGTCCTATTGTCACGTCCCAGGACCCCCCATTGTCCCCAGGGTCCATTGTGACACCTTGGGGACCCCCTTGTCACTGGAGACCCATTGTGACAGCATGGGGACCACCCCTTGTCCTCAGGGCCTATTGTGAACATACTGGGGAACCTCCATTGTCCCCAAAGCCCATTGTGAGTTCCTGGAGACCCCCTTGTCCCCAGGTCCCATTGTGACATCCTGGGGAGCCTCTTTGTCCCCAGGGCCCATTGTGACATCCTGGGGACCTCCTTGTCCCCAGGACCCATCCTGGCACCGTGGAGACCTCCCTTGTCACTGGGGACACATTGTGACACCATGGGGACCTCCCATTGTCCTCAGGGCCCATTGAGACATCCTGGGGACCCCCTTTGTCACTGGGGACCCATTGTGACATCCCAGGAACCCCATTGTCCCAAGGGCCCATTGTGACATCCTGGGGACCCCCCTTGGTCTCCAGGACATATTGTGACACCGTGGGGACCTCATTAGTCCCCAGGGCCCATTGTGACATCCTAGGGATCCCCTCTTGTCCCCAGGGCCCATTGTGATGTCCCAGGACCCCCCATTGTCCCCAGGGCCCATTCTGACCTCCTTGGCACCCCCTTGTCCCTAGGGCCCATTGTGACATTCACGGGACCCCCCTTTGTCCCCAGGGCCCATTCTGATATGGTGGGGACCCCCTTTGTCCCCAGGGCCCATTGTGACATCCTGGGGATGCCCTTTGTCCCCAGGGCCCATTGTGACATCCTGGGCATCCCCCCTTGTCCCCAGGGCCCATTGTGACGTCCCAGGACCCCCCCTTGTCCCCAGGGCCCATTGTGACATTCAGGGGACCCCTCTTTGTCCCCAGGGCCCATTGTGACATCCTGGGGACCCCCCCATGTCCCCAGGGCCCATTGTGACGTCCCAGGACCCGCCATTGTCCCCAGGGCACATTGTGACATCCTGGGGTGCCCTCCTTGTCCCCAGGGCCCATTGTGACGTCCCAGGACCCCCCATTGTCCCCGGGGCCCATTGTGACATTCAGGGGACCCCCTTTGTCACTGGGGCCCTTTGTGACATCCCAGGACCCCACATTGTCCCCAGGACAGATTGTGACATCCTGGGGACCCCACTTGTCCCCAGGACCCATTGTGACATTATGGGGACCCCCCCTTGTGCCCAGTGCCCATTGTGACACTGTGGGTACCACCCTTGTCCGCAGGGCTCATTGTGACATCCCAGGACCCCCTATTGTCCCCAGGGCCCATTCTGACATCCTGGGGACGCCCTTTGTCCCCAGGGCCCATTTTGACACCGTCGACACCCCCCTTTGTCCCCAGAGCCCATTGTGACATCCAGGGGACCCCCTTTGTCCCCAGAGCCCAATGTGGCACCATGAGGACCCTCTTTGTCACTGGGGCCCATTGTGACATCCCAGGACCCCCCCTGGTCCCCAGGGCCCATTGTGACATCCCGGGGACCCCGCTTGTCCTCGTGGTCCATTGTGGCAGCCCAGGACCTTACTTTGTCCCCAGGGCCCATTGCGATATCTGGGGGACCCCCTTGTCCCCAGGGCCCATTGTGACACCATGGAAACCCCCCTTTTCCCCAGTGCCCATCGTGACATCCTCGGGACCCCCTTTGTCCCCAGGGCCCTTTGTGACATCCCAGGACCCCCCATTGTCCCCAGGGCCCATTGTGACATCCTGCGGACCCCCCTTTGTCCCCAGGGCCCATTGTGACATCCTGGGATCCCCCCTTTGTCCCCAGGGCCCATTGAAATGTCCCAGGACCACACTTTGTCCCCAGGGTTCATTGTGACATCCTGGGGACCCCATTTGTCCCCACAGCCCATTGTGGCACCATGGGGACCACGTTTGCACTGGGGCCCATTGTGACATCCCAGGACCCCACTTTGTCCCCAGGGCTTATTGTGACACCATGGGGATCTCCCTTGTCCCCAGGGCCCATTGTGACATCCCATGACGCCCCTTTGTCCCCAGTACTTATTGTGACACCATGGGGATCTCCCTTGTCCCCGGGCCCATTGTGACATCCCATGACCCCCCTTTGTCCCCAGTGCTATTGTGAAATCCTGGGGACCCCTTTTGTCCCCAGGGCCCATTGTGGCACCATGGGGAACCCCTTTGTCACTGGGGGCCATTGTGACATTCCAGGATTCCACTTTGTCCCCAGGACTCGTTCTGACACCTTGGGGACTCCCATTGTCCCCAGGACCCATTGTGACATCCTGGGCAACCCCATTGTCCCCAGGGCCCATTGTGACATCTGGGGGATGCCCTTGTCCCCAGGACCCATCCTGGCACCGTGGGGACCCTCCTTGTCACTTGGGTTCATTGTGACACCATGGGGACCCCCCCTTTGTCCCCAGTGCCCATTGTGACATCCTGCGGACCCCCCTTTGTCCCCAGGGCCCATTGTGACATTCAGGGGACCCACAATTGTCCTCAGGGCCCATTGTGACGTCCCAGGACCCCCCATTGTCCCCAGAGCCCATTGTGACGTCCCAGGACCCACCATTGTCCCCAGGGCCCATTGTGACATCCTGGGGATCCCTCCTTGTCCCCAGGGCCCATTGTGACGTCCCAGGACCCCCCATTGTCCCCAGGGCCCATTGTGACATTCAGGGGCCCCCGTTTGTCACGGGGGCCCATTGTGACATCCCAGGACCCCACATTGTCCCCAGGGCCCATTGTGACTTTCAGGGGACCCCACTTGTCCCCAGGACCCATTGTGACACTATAGGGACCCCCCTTGTGCCCAGTGACCATTGTGACACCGTGGGTACCACCCTTGTCCGCAGGGCCCATTGTGACATCCTGGGGACACCCCCTTGTGCCCAGGGCCCATTGTGACACTGTGGGTACCACCCTTGTCTGCAGGGCTCATTGTGACATCCCAGGACCCCCCATTGTCCCCAGGGCCCATTGTGACATTCAGGGGACCCCCCTTTGTCCCCAGGGCCCATTCTGATACCGTGGGGACCCCCTTTGTCCTCAGGGCCCATTGTGACATGCTGGGGACGCTCTTTGTCCCCAGGGCCCATTGTAACATCCTGGGGACCCTCCTTGTCCCCAGAGCCCATTGTGACATCCAGGGGACCCCCTTTGTCCCCAGGGCCCATTGTGGCACCATAGGGACCCCCTTTGTCACTAGGGCCCATTGTGACATCCCAGGACCCCCCCTAGTCCCCAGGGCCCATTGTGACATCCTGGGGACGCTCTTTGTCCCAAGACTTCATTGTGACATCCTGGGGACCCCCTTTGTCCTCAGGGTCCATTGTGACAGCCCAGGACCTTACATTGTCCCGAGGGCCTATTGTGATATCTGGGGGACCCCCTTGTTCCCAAGGCCCATTGTGACATCCTGGGGACCCACCCTAGTCCCCAGGGCCCATTGTGACATCCCAGGATCCCCCATTGTCCCCAGGGCCCATTGTGACATCCTCGGCACCCCCTTGTCCCCAGGGCCCATTATGACATCCTGCGGACCCCCCCTTGTCCCCAGGGCCCATTGTGACGTCCCAGGACCCGCCATTGTCCCCAGGGCCCATTGTGACATCCTGGGGATCTCTCCTTGTCCCCAGGGCCCATTGTGACGTCCCAGGACCCCCCATTGTCCCCAGGGCCCATTGTGACATTCAGGGGCCCCCGTTTGTCACGGGGGCCCATTGTGACATCCCAGGACCCCACATTGTCCCCAGGGCCCATTGTGACTTTCAGGGGACCCCACTTGTCCCCAGGACCCATTGTGACACTATAGGGACCCCCCTTGTGCCCAGTGACCATTGTGACACCGTGGGTACCACCCTTGTCCGCAGGGCCCATTGTGACATCCTGGGGACACCCCCTTGTGCCCAGGGCCCATTGTGACACTGTGGGTACCACCCTTGTCTGCAGGGCTCATTGTGACATCCCAGGACCCCCCATTGTCCCCAGGGCCCATTGTGACATTCAGGGGACCCCCCTTTGTCCCCAGGGCCCATTCTGATACCGTGGGGACCCCCTTTGTCCTCAGGGCCCATTGTGACATGCTGGGGACGCTCTTTGTCCCCAGGGCCCATTGTAACATCCTGGGGACCCTCCTTGTCCCCAGAGCCCATTGTGACATCCAGGGGACCCCCTTTGTCCCCAGGGCCCATTGTGGCACCATAGGGACCCCCTTTGTCACTAGGGCCCATTGTGACATCCCAGGACCCCCCCTAGTCCCCAGGGCCCATTGTGACATCCTGGGGACGCTCTTTGTCCCAAGACTTCATTGTGACATCCTGGGGACCCCCTTTGTCCTCAGGGTCCATTGTGACAGCCCAGGACCTTACATTGTCCCGAGGGCCTATTGTGATATCTGGGGGACCCCCTTGTTCCCAAGGCCCATTGTGACATCCTGGGGACCCACCCTAGTCCCCAGGGCCCATTGTGACATCCCAGGATCCCCCATTGTCCCCAGGGCCCATTGTGACATCCTCGGCACCCCCTTGTCCCCAGGGCCCATTATGACATCCTGCGGACCCCCCCTTGTCCCCAGGGCCCATTGTGACGTCCCAGGACCCGCCATTGTCCCCAGGGCCCATTGTGACATCCTGGGGATCTCTCCTTGTCCCCAGGGCCCATTGTGACGTCCCAGGACCCCCCATTGTCCCCAGGGCCCATTGTGACATTCAGGGGCCCCCGTTTGTCACGGGGGCCCATTGTGACATCCCAGGACCCCACATTGTCCCCAGGGCCCATTGTGACTTTCAGGGGACCCCACTTGTCCCCAGGACCCATTGTGACACTATAGGGACCCCCCTTATGCCCAGTGACCATTGTGACACCGTGGGTACCACCCTTGTCCGCAGGGCCCATTGTGACATCCTGGAGACACCCCCTTGTGCCCAGGGCCCATTGTGACACCGTGGGTAGCACCCTTGTCTGCAGGGCTCATTGTGACATCCTGGGGATCTCTCCTTGTCCCCAGGGCCCATTGTGACGTCCCAGGACCCCCCATTGTCCCCAGGGCCCATTGTGACATTCAGGGGACCCCCTTTGTCACTGGGGCCCATTGTGACGTCCCAGGACCCCCCATTGTCCCCAGGGTCCATTGTTACATCCTGGGGACCCCCTTGTCCTCAGGACCCATCGTGACACCATGGGGACCCTCCTTGTCGCTGGGGACCCATTGTGACACCATGGGGACCCCCCCTTGTCCTCAGGGCCCATTGTGACACTGTGGGGAACCCCCTTGTCCCCAGGGCCTATTGTCACGTCCCAGGACCCCCCTTTGTCCCCAGGGCCCATTGTGACACGTTGGGGACCCCCTTGTCACTGGAGACCCATTGTGACAGCATGGGGACCACCCCTTGTCCTCAGGGCCTATTGTGAACATCCTGGGGAACCTCCATTGTCCCCAGAGCCCATTGTGAGTTCCAGGAGACCCCCTTGTCCCCAGGTCCCATTGTGACATCCTGGGGAGCCTCTTTGTCCCCAGGACCCATCCTGGCACCGTGGAGACCTCCCTTGTCACTGGGGTCCCATTGTGACACCATGGGGACCTCCCATTGTCCTCAGGGCCTATTGAGACATCCTGGGGATCCCCTTTGTCACTGGGGACCCATTGTGACATCCCAGGAACCCCATTGTCCCAAGGGCCCATTGTGACATCCTGGGGACCCCCCTTTGTCTCCAGGACATATTGTGACACCGTGGGGACCTCATTAGTCCCAGGGCCCATTGTGACGTCTCAGGACCCCCCATTGTCCCCAGGGCCCATTGTGACGTCCCAGGACCCCCCATTGTCCCCAGGGCCCATTGTGACCTCCTTGGCACCCCCTTGTCCCTAGGGCCCATTGTGACATTCACGGGACCCCCCTTTGTCCCCAGGGCCCATTCTGATATGGTGGGGACCCCCTTTGTCCCCAGGGCCCATTGTGACATCCTGGGGACGCCCTTTGTCCCCAGGGCCCATTTTGACACCATCGACACCCCCCTTTGTCCCCAGGGCCCATTGTGACATCCTGGGGACCCTCCTTGTCCCCAGGGCCCATTGTGACATCCAGAAGACCCCCTTTGTCCCCAGAGCCCATTGTGGCACCATGGGGACCCCCTTTGTCACTGGGGCCCATTGTGACATCCCATGACCCCCCTTTATCCCCAGTGCTATTGTGAAATCCTGGGGACCCCTTTTGTCCCCAGGGCCCATTGTGGCACCATGGGGAACCCCTTGGTCACTGGGGGCCATTGTGACATTCCAGGATTCCACTTTGTCCCCAGGGCTCGTTCTGACACCTTGGGGACCCCCATTGTCCCCAGGACCCATTGTGACATCCTGGGCAACCCCATTGTCCCCAGGGCCCATTGTGACATCTGGGGAACGCCCTTGTCCCCAGGACCCATCCTGGCACCGTGGGGACCCTCCTTGCCACTTGGGCCCATTGTGACACCATGGGGACCCCCCCTTGTCCTCAGGGCCCATTGTGACATCCTGGGCATCCCCCTTTGTCCCCCGGGACCATTGTAATACCGTGCGGACCCCCTTTGTCCCCAGGGCCCATTGTAACACTGTGGGGAATCCCCTTGTCCCCAGGTCCTATTGTCACGTCCCAGGACCCCCCATTGTCCCCAGGGTCCATTGTGACACCTTGGGGACCCCCTTGTCACTGGAGACCCATTGTGACAGCATGGGGACCACCCCTTGTCCTCAGGGCCTATTGTGAACATACTGGGGAACCTCCATTGTCCCCAAAGCCCATTGTGAGTTCCTGGAGACCCCCTTGTCCCCAGGTCCCATTGTGACATCCTGGGGAGCCTCTTTGTCCCCAGGGCCCATTGTGACATCCTGGGGACCTCCTTGTCCCCAGGACCCATCCTGGCACCGTGGAGACCTCCCTTGTCACTGGGGACACATTGTGACACCATGGGGACCTCCCATTGTCCTCAGGGCCCATTGAGACATCCTGGGGACCCCCTTTGTCACTGGGGACCCATTGTGACATCCCAGGAACCCCATTGTCCCAAGGGCCCATTGTGACATCCTGGGGACCCCCCTTGGTCTCCAGGACATATTGTGACACCGTGGGGACCTCATTAGTCCCCAGGGCCCATTGTGACATCCTAGGGATCCCCTCTTGTCCCCAGGGCCCATTGTGATGTCCCAGGACCCCCCATTGTCCCCAGGGCCCATTCTGACCTCCTTGGCACCCCCTTGTCCCTAGGGCCCATTGTGACATTCACGGGACCCCCCTTTGTCCCCAGGGCCCATTCTGATATGGTGGGGACCCCTTTTGTCCCCAGGGCCCATTGTGACATCCTGGGGATGCCCTTTGTCCCCAGGGCCCATTGTGACATCCTGGGCATCCCCCCTTGTCCCCAGGGCCCATTGTGACGTCCCAGGACCCCCCCTTGTCCCCAGGGCCCATTGTGACATTCAGGGGACCCCTCTTTGTCCCCAGGGCCCATTGTGACATCCTGGGGACCCCCCCATGTCCCCAGGGCCCATTGTGACGTCCCAGGACCCGCCATTGTCCCCAGGGCACATTGTGACATCCTGGGGTGCCCTCCTTGTCCCCAGGGCCCATTGTGACGTCCCAGGACCCCCCATTGTCCCCGGGGCCCATTGTGACATTCAGGGGACCCCCTTTGTCACTGGGGCCCTTTGTGACATCCCAGGACCCCACATTGTCCCCAGGACAGATTGTGACATCCTGGGGACCCCACTTGTCCCCAGGACCCATTGTGACATTATGGGGACCCCCCCTTGTGCCCAGTGCCCATTGTGACACTGTGGGTACCACCCTTGTCCGCAGGGCTCATTGTGACATCCCAGGACCCCCTATTGTCCCCAGGGCCCATTCTGACATCCTGGGGACGCCCTTTGTCCCCAGGGCCCATTTTGACACCGTCGACACCCCCCTTTGTCCCCAGAGCCCATTGTGACATCCAGGGGACCCCCTTTGTCCCCAGAGCCCAATGTGGCACCATGAGGACCCTCTTTGTCACTGGGGCCCATTGTGACATCCCAGGACCCCCCCTGGTCCCCAGGGCCCATTGTGACATCCCGGGGACCCCGCTTGTCCTCGTGGTCCATTGTGGCAGCCCAGGACCTTACTTTGTCCCCAGGGCCCATTGCGATATCTGGGGGACCCCCTTGTCCCCAGGGCCCATTGTGACACCATGGAAACCCCCCTTTTCCCCAGTGCCCATCGTGACATCCTCGGGACCCCCTTTGTCCCCAGGGCCCTTTGTGACATCCCAGGACCCCCCATTGTCCCCAGGGCCCATTGTGACATCCTGCGGACCCCCCTTTGTCCCCAGGGCCCATTGTGACATCCTGGGATCCCCCCTTTGTCCCCAGGGCCCATTGAAATGTCCCAGGACCACACTTTGTCCCCAGGGTTCATTGTGACATCCTGGGGACCCCATTTGTCCCCACAGCCCATTGTGGCACCATGGGGACCACGTTTGCACTGGGGCCCATTGTGACATCCCAGGACCCCACTTTGTCCCCAGGGCTTATTGTGACACCATGGGGATCTCCCTTGTCCCCAGGGCCCATTGTGACATCCCATGACGCCCCTTTGTCCCCAGTACTTATTGTGACACCATGGGGATCTCCCTTGTCCCCGGGCCCATTGTGACATCCCATGACCCCCCTTTGTCCCCAGTGCTATTGTGAAATCCTGGGGACCCCTTTTGTCCCCAGGGCCCATTGTGGCACCATGGGGAACCCCTTTGTCACTGGGGGCCATTGTGACATTCCAGGATTCCACTTTGTCCCCAGGACTCGTTCTGACACCTTGGGGACTCCCATTGTCCCCAGGGCCCATTGTGACATCCTGGGCAACCCCATTGTCCCCAGGGCCCATTGTGACATCTGGGGGATGCCCTTGTCCCCAGGACCCATCCTGGCACCGTGGGGACCCTCCTTGTCACTTGGGTTCATTGTGACACCATGGGGACCCCCTCTTTGTCCCCAGTGCCCATTGTGACATCCTGCGGACCCCCCTTTGTCCCCAGGGCCCATTGTGACATTCAGGGGACCCACAATTGTCCTCAGGGCCCATTGTGACGTCCCAGGACCCCCCATTGTCCCCAGAGCCCATTGTGACGTCCCAGGACCCACCATTGTCCCCAGGGCCCATTGTGACATCCTGGGGATCCCTCCTTGTCCCCAGGGCCCATTGTGACGTCCCAGGACCCCCCATTGTCCCCAGGGCCCATTGTGACATTCAGGGGCCCCCGTTTGTCACTGGGGCCCATTGTGACATCCCAGGACCCCACATTGTCCCCAGGGCCCATTGTGACTTTCAGGGGACCCCACTTGTCCCCAGGACCCATTGTGACACTATAGGGACCCCCCTTGTGCCCAGTGACCATTGTGACACCGTGGGTACCACCCTTGTCCGCAGGGCCCATTGTGACATCCTGGGGACACCCCCTTGTGCCCAGGGCCCATTGTGACACTGTGGGTACCACCCTTGTCTGCAGGGCTCATTGTGACATCCCAGGACCCCCCATTGTCCCCAGGGCCCATTGTGACATTCAGGGGACCCCCCTTTGTCCCCAGGGCCCATTCTGATACCGTGGGGACCCCCTTTGTCCTCAGGGCCCATTGTGACATGCTGGGGACGCTCTTTGTCCCCAGGGCCCATTGTAACATCCTGGGGACCCTCCTTGTCCCCAGAGCCCATTGTGACATCCAGGGGACCCCCTTTGTCCCCAGGGCCCATTGTGGCACCATAGGGACCCCCTTTGTCACTAGGGCCCATTGTGACATCCCAGGACCCCCCCTAGTCCCCAGGGCCCATTGTGACATCCTGGGGACGCTCTTTGTCCCAAGACTTCATTGTGACATCCTGGGGACCCCCTTTGTCCTCAGGGTCCATTGTGACAGCCCAGGACCTTACATTGTCCCGAGGGCCTATTGTGATATCTGGGGGACCCCCTTGTTCCCAAGGCCCATTGTGACATCCTGGGGACCCACCCTAGTCCCCAGGGCCCATTGTGACATCCCAGGATCCCCCATTGTCCCCAGGGCCCATTGTGACATCCTCGGCACCCCCTTGTCCCCAGGGCCCATTATGACATCCTGCGGACCCCCCCTTGTCCCCAGGGCCCATTGTGACGTCCCAGGACCCGCCATTGTCCCCAGGGCCCATTGTGACATCCTGGGGATCTCTCCTTGTCCCCAGGGCCCATTGTGACGTCCCAGGACCCCCCATTGTCCCCAGGGCCCATTGTGACATTCAGGGGCCCCCGTTTGTCACGGGGGCCCATTGTGACATCCCAGGACCCCACATTGTCCCCAGGGCCCATTGTGACTTTCAGGGGACCCCACTTGTCCCCAGGACCCATTGTGACACTATAGGGACCCCCCTTGTGCCCAGTGACCATTGTGACACCGTGGGTACCACCCTTGTCCGCAGGGCCCATTGTGACATCCTGGGGACACCCCCTTGTGCCCAGGGCCCATTGTGACACTGTGGGTACCACCCTTGTCTGCAGGGCTCATTGTGACATCCCAGGACCCCCCATTGTCCCCAGGGCCCATTGTGACATTCAGGGGACCCCCCTTTGTCCCCAGGGCCCATTCTGATACCGTGGGGACCCCCTTTGTCCTCAGGGCCCATTGTGACATGCTGGGGACGCTCTTTGTCCCCAGGGCCCATTGTAACATCCTGGGGACCCTCCTTGTCCCCAGAGCCCATTGTGACATCCAGGGGACCCCCTTTGTCCCCAGGGCCCATTGTGGCACCATAGGGACCCCCTTTGTCACTAGGGCCCATTGTGACATCCCAGGACCCCCCCTAGTCCCCAGGGCCCATTGTGACATCCTGGGGACGCTCTTTGTCCCAAGACTTCATTGTGACATCCTGGGGACCCCCTTTGTCCTCAGGGTCCATTGTGACAGCCCAGGACCTTACATTGTCCCGAGGGCCTATTGTGATATCTGGGGGACCCCCTTGTTCCCAAGGCCCATTGTGACATCCTGGGGACCCACCCTAGTCCCCAGGGCCCATTGTGACATCCCAGGATCCCCCATTGTCCCCAGGGCCCATTGTGACATCCTCGGCACCCCCTTGTCCCCAGGGCCCATTATGACATCCTGCGGACCCCCCCTTGTCCCCAGGGCCCATTGTGACGTCCCAGGACCCGCCATTGTCCCCAGGGCCCATTGTGACATCCTGGGGATCTCTCCTTGTCCCCAGGGCCCATTGTGACGTCCCAGGACCCCCCATTGTCCCCAGGGCCCATTGTGACATTCAGGGGCCCCCGTTTGTCACGGGGGCCCATTGTGACATCCCAGGACCCCACATTGTCCCCAGGGCCCATTGTGACTTTCAGGGGACCCCACTTGTCCCCAGGACCCATTGTGACACTATAGGGACCCCCCTTATGCCCAGTGACCATTGTGACACCGTGGGTACCACCCTTGTCCGCAGGGCCCATTGTGACATCCTGGAGACACCCCCTTGTGCCCAGGGCCCATTGTGACACCGTGGGTAGCACCCTTGTCTGCAGGGCTCATTGTGACATCCTGGGGATCTCTCCTTGTCCCCAGGGCCCATTGTGACGTCCCAGGACCCCCCATTGTCCCCAGGGCCCATTGTGACATTCAGGGGACCCCCTTTGTCACTGGGGCCCATTGTGACGTCCCAGGACCCCCCATTGTCCCCAGGGTCCATTGTTACATCCTGGGGACCCCCTTGTCCTCAGGACCCATCGTGACACCATGGGGACCCTCCTTGTCGCTGGGGACCCATTGTGACACCATGGGGACCCCCCCTTGTCCTCAGGGCCCATTGTGACACTGTGGGGAACCCCCTTGTCCCCAGGGCCTATTGTCACGTCCCAGGACCCCCCTTTGTCCCCAGGGCCCATTGTGACACGTTGGGGACCCCCTTGTCACTGGAGACCCATTGTGACAGCATGGGGACCACCCCTTGTCCTCAGGGCCTATTGTGAACATCCTGGGGAACCTCCATTGTCCCCAGAGCCCATTGTGAGTTCCAGGAGACCCCCTTGTCCCCAGGTCCCATTGTGACATCCTGGGGAGCCTCTTTGTCCCCAGGACCCATCCTGGCACCGTGGAGACCTCCCTTGTCACTGGGGACCCATTGTGACACCATGGGGACCTCCCATTGTCCTCAGGGCCTATTGAGACATCCTGGGGATCCCCTTTGTCACTGGGGACCCATTGTGACATCCCAGGAACCCCATTGTCCCAAGGGCCCATTGTGACATCCTGGGGACCCCCCTTTGTCTCCAGGACATATTGTGACACCGTGGGGACCTCATTAGTCCCCAGGGCCCATTGTGACGTCTCAGGACCCCCCATTGTCCCCAGGGCCCATTGTGACGTCCCAGGACCCCCCATTGTCCCCAGGGCCCATTGTGACCTCCTTGGCACCCCCTTGTCCCTAGGGCCCATTGTGACATTCACGGGACCCCCCTTTGTCCCCAGGGCCCATTCTGATATGGTGGGGACCCCCTTTGTCCCCAGGGCCCATTGTGACATCCTGGGGACGCCCTTTGTCCCCAGGGCCCATTTTGACACCATCGACACCCCCCTTTGTCCCCAGGGCCCATTGTGACATCCTGGGGACCCTCCTTGTCCCCAGGGCCCATTGTGACATCCAGAAGACCCCCTTTGTCCCCAGAGCCCATTGTGGCACCATGGGGACCCCCTTTGTCACTGGGGCCCATTGTGACATCCCATGACCCCCCTTTATCCCCAGTGCTATTGTGAAATCCTGGGGACCCCTTTTGTCCCCAGGGCCCATTGTGGCACCATGGGGAACCCCTTGGTCACTGGGGGCCATTGTGACATTCCAGGATTCCACTTTGTCCCCAGGGCTCGTTCTGACACCTTGGGGACCCCCATTGTCCCCAGGACCCATTGTGACATCCTGGGCAACCCCATTGTCCCCAGGGCCCATTGTGACATCTGGGGAACGCCCTTGTCCCCAGGATCCATCCTGGCACCGTGGGGACCCTCCTTGTCACTTGGGCCCATTGTGACACCATGGGGACCCCCCCTTGTCCTCAGGGCCCATTGTGACATCCTGGGCATCCCCCTTTGTCCCCCGGGACCATTGTAATACCGTGCGGACCCCCTTTGTCCCCAGGGCCCATTGTAACACTGTGGGGAATCCCCTTGTCCCCAGGTCCTATTGTCACGTCCCAGGACCCCCCATTGTCCCCAGGGTCCATTGTGACACCTTGGGGACCCCCTTGTCACTGGAGACCCATTGTGACAGCATGGGGACCACCCCTTGTCCTCAGGGCCTATTGTGAACATACTGGGGAACCTCCATTGTCCCCAAAGCCCATTGTGAGTTCCTGGAGACCCCCTTGTCCCCAGGTCCCATTGTGACATCCTGGGGAGCCTCTTTGTCCCCAGGGCCCATTGTGACATCCTGGGGACCTCCTTGTCCCCAGGACCCATCCTGGCACCGTGGAGACCTCCCTTGTCACTGGGGACACATTGTGACACCATGGGGACCTCCCATTGTCCTCAGGGCCCATTGAGACATCCTGGGGACCCCCTTTGTCACTGGGGACCCATTGTGACATCCCAGGAACCCCATTGTCCCAAGGGCCCATTGTGACATCCTGGGGACCCCCCTTGGTCTCCAGGACATATTGTGACACCGTGGGGACCTCATTAGTCCCCAGGGCCCATTGTGACATCCTAGGGATCCCCTCTTGTCCCCAGGGCCCATTGTGATGTCCCAGGACCCCCCATTGTCCCCAGGGCCCATTCTGACCTCCTTGGCACCCCCTTGTCCCTAGGGCCCATTGTGACATTCACGGGACCCCCCTTTGTCCCCAGGGCCCATTCTGATATGGTGGGGACCCCCTTTGTCCCCAGGGCCCATTGTGACATCCTGGGGATCCCCTCTTGTCCCCAGGGCCCATTGTGATGTCCCAGGACCCCCCATTGTCCCCAGGGCCCATTCTGACCTCCTTGGCACCCCCTTGTCCCTAGGGCCCATTGTGACATTCACGGGACCCCCCTTGGTCTCCAGGACATATTGTGACACCGTGGGGACCTCATTAGTCCCCAGGGCCCATTGTGACATCCTAGGGATCCCCTCTTGTCCCCAGGGCCCATTGTGATGTCCCAGGACCCCCCATTGTCCCCAGGGCCCATTCTGACCTCCTTGGCACCCCCTTGTCCCTAGGGCCCATTGTGACATTCACGGGACCCCCCTTTGTCCCCAGGGCCCATTCTGATATGGTGGGGACCCCCTTTGTCCCCAGGGCCCATTGTGACATCCTGGGGACCCCCTTTGTCGCAGGGCCCATTGTGACATCCTGGGCATCCCCCCTTGTCCCCAGGGCCCATTGTGACGTCCCAGGACCCCCCCTTGTCCCCAGGGCCCACTGTGACATTCAGGGGACCCCTCTTTGTCCCCAGGGCCCATTGTGACATCCTGGGGACCCCCCCATGTCCCCAGGGCCCATTGTGACGTCCCAGGACCCGCCATTGTCCCCAGGGCACATTGTGACATCCTGGGGTGCCCTCCTTGTCCCCAGGGCCCATTGTGACGTCCCAGGACCCCCCATTGTCCCCGGGGCCCATTGTGACATTCAGGGGACCCCCTTTGTCACTGGGGCCCTTTGTGACATCCCAGGACCCCACATTGTCCCCAGGACAGATTGTGACATCCTGGGGACCCCACTTGTCCCCAGGACCCATTGTGACATTATGGGGACCCCCCTTGTGCCCAGTGCCCATTGTGACACTGTGGGTACCACCCTTGTCCGCAGGGCTCATTGTGACATCCCAGGACCCCCTATTGTCCCCAGGGCCCATTCTGACATCCTGGGGATGCCCTTTGTCCCCAGGGCCCATTTTGACACCGTCGACACCCCCCTTTGTCCCCAGAGCCCATTGTGACATCCAGGGGACCCCCTTTGTCCCCAGAGCCCAATGTGGCACCATGAGGACCCTCTTTGTCACTGGGGCCCATTGTGACATCCCAGGACCCCCCCTGGTCCCCAGGGCCCATTGTGACATCCCGGGGACCCCGCTTGTCCTCGTGGTCCATTGTGGCAGCCCAGGACCTTACTTTGTCCCCAGGGCCCATTGCGATATCTGGGGGACCCCCTTGTCCCCAGGGCCCATTGTGACACCATGGAAACCCCCCTTTTCCCCAGTGCCCATCGTGACATCCTCGGGACCCCCTTTGTCCCCAGGGCCCTTTGTGACATCCCAGGACCCCCCATTGTCCCCAGGGCCCATTGTGACATCCTGCGGACCCCCCTTTGTCCCCAGGGCCCATTGTGACATCCTGGGATCCCCCCTTTGTCCCCAGGGCCCATTGAAATGTCCCAGGACCACACTTTGTCCCCAGGGTTCATTGTGACATCCTGGGGACCCCATTTGTCCCCACAGCCCATTGTGGCACCATGGGGACCACGTTTGCACTGGGGCCCATTGTGACATCCCAGGACCCCACTTTGTCCCCAGGGCTTATTGTGACACCATGGGGATCTCCCTTGTCCCCAGGGCCCATTGTGACATCCCATGACGCCCCTTTGTCCCCAGTACTTATTGTGACACCATGGGGATCTCCCTTGTCCCCGGGCCCATTGTGACATCCCATGACCCCCCTTTGTCCCCAGTGCTATTGTGAAATCCTGGGGACCCCTTTTGTCCCCAGGGCCCATTGTGGCACCATGGGGAACCCCTTTGTCACTGGGGGCCATTGTGACATTCCAGGATTCCACTTTGTCCCCAGGACTCGTTCTGACACCTTGGGGACTCCCATTGTCCCCAGGGCCCATTGTGACATCCTGGGCAACCCCATTGTCCCCAGGGCCCATTGTGACATCTGGGGGATGCCCTTGTCCCCAGGACCCATCCTGGCACCGTGGGGACCCTCCTTGTCACTTGGGTTCATTGTGACACCATGGGGACCCCCTCTTTGTCCCCAGTGCCCATTGTGACATCCTGCGGACCCCCCTTTGTCCCCAGGGCCCATTGTGACATTCAGGGGACCCACAATTGTCCTCAGGGCCCATTGTGACGTCCCAGGACCCCCCATTGTCCCCAGAGCCCATTGTGACGTCCCAGGACCCACCATTGTCCCCAGGGCCCATTGTGACATCCTGGGGATCCCTCCTTGTCCCCAGGGCCCATTGTGACGTCCCAGGACCCCCCATTGTCCCCAGGGCCCATTGTGACATTCAGGGGCCCCCGTTTGTCACTGGGGCCCATTGTGACATCCCAGGACCCCACATTGTCCCCAGGGCCCATTGTGACTTTCAGGGGACCCCACTTGTCCCCAGGACCCATTGTGACACTATAGGGACCCCCCTTGTGCCCAGTGACCATTGTGACACCGTGGGTACCACCCTTGTCCGCAGGGCCCATTGTGACATCCTGGGGACACCCCCTTGTGCCCAGGGCCCATTGTGACACTGTGGGTACCACCCTTGTCTGCAGGGCTCATTGTGACATCCCAGGACCCCCCATTGTCCCCAGGGCCCATTGTGACATTCAGGGGACCCCCCTTTGTCCCCAGGGCCCATTCTGATACCGTGGGGACCCCCTTTGTCCTCAGGGCCCATTGTGACATGCTGGGGACGCTCTTTGTCCCCAGGGCCCATTGTAACATCCTGGGGACCCTCCTTGTCCCCAGAGCCCATTGTGACATCCAGGGGACCCCCTTTGTCCCCAGGGCCCATTGTGGCACCATAGGGACCCCCTTTGTCACTAGGGCCCATTGTGACATCCCAGGACCCCCCCTAGTCCCCAGGGCCCATTGTGACATCCTGGGGACGCTCTTTGTCCCAAGACTTCATTGTGACATCCTGGGGACCCCCTTTGTCCTCAGGGTCCATTGTGACAGCCCAGGACCTTACATTGTCCCGAGGGCCTATTGTGATATCTGGGGGACCCCCTTGTTCCCAAGGCCCATTGTGACATCCTGGGGACCCACCCTAGTCCCCAGGGCCCATTGTGACATCCCAGGATCCCCCATTGTCCCCAGGGCCCATTGTGACATCCTCGGCACCCCCTTGTCCCCAGGGCCCATTATGACATCCTGCGGACCCCCCCTTGTCCCCAGGGCCCATTGTGACGTCCCAGGACCCGCCATTGTCCCCAGGGCCCATTGTGACATCCTGGGGATCTCTCCTTGTCCCCAGGGCCCATTGTGACGTCCCAGGACCCCACATTGTCCCCAGGGCCCATTGTGACTTTCAGGGGACCCCACTTGTCCCCAGGACCCATTGTGACACTATAGGGACCCCCCTTATGCCCAGTGACCATTGTGACACCGTGGGTACCACCCTTGTCCGCAGGGCCCATTGTGACATCCTGGAGACACCCCCTTGTGCCCAGGGCCCATTGTGACACCGTGGGTAGCACCCTTGTCTGCAGGGCTCATTGTGACATCCCAGGACCCCCCATTGTCCCCAGGGCCCATTGTGACATTCAGGGGACCCCCCCTTTGTCCCCAGGGCCCATTCTGATACCGTGGGGACCCCCTTTGTCCCCAGGGCCCGTTGTGACATGCTGGGGACGCTCTTTGTCCCCAGGGCCCATTGTGACATCCTGGGGACCCTCCTTGTCCCTAGAGCCCATTGTGACATCCAGGGGACCCCCTTTGTCCCCAGGGCCCATTGTGGCACCATAGGGACCCCCTTTGTCACTAGGGCCCATTGTGACATCCCAGGACCCCCCCTAGTCCCCAGGGCCCATTGTGACATCCTGGGGACGCTCTTTGTCCCCAGGGCCCATTGTGACATCCTGGGGAACCTCCTTGTCCCCAGAGCCCATTGTGACATCCAGGGGACCCCCTTTGTCCCCAGGGCCCATTGTGGCACCATAGGGACCCCCTTTGTCACTGGGGCCCATTGTGACATACCAGGACCCCCCCTGGTCCCCAGGCCCCATTGTGACATCCTGGGGACCCCCTTTGTCCCAAGACTTCATTGTGACATCCTGGGGACCCCCTTTGTCCTCAGGGTCCATTGTGACAGCCCAGGACCTTACATTTTCCCCAGGGCCTATTGTGATATCTGGGGGACCCCCTTGTTCCCAAGGCCCATTGTGACATTCTGGGGACCCACCCTTGTCCCCAGGGCCCATTGTGACATCCCAGGACCCCCCATTGTCCCCAGGGCCCATTGTGACATCCTCGGCACCCCCTTGTCCCCAGGGCCCATTGTGACATCCTGCGGACCCCCCCTTGTCCCCAGAGCCCATTGTGACGTCCCAGGACCCCCCATTGTCCCCAGGGCCCATTGTGACATCCTGGGGATCCCTCCTTGTCCCCAGGGCCCATTGTGACGTCCCAGGACCCCCCATTGTCCCCAGGGCCCATTGTGACATCCTCTGCACCCCCTTGTCCCCAGGGCCCATTGTGACATTCAGGGGACCCTTCTTTGTCCCCAGGGCCCATTGTGACATCCTGGGGACCCCCCCTTTTCCCCAGGGCCCATTGTGACGTCCCAGGACCCCCCATTGTCCCCAGGGCCCATTGTGACATCCTGGGGATCCCTCCTTGTCCCCAGGGCCCATTGTGGCGTCCCAGGACCCCCTATTGTCCCCAAGACCTATTGTGTCATTCAGGGGACCCCCTTTGTCACTGGGGCCCATTGGGACACCATGGAGACCCCCGCTTGTCCTCAGGGTCCATTGTGACATCCTGGGCACCCCCCATTTTCCCCAGGAACCATTGTGACATCCTGGCCACCCCCTTGCTCCCAGGGCCCGTTGTGGCACCATGGGAACACCCCCTTTGTCCCCAGGGCCCATTGTGACATCCCAGGACCCCCCTTTGTCCCCAGGGCCCATTGTAGCACCATGGGGACCCCCTTTGACCCCAGGGTCCATTGTGGCACCATGGCAACCCCTTTTGTCCCCAGGACCCATTGTGACATTCTTGGACCCCACTTTGTCCCCAGGGCCTATTGTGACACCATGGGGACCCCTCCTTGTCACTGGGGACCCATTGTGACACCATGGGGACCCCGCCTTGTCCTCAGGACTCATTCTGACATCCTGGACACCCCCCATTGTCCCCAGGGCCCATTGTGACATCCACTGCACCCCCTTCTCCCCAGGGCCCATTGTGACATTCAGGGGACCCCTCTTTGTCCCCAGGGCCCATTGTGACATCTTGGGGACCCCCCCTTGTCCCCAGGGCTTATTGTGACGTCCCAGGACCCCCCATTGTCCCCAGGGCCCATTGTGACATCCTGTGGATCCCTCCTTGTCCCCAGGGCCCATTGTGACGTCCCAGGACCCCCCATTGTCCCCAGGGCCCATTGTGATATGCTGGGGAGCCCTCTTTGTCCCCAGGACCCATTGTGAAATTCAGGGGACCCCAACTTGTCCCCAGGGCCCATTCTGACATCCTGGGGACACTCTTTGTCCCCAGGGCCCATTGTGACATCCGAGGACCCTCTTTGTCCCTGTCGAGGTTTAAGATTGCGGGGTGACAATCAAACCCTGCCAGATGTGTTGTCAACCTCCTCTCCACCCCCAATTCCCCCTTTTTCCCCTCCCTCTCCCCCTTCCCACTCAGCACAGGCGATTGGGAGGGGAAGAAGCACAGAGGGAAGAGAGTTGGAAAAGTTAAAGATGTTTTACTGATGCTACTGATAAGAATAGAGAAAATAATACAAATATACAAAACCAATCTTGTAAGTCTGAGCAACTGCAGAGCCAGCACCCAAAGTCCTGGATTGGACTCTGTAGCCAACCGGAGCTGGATTCAGTCTCTCACTGGCCTCAGTTCGCAGGGACGACCAGCAAGGTCCTCTCCTAATGTCGGCCATGAGGAAAAAAGGGCCGAGATCCTCGTGATCTCCCGCTTTTATATGAAGTATTCACGTGAACGGAATGTTATACACAGTTGGTCACCGGTTTCTCGTTGCCCCTCTCGCGAGATGTGCATCCGTGCTTATCAATAAGTTTTCATTCCATTGCTGGGTTTGCCAAAACATGTGTCCGGTTCTCCAGGAAAATGCAGCTGATATGAAGCTTGAGCTGACAGGCAAATTCACTAAAAGAGAAACTTGTTTTTTAAGAAAACCAGGACATTCCACCCCTTATAATATGACATTCACTGAATACTTAAACCTTATCAATACAATCTATCAATACAACCTAATTAATCACTACTATGTATATATATATATATATATACATATGTACATATATACACAGGAGTAATTAATCAGTGGACCATCCTTTGAAAAGTTCATTAAGTTCATTTTGTCACCACAGTCTCCCAGGGCAGGAAAAATGGTCCAAGTGCATCTCATGACCCCTGTTGGTGGGTTAAGGACACCAACTTCCAAGAAGGTGTCGGGCGCCACTCGAAGAAGCCAGCGCTGGTTTCATCACCATTGTCTTGATCTGAAAGACACTTATTAAACATTGTTAGTGCGGCAATTCACATCGTACAGTTCAGCATTGCATATTTTCACCTAAAATCAAATCCCCTTGAGGTACACACCGAACTTCTCCATCCTTAAGCATCACCCACCAGGTGCTGCCAGGTCCCTGGGCAAAAACAATCCCACGAATAGGTTTGCCTGTGCCTGAGGCAGGAGGAACCCAGACTGCCTATCCTAACATATTTTCCATGTGTACTACAGGGACTTTATCTCCTTCCACAGTCCGTAGAATTTCTGATTGGGCAGGCCCGGCTCGATTGGTTGATCCCCTAGTGTTGCCCAACCAAGTGGCTTTTGCTAAATGTGAATCCCAGTTTTTAAAGGTTCCACCACCCAGTGCCTTTAGTGTAGTTTTTAACAAACCATTGCACCTTTCAGTTTTCCCAGAGGCTGGTGCATTATATGGAATATGATATACCCACTCAATACCATGTTCTTTGGCCCAATTGTCTATAATACTGGTTTTGAAATGAGTACCATAGTCTGATTCAATTCTTTCTGGCGTACCGTGCCGCCAAAGGACTTGCTTCTCAAGGCCCAAGATGGTATTTCGGGCTGTAGCATGAGGTACAGCAGATGTTTCCAACCATCCGGTGGTTGCTTCCACCATTGTAAGTACATAACGCTTACCTTGACGTGTTTGTGGAAGTGTAATATAATCAATCTGCCAAGCTTCTCCATACTTATACTTTAACCATCGCCCCCCATACCATACAGGCTTTAACCGTTTTGCTTGTTTGATTTCGGCGCAAGTTTCACATTGATGAATAACCTGTGAAATAGTGTCCATAGTTAAATCCACCCCTCGATCACGAGCCCATTTGTATGTTGCATCTCTACCTTGATGCCCTGAAGCGTCATGGGCCCACCGAGCTAGGAAAAGTTCACCTTTATGTTGCCAGTCCAAGTCCACCTCAGCTACTTTAATCTTAGCAGCTTGATCCGCTTGTTGGTTGTTCAGATGTTCCTCGGTGGCTCGACTTTTAGGCACATGAGCATCTACATGACGAACTTTCACAGGCAGGCTCTCTAGCCGAGCAGCAATGTCTTGCCACAGTGTGGCAGCCCAAATGGTTTCACCTCTGCGCTGCCAGTTGCTTTTCTTCCATTGCTGTAGCCACCCCCACAAGGCATTTGCTACCATCCATGAGTCAGTATAGAGATAAAGTATTGGCCACTTCTCTCGTTCGGCAATGTCCAAAGCCAGCTGGATGGCTTTCACTTCTGCAAACTGACTGGATTCACCTTGTCCTTCAGTGGCTTCTGTAACTTGTCGTGTGGGACTCCACACAGCAGCTTTCACCTTCGATGTTTTCCTACAAGACGACAGGATCCACCTGTGAACAGTGCACACTGCTTATCAGTCTCTGAAAGCGTATTATATGGTGGTGCTTCTTCAGCACGTTTTACTTCCTCCTCATCTGGAGACATCCCAAAGTCTTTGCTTTCTGGCCAGTCTGTAATAACTTCTAATATCCCTGGACGGTTGGGACTTCCAATTCGAGCTCGTTGTGTGATCAGTGCAATCCATTTACTCCATGTAACTTCGGTTGCATGATGTGGAGAGGGAACCGTCCCTTTGAACATCCAGTTCAGCACTGGCAGTCGAGGTGCGGGAGGAGCTGTGCTTCAGTGCCCATCACTTCTGAAGCAGCTCGAACTCCTTCATATGCCGCTAGTATCTCCTTTTCAGTTGGAGTACAGTTGGCCTCAGATCCTTTGTATCCTCGACTCCAAAAACCTAGGGGTCGACCTCGGGTTTCTCCTGGTGCTTTCTGCCAGAGGCTCCAGGTAAGTCCATTATCTCCGGCTGCGGTGTAGAGCACATTTTTAACACCTAGTCCAGTTCGGACTGGTCCAAGGGCCACCGCATGAGTTATCTCACGCTTAATTTGTTCAAAGGCTTGGCGTTGTTCAGGGCCCCACTCAAATTGGTTCCTTTTACGAGTCACTCGATAGAGAGGCTCACAATGTGGCTGTAGTCAGGAATGTGCATTCTCCAAAAACCTACAACGCCCAAGAAAGTCTGTGTCTCCTTTTTATTAGTAGGTGGAGACATTGCTGCAATTTTGTTGATCACATCCATCGGGATCTGACGACGGCCATCTTGCCATTTTATTCCTAAAAACTGGATCTCTCGTGCAGGTCCCTTGACCTTGCTCCGTTTTATGGCAAAACCAGCATCCAAAAGAATATGAATTATTCTCTCACCTTTCTCGAAGACTTCTTTCGCTGTGTCGCCCCATACGATGATGTCATCAATATATTGCAAGTGTTCTGGAGCTTCACCTTGCTCCAGCGTGGTCTGGATCAGCCCATGGCAGATGGTAGGACTGTGTTTCCACCCCTGGGGCAAGCGATTCCATGTATACTGGATGCCCCTCCAGGTGAAAGCAAACTGCGGCCTGCACTCTGCTGCTACAGGAATAGAGAAAAATGCATGAGCAATGTCAATTGTAGCATCGCACTTCACTGCCTTTGACTCCAGTTCAAATTGCAGTTCTAGCATGTCAGGCACAGCAGCACTCAGTGTGCTGTAACTTCATTCAGGCCACGATAGCCTACAGTTAGTCTCCACTCGTCACTAGACTAACGCACTGGCCAGATTGGGCTGTTAAAAGGTGAGCGGGTCTTACTGATCACACCCTGGCTTTCCAATTGACGGATCAGCTTCTGGATAGGAATCAAAGAGTCTCGACTGGTGCGATATTGCCGGCGATGCACCGTCGTGGTAGCAATTGGCACCTGCTGATTGTCAACCATCAGCAGTCCTACAACAGAGGGGTCATCTGAAAGACCAGGCAAATCAGACAGCTGTTCAATTTTCTCAGTGTCCACAGCTGCTATACCAAATGCCCACCTATACCCTTTTGGGTCCTTAATATACCCTCTCCTGAGGTGGTCTATGCCAAGGATGCACGGAGCATCTGGACCAGTCACAATGGGATGCTTTTGCCAGTTTTTTCCAGTTAGGCTCATTTCAGACTCTACAACAGTCAGCTCCTGGGATCCCCCAGTCACTCCAACAATATTGATGGATTGCGTTCCTTTATAATTAGAAGGAATTATTGTGCACTGAGCACCAGTGTCCACTAAAGCTTTGTACTCCTGGGGTTGTGTTGTACCAGGCCATAGTATTTCTACAGTCCAATAAACTCTGTTATCCCTTTCCTCCACCTGGTTGGAGGCAGGGCACCTCTAATTCCTGTTTTGCACAGTCTCTGGGTGTGAATTAGAGGTTCCTTCAAGAGCATCAGAATCTCTTCTGCTCCTTTTGTAAACTGGAGCAGCCACCTTCCTAGGAGTTTTTCCTTTTATCTCACGTACTCGTTCTTGAAGTTCTGAGGTAGGCCTTCCATGCCACTTATTCATGTTTTCTCCCTGCTCATGTAGGAAGAACCACAGTGAACCTCTTCTTGTGGGCTGTCTCTGCCCTCTCTCTCGAGATTGGAAACGCCTTCTCCTAACAGCTGAAACATAGGTTTGTGCAGGTCGTGAACGGTACGAGTCTGCTCTGAGCTCTTGGATTTCTTGCAGCAGCTTTTCAAACCGGTCATCAGATTTTTCACACAGTTTCTCCACAGTGGAGACACAAGCCCGTAGAGAACCAGCAAGGCTGTCCTCAAAGTACCGGAGCTGCTCAATCACTTCATTAATTTCTTGTACACCTCTAGCTGACCAGACCATTCCTGCCAATGACTTAGCATATGCAGGTGGTGCACTTTGTACAAATCTGCGCCACATAGATTTTGTACAATTGATTCTATCTGGGTCTGTCCCCTCTTGGCTGTTTGGTCCTAGATAGATGATCTCTCGCACGGCTAATTCTCTCAGGAATTGGATACCTCTCTCCATAGTATTCCATTTCCCTAACGTGGATATACAATCTTCCTTGTAGGGAAATCTGACTTTCATAGCTGCAGGAGTCGGGTCCAGAGAGTAGCGGCATTAGACTCTCTTGAAATTACCCTATCAATGGCGGAATCTTTTGACAGAGATCCCAGCTGCCTGGCTTCACCACCTTCCAATTCAATTGTTTCTGCCCCATTGTCCCAACATCGCAGCAGCCAGGTTAAAATATTCTCGCCTTCACGACGACTGAAGTCTTTTCGCAGATCTCTCAGCTCACCTGGAGAAAAGGACCGAGTGGTGGTCACTTCATCTCCACCCTGTCCTGATGATGATGCCCCTTGGGTTGATGTTGGCCCTGTGCCATCACCTGCTGCACGGGTGGTCTTTCTAGTGACTTTCTTACAACCAGCAACTGATGCTGATATGGGTTCACCATCATCTGATTCATTTTCAGAGTCTGAATGACTGTCACAGTGATTGCCGTGGTTACAGCAGCAACAGTGCCCAGTGTGTGAAGACGGGGGGGCTGCCTTGTCAGCCTTTGAGGCTGGAGAGGTAACGTTATCTGCAGCGACCTTGGCAGAGGAGCTCTGCGGAGGAGCTGTAGCTTCAGCCTCTGAAGCCACGGTTGGGGGGGCAGTGGCTGCAGCAGCAGCTTTGGCTGTTTTGCCTTTTCTCGAGCGGCCAGGAGTGCTTTTTGCTAAAGCTTCCGAAGGCGCACCGCAAATCTCAGGACTAAAAAGAGACACAAACCTCCTATTGAACCTCATTTCTCTTAACAGTAACACAAACTGACACACATTCAGCAAACCAGATAACACCATCACAGTTCTATCAAAGCTCCAAGGGTATTCAAAGTTCTCTAAAACATTTGCAAACTGTCCTAGCGAAAACAAAAAAGTATTGTTAGTCAGCCTTTCTAAAGATTCGCTTGACCAATTAGCAAATATAGAGCCATTCTGCTCTTTAATCTCTCCTGGAGGTTTTTCAAGGTAAAGCAGAAGCGAGTAGAAATTCATTAGCGGCTGCAGTATAATGAAATAAACCAGTGCCATACCACACAGAATCATCATGACCGCTGTCCAGTTTCTTGTTGTTATATAATGAATACTTCGATTCAGAAAGAAACACCAACACAGATATGGGATCAGTAAGCACAATGTAGAAAATAACTGATACAACTTATGCCACAACATCTTTAAGTCAATGTAATTCACTTTGCCTTAATACCACTAAAAAATATCCGAAGCAAACAGACGCGCGGGTATCACAACTCTGAGTTGGCACCATGCCAAGAAAATTGAAAGGTACGTCAGAGCAGTAGAAAAGCCAAAAATCTCCAAATTTACCCCTTTCTCTTGCCCCACGTTGGGCGCCAATTATCTGTCGAGGGTTAAGTTTGCGGGGTGACAGTCAAACCCTGGCAGATGTATTGTCAACCTCCTCTCCCCCCCACTTCCCCCTTTTTCCCCTCCCTCTCCCCCCTTCCCACTCAGGACAGGCGATCGGGAGGGAAAGAAGGACAGAGAGAAGAGAGTTGGAAAAGTTAAAGATGTTTTGCTAATGCTACTAATAAGAATAGAGAAAATAATACAAAATATACAAAACCAATCTTGTAAGTCTCAGCAACTGCAGAGCCAGCACCCAAAGTCCTGGATTAGACTTTGTAGCCAACCGGAGCTGGATTCAGTCTCTCACTGGCCTCAGTTCGCAGGGACGACCAGCAAGGTCCTCTCCTAATGTCAGCCATGAGGAAAAAGGGAAAAAGGGCAAAGGGACGAGATCCTCGTGATCTCCCACTTTTATATGAAGTATTCACGTGAATGGAATGTTATACACCGTTGGTCAGTCTCTCGATCACCAGTTTCTCGTTGCCCCTCTCGCGAGATGTCCATCCGTGCTTATCAATAAGTTTGCATTCCCTTGCTAGGTTTAACCAAAACATGTGTCGGGTTCTCCAGGAAAATGCAGCTAATATGAAGACTTTAGCTGACAGGCAAAAATTCACTAAAAGAGAAACTTGTTTTTGACAAAACCAGGACAGAAGTACAGGGGAAGACCGATATTTCTTCTTCTACCCTTAGTACACTTCCCCATAATTCACTTTTTGACCTTTTATTTTTTTTAATTAATACGTTAAAAAGAACAAACCACACTCAAACCCACACAAACAAACAAACAAAAAACAATAACTAAACAAAAATCTCCAATCAAACAATCAAAGAAAGAAAACAGGGGAACAAATACCCCACAAAACCAAAGCAAAACCAACCAACCAACCAACCAAACCCAACAAAACAAAAACCAAAATCAAAAACAAAACAGCAGGAACAACAACAACAAAACAAAGCAGAAACAAAACAACAACGCAAAGGTGCACCTTTCCAAGCAGACATCAGTCATCAGCTGTCTCATCATTAACAGCCAGTGCCAGTTTAGGGGCCCCAGTGTACCTGAGGTGCTGGCCTGGGATTGGCATCTATCACACAGGACCTGGGGAGACCAGAGCACCTTGCAGTGCAGGTGGAGCCTGGGCAGGGGTTCCTGGGGCACCTACACTGGCACCAGGTGTTTGTGTCTCTGGAGCTGAAGACATCTGTGCCTTAAATCCATGCCCAGTTCTGGAAAACTCTTTCCTTTTCAAAGAAAAGAAAGCCCCCGTAAAGAAAAATAAAGAGAAGTATGTTGACACCTTCCTTTGCTTTGGATCTTTGCCTTCAGTTCTTCTTATTTTAATTTTCATTGACATTAACTGACATCTGATGGGCCTGCAGGCATGAAGCCAAGATCATTTTGTGTCTTACATAGCGCCCCATGCCCTCTCAACCTTCCCTGCCCAGGACTCCTCACCCTTTGCCCAGAGCGAGTCACACTGAGGTGTTGGCTGGTTCCCTGGCTGAGATGTTGGTTTAGATGGTCACCTACAGCACAGGTGGATCCTGCCCCAGAATCGTCTGCTCTGCTCCAGTTAGAAACAGAGCCCAACATCACCATGGGATCATAAGAGAACTGAGGTTGAAGGGACCTCAGGAGTCTGCAGTCCAACCTGTCAGAAACTGGGTCACACCAAGGTGTTCAAGCCTTGATTCAATTCGAGTTTTAGCAGGACTAGAGGAGTGATCATCCCTTTGTACTGGGCACTGGTGAGGCTGCACCTTGAATCCTGGGGTCAGTTTTAGGCCCCTCAGGACAAGGAAGACATTGAGGTGCTGGAGAGAGTTCAGAGGAGCGTGACAAGGGTGGTGAAGGGTCTGGAGCACCAGTGTTATGAGGAACGGTTTAGGGAGCTGAGGCTGTTCAGCCTTGAGAAAAGGAGGCTTATTGCTGTCTACAGCTACCTGAAAGGAGGTTTTATCATGGTGGGTGTCAAAGGCTTTACTGCAGTCTAAGGACACAACACCCACAGCCTTTGTGGCGGATTCACTCCCCACGACAGACTTTCCCTCATCTGCTCAGCCGGTCACCTTGTCATAGAAGGAGATCAGGCTGGTCAAGCAGGACCTGCCTTTCACAAAGCCATGCTGACTGGGCCCGATTGCTCGTCTCGTATGGGTGACCTCACAGTCCTTTCCCAGCCATGTTCCTGCTGTTGGCCTATCCCCTGCAGAGGCAGAAGTGACCTCACAGTGCCCTGCACAGCCATTGGCTTCCTACTGGACTACGAGCTCCTGAGACACAAGTGACCACATGGCATCGTACCCAGCCATCACCCTCCTTGTGGTCCAGTGTGTGAGCAGATCAAACTCAGCTGCTTTCATCAAATGTATCCAATAGATTTCCTATCAAGGGTTTGAGTGGAGAAACGTTCCTCAGAGGAGCTGCTGTATTTACACTGCTTCTGACTCTGTTTTTTTCTTCATCTTCCTTTGTCTCTTCTGACGTGAAAGAGCTCTCCAAGGAAAAGATTAATGGAATCCTACAATAGCGCAGGTTGGAAGAGACCCCTGAACACCATCTCTGTCCCACTGACCTTTATGGCACCCCAAGGAATAGCTGACAGCATCAGTGCTCCCTTGGGTTCATCTCACCACATGCACACATTGGACATGCACACGATGTGTATGGTTACATCTCATCTGTGCAATGAAAACATGGACTTTTGACCTATTATTTCATAGAATCACAGAATGTCCGGAGTTGGAAGGGACCCACAAAGATCATGGAGTCCAACTCCTGTCCCTGCACAGGACACCCCACAGGTCACCCCGTGTGTCTGAGGACGTTGTCCAGTCTCTTCTTGAACACTGTCAGGTTGGGGCCGTGACACCTCCCTGGGAGCCAGTTCAGTGTCCAGCACCTCTGGGTGAAGAACCTTTTCCTCATGTCCAACTGACCCTCCCCTGGCACGTCTTTCTTCCATTCCCTTGGGTTCTGTCAATGGTCACCACAGAGAAGAGATCAGTACGTTCCCTTCCTTCTCCCCTTGTGAGGAAGCTGTAGCCACCGTGAGGTCTCCTTTTAGTCTTCTCTTCAGCTCTGATGCTGAGAAACCCCTTGGTTTGCTTTCTGAAGCAGAAAGGAGAAGCCATGACCTGCAGGCAATGGGAAGGGGGATCCTGTCCCTCACACACGGCTCAGGGCTCTTCCTGGGACCATGGGATGTGGGTGTGCAAGGCCCAGGGAAGGACAACACTGGGACAACAACTTCCAGCTTCCCCATGGGGCTGCAAGGAGGCACCGAGGCCCCAGTGCCATGAGGACAACATGGCTTCTCCTGGGCCTCGGTGGCAGAGACAACTGCCATGGCCAAGGGGCAGAGACCTGGGTTCTGTGGGTCCCTTCCAGCCTTGCCAGTGCCCTTTGCCATCTCCACCACAGGCTGTTCTACACGGTCCTACCCCTGCCCCTCTTTCCCTGCAGGCTGCAGACACCCATCTCGCTTCCCCACCTGCTCTCACCCCAGCATTTCTGCACCTTCACTGCTGTGTCTGCACCCTCACTGGCTGCTCTTGGAACACAAACCATGGGCTGATCCAGCTCCCTCTGGGTGACCTCCAGCACCACAGCACTGCCCTTCCACTGACATTTCTTACTCCTCATATCCAGTCCTCACCTTCCAAGTTGCACATGTCCCTGCTGCTGTCCCATCATGTTCTCAGGCAGGATGGACATGACAACCCATCTCCAAGGCCTCTTCCTGGGTAGGGCCTGTGGGTACCTTGGTAGAGGTTCTTTCCCAGCCATGTCCCTGCTGCTGGGCTGTCACCTACAGAGACAGAACTGACCTCACTGTCCCATCACAGCCACACGATTGTGACTGGATTATGAGTGTCTGAGACCTCATAATACCACACCCATCCATCCCCTCCTGAGGACCCAGGACCTGACCAAGATTGAATCGTGCTCTACATCATCCTACACCTGCTCCTCTTTCCCTGCAGGCTGCAGACACCCATCTCACTCCCTCACCTTTGTCAAATTTGTCAAATATTTTTCCTACGAGCAATGTGAATGAAAAGCCTCCATCATCCTCAAAGGCACTGAAAGTGCACAGTGTTACATCCTGGAAGGGGAGAATAAAGATGTTCAACAGTGTTGGCCCAAGTGCTGGTCAGTGAGAGATGACACCAGTAACTGGCTGCACAGAGGACCTTGTACCACTGCTGATATTTGGGCTTGATGGTTCAGCCAACTTCCCACCCAGCATCCACTTCTTGAGCCCCATCAGCATCACTCTGGCCAGAAGGAGACCATGGCTGAGCCTTGCAAATGCCCTGTACACAACATGCCTTTCTTTTCCCTGTCCATTTGGGTTCAGCAGTCCCTTCCTTGTCCTTCACATTCCTGGAAACGGCTGCAGGAGGACGCGTCCCATCCCCTTCCCAGGGAGGGAGGTAGGGTGGCCAGCCTGTTATTCTCCCCGTTCCTATTCCTGCTCCTCTTGAAGATGGGTTTGAGATCTGCATTTCCTTAGGACCCCAGAACCATTCTGGTTTCTATGGCACTTATGAAAGCACAATGTGGAATCACAGGCAAGGGTGATGTAGCAGATTGGAGAACGATCCTGCAATGATCCTGTCCAGTGCAGCTGAGATGAATCTCACTGATCCAGTGGGATCTGTTCCTGGAGTCACACAGAGAAATATCAGGGTTCTGTCTGGCATCCATATCTGAGTTGATCTCAGGACTCCTTATGCACCCAGGGATGCTCACAGACAGAGTCTGTCCCTTTTACACACAGAGGCAGGAGTCACAGTGTCCTTCTGGTTTCCTGTGGCCACTCCCAAAGGATGGGAGACACCTCACCCCTCTGCTGTGTCACCTGCTCTGGACTCATCTGAGATGTCCCACGTCATGGGGAATGGACACGGGGACCTCAGTCAAAGGAAGCACAACCCAGTTCTGCATTCAGGTGATTTCCCATAGGTTGCTCCTCCCAATATGAAGTGAGCTCAAGACCTCGTGTGTTCCACAGACCTTCACAGAATGGAAAAGGAGTAGTTGATGGTGTTTGTGCTCACTCACGTTCATGTCACCTCACATACATGATGTGGATACTCACATCTCATCTGTCCAAAGCAAACATGGACTGCTGAACCACTCATTGAGTGTCTACCCTTGGAGGGAAGAACAGCCTCTTTGGGTGAGAGCGCAGGGCTGGAAATGGTGGTTGTGAGTGGCCAGTGCATGGTGATTGACCTGAGGCACCTTCTGAAGGGGTGCACAGGGGCACAACCCAGCCCCTGTTCTGCTGGTCCTGCAGGTCTCTGGCAGGAGGCCTGGCTGTGAGAGCACACTGCTGTGTGCCATCCCTGCACACACACACTGTTCAGCTGTACCCTGGTGTTGCATCTGTGGCCACTTTCTTGAAAATGTTATTGAGAAAAACATCGTAAGAAGATCTAAACCTTCATCCCTGCCCTGAGGAGATCACCTTTCTATCTGGAAAGGCTGTTCTGAGGCCAGCTCTGTCACAGCAGTGCCCATTGCATGTCCCTGCTTTATTTTCTGGACAGGGACCAAGCTGCCAGAGCACTCAGGCCTTGCACCAACACAAGGGATGAGAAGGAGAGTGTGGGAGTGGAACCAGAACAGCTCTGGAAGAACAAGCGCTGGTGCTCCCTGGCAGTGCTGCCAGGCTGGACTCTGTTCCCCTCCACCAATGCAAACAGAAACTCCCTGTGTCTCCAAAAAGGACTTCAAAGAAGATCTCAGGAGAAAAACAAACCTAGACAGAACACTGTAGTTCCCTTTATTTATTTTTTAAACACAGGCAAAATGGCTTCTCATTTACATAAAAATTGGTCAGAAAAAAAGGTAGACAGTGAATTAGGAAAGGGATGACAACATTATCACAAAACATGACAAGAACAACAAGAGAACAAGAATGGCTGAGCCTGCAGTGAGTTAAACTATAACTGCTATGGAGAAAATGAGAGTTTGTTGCTGTTTGTTATTGAAAACATCCAGTTATCAGTTTCCACATGGAACCCTGGAGTTCCTTGTTCCTCATGCTGTAGATGAGGGGGTTCACTGCTGGAGGTATCAGCGAGTACAGAACAGACACCACCAGGTCCAAGGATTGGGAAGAGATGGAGGGGGGCTTCAGATAGGCAAAAATGCCAGTGCTGGCAAACAGAGAGATGACAGCCAGGTGAGGGAGGCAGGTGGAAAAGGCTTTGTGCCGTCCCTGCTCAGAAGGGATCCTCAGCACGGCCCTGAAGATCTGCACATAGGACACCACAATGAACACAAAACATCCCACAAAAAAAGAAGCACAAAACATGAGAAGCCAAATTTTCCTGAGGTAGGAGTGTGAGCAGGAGAGCTTGAGGATCTGGGGGATTTCACAGAAGAACTGGCCCAGGGCATTGCCCTTGCACAGGGGCAGTGAAAATGTATTGGCCGTGTGCAGCAGAGCATTGAGAAACCCAGTGGCCCAGGCAGCTGCTGCCATGTGGACACAAGCTCTGCTGCCCAGGAGGGTCCCGTAGTGCAGGGGTTTGCAGATGGCAACGTAGCGGTCGTAGGACATGATGGTGAGCATAGAGTACTCTGCTATTATCAGGAACACAAATGAAAAGAGCTGTGCAGCACATCCTAAAAAGGATATGGTCCTGGTGTCCCAGAGGGAATTGGCCATGGATTTGGGGACAGTGGTGGAGATGAACCCCAGGTCGAGGAGGGCGAGGTTGAGCAGGAAGAAGTACATGGGGGTGTGGAGGTGCTGGTCCCAGGCTATGGTGGTGATGATGAGGCCGTTGCCCAGGAGGGCAGCCAGGTAGATGCCCAGGAAGAGCCAGAAGTGCAAGAGCTGCAGCTCCCGTGTGTCTGTGAACGCCAGGAGGAGGAACTGGGTGAAGGAGCTGCTGTTGGACATTTGCTGCCTGTGGGCATGAGGACCTGTGCAAGGAGGAAAAGCCAGTGACAAGTTAGGGGAGACTTCTCTGAGGAAAATGAACAGACTGTTTCTCATGGAAAACCCCCTCCCTGATGGAGGGACGTTTCCGTTCATTCTCTCTTTCTACCAAGTGAGAAAAACAGCTCATCACAGTTTAAAATGCAGCTTGGGAATGCAGTTTCCATGAACACAGCTCTGGGACAATATCCACTGAATAGGTGTCAGGACAAAAACTGACCCACACTCCCACCCCAACCCCAGAGAGCAAGAGCTCCAGGAACAGGTGGAGAAACAGGAAAGAACACTGCAGTGCTTCTGAGAAATAAAGCAAGGACAGAAAGGCAGACAGGCATGCTGTGGAACCTTCTCCTTACCCGACTGTGCTGCTGCCACTCATGAAATGACACTGTAGAGCAAGTACTTTTAGCACCTTTTTTGTGCACCACGTTCCAGGAACCCTTCCCCTGGAGGTCCAGCTGCTGAGGTGGAGACTCGTGACCTGGACCCCATTGCTTCGGGGCAGAGGCTCTGATGGAGAGGAGAGGAGACCAGGGGTTGCACTGGGAAATGTGTCTGCGCTGCAGGGGATGTGAGAGAGGTTCCTAAATCCTGTCCCCAGCATTTCTGGTAGCAGTTAACTCTTCCTGCCCATGTCTGTGCTCCTGCAGCTGTGTCTCTGTCCCTGGGTCTGCTCCCTGTCAGTGTCACAGACCCCGTCCCACCCGCTGTGTGCTCAGCTCTGTCCTGCTCACACCTCCTGGCACTGCCCAGGGGCAGCTCTGTGTCTGCAGGGGCTCAGGAGCAGCTCAGACAAGTCCTAACGAGAACTGGGGTCTCAGTGTCTTCTCCAAAGAGAGAAATAAATCCCCATCTCCCACTGCACACCCAGACAACCAAGAGTGGAAAACTGAAAGCACAGACTCCTTCCCTTGCAGCTGTTCCTGTCTTGATGTCGTTGTTCAGAAGGACCCTCTGCCATGTCTGTGGAGTTGATCTGGAGCTCTGAGCAGCCCTGACCCACACAGCACCCTTCAACCCCACAAGCTCCCTGCCTGCCCTGCCGGGGGTCGCTCCTTCCACCCACAGCTGCTGCCATGGGATCTCCCCAGGCAGGCTGAGCGCTGACCCTGGCAGGCGGCAGAGTCCCTGCCCCGGCACAGCCCTGGGGTGCAGGGACCCTGCTCTGCAGGACAGCACTGGGCACCCCTGGGGGCTCACCCGGCTTCACAGCTGTTCAAAATTGAGGTGCAAGATCCCCCACCTTACAGATCCCACCAGCTGTGCCTGTGCCAGTTTTAGGAGATGCCTCCAGGAGCTACAGCTGCATTGCCCTGCACCCAGAGACTTACCATGGCAAGGGCTGCAAAGGTTTCTCCTCCAGTGAGCTCTCAGTCATCCTCCCAGTCCTGACCACCTTTAATCTCTCTCTGCCTTGCTCGTCTCCCTGAGATCCCCAGGCAGAGCCCTCAGCCCTGCTGCGTGTGCAGAGGAGCTGCTCCTGGGCAGAGCTGTCTCTCTGCAGCGCTGCCGCTTGCCAGGAGCTCCCTCTGTCCCAGGAGCCCAACCCAGCTCAGCAGCACAGGAGCAGCCCAAGGCAGTTTAATGACCCCTCTGGTGGCTTTGGTGTAGAGTCCATGAACATCAGACCTTGAGGGGAAGAAGAAGAAACTTCTCAAGAAATCAAAGTCAGATTCAAACTCCATAGTTTCTGGTATTGTTAATGGGTCTCACTGAGGGACACTACTGAGCAACGGTCTCCAGGATCTGGTTAGAGTAGAAAACCGGAGGCAGTGATGACAGTTCAGGAAAAGCAAAGTAAAGGTCTCTCTGATGCTGAGTAAACCTGGATGTCTTTCATTAACCAAAGGTCAAGCCCTGACCCCCAGCCCTGGGAAGGCAGATCCTGTCCCTCACACGTTGCCCAGGGCCCTTCCTGGACAGTGTGATGTGGGGCTGTGCAAGGCCAAGGGCAGGACGATGGTCCCACACCTCCCAGGTTCCTGGCTGGGGACAAGGAGGGTTTTGGAGCTCATTGACAACGTCTTCCTGACATGGGTGACTCAGGAGTCAGTGAGGTGAGGTGCCCAGCCACTCTCACTCCCAGTTCCAAGACTTAGCCATGTACATCCAGTTGGATGTTACAAATTACTTGACCGTGGAGAAGAAATGGAAAACATCTTCTGTCAGCAACCTTAGGATGTCTCCAGTCAATGAGCAGGTTCCTATGGAGAACTGTAATTACCCTGACACTCACTGGCCAGGAGGTGATCTTGGGCCAACTTCTTAACATGTCTGCCTGGTGGGCCAATAGGGGTGATGTTCACCTGGATCTATTCCTGATCAAGAAGGAAGAGCTGGTGAGGGATGTGAACGTCAGTGTCCACCTTGGTTGTTGTGACCAGGAAACAGTGGGGTCCCAGGCACCAGAGGGGAGGGAGGAAGGCCAGCAGCAGAGCACAGGCTGGTGGGCTGCAGAGAAGACTTTGACGTACTGGAGGATGGCAGATGAGGTGGTTACGTGGAAGCAGGCCTGAAAGGTGAAGAAGCTTAGGAAACCAGAGCAGCCTTACAGGACAGGCTGCTCCAAGCACAAGAATGATCCCGCTGAGCACCCATGAAAAGAAGCATTTATCTTGTGAGGCTGCTCATCTAAACTGATGGAGCTCCAGGACAAAAAGGCAGCACACAGGAGGTGGAAGCAGGGGAAGCTGCAGAGGAGGAATTCAGAAACCTTGTCCATCGATGTAAAGATGATGCCAAAGCTGATCTGAACTTCATAGCTGCAGGGGAGAATGAAGGCAGCAAGACGAGCTTACACAGTTTCCTTAAAATAAGAAACCAGGCATATGTGGGCCTCCTGCTGAACTTTGCAAGAGTAGAATCAGACAGGACTGAGGTTCTTCATGGCTTCTTTGCCCCCATCTTCACCAGCAAGGTCTCCTGGGAGTTCATTCCTAAACTCAGGAGTCTGGAGAAAACCCAGCAATGGATGGGGCTCAAGTCAGGGTGACCTGAGGCAACTCAGATACTCAGACACCATTACAGAAAATGAAAACTGAGCATGGAAGGAAATAGAAGAAATTTAGCTTTATTGCTATTTATTATGGAAATGCTCTCTGTTTGACTATTTCTGAAATCTCCCTAATCATCAACAACAGACTTGAAGCCTTTAGGAAAAAGATGCACAGAGCCTTGCCTTGTAAGAGCATTTCAGATGTTAATGAGCCCTCTGCTGCCATGATCCTGAACTGCAGATGCTGAAACAATGAACAAACCTCTAATGAAGTGAAAGGCAGAAGCAAACCCCAAGTTTCTGAGGGTGTGTGGGACCCCATGAAGGGCCATCACTGACACAGCTGTGAAGGAAACAACCAGTGCAGGTCCCTGTCCGTGAGGGCCGGTGAAGGAAAGACTTGGAGACACTGGTTAAAGGTGGTGAGGGCCATGGGGAAGTGGCTCTGATGCCATGTGAGCCCTTGATGCTTGTTCATCATCACAATGGGTGAGCCCTGACCCCTGGGACCTGGTAGATTTTTCTCAAATGTTTTACAAGGCTTCTCCTGTGGTCACTGTGAGTGTTTCATGCTTTGGGGGTGGGTTTTATGTCAAGTGCTGTCGCTTTAACTGCAAGGCTCTGGTTTTCTGTGGAGCTGCAAACGCCTGTGAGTTCTTCACAACTCACCCAGCTTCTTTCATACACCTGGCAATGGTCACCAATCACCTCAATGTCCCAGTCCCAAACTTGCTTGAATCCTCTATTTGGATCCATACCCATCACTCCAGGAGGTTCATGCATCCACCAGGCTCATGGATGATTCCTGAGGACCATCCAAGTGTGGGCAGTGTAAGAGAGGAGCAGAGCAGGGTCAGCTCATGGGCCATGACTGAGCACAAACACCCCAGCAGCAGCCATTCCCCATCTCCCAGACACAGCCATGCCCACAGGATGGAAATGACACTGCCATACATGATTAGCCCAAGAGAGGGCTTTCTTCCTTCCATATTCCCAGGAAAATCTTCCTCCTGTTCCTCCTCCACCTGCAGACATCAACTGCTTTCCATTTCTGGGCTCAGACATGGCTGGAAGGGTTCACAAAAGCCAACAGCCATCTCATTGCTTCTCCCTGACATGCCCTGACCCTCTCCCACACCTACACATGGCCAATCACGGCTGCTCAGGGCCTCCCGCTCTTCAGAAGAGGCCTTGAGCTTCTTGGTTCTTCCTGGTGCTTATTATAAACTTCCTCGCTCTCTCCAGAGTTCATGGTGAGCTTTCTTGTACACAACAGCCCCTTTATGACGATGTCTTACTAAATGGTTGTCTCTTTATGATCATTTGTGCAGAAATGGCAGTCACAGGACAGCACTCAATGTGTCAAAACTGATGCCGAGGGAAATGCTGTAAAGAATTGATGAGTTACCCCTGTGTCTGTGTCTCTCCTGGAAGGAGTCTGTCCCGAGAAGGGGATCCAGCCTCTGCCACTCTCTGCAGAGGCACATGAGCAGTGTCCGTGCACCTGGGGACACAAAGGGTGACGTTTGCCAGACCACCCCTCATCTGAACCACTTAGATGTGTGCTTGTGGATGAGGTTTGAAGCCTTATAGTGCCAATACCTATTTAATTGTTATTGCCAGAGGGGTTTCCACAGATGCAGGGTACAATTTTACAGATATTTAAATATAAGCGTATTAAACTCTTTTTTTTTTTCTTTAAAAACTGACATTCCTAGACAAATACACAAACACTTGAAGGATTATCGATGCCTTTTAACATGATTATCCACAGAAGACCACCAGCTTTGCATCTCAGGAAAAGGAATCCCAGAGTTCAAGGGCAGGATGGTTTGGGCTCTGTCCTGGGATCTGGAAACTGAAACGTGCTCCCATCTCCCAACCCCCTGCCCTCCTCAGTGAGGGTGTGAGACATTCTGCCAGCGAGGGCTGAACTCACAGTCATGACCAGTATCTTATGTCCAACTGCAGCCAATGGTGTCCTGCCAGCTCAGGAGTGGAGATTCCATTGCTGGAGGTATTTAAAAGACATGGAGATGTGGCACTTAGGGATATGGTTTCGTGGTGGAGTTGCCAGTGTTTGATTTACAGTTGGACTGCATGTTCTTAAGGGTCTTTTCCAACCTAAATGATTCTATGATTCTATGATTTGGGTTGAAACCATTTCAATTCCATCACCTCCAGCTTCCCTCAGAGGCTGCTGTTGTGTGGCACAACTGTCCTGGCTCTCCAGGCAGGTTGGGCACCGGTTTGGTGCCTGCATTGGCAGTTTTCCCCTTCCTGGGGTAAAAGGCTGTTGAGGAGAGACAGCTGTAGAGATTTGGGTCACAGGGGTTTGGAGCAATCCTTTCAAAATCTGACCAGGCTGAGCTTTGGTACAAAGGCACAAAGGACGCCAGTATCTTTATGTGGTGTGCACTGACACACACTGTCACCTGCATTTCCAGTCTGCAGTCCCAACTGTGCAGCAGAGTCTGGAGTTCTGAGCTCCCTTCATCTGCCCTGTGTGACACGTGTAAAATGGAACTACCCCAGTCAAATGGCTGGTTTTGATTCTCCTCACAGCCTAAAGCACCACGTGGGTCAGGAGACAAGTCACCCATCGAGGACTCATATGCTCTGCCCTTACAGTTCAGGTGTTCCCTGGAATCTCGGCAGACATGTCACGCTGATATCTGAGTTCAAGGAGCTGGTCAAGAGCCTCGTGTCCATTTCTGTAATGGTGGCTTTGCTGTCTGGCTGATGTGCAGACTCTGTACATGGATGCTGACAACTCCTGAACAACCTGCCCTGAAAGGGTTAGCAATATGGGCAGTTCTTTCTGCAAGGGAATTAGGACAGCAAAAAAGACCCTGGTTTGGGGCAAAGGAAAAGTGATGCAAAAGTTGTGGTCAGGGCTGTTTAAGGAACTTGTAAAGCAGCCCTGCATCTCATGTGAATTATTCCTCTGGTCAGGGAGCACCTGAAAGCTTTATCTAAACTGAAAACATGAAGGGGATGAAAGGACAGCGTCATTCAGGCTCAATGTGATGACAGGAAATGTCTTGAACAACCTCCCGCTCAAAGCAGGGTCAGACCAGATTACTCAGGGCTTGATCCAAACACATCTTGGTCACTTTCTGGGACAGAGTGAGTGCCCACTCCTGGGAAACAGCTTCCAGTGCTTGACTGTCCTCAGGACTGGAAAGTTTCTCCCTTTCTACAGCACCTTTCCAAGCCCAACCATCCAGATTGCTTTTTACCCATCTACTTGCACACTGACACAGACCATAATATCCTACCTTGAACACAGTAATGTTGTGGGGGATGACACCGAATGCCTTGCTGACTTCCAAGTATCAGACCACCACTGCTCTGCCCACATCCAAACCCTGTCCTTTCCTCACAGAAAACAAAGAGGATGGACAGGCACAACCTGCCCTGGGTAAACCCCGTCACCTTCTCTTCCAGACACCCAGAAATGGGGTCCCAGTGGACATGTTCTGGGGCACAGCCCTTAGTTCCCCTGCTCACCCATTGGCCATTTTGAAAAGTGCACACACTGTGTGAGAGCTGTCAGTGGTCAGGGAGTCCCCCCAGTCTCCATGAGCTTTCCAAGATGGTGGAGAGTGGCCTCCCTGTGACATCGTCCTGCTGTCTCAGCTCCTGGGATGCTGCCCCTGCTGTCCCATAGACTGGAGAGGGTTGTGTTAGTTCCAGTGACCCCTGACTTGATCCTCATCCACTGCTGGTTGTTCTCCACATTCCTGTCTCCAGTCACAGAGGCTTGGGAGGCAGAAATTTTTCAGAAGAAAGATTCTTCCTATGAGAGTGCTGCTAGGAAATGTATTTTGCTGAGTAACTGGACACGATTATGTATTTTCCTATATATTTGCCAACACATATATATATATTTGTTTTTCCTTATGATCACATACAAACACAGATAACATGGATCTGTTGAGATCACTGTCAACATGGCCATCTAAACAGAGAACAGTTCAATTAACCTTTTTATCCTTCTTTCCTCCATCAGGCAAGAGTGGCCAACAGCTTCCAGCATGACTCACTCTGTGCCAAGGGTAAAAAGTGGCACTGACAGTCCATGGCAGTGGATTGTTTGGTGCCTTCGACTCTGTGCAAGACACAAGGATTATTTTTCTTTACGCTGGAAGCTTTGGTAGGAGAGAAATCTAGAGAACATTTTTTTTAAAAATGAAGGGAAAAAGAAACCAATTGAAAGATGTAGATGAAGGAAATGTGTTTTGTAACTTTAAACATCAAAAGTTGTTGGTGTTGTAATTCTCCTCTCTTTGTTTTGAATACCTTAAATAGAAGTGTTTTCCCATGAGATCAAAATGAGACTTTTCAGTCTTCTGATGACTTTTCAGGCTTCTGATCCTCCACTAGTTTTGCCTTCTCAGCACTCTGTTATCTGTGCATCTGATCTCCCTCATCCTCCATGTATTTCCTCCTGCCCTAACTAAACTGACCATGTCTGAAATCCCATTTCCAGCAGCTGATCTGCACACAAGCACTTGCGATTGCTCTCTGGGTTTCCCTTCCTCTTACTGTTTGATCACTCAGACACTTGTCGACAATACAGTTGCTGCTTTCAGCTTCAAGGAGTTAAAGGCTTCCTTGTCATTCAGTAGTCTGTCTAATTCTGTCTTTAGCCAATTCTTTTATTGTGCTTATTTCATAATTTTCTTTCTGTCTACAACATTTCTTGCATGTTTCTGCCTTGGAGAAGGTGACCCTCAGTGGTGGCAGTTTGTCCCTGATGTACAGTTGAGGAATGTGGGTTTTTTTAACCATTACTCTTATCAGTGTTATTTCGATTGTTCAAAGGTAAAGCAAAGTCCCTGTTTGCTGTGTGCAGCCAGCTCTTCTCCACACTGAAAAGTAATAAAATACACCCTATACAATAGAAAGACATTTTTATCAGAAGCTTTTTGAACTCTTTCTCCATAATTACAACAGGAGTACTCTTTAATTCACTCTACAAGAGTAGAAGACAATTACAGGTAGAGACATGACTTGTTAGAGCTTTCTTCATTGTAATGAGCCCCATGGTGCATTTGGTGCTGAGTCCTGGAACATTACTCAGGTGCTGAGAGGACATTGCACAAACCTTTCCAGAAGTCAAAGCCAGAAGAAAACAGTACTAAGTACCTTGAAGTATTAATGAGTTCCACTGAGGGCAAGTACCAGCAAAGCCTCCCCAGGGACTCGTTAGAGCAGAGGATTGGAGGCCATGGTGGCAGATAAACAAAGGGAAATGTGCAGGCAGCTGAGGTGCTGAGATCACCCTGGTTTAGCTGGGTGAAGCAGAGAGGCCAAGGCCTGACCCCCAGCCCCTGGGAAGGCAGATCCTGTCCCTCACACAGTGCTCAGGGCTCTTCCTGGGCCAGGGGGAAGTCGGCTGTGTGATGCTGAGTGAAGGACAATAGTGTGACAGTTCCCAGCCTTACTGGGGGTGTGCAAGGAGGCCATGAGGTGCTCCAGTGCCTGAGGACAACATGTCTCCTCATAGGCCTTGGTGGCAGAGGCGATGGCCATAGCCAAGGGGACAAAGACTTGGGTTCTCTTGGTGACATCCAGCCTTGCCAGTGCCCTTTGCCATCTCCACCACAGGTTGTCCTACACTGTCCCACAGCTGCTTCTGTTTCCCTGCAGGCTGTAGACACCCATCTCGCTTCCTCCCCTTGCTCTCACCCTGGTATTTCCATACATTGACTGGCGTGCCTCCACTCTTATGCTCTGTTCCTTGAAACACAAGGAGATGGACTGATCTCGTGCTCCTTCTGGATGATTTCTTGTGCCACAGCACTGCCCTTTGAGGGACATTTCTTCTTCCTCATGTCCAGTCTCCACGTTCCAAGCTGTGCTGTGTGGCAGTGTTTCTCTGCTGTAGAAAGGAGGATCCTGAAAACTACTGACCTGTCAGCCTCTTACCTGTGCCTGGGAAGATCATGGCACAGATCCTCCTAGAAGCTGTGCTAAGGCACAAGGAGGACAGGGAGGTGATTTGAGATGGCCAGCAGGGCTCCACCAAGGGCAAGTCCTGCCTGACTAATCCAGTGGCCTTCTACAATAGAGTAACTACATCACTGGACAAAGGGCGGGCTATGGATGTCATCTATCTGGACTTTTGTAAAGCCTTTGACATGGTCCCTCACAACACCCTTCTCTCTGAATTGCAGAGATACAGATTCGATGACTGGACTGTTTAGTATGTGAGGAACTGGCTCAATGGTTGCACCCAGAGAGTGGTGGTCAATGGCACAATGTCTGGATGGACACTGGAGACAAGTGGTGTCCCTCAGGGGTCCATACTGGGATCAGTACTGTTTAATATCTTCATCAATGACATAGTGGGATCAGGTGCACCCTCAGCAAGTTTGTAGATGACACCAAACTGAGTGGTGTTGCTGACACACCTGAGGGACAGTAGGGCATTCAGAGGGACCTGGATAAGCTTAAGACCTGGATCCATGTGAATCTTCTGAGGTTGAACAGGACCAAACGCAAGGTCCTGCACCTGGGTTGGGGCAATCCCGGATATAAGTACAGGCTGGAGGATGAAGGGATTGAGAGCAGGCCTAACGAGAAGGACTTGGGAGAACTGGTGGGTGAAAGACTGGACAGGAATCAGCAATGTGCGCTTGCAGCCCAGAAAGTCAAACATATCTTGGGCTGCATCCAAAGGAGCATTACCAGCAGGTCAAGGGAGGGGATTCTGCCCCTCTGCCCCACTCTGGTGAGACCACACCTGGAGTCCTGCATCCAGCTCTGGAGCCCTCAGTACAGGAAAGACATAGACCTGTTAGAGAGGGTCCAGAGCAGGGTCACCTAGATGATCAGAGGGATGGAACAGCTCTGCTGAGAGGACAGGCTGGGAGAGTTGGGGTTGTTAAGCCTGGAAAAGCGAAGGCTCCAGGGAGACCTTATTGCCACATTTCTGTACTGAAAAGAAAAGATGGGGACAAACTTTTTAGCAGGGACTGGCCCCAATACTGAGCTCTGGGAACACCACTTCTGACTGGCCATCAACTGGATTTGGCTTCGTTCACCACAACTCTTTGAGCCTGGTCCTCCAGCCAGTTCTTTACCCATCGCAGATACACCATCCAGGCCATGAGCTGCAGCTTCTCCAGGAGATGCTGTGGGATACGGTGTCAAAGGCTTTACTGCAGTCTAAGGACACAACACCCACAGCCTGTGTGGCGGATTCACTCCCCACGACAGACTTTCCCTCATCTGCTCAGCTGGTCACCTTGTCACAGAAGGACATCAGGCTGGTCAAGCAGGACCTGCCTTTCACAAAGCCATGCTGATTGGGCCCGATTGCTCGTCTGGTATGTGTGACCTCACAGTCCTTTCCCAGCCATGTTCCTGCTGTTGGCCTATCCCCTGCAGATGCAGAAGTGACCTCACAGTCCCCTCCACAGCCCTTGGCTTCCTGCTGGACTATGAGCTCCTGAGACACAAGTGACCACATGGCATCGTACCCAGCCATCACCCTCCTTGTGGTCCAGTGTGTGAGCAGATCAAACTGAGCTGCTTTCATCAAATGTATCCAATAGATTTCCTATCAAGGGTTTGAGTGGAGAAACGTTCCTCAGAGGAGCTGCTGTGTTTACTCTGGGGCATTTTACATCTCTGCTTCTTATTCTGATTTTTTTTATTTCTTCTTCCTCTGTCTATTCTGACATGAAACAGCTCTCCAAGGAAAAGATTCATGGAATCCTACAATAATGCAGGTTGGAAGAGACCCCTGAACACCATCTCAGTCCCACTGATATTTATGGCACCTCAAGGAATAGCTGATAGCATCTGTGCTCCCTTGGGTTCTTCTCACCATGTGCACACAGTGGACATGCACATGATGTGTATGGTTACAACTCATCTGTACAATGAAAACATGGACTTTTGACCTCGTATTTCATAAAACTGTAGAATGTCCAGAGCTGGAAAGACCCACGAGGATCATCGAATCCAACTCCTGTCCGTGCACAGGACACCCCACAGGTCACACTGTGTGTCTGAGGACGTTGTCCAGTATCTTCTTGAACACTGTCAGGCTGGGGCCGTGACACCTCCCTGGGAGCCTGTTCAGTGTCCAACACCTCTGGGTGAAGAACCTTTTCCTCATGTCCAACCGAAACCTCCCATGGCACATCTTTCTTCCATTCCCTTGGGTTCTGTCAATGGTCACCACAGAGAAGAGATCAGTACCTACCCTTCCTTCTCCCCTTGTGAGGAAGCTGTAGCCACCATGAGGTCTCCTTTCAGTCTTTTCTTCAGCTCTGATGCTGAGAAACCCCTTGGTTTGCTTTCTGAAGCAGAAAGGAGAAGCCATGACCTGCAGGCAATGGGAAGGGGGATCCTGTCCCTCACACACGGCTCAGGGCTCTTCCTGGGACCGTGGGATGTGGGTGTGCAAGGCCCAGGGAAGGACAACACGTGGACAACAGCTTCCAGCTTCCCCATGGGGCTGCAAGGAGGCAACGAGGCCCCAGTGCCATGAGGACAACATGGCTTCTCCTGGGCCTCAGTGGCAGAGACAACTGCCATGGCCAAGGGGACAGAGACCTGGGTTCTGTGGGTCCCTTCCAGCCTTACCAGCGCCCTTTGCCGTCTCCACCACAGGCTGTTCTACACGGTCCTACCCCTGCCCCTCTTTCCCTGCAGGCTGCAGACACCCATCTCCCTTCCCCACCTGCTCTCACCCCAGCATTTCTGCACCTTCACTGCTGTGTCTGCACCCTCACTGGCTGCTCTTGGAACACAAACCATGGGCTGATCCAGCTCCCTCTGGGTGACCTCTTGCATCACAGCACTGCCCTTCCACTGACATTTCTTCCTCTGATATCCAGTCCTCACTTTCCAAACTGTACTATGTGATATTTTTTTCCCTCTTCTGCTTTTTCCCACTACAAAGGAATACGTTTACCACCTCATAAACTGCCCATCAAGCAGGGATCCCAACCTGTTAGTCTTCTTGTGGTCTTGCTCTTGACCAGAGAGAAGTAGCCTCACCATGATCTCCTAAATCCCAGGACTTCTGCTGGCCTTTCAGCTTCTCTGACAGACACCACCATGTCCCTGCTGCTGTCCCGTCATGTTCTCAGGTGGGCTGGACATGACAACTCGTCTCCAAGGCATCCTCCTGTGTAAGGTCTGTGGGTACCTTGGCAGAGGTTCTTCCCAGCCACGTCCCTGTTGCTGGGCTATCACCTCTAGAGGCAGAACTGACCCCACAGTTCCCTTCACAGCCACATGATTCTGACTGGATTGTGAGTGTCTGAGACACAACTGAACTCATAATACCATAACTATCCATCACCTTTTTATGGTCCAGGACATGATCAGATAAAAGTATGCTTGTTTTATCAAATGTATCAAATATATTCCCTACGGAGATTTGAGTGAAAAACATTCTTCAGAGGAACTGTTGTATTTCTGTTGAAAACTTTATGAACTCCTTTTTTGTCTTTTATTCTTCTTATTCTTCCTCTGCCTATTTTGTCTTCTAAATCCTCTCCAAGGGAAAGATTCATTGAATCACAGAATAACTTCAGGTTTGAAGAGAGCCCTTGTCTCACTTGTCTCACTGTCCTGCTCCAGGCAGGGTGAACCAGGTGAGGTTGTTCAAGGGTTCCTCACAACTGTGCGTCATCCACAGAGGAGCTGAAAGTGCACTCGTGACATCATACAGGGGAGAATAAAGATGTGTCACAGTGTTTGTCCAAGTGCTGGTCACTGAGAGATGACACCAGTAACTGGCTGCATGGAGGGCTTTGTACCACTGATGACATTTGGCTTGATTGTCCAGCCAACTTCCCACTCAGCTTCCATTTCTCCAGCCCAGAGTTCCCTGATCTGGCTACTAGGACACCATGGAACATCATGTCTGTGACCCTGCAAAATTCCGGGTATGGTGGCAGGTTGACCAGCCATTAATTCTCCTTCGTGCTTTTCACGCAGATGGGTTCAATATCTGCCTTTTCCAAAGACCTCAGAACCCCTCTTACCACTTTGTCACTTTTGAGAGCACAATCCAGAATCACGGGCAAGGGTGACAGAACAGACTGGAGCATTTGCAATGAGCCTGTCCAGGGCAGCTGAGATGAATCTCACTGGTCCACTGAGGTTTGTTCCTGGAGTCACACACAGAAATGCCAGCGTTCCATCAGGGATCCATGTCTGAGCTGGTCTGAGGACTCCTTATGCCCCCAGGGGTGCTCAGAGATAGAGTCTGTCCCTTTTACACACAGAGGCAGGAGTCACCGTGTCCCTCTGGCCTCCTGTTGCCACTCCCAAAGGGACAGGAGGCACCTCAGCGCTGTGGTGTGTCACCCTGCTCTGCACTGAACTCAGATGTCCCACATCATGAGGAATGGACCCGGGGAGCTCAGTTAAGGAAGCACAACCCAGTGCTGCATTCAGGTGATTTCCCATGGGGTGTTACTTCCAAAATGAAGTGACCACAGGACCTTGTGTGTGCCACAGGTCTTCATGGAACCCCAAGGAATAGTTGACAGTTTTTGTGGTCACTTGTGTTCATGTCACCTCACGTACATGATGTGCATGATCGGATCTCATCTGTACAAAGCAAACACAGACTGTTGAATACTCATTCAGTGTCCATCCATGGAGGGAAGAACAGATTCTCTGGGTGAGAGGCCAGGGCTGGAAATGGTGGTTGTGAGTGGCCAGTCCATGATGATTGACCTGAGGCTCCTTCCATGGGGTGTCCAGTGCACAGGGGCACAGCCCAGCCCCTGCTCTGCTGGTCCTGCAGGTCTCTGGCAGGAGACCTGGCTGTGAGAGGACACTGCTGTGTGCCAGCCCTGCACACACACACTGTTCAGATGTACACTCGTGTCTCATCTGTGGCCACTTTCTTGGGCATGTTCTTGACAGAAACTTCAGGAAGACCTAAGTCTTCTGACACTGGCCTAGGAAGATGACCTGTCTTTATAGAAGTACTTTTACAAAGGCCAGCTCTGTCACAGCAGTGCCCATTGCCTGTCCCTGCCTGCGCTCACAGCACTGACACACAGCAGGACGGGGACCAAGCTGCCAGAGCACTCAGGCCTTGCACCAACACAAGGGATGAGAAGGAGAGTGTGGGAGTGGAACCAGAACAGCTCTGGAAGAACAAGCGCTGGTGCTCCCTGGCAGGGCTGCCATGCTGGACATTTTTCGCCCTTCTCCCACACACAGTAACTGTCCCTGCAGCTCCAGAAAATCCTTGGAGGAACAATATCAGAGAAAAACATCACTGCAAAGCCCTTTATTTCGTTTAAGTACACAGAGAGCATGGCTCCATATTCATACAGCCAGTGGGTTGAAACGGAAAAGCAGACAGTGAGTTAGAAAGTGGTTGACAAAAATAAAAGGATTTATGAAAATATAACCACCACCACCACCACACACACACAGAGGTCTGGGCCTCTAATAAGTTCCATTAAAACTGTTATCCATTAAAGAGAGGATGCTGAACACTTTATTATTTTTGAAATGCATCCCGCCATTAGTTTCCTCAGGGCATCCTCGAGCTCCGTGTTCCTCATGCTGTAGATGAGGGGCTTCAATGTTGGAGGTACCAGCGAGTACAGAACAGACACCACCAGATCCAGGATGGGGGAGGAGATGGAGGGGGGCTTCAGGTAGGCAAATATGCCAGTGCTGACAAACAGTGAGACCACAGCCAGGTGAGGGAGGCAGGTGGAAAAGGCTTTGTGCTGTCCCTGCTCAGAGGGGATCCTCAGCACGGCCCTGAAGATCTGCACATAGGACACCACAATGAACACAAAACATCCCAAATCCTATTAATAGACTAAACACGATAAGCCCAAGTTCCCTGAGGTAGGAGTGTGAGCAGGAGAGCTTGAGGATGTGGGGGATTTCACAGAAGAACTGGCCCAGGACATTGCCCTTGCACAGGGGCAGTGAAAATGTATTGGCCGTGTGCAGCAGAGCATTGAGAAACCCAGTGGCCCAGGCAGCTGCTGCCATGTGGACACAAGCTCTGCTGCCCAGGAGGGTCCCGTAGTGCAGGGGTTTGCAGATGGCAACGTAGCGGTCGTAGGACATGATGGTGAGAAGATAAAATTCTGCTGAAATGAAAAACAAAAACAGACAGAGTTGGGTAGCACATCCTGTGTAGGAGATGGTTCTGGTGTCCCAGAGGCAATTGGCCATGGACTTGGGGACAACGGTGGACATGCAGCCGAGGTCGAGGAGGGAGAGGTTGAGGAGGAAGAAGTACATGGGAGTGTGGAGGTGCTGGTTCCAGGCTATGGTGGTGATGATGAGGCCGTTGCCCAGGAGGGCAGCCAGGTAGATGCCCAGGAAGAGCCAGAAGTGCAAGAGCTGCAGCTCCCGTGTGTCTGTGTACAGCAGGAGGAGGAACTGGGTGATGCAGCTGCTGTTGGACATTTGCTTTTCCTGAGCATTGGGGCGCTGTCATGAGAAAAAAAAATGCAGTGAAATGCCAGGGGAGAGTTCTCCGAAAAAGAAAACCAACTCCCTTAGATCCTCCCCTGTCACACACAGACACCCTTTCCTTTTTCTAGGAGAACTTTCTCTAGAACTGTGGTTGGAGCCCTGCTTGGTGCTGAAAAATGTGCAACCGAGAGCAGGGCCTGTGCCCATGGGCTCTCAGTAAGTCAGCCCAGCTATGCAGAAGAGCGGCCACGGGAACGGTGGGGAATGTCCTGGTTCTGCTGATACAGAAGGGCTGTCAGCACTTGCTTTCCCAGTGATAAGGAACAGAGATGGTGAAGGCAGTTTAAGAGTTCCAGGATTCTTTACATCTCCCCACATATTCACTTCAGAGTATTGTTGGGTGTCAGAAACCCTCAGCATTTCTGCTGCATTCAGTGAGAACAGAGCGAGTCCTGTGAGACCAGAGGATGCCTCTTGGTCAGTGCAGAGTGAGGGCAGCTGCTCTGTCCCTCTGTCTGGCTCCAGCTGCCCTGGACTGGCACCTTTGTGAGATGGAGTCTGATCACACTCCCATGTTACCTTGAAAAGCCACCAGGCACTGCTGAGAGCAGAAGGACCCACCTCAGACCATGACATGTCTCAGCCTTTCCTAAGGTCTCAGCACCCCACATTTAGCCCAGGACACGCATGACTTCTTTTCACAAAGCAAACAGGATTTCCTCTGTTGCTTCATTTCTGTGCTTCTACACGGGGATTCAGAACACACACGGATGCTGGAGGACCGGTTTGCATCCTGCAGGGAAGCTCACAGATTGGAAGGAAACCTTAGTGAGACAGCCAAGGGTCCTAATGACGGCATTTGATTCAAGGAGACTCAGATCATTCCCCAGCCCCACAGACTGCATTGCCCATAGCCCCACAGGGCAGAGCAAAGCTGGGACACGTGTTCCCATGGACACACCTGCAGGAAAGGACCCACAAGATCAGGCTGTGACTCTGCAGCTGAAACTGCCACCCCAGAGAGCCTGACAGCAAGAATAAGATCCCAACAGCAGTGACCCAGAGCAGGGGAGCAAGAAGGACAATGCGGTGAGGGTGGGTGTGAGAGAGGCCAGGGCAGAGGCAGCCGGGCACTCAGACAGCGTCACCCTTCCCCAGCTGTGCAGCCACCTCCCAGACACCAACATTGCCGGGCAGCTGCTCTCAGCCCCTGTGCTCTGCAGAGGAACTGGAGCTCTGGCTGCACAGGAGCTGCTTCATGCCTTGGAGCCCCCGGCCCTGAGGGCAGAGGCTTTGCTGGGTGGGACAGGAGGCCAGGGGGCTGCTCACAGGAGGGATCTGCACTGCAGGGGATCACAGGGACTTTTCTCTGTTCTCCCTCTCATAACAATTCCGAGTTTAGTTTCCTCTCATTTCTGATCATTTCCCTGCTGCGTGGAGATTCTCCCCCTGGGAGGTGTTTCCCTGTCCATGTCTCTTCCCTGTCAGTGCTCACAGACCCCATCCCACCCTCTGTGCCCTCCCCCTGGCCCTACAGATCCTGCCTGTTCCCAGGGCACTGCCTGGGGGCATCTTCCTGTTTGCAGGCTGGAAAACAGGACAGGTCAGACTGAGGCTGATGGGTCCAGCAAAGGTGATGCAGGTGCTGTGCACAGGCAGAGGGGTGGTGAAGGGATGTTATGAGCCTTCTGGCAGATGTGCTGATCACTCAGAGTTGCAGTTCAGGAGTCTCAGTGACTTGTTTAAGCATGAGACCTCATTTTCATTTTATCCTTTCCTGCATCCCCCACCCCTTGGGATAGGAAACTGAAAAGACAGGCTCCGGAAAGATCCTTATGTGTCTGGTAATTCTCGCATTGATCTTGTCCTTAAGGCATCCCCTTGGAAAAATGTTGGGGGTGATCTGGACCTGTGAGCAGTGCTGACCCACACAGCATCCTCTCCACAGCAGAAGCACCTTTCCTGCCCTGATAGGGTTTGCGTCTTCCACCCACAGCTTCTCCCCACAGCACCGTGGGGGAGATCCCAGGTAGACTGAGCGCTAACCCTGGCAGGCGGCAGAGTCCCTGCCCTGGCACAGCCCTGGGGTGCAGGGACCCTGCTCTGCAGGACAGCCTGGGCACCCCTGCCTGCACATTTACATTTACACCCCACAGCCATTATTGGGAGAACGCAGCATTCACGTCTTGTCCCTCTGACAGTGCAGAAGGCAATCCCTGCTCTGGAGCACATCCTCTCCTCTGCATCAGAGAATCTCTGAGAGTTTTACTCACATGTATCGCAGGCTCTGCAGTTTGACAGCTTTCTGAGATCCTAACATGATTTGCAGATGCAATGCCCTGCAGCCACAGGCTTCAGATCTGAGAGGATTTCATTTCCAGTGATCTCTCAGCATCCTCCCATCCCAGACTGCGTTTCCCTCTCTCTGCCTGGCTCCTGTGCCCTCGGTGCTGCAGGCAGAGCCCTCAGCCCTGCTGCGTGTGCAGAGGAGCTGCTCCTGGGCAGAGCTGTCTCTCTGCAGCGCTGCCGCTCCCATGAGCTCCTTCTGTCCCAGGAGCCCAGCCCAGCTCAGCAGCACAGGAGCAGCCCATGATGCCTCTTTCTCTGTCCCCTCTGGGCTCGCTCCAGGTGTCCCTGGGACTCCAGAGGAACATCTTGTGAAGGAACCTCAAGTAATCAGTGATGTTAGTTGTGCCTGCTTTGCAGAAATACTTCTTACCAGCATTGTATTCTTGCAAGTAAAAAATAAATTGGTATGAGAATCATCTTTTCTTGTCCATTCGTGAGGTCACCCCTCAGTCTCCCCTTCTCCAGCTCCAGAGCCCCAGCTCCCTCAGCCTTTCCTCACACAGAAGATGCTCCACTCCCTTCAGCATCTTGGTGGCTGCGCTGGACTCTCTCCAGCAGTTCCCTGTCCTTCTGGAACTGAGGGGCCACAACTGGACACAATATTCCAGCTGTGGTCTCCCCAGGGCAGAGCAGAGGGGCAGGAGAACCTCTCTGACCTACTGACCACCCCCTTCTAACCCACCCCAGGTACCATTGGCTTCCTGGCCACAAGGGCCCAGTGCTGGCTCATGGTCACCCTGCTGGCCCCAGGACCCCCAGATCCCTTTCCCCTACACTGCTCTCCAACAGCTCATTCTCAGCTTACACTGGAACCTGGTGTTGTTCTTGCCCAGATTCAAGACTGTACACTTGCCCTTGTTCTAGTTCAGTAAATTTTTCCCTGCCCAACTCTCCAGCCTGTCCAGGTCTCTGATGGCAGCACAGCTTCCAGTGTCAGCCACTCCTCCCAGCTTGGTGTCACCAGCAAACTTGCTGACAGTCACTCTATTCCCTCGTGCAAATCATTGATGAATATATTGAATAATATCGGCCCCAGTACTGACCCCTGAGGCACTGCACTGGATCCAGGCCTCAACTGGACTCCGCCCCATTGACCACGACTCTCTGGCTTCTTCCCTTCAGCCAGTTCCCAGTCCACCTCACTACCCGCTCATCCAGACCGCACTCCCTCAGTTTAGCTGTGAGGATGCTGTGGGAAACTGTGTCAAATGCCTTACTCAAGTCAATGTAGACCACATCCACTGCTTTGTCATCATCTATCCACCTTGTTTTGTCTTCATATAAGTCTATGAGGTTGGTCAAGCACGACTTCCCCTTGGTGAAGCCATACTGACTGCCCCTAATGACCCTCTTCTCCCTGATATGCCTTGAGATGGCACCAAGGAGAAGTCGTTCCATCAGGTTCCCAGGAATGGAGGTGAGGCTGACCGGCCTACAGTTACCCGAGTTCTCCTTCTTGCCCTTTTTGCCGACTGGAGTGACATTTGCTTTCCTCCAGTCCTCAGGCACCTCTCCCATTACCCAAGACTTGGCAAAGATGATGGAGAATGGTCCAGCAATAACCTCAGCAAGCTCCCTCAGCACCCGCGGGTGCATCCCATCTGGACCCATGGATTTATGGATGTCCAGATTGCCCAACTGCTCCCTAACCCAGTCCTCATCAACCCAGGCAAACTCCTCCATTGTCCTGCCTTCCCCATGGGCCTCACTGGTACGGGGCTCCTCAGGACAGCCCCTGGCAGAGCAGACAGAGACAAAGAAGCATTCAGTAACTCTGCCTTCTCTGGATCTTCTGTCACCAGGGCACCCACCTCATTCATCAGTGGGCCTACATTGCCTCTGCTGTTAGTTTTATCTGCCACCTATTGGAAAAAGCTCTTCCTGTTGTCCTTGACCCCTCTCGCCAGGTTTAATTCTAAGGAGGCCTCATCTTTCCCAGTTGCCTCCCTACACCCTCTGACAACAGCCTGATGTTCTCCCCAAGTGGCCAGCCCCTCCTTCCATGATCTGTAAACTCTTCTCTTCCACTTGAGCATCCCCAGCATCTCCTTGTTTAACCACGCAGGTCTCCTGGCTCCCTTCCTTCACTTCCTACATGTCGGGATGCTCTGATCTTGTGCCCGGTACAAACAGTCCCTGAACACTGACCAACTATCTTGGGCCCCTTTACCTTCAAGCAGCCTTGCCCAGGGGATTTCCCCCTGCAATTGCCTGAAAAGGCCAAAGTTTGCCCTGCTCAAGTCCAGGGTCGCAATTCTGCTTGCTATCCTGCTCCTGCCACAGGAGATCCTGAACTGCACCATCTCATGGTCGCTGCAAACAAGGCAGCTCTCAACCTTTACCGCTTCAACCAGACCCTCTTGTTAGTGAGGATGAGGTCCAGCAGCTCCTCTCCTAGTCGGCTCCTCCGCCCTTTGCATCAGGAAGTTCTCATGGATGCACTTGGTGAACCTCCTGGACTGTGTCTGGGTGAGTCGGCCCTTCAGAAACACCAGGGGAGTTCAAACCCCCACAGCAACCAGGGCCTGTGACTGAGGCCGCTCTCAGCTGCTGGAGAGGCCTCGGCAACGTCCTCACCCTGAGCTGGTGGATTGTGACAGACACCCACAGCAGTATCACCCTAATGCTCCCAGTGCTCCCAGTAACCCTCCCACTAACCCCTCCAGTGCACCCAATAACCCCCAGTAACCCCTCCAGTGTTCCCAGTAACCCCCAACTAACCTTTCCAGTGATCCCAGCAGCCTCCATTGTTCCCAGTAATCCTCCAAGAGCTCCCAGTAAACCCCCAGTACTCCCAGCATCCCTCCCCATGCTCCCAGTAACCACGTAGTGTTCCCATTAACCCCCCACTAATCATCCTACTGTTCCCAGTAACCCTCCCAGTAAACCTCCCAGTGCTCCCACCAACCTCTCTCAGTGCTCACAGTGAGCCTCAGCAACGCCCCATTGCTCCCAGTGATCCCCCACTAGCCCTCCCAGTGATCCCAGTAACCACCTAGTGCTTTCATGTGAGCCCCAGCAATGCCCAGTGTTCTGAGTAACCCTGCCACTGCTCCCAGCAAAACCCCCAGTAACCCTCCCAGTCATTCCAGTAACCCTCCTAGTGCTCCCAAAAATCCTCTTAGTGCTCCCAGTAACCCACCCACTGTTCCCAGTACCCTCCCAGTGTTCCCAGTAACTTTCCCAGTAATCCTCCAGTAACTCCTAATGAACCCAAATGCTCCCAGTAGCCCTCCCAGTGCTCCCATCAAGCCCCCACAGTGCTTCCAGTAACAACCTAGTGCTCCCAGTAAGGCCCCACCAACTGCCCATGTTCCCAGTAATCCTCCCCATACTCCCAGCAACCCCCATTGTTCCCAGTAATCCTGCAAGCACTCCCAGTAAACCCCCAGTGCTCCCAGTGACCCTCTCACTGTTCCCAGAAACCCTCCTCTAATTCTCCTGGTGTTCCCAGTAACCCTCCCTGTAACCTTACCAGTGCTCCCAGTAACCACCTAGTGCTCCCAGTAACTCCCCAGCAAACCCCAGTGTTCCCAATAACCCTCCCAGTGTTCCCAGCAACCCCCCCAGTGCAGCCAGTGACTCCCAGAAGCCCCCCCATTGCTCCCAGTAATCCCCCACTAACACTCCCAGTGCTCCCAGTAACCACCATTGTTCCCAGTAATCCTCCAGTAACTCCCAGTAAACCCCCAGTGCTCCCAGTAATGACCCCAGAGACTGACCCAGTGGTTCCAATAACCCACCCAGTGTTACCCAGTAATCCTTGTAGTGTTCCCAGTGAGCCTCCCAGTAACCCTCCCAGTAACCCTCTCAGTAACCCTCCCAGTAACCACCTAGTGATATAAGTACTCCTCAGCAATTCCCAGTATTTCCAGCAACCCTCCCAGTTCTCCCAGTAACACCCACTAATCCTCCTAGTGCTCCCAGTACCCTCCCAGCAATACCCAGTATTCCCAGCAATCCTTCCAGTGCTCCCAGTAACACCCACTAATCCTCCTAGTGCTCCCAGTACCCCTCTCAGCAATCCCCAAAGTTCCCACTAACCCCTCCCAGTGCTCCCAGTAACCCCCCACTAACCCCTCCAGCGATCCCAGCAACCCCCATTGTTCCCAGTAATCCTGCAAGAAGTCCCAGTAAACCCCCAGTGCTCCCAGTAAACCTCCCAGGGTTCCCAATATTCCCTCACAAATCCTCTTAGTGTTCCCAGTAACCATCCCAGCTGCCCCCCCCAGTGATTCCAGCAACCCCACCAGTGTTCCCAGCAACCCCTCACTAATCACAGAATCCCAGGATGTCAGGGGTTGAAGGGCCCTGGAAAGCTCATCCAGTGCAATCTCCCCATGGAGCAAGAACACCCAGCTGAGGTTCCACAGGAAGGTGTCCAGGCGGGTTTGAATGTCTGCAGAGAAGGAGACTCCACAACCTCCCTGGGCAGCCTGGGCCAGTGTTTTATCACCCTCACTGAGAAGAAGTTTTTTCTCAAATTTAAGCAGACCCTTTTGTGTTCCAGTTTGTACCCATTGCTCCTTGTCCTGTCACTGGTTGTCACCCAGAAGAGCCTGGCTCCATCCTCCTGACACTGCCCCTTTCCATATTGATCCCCAGGAATGAGTCCCCCCTCAGTCTCCTCTTCTCCAGCTCCAGAGCCCCAGCTCCCTCAGCCTTTCCTCACACGGGAGATGCTCCACTCCCTTCAGCATCTTGGTGGTTGCACTGGGCTCTCTCCAGCAGTTCCCTGTCCTTCTGGAGCTGAGGGACCACAACTGGACACAATATTCCAGGTGTGGTCTTACCAGGGAAGAAAGGAGAACAAGGGAGTGACCCCCAAGCTGCCTTAAAATAGTGGTGCCAGAATCACCTCAGGGCTCAAAATGGCACCAGAATCACCTCCTCACATGGGACATGCTCCACTCCATCATCTTCATGACATGCAGCTCTCCCTGGCTTTCTGAGGGGGCATCCACTTCACAGCATCCCCATCCTGGGGGCTCTGGGCAGTATCCTCTGGGCACTGTGGGGCAGGGGCAGGGTTGGTTGTACAGAAGTGGTTCAGCTCACCACTCGGGCGTGGAGTGCTGCTGGGTGAAGCTGCCAACTTGGCTCACGCAAGCCAGACAAGACCTTTTCCAGCAATCAAGCATTGATACATCCAGTCTTTCCTGTCACTGAATCCTAGAATCACAAAATAGTTTGAGTTGGAAGTGACATTCACAGCCCATCTGGTCCAACTCCCTTTGGTGATCAGGGACATCTTCACCAGCTCAGGCTGCTCAGAGCCCCATCCAACCTGGCCTGGGATGTCTCCAGGGATGGTTCATCCACCACCTCTCTGGGAAACCTGTCCCAGTGTTTTACCACCCTCAGTGTAAAACATCTCTTCCTCATTTCATTCCTTGACTCTCCCCTCTTCTAGTTTAAACCATCACCGCTTGTCCTATCACAACAGGCCCTGCTCAAAAGTCTGTCCCCATCGTTCTTATCGGCCCCTTTTCAGTCCAGAAAGGCTGCAATAAGGTCTCCCAGGAGCCTCTCTTCTCCAGCTGAACGCCCCAAGTCTTAAACTGGCAAACTCGTGACATTTTAATTTTTCAATACACTACTGTCACAAAAACATGAGCACATCCTTTTATACAGCATTTTATACAGCATCTGTAGACCCCATAGAGCCCAAATGTCACCAGTGGTAGAAGTGCCCCATAGACCAGTTACCAGTGGAATCCCTCAGGGACCAGCACTTTGGCCAACACTGTTGAACGTCTTTATTTTCCCCTCTTTGATGTGACGGAGCGAACCTTCAATTCCTTTGTGGATGGTGCAAAGCTGGGCAGAGGCCTTGGACAACCTCACCTGGTTCACCCTGCCCTGAGCGGGACAGTGAGACAAGATGATGTTCACACCTGAGTTGCTCGTGATTTAAGGAATCTTTCCTTTGGAAGGGTTTTGGAAGAAGGAACAGGTGGAGGAACAAGAAAATTAAAAAAAAAAAAAAGAAAAAGATAAAAAAATAATAATAATTAAAAAAAGAGAGGCAGCATAGGAGTCATAAAAGGTGTCAAATAAACAGAGCAGTTCCTGTGAAGAATGCTTCTCTACTCAAATTGTTAGCAGGAAATCTATAATCAGCTCCCCAAACTCCCTGTTCTGCTCATTGGCCCTGGGATTTACAGCACATTTCTTTACATCAGACTCTGCACTGAAGTTTGCACTGATTGTTACAGCTTCTTTGCAGGAATTGCTTCATGTTTCCTTAGAGGACTGGATGTAAACAGGCACCGGGGAATTTTTAATTAGAGGAAACAAAAAAGGAGGAAAAAAAAAGAAAACACAGTAGAAATTAATAGTCTTTCTCAGTTCTATGGTTAAATTAAGTAGTGTAAGGCGAGGTCCACTGCCATAATTGAAGAGTTGCCTACAGGGAGTACGAGAGCAACTGCTGAAAGACTTTACCTGCCTGAAGCTCAAAGCAGAGTGAGAGCTGAGAGGCTCTGAATGAGCAAAGAGTGAGAGGTGAAAAACCTCTGGGGAGCGATGCAAAGTGCAAATGTCCAGACAGGCTTCTGAAGAGATGAGTTCAGACATGGTGAGCTGGATAAGGACAGGGAGAAACTCCTGGATGTGCAGGGGATTAAATACACATCATGATAGACAGAGTTCTGGCAATGCAAGCACAGGGAAAGGCCAATGTTTCATCTCCCACAGTTCATACACATTCTGAAAATTCATATTTGAGCCGGATAGCAATTTCACAGACAATTTATTGAAAATATTGAATTATTTCATCTGATTTAAAAAGTGTGGGTTTCCTGTCCTTGTTGTTGTTGCTTTGGTTTAGTTTGGTTGGGTTTGTTTTTTCAGTTTCGAGGGGAGTTCTCATGTTTTCAGGCTGAGCTCCATGGTCTCACTATAAGCACCCAGTGCAAACCTCAAGAGGTCCCCATGTACCTGAGACAGACTGATAGAGCAAAGGTGTTTTCATCATTTACAATTAGTATTCAACACTTCTGCATCTAATTAGTTAAGTTTCAGGACTGTAGGTGAAGAGGCAGATATGTGAAGAGCACTTAGAAGATGTGATTGAAGAATATTCCAGTTGATAACATAGAATCATAGAATTATTTCTGTTGGAAAAGACCCTCAGGATCATTGAGTCCAACCACAATCTAAATCTAGAACTAAACCATGTACCTAAGAACCTCGTCTAAACATCTCATAAACCCCTGCAGGAATGGTGACTCCCCCACTGCCCTGGGCAGCCTGTTCCAGTGCCTGACAGCCCTTTCCAGGAGGAATTTTTTCCCAATAGCCAACCTGAACCTTCCCTGGCACAATTTGAGGCCATTTCCTCTCATCCTATCACTTGCTACTTGGGAGAAGAGACCAACCCCCTCCTCCTCCTCTCAGGCAGTTGTAGACAGAGATAAGGTCTCCCCTCAGCCTCCTGTTCTCCCGTCTGAACCCACCAGTTCCCTCAACCGCTCCTCATCACACTTGTGCTCCAGCCCCTCACCAGCTCCCTTCCCTCCTCTGCACTCTCTCTGGTGCCTCAATGTCCTTCTTATGATGAGGGGCCCAAAACTGAACACAGGATTCAAGCTGCAGCCTCACCAGTTCCAAGTACAGTGGCACAGTCACTCTAGTCCTGCTGGCCACAGCATTCCTGATACAAGCCAGGATGCTGGTGGCCCTTTTGGCCAACTGGGCACACACAGGCTCATGTTCAGCTGCTGTCGATCAACACCCCAGATCCCATTCCACCAGGCAATTTTCCAGCCACTCTTCCCCGAGCCTGTAGCGCTGCCTGGGGCTGTTGTGACCCACGTGCAGGACCTGGCACTTGGACTTGTTAAACCTCAGACAATTGGCCTCAGCCCAACAATCCAGATGGTCCAGATCCCTCTGTATGGCCTTCCCATGCTCCAGCATATCAACACTCACACCCAACTTGGTGTGATCTGCAAACTTACTGAGGGTGCAGTCGATCCCCTTTTCCAGATCACTGATAAAGAGATCAAACAGAACTGGCTCCAATACTGAGCCCTGGGGACACCACTCCTGACCGGCCACCAATCAGACTTGGTTCTATTCACCACAACTCTTTGGGTCTGGCCTTCCAGCCAGTTCTTTACCCATCGCAGATACACCATCCAGGCCATGAGCTGCAGCTTCTCCAGGACATGCTGTGGGATACGGTGTAAAAGGCTTTACTGCAGTCTAAGGACACAACACCCACAGCCTGTGTGGTGGATTCAGACTTTCCCTCATCTGCTCAGCCGGTCACCTTGTCAGAGAAGGAGATCAGGCTGGTCAAGCAGGACCTGCCTTTCACAAAGCCATGCTGATTGGGCCCGATTGCTCGTCTGGTATGGGTGACCTCACAGTCCTTTCCCAGCCATGTTCCTGCTGTTGGCCTGTCCCCTGCAGATGCAAAAGTGACCTCACAGTGCCCTGCACAGCCATTGGCTTCCTACTGACCTCATAATACCACACCCATCCATCCCCGTCCTTAGCACCCAGGACCTGACCAAGACTGAAGCGTGTTCTACACGGTCCTACACCTGCCCCTCTTTCACTGCAGGCTGCAGACACCCATCTCCCTTCCTCTCTGTGTTCAAATTTGTCAAATATATTTTCTACTAACAATGTGAGTGAAAAGCACTCCTCACTGGAACTGCTGTATTGATGTTAATGCCTTCTAGTAATCCCCTTTTACTTTTCTCCATTTTTTTTTTTTTTTTTTTTTTTTTTTTTACTATTTTTCCACCTATTCTCTCTCCAGAAACCTCTCCAAGGCAAAAATTCTGTCAAATCAGAGAAAACCTCAGGTTTGCAGAGAGCTCTCGTCTCACTCATCTTGTCTCACTGTCCTGCTCACGGCAGGGTGAACCAGGTGAGGTTGCTCAAGGCCTCCACACAGGTTTGCATCATCATCAAAGGCACTGAAAGTGCACTGTGTTACATCCCAGAAGGGGAAAATAAAGATGTTCAACAGTGTTGTCCCAAGTGCTGGTCACTGAGAGATGACACCAGTAACTGGCTGCACGGAGGACTTTGTACCACTGATGACGTTTGGGCTTGATGGTTCAGCCAACTTCCCACCCAGCATCCACTTCTTGAGCCCCATCAGCACCACTCTGACCAGAAGGAGACCATGACTGAGCCTTGCAAACGCCCTGTACACAACATGCCTTTCTTTCCCCCGTCTATTTGGGTTCAGCAATCCCTTCCTTGTCTTTCACATTCCTGGAAATGGCTGCAGGAGGACGTGTCCCATTCCCTTCCCAAGATGGGAGGAAGGGTGGCCAGCCTGTCATTCTCCCAGTTCCTATTCCTGCTCATCTTGAAGATGGGTTTGAGGTCTGAGATTTCTAAGGACCCAAAAACCATTCTGGTTTCTATGGCCCTTTTGACATCACAACCTGGAATCACAAGAAAGGGTGACAGAGCAGACTGGAGCATTTGAAAAGATCCTGTCCAAGGCAGCTGAGATGAATCTCACTGATCCAGTGGGGTTTGTTCCTGGAGTCACACACAGAAATGTCAGGGTTCTGTCAGGTGTCCACATCTGAGCTGGCCTCTTGGACTCCTTCTGCACCCAGGGATGCTCAGAGACAGAGTCTGTCCCTTTTACACATAGAGGCCATAGTCTCAGTTTCTCTCTGGCCTCCTGTTGCTACTCCAAAGGGATGGGAGACACCTCAGCCCTGTGGTTGTCACCCTGCTCTGCAGTCATCTGAGATGTCCCATGTCATGTGGAATGGACACGGGGACCTCAGTTTAAGGAAGAAGATCCCATTGGGTGGTTTCCCATGGGCTGTTCCTCCCAACGTGAAGTGATATTGAGACACTGTCTGTCCCACAGGCCTTCATGGAGCCCCCAGGGTTCAAGAAGTCCAAAGTCTTCTGAGACTACCCTAGGAAGATCACTGTTCTTTATAGAAGTACTGTTACAAAGGCCAGCTGTGTGACACAAGTGCCCATTGCCTGTCCCTGCCTGCGCTCACAGCACTGACACACAGCAGGACGGGGACCAAGCTGCCAGAGCACTCAGGCCTTGCACCAACACAAGGGATGAGAAGGAGAGAGGGGGAGTGGAACCAGAACAGCTCTGGAAGACCAAGTGCTGGTGCTCCCTTCCAGCTCTTTTTCCCTCCTCCCATGCACACAGGAACTGCCTCTGCAGCTCCAAAAAGGCCTTTGTGAAAGGATCCCATGATAAAGAGTCAGTACAGGGCTCTTTATTTTGTTTAAAGACACAAAGAGCATGGTCAGTGATTATAAAAGAAAAGCAGAAAAGCATTATCACAATTTAATGGCAGCATTATCACAATTTAAAAAACACCACCAAGAAAATATAGAGATGACAGGCAGCACCTATAATTAGTTTCATTAAAACTCCTATATAGAAGCAGATAGGCAGTTTGTTGCTTCATAACAGACTAAGATAAGACTTTCCACAGGGCATCCTTGAGCTGCTGATTGTTGTTGTTGTTTGTTGTTGTTGTTGTTTTTCTGCAGATATTCCATCTTCAAAAACATGTCCAGGGGAAAGATTCATTGAATCAGAGAGTCAGGCAGGTTTGAAGAGAGCCCTGAGCATCATCTTGTTTCACCCTCTTTCCCAAAGCAGGGTGACCAGGTGAGGTTGTTCAAGGTCTCCACTCAGCTTTGTGTCATCTGGATCACAGCACAGAAGGGAGAATAAAGACCTTCAGCAGTTTTGGCCCAAATGCTGGTCACTGAGGGATGACACAAGTAACTGCACAGAGGACACTGCATCACAGATTATATTTGGGCTTGATATTTCAGTCAACTTCCCACCAAGCATCCAGTTCTTCAGCCCAGACAGCACCAATCCGGCTATAAGGACACCACAAGAGACCATGACCAAGGCCTGGCACAATTTCACACACACAACATGCGTTTCTTTCCCCTGCCCATTTTGTTTCACAAGTCCCTTTCTTTCTTTTCACGTGCCTGCAGATGGCTGCAGGAGGACTTGTCCCATCCCCTTCCCAGGGACAGAGGCAGGCTGACCATCCTGTGACTCTCCCAACTCTCCTTCCTGCCTTTCTTGAAGATGGGTTTCATGGATGCCAGGACCTCCTCGGTTGCACTGTCATTTTGAAAACACACTCCAGAATCACAGGCAAGGGTGACATAACAGACAGGAAACCTCCCCTGGTGCAAATTGCGGCCATTACCTCCTCCCATATCACTTCCTACTTGGGAGAAGAGACAACAACGTCCATGTTCCAACCTCCTTTCAGGCAATTGTGGACAGTGAGAAGGTCTCCCCTCAGCCTCCTGTTCTCCAGGCTGAGCAGCCCCAGCTCCCTCAACCACACTGCATCACATTTGTGCTCCAGCCCCTCAGCAGCTTTGTCACCTCCTCTGCACTCTGCACTGAACGTCCTTCTTGAAATAAGGGACCCAAAACTGAACACAGGATTCAAGATGGGGGCTCACCAGTGCCAAGAACAGTGGGGCAATCACTTCTCTAGTCCTGCTGCCCACATTATTCCTGATACAAGCCAGGATGCTGTTGGCCTTTTTGGCCAGCTGGGCACACACTGGCTCATGTTCAGCCGCTGTCAATCAACACCTCCAGATCCCTTTCCACAAGGCAGCTTTCCAGCCACTCTCCCCTGAGCCTGTAGCGTTCATGTGGTTCTTGTGACCCAAGTGCAGAACCCAGCATTTGGCCTTGTTAAGCCTCAGACAATTGGCCTCAGCCCCATGATCCAGCAGGTCCAGATCCCTCTGTGTGGCCATCCTCATGTCCCACGTCATGAGGAATGGACATGGGGACCTGAGTTTAAGGAAGCACATCCCAGTGCTGCATTCAGTTCGTCTCCCATGGGATGTTACTGGCAACATGAAGTGACCTTGTGACTGATTGTCCCACAGGCCTTCATGGAACCGGCAGGAATAGTTGATGGTGTTTGTACTGAGTCGGGTTCATCTTATGTACATGATATGCATGCTCATATCTCATCCGTACAATGGAAACACTGGATTCTGACCAGGTGTCCTTGTGTTGAGGGATGAACAACCTCTCTCAGCTGGGGTGAAGGGCCAGTGCAGGAAATGGTGGTTTTGAGGGGCTGGTCTGTGATGACTGGGGAAGCTGCCCCAGGACAGTCCCATGAACATGGGCACACACCAGACCCTGCTCTGCTGGTCCTTCAGGGCTCTCCCAGGAGGCCTGGCTGGGAGAGGACACTGCTGTGTGCCAGCCCTGCACACTCACACACTTCAGTTCTTCACTGGTGTTTTCTTCTCTGGGGCATTTGCCAGTTCAGCCCTCCCACCCCCTCCTGAATTTTGCCACCCCCCTGCCCTCTCCCCAGCCCAGCCCGGCAGAGCAGCCACACTGGAACTGGTTCCACAGCAGTGGGGACCAGTGAGAATGAAGGACAGTGAGAATGTTCATCCAGCCAGCACGCTGAGAGGATCTCCAGCCCAGGCAGCTTGCAGACCCAGCTCCAGACTTGCTACCCAGGACAGCATGAGACATTTGGCCTAGTGGATCCTCAGGAAGGTCCTGCTGCCACAGTGTCAGGGCCACCTGCCCCAAGCTGCCACCTGCAGCAAAGAGTTTCTCTTTTTGTGTCTTTTCTGCATACATACAGTGCCCCACTCTTCTCCTGGAACATCCCATCTGCCCTTTCCCAAGAGAGCTGATCTGTGCTGACCTGGCCAGCCATTCCTGCACCCCCTTCCCATGTTCCACACAGCCTCAAGCTGGAGGTGCTGCACTGCAGAGCAAGTGGGCTGTGGTGGCCAGGGCCATGGGGTGAGTCCACAGATTCACGTTGGTCAGGATGGGAGGAAGACCCAGCTCAGGGTGGCTCCTGCTCACTCCCCCTCAGCACACAGACATGGTTCCTGCAGCTCCAGAGATCTCAGAGAGAAGATTCTGGGCAAACAAGGCAGTGCAGGGTCCTTTATTTCATTTTTACACAAAGAGGGTACAGCTCCTTTTTTAGAAAAAGACAACGGGTCACACCAGACAGGTAGATACAGACATATATATAAGACGACAAATAATTTTGCTTGTGAGAAGCATTAATACAACAAAGAAAAGCTAAAAGAAAAGAAAAAAAAAATGTACAAAACTCAGGTTGAACTAGTAATGTCTTATATTACAAGTGACAGGCAGAAGAAGGAGGTCAGTTCATGACTGCTTTTGAAAAGCAAATACTCATCACTTTTGTTATAGACTCCTTGAGTTCGCTGTTCCTCATGCTGTAGATGAGGGGGTTCAGTGCTGGAGGCACTACCGAGTACATAACAGACACCACCAGATCCAGGGATGGGGAGGAAATGGAAGGGGGTTTCAGGTAGGCAAACACACCAGTGCTGATGAACAGGGAGACCACGGCCAGGTGAGGGAGGCAGGTGGAAAAGGCTTTGTGCCGTCCCTGCTCAGAGGGGATCCTCAGCACGGCCCAGAAGATCTGCACATAGGATACCACGATGAATACAAAACAGTCAAATACTATTAACATACAAACCGCAAGAAACCCAGCTTCCCTGAGGTAGGAGTGTGAGCAGGAGAGCTTGAGTATCTGTGGGATTTCACAGAAGAACTGGCCCAGGGCATTGCCCTTGCACAGGGGCAGTGAAAATGTATTGGCCGTGTGCAGCAGAGCATTGAGAAACCCAGTGGCCCAGGCAGCTGCTGCCATGTGGACACAAGCTCTGCTGCCCAGGAGGGTCCCGTAGTGCAGGGGCTTGCAGATGGCAACGTAGTGGTCGTAGGACATGATGGTGAGGAGAGAATACTCTGCACCAAACAGGAAACATACAAAGAAGACCTGGGCAGCACATCCTGCATAGGAAATGACCCTGGAATCCCACAGAGAGTTGGCCATGAATTTGGGGACAGTCGTGGAGATGGTGCCCAGGTCGAGGAGGGTGAGGTTGAGCAGGAAGAAGTACATGGGGGTGTGGAGATGCTGGTCCCAGGCTATGGCGGTGATGATGAGGCCGTTGCCCAGCAGGGCAGCCAGGTAGATGCCCAGGAAGAGCCAGAAGTGCAAGAGCTGCAGCTCTCATGTGTCTGTGAACGGCAGGAGGAGGAACTGGGTGAAGGAGCTGCTGTTGGACATTTGCTTTTCCTGAGCATGGGGTACTGTCATGAGAAAAAAAAGACAGTGATAAGCCAGGGAAGAGTTCTCTGACAAAAACAAAACAACTCCCATAGACCTGTCACACACCCTGAGGGCAGAGGCTTTGCTGTGTGGGAGAGGAGGTGAGAGGGCTGCTCACAGGAAGGATCTGCACTGCAGGGGATCATAGCGAGTGTTTTCTCTTCGCCCTCCCATAACAATTCTGGGTTTAGTTTCATTTCTGATCATTTCCCTGCTGCCTGGAGATTCTCCCCCTGGGAGGTGTTTCCCTGTCCATGTCTCTTCCCTGTCAGCGCTCACAGACCCCATCCCACCCTCTGTGCCCTCCCCCTGGCCCTACAGATCCTGCCTGTTCACAGGGCACTGCCTGGGGGCATCTTCCTGTTTGCAGGCTGGAAAACAGGACAGGTCAGACTAGCCTGATGGGTCCAGCCAAGGTGATGCAGGTGCTGTGCACAGGCAGAGGGGTGGTGAAGGGATGTTATGAGCCTTCTGGCAGCTGTACTGATCACTCAGAGTTGCGGCTCAGGAGTCTCAGTGACTTGTTTAAGCATGAGAGCTCATTTTCATTTTATCCTTTCCTGCACCCCCCACCCCTTGGGATAGGAAACTGAAAAGACAGGCTCAGGAAAGCTCCTTATCTGTCTGGTAATCCTTGCATTGATCTTCCTGAGGCATCCCCTTGGAAAAATGCTGGGGGTGATATGGAGCTGTGAGCAGTGCTGACCCACACAGCACCCTCTCCACAGCAGAAGCACCTTTCCTGCCCTGATAGGGGTCACTCCTTCCACCCACAGCTTCTCTACACAGACCTGTGGGGATCTCCTTGGCAGGGACCCTGCTCTGCAGGGCAACCCTGGGTGCAGAAACAGCTTCACACACCTGGACTCATCCTCAGCAGGAGGCAGCTGCCTCTGATGGTTCATGAAGGAATTCCCTGCTCTGCTGCATGTCCTCCTTAGCTGTACAAGGAAGTTTCTGATAGTTTTATTTACCTGTCTTGTTTGTTGTACCAGCATCAGGAAATCCCACCACCTCCTCTGTGTGAAGATTTTTCTCCTTGTGAACTCACAGCAAACCTCCCACCCCAGACTGCATTTCTCCTCTCTTTCTGGCTCGTCTCCCATTGCAGGCAGAGCCCTCAGCCCTGCTGCGCTGTGCAGAGGAGCTGCTCCTGGGCAGAGCTGTCTCTCTGCAGCGCTGCCGCTTGCCAGGAGCTCCCTCTGTCCCAGGAGCCCAGCCCAGCTCAGCAGCACAGGAGCAGCCCAAGGCGCTTTAATGACCCCTCTGGTGGGTTTGGTGCTGAGTCCATGGACCTCAGACCCTGAGGGGAATTTGATGAAACCTCTCAAGAAATCAGATTCAAACTCCAAAGTTTCTTGCAATGTTAATGAATCCCAGTGAGGGACACTACTGAGGAACTGACCCCAGGGTCTGGTTAGAGAAGAAAATGGGATACAGCGACAACAGGTCAGGGAAAGCAAGGTGAAGTTCTCTTAGATGCTGAGTAAACCTGTATGTGTTTCATTAACCAAAGGGACAAGCCCTGACCCCCAGCCCTGGGAAGGCAGATCCTGTCCCTCCCACGTTGCCCAGGGCCCTTCCTGGACAGTGTGATGTGGGGCTGTGCAAGGCCAAGGGCAGGACTGTGGTCCCACACCTCCCAGGTTCCTGGCTGGGGAAAGGAGGCCATGAGGCCCCTGTGCTGGAAGGACAAGGTGTCTCCTCACAGGCATCAGAGGTGCAGACAACAGCCATAGCCAAGGGGAGAAGGAGCTCATGTCTGTTGGGTCTTTCAGCCTCTTTACATCCCTTGATCCCCTCCACCACAGCCTGTCCTGTGCTGTGGCATCCCCTGCACCTCTTTCCCTGCAGGCTGCAGACATCCCGCCTGCTGCCCCACCTTGCTCTTGTCTGAGCATCTTCCTTCCTTTGCTGAGATCTCTGCATCCTCCCCAGCTGTTCCTTGAAGCACAAAGCCTTGGGCTGATGCTGACTCCCTCTGCTGACCTGCTCCACCACAGCACTGCCCTTCCAGTCACATTCCTTGCTGCTCATGTCCAGCCTGGACCTCCCCAGGTACACTTTCAGCCATTATTTCTTTCTCATGCTCTTTCCCACTAGGAAGAAACCTCCACCACCTCTGAAACCACCCTTCAAGCACTCTCAGGCTACTCCTGCACTGCTGCAGGCTCCCCAGCGCTGCTGGGCCAAAGCAGCCCAGGTCCCTCAGCATCCCACACCATGTGCACAAGGTCCTGAACCTGCCTTGGCAGAGCCCTGCACTCTCCCGTTCCTCCCTGCTTCTCCAAACTGGGAAGCCGCACACTGGCACACCCCCGTGTGTGTGGGGTCACACCAGTGCTGAACCGAATGGGATGAGAACTCCAGGTGTCTGGGTCCGCACGCTCCTCCTCATGCAGCCCCGTGTGCAGCTGCCTTGTTCATGGTGAGCGTGCCCCATGGCTGGTGTGGGGACCTTGGAGTGCCCAGGCCCTTCTCCTCAGGGTCACTGATCAGCGTGTCAGGTCCTTGTCTGTCCTGACAGATCGTATTGTTCTCGTGCCCCAATACAGAACTGTTCACTTCATCTTGTGAAAATTCAGAGCTTTCTGAATGGGTGAACACCAGATTTTCTCAAGGTCTGGATTGTCCCTTGACTGAAGCTCCATTTGCTCATCTGTTAGTGTTTGCAGTCAGGTGGTTTATCCTAATGAGGTTTTCTCTCTCAAGATAACAGCATGAGGAGTTACAGAACATTACAAATATCATCTCATGGAGAAACAGTGGGGGCTTGAGGGTCCAGTACTTATAATGCCAGAAGTCTAGAGTCAAAGTGATAGATCCCCTTCACGTTGGAGAGCAGCAGGAATGTGTGGAGCTCTGCCTGGGGAAAGACAATGTCAGCTGAAGGTTGAGGAGTCAGCATGAGAAGGCAGAACAACATGGGCAATGTTGTGGTCACTGGACATCAGCTGCAGACTCACTGGTCAGGCAGAGGAATGAGAAGAGGCCTCCTTCAGACAAATGAAAGAAGCCTCATGTTTCCAGGGCTGTGTCCTCCTGGCACACCTGAGATATCCCAGTATCTGCAAGGTACCAGCCATCCAGGAGGGTTTGGAACTCGATGACAACATCTTCCTGACACGGGTGACTGAGGAGTCAGTGGGGTGAGGTGCCCTGTGGGACTTCACACTTACAAACCATAAAGAGTTGGTCAGGATGGAACAGTCAGGGATGGGAAAGTGGAGCTGAGGCTCCTGGGAGATGATCACAAGGCCAAGAGCAGGATTTCAGGAGAGCAAGCTTTGGCCTGCTGAGGGACCTGCTTGGGTCCTACGGGACATGACCTTGGTGTCTGCAGTGCTTTTCTCTCACATCTCCTCCCTCCTCTCTCCCACCTGCTGTTGTGCAGCGTTTTTTACCATTTCTCAAATACAATATCCCAGAGGTGCTGCCAGCATCACTGAGTGGCTCAGATTTGGCAAGGAGTGGGTCCATCTTGGAGCAGCTGAAATCAGTTCTGTCTGACGTTCAAACTCCTGTTGTCTTCTCAGAGAGGTGACAACTGTAGCACAGACACACTCACCCCAGTTCCAAGACTGCCATGTAAACCCAGTACAGGGTGACAGCGCATTGGGTTTTGCAAACTACTGGATCATGGAAAAGATCTTCTGTCAGCAACCTTTTGAAGTCTCCAGTCAATAAGCAGGTTCCTGTGGGGAACTATAATTGCCCTGACATTCACTGGTCAGGCAAAGCTACAGGTGCTAACAGTCCAAAGGATCTTGGGCCAACTTCTTACCATGTCTGCTTGGTGGGCAACAAGGGTGGCTCTCACCTGGATCTGGAACTGGGATAAAAGGAAGATCTGGTGCGGGATGTGAACATCAGTGTCCATCTTGGCTGTTGTGACCAGGACACAGTGGGGTCCCAGGCACCAGAGGGGAGGGAGGAAGGCCAGCAGCAGAGCACAGGCTGGTGGGCTCCAGAGGAGAAGACTTTCACATAACTGGGTGTCTGATACAGGTGGTGCCATGGGCAGCAGTTCATAAGGGTGAAGGAGCTCAGAAAATCTGATCAGCGTTACAGGACAGCCTGCTCCAAGCACAAGAATGATCTCTCCACGTACCCATGAGAAGAACCATTTATCTCGTGAGGCTGCTTCTCTGAACTGATGGAGCACCAGGGCACAAAGGCAGCACACAGGAGGTGGAAGCAGGGGAAGCTGTAAAGGAGGAATTTAGAAACCTTGTCCATGGATGTGGGGATGATGCCAAAGCTGCCCTGGACTTGGTACCTGCAGGAGAGTCTGAGGGCAGCAAGATGAGCTGACACTGCTTCATTTCCAGTAAAAGAACAGACAGGTTGAATGTGGAACTGCGGATGAACTTCATAAGGGTAGAATCAGACAGGACTGAGGTTCTTCATGGCTTCTTTGCCTCCATCTTCACCAGCAAGGTCTCCTGGGACTTTGTTCCTGAAGGCAGGAGTCTGGAGAACACCCAGCAGTGGATGGGGCTCAAGTCAGGGGTGACCTGAGCAAACTCAGACACCATTACAGAACAGGAGATGGGTCACTTGAACAGCTCCATGAACACAAGTATGGCTGTGCTGTGGCACCTGAGATTCCCAGGAACACCCACCTCTTGGTCCAGAGTTGTGTGATTCCTCTTGAGGTGTCCTGGCTTGTCTCCTCAGTCAAGTGATCCTTTAGGCACCCACTTCTCTGACACATTCAGTCGTTCTCAGGAGATTCTCTAGATCAATATTCATTGGAGATTGTTGATACCAGCTGTTCTGGAAATGAGGGTTTTGGGAGGGGGACGGAAATATTAGAGATTTGGCTTTATTACCCTTTATTATGGAAATGCTCACTGTTTGGCTACAATTCTGAAATCTCTGAAATCATCCACACAGGACTTGGAGCCTTTAGGAAAGTGCTGCAGAGAGCATTGTCTTGTAAGGGAATTTTGGATGTTACTGAGCCCTCTGCTGCCACGATCCTGAACTGCAGGTACTGAAAGAATGAACAAACCTGTCATGAACTGAAGGGCAGAAACAAACCCCAAGTTTCTGAGGGTGTTTGGACCCCATGAAGGGCCAGTGCTGACACAAGCAGTCCCTGTCCCTGGAGACAATGGTCATAGGTGGTAAAGGCGATGTGGAGGTGGCTCTGGTGCCACATCAGCCCTTGACGTTTGTTCATCATCAGAATGGCCAAGCCCTGACCCCAGGACCAGAAAAAGGAGACCCTTTCAGTCAAATGCTTCTCAGGCTCTGCCTGTGGTCACTTTGAGTGTTTTGTGTTTTGGGGGTGGGTTTGGTGCCAAGTGCTGTTGCTTTAACCACAAGGCTCTGGTTTTCTGAGGACTTGGCAATGCCTGTGAAGTCCCCCAAACCCATTCAACTTCTTTCATACAACTGGCAATGGTCACCAATCACCTGAGCTGTCCCAGTCCCAAACTTGCTTGAATCCTCAATTTGGATCCATGCCCTAGTACTGAACTGCACACGTTCCTTCTTCTGTTGTCGTAAAATAAAAGGAAAAATCAATCTATTTTACATTGGCATGACCAGACCATGGTCTTTAGGTGTTCTTCTTTAACACTCTTACTGCTACATGTAGACCACTCTCTTCCTGCACTCCCATGTGTCTCACAAACCTTTCACTCTTGTCCTCCAGTAATGGGCCAACATTCCAGGATCTGGTGCTTCCTCCAGGCTCATGGATGATTCCTGAGGTCCATCCAAGTGTGGGCAGTGTAAGAGAGGAGCAGAGCAGGGTCAGCTCATGGGCCATGACTGAGCACAAACACCCCAGCAGCAGCCATTCCCCATCTCCCAGGCACAGCCAAGCCCACAGCATGCAAATGGCACTGCCATATATCCTTAGTCCAAAAAAGCCTACCTTCTTTCCAAAATCAACATTCTACCATTCCCCTTCGACCCCCAGATATCAGCCGCATTCCACTTGTGGTTCAGACATGGTTGTAATAATTTGCTGACGTCATCAGCCATCACCCTTTTCTACCCCACATCTCCTGACCCTCTCCCACACCACACACGGCCGGTCACTGTGAAGGGGTTTCGTTAGAAGGAGATATGTTGTTGAATTAGTCAGGCCCAAAGGAATCTCAAGGCCACTTCAAGAAGCTGAGAACAGAATCTGCTGTGAGAAAGAGGGGCGTTTCTTCATTAACAGGGCCTCAGCATGGCGTGAGTCGTCGGACCTATCATCGGTGGGGCTTCAGCGTGTGGACTGCCCATGATACTCATTTAGCGAATCCATGCTTGGAGCGTGGATTCGTGATTAGAGAATAGTTGCGTATATAAGGAGACATGTTTCTGTAATAAATGGCTTTGGCGTGATTCACATTGAATCGGAGTGCTGAGTCCTTTATCGTTCCAACAAATGGTGACCCCGACGTGATACTCTGAACGGCGTCTCACTAAGGTCGGGGAAAAGCCTGGAGCGGCCCAGCCGGAGGCGGCTCAGCTGGACTGAGAGCCGGGCGGAGACGTACGGACGTTCCGCGGATAAATTGTGTTGAAGAAGGCCCCGGGAAAGGTGAGCGGCTGGGAGCAGGAGGAGGGAAGAGTGAAGTTATGGGGCAGAATATATCCTCTGAGGAAGAAGCTATAGTTAAGATCCTCCTGCATATTCTCTCTATGAGAGGACTTAAATATGAAGAAAGTAACATACGTAGACTGTTGGTTTGTTGTAGAACTAACGGCTACCTGACAGAAGCTGAGAAAGCTTTTAAAATTGAACTTTGGGACGATATAGGGCAGAAATTATGGGATAAGGTTAGCGACGGAGATAAAGAAGCTAAATCATTAGCAACTACATGGAAGCTTATAATTTCCACCTTAAAAGAATTTAAGGCTGAGCGGGCTGCGGTTACTGGAATTTTTGCAGCGTTACAGCCTGATAAGAACTCTAAAAATAACTGTGAAGCTTACCCAGTTCGTGTTTTCGATACCCTCCTTACTCCATCCCCTGTTGTGCCTTCGGCACCCCCGATGATACAACAGTCTGGGGCGGAGGGAGGAAAATTACCGAGTGGATGGCCTCCTGTACCATCACACGACCCTGGAGAGACCAAGAAGTCCAAAGAACTGGAGTCAGATAATTTGTCAAAAGGACTGGTGAAAGTTGAGAATGCTAAAGTCGTAAATAAGTGTAATACCAATTCTTTTACTGATTTGTGTCCGCCTTCACCGCTTTCTATCCTTCTAACTCCTACAAGAGAACAGAAGGAGCCGCCGGATAAGAACTGGGCAAAAGAACTGTGTGAAAGATCAGATCAGCTATTAGCGAGTGAATCCAACAGTCAGCAATATCAAGCTATGAGAGAGGTGCCTGAAACCAACAAAGCAGCCAAATCATTTGCAACTGTTAATCAGGGTCCCAATGAGAATTACATGCAATTTATTGACCACCTTCAAGAGACCATCAATAAGCAGATTGAAAACTTAGAAGTTAAGGAAGCACTGGTGTTGAAATTAGCAGTAGAAAATGCTAATGTTTGCTATCAGCATGTTATTTGCGAGTTTTACAGTACATATTATGTGTTCCTGTGTACCGTCTCTCTGAAAATCAAGCAGCTTTTCAGGAATGTGAGTTAATTGTTTCACTAGTTGTTTTTAAGTGCGCCATAAAACCTTCTGCCTGCTCTTCCCACTCAGGCTGCAAGCAGCCCTGTGCTTCCCCCCCGCCTCCCCCCCCCCCCCCCCCAAGGTTTTTACTTGCAAGATGGGGTCAGGAATGATTGTTTTCAGTTGTGTTCCTAAAAAATCGGTATTGGGAGGTGTTTTAAAACATAGAAAAACACCCGGACAAGAAATCATTAAATCTTTTCAGACAGTTTTACAGGCAGGGCGATTTGAACTTCAACAAGCTGAGGAGACTTAACTGATAACACAAGAAAACTTGTTAAAGTCTGCAAGATGCTTTCCTTATTAACCTGTTTTCTTTGTGGGTATCTGTTTAAGAATGTTGCAATTTTGATAGGTCTTTGTTACATGGTACGATAAGTTCACAGTTTGTTAAATCATGAGATTCCGTTGACTCAAAATGTGCATTTTGTGATAATACAGAAGAACATGAGTAATTTAGTTCTTTACTGCATGAATGTGATGTCTATCCCTGTTTCTCTATTAGGACGGGATGTGTTAGGACAACTAGGAGCAACTCTGGTGACAAAACAACAGCATTTCTGGAAGCGGCCATTGATGATGGGCGACCAGTACTTAAATTACAGTGGAAAAATGATGATCCAGCATGGGTAAATCAATGGCCGCTCAGTAAAGAAAAACTCACCGATGTCGAAGAGCTAGTACAGGAACAGCTTGAAAAAGGGCATTTAGAGCCGTCTACAAGTCCCTGGAATACTCCTGTGTTTACTATTCAGAAAAAATCAAAGAAATGGAGGTTGTTACATGATCTTCGAAAAATTAATGATACCATGGAAGACATGGGAGCATTACAGCCGGGATTACCATCCCCTGTCATGATTCCAGAAAATTGGCAGATCTTAATAATTGACTTGAAAGATTGTTTTTTCACCATTGCTTTGCATCCTGATGACTGTAAACGTTTTGCATTTTCCACAAATTCTGTAAATAAGGCTGAACCTGCGAAAAGGTATCAATGGGTAGTTTTGCCACAGGGAATGAAAAATTCCCCAACTATGTGTCAAATTTATGTAGCTTGGGCCTTGCAATCAGTCAGAAAATCTCATCCTGAGTTAGTGATTTACCACTACATGGATGACATATTAATAGCTGGGAAAACTTTTTCGACTGATTTGTTGATAAATGAAGTATCTGATACATTGCAGCATAGAGGATTGCTAATTGCTCCAGAAAAGGTACAAATTCAACCAGCGTGGAAATATCTTGGTTGGGAAATTTCTCAGTCCACAGTGAAACCTCAGAAAATAGTATGTCGGCCTGTCATTCAATCCTTAAATGATGTGCAGAAACTAGTGGGTGATCTGAATTGGGTCCGGAGCATTTGTGGGATCACTAATGAGGATTTAGCTCCAATTGTAAAACTGCTAAAAGGGGATAGTGACATTAGCTCTCCTAGAACGCTTACTGCTGAGGCGGATGCTGCTCTGAAAAAGATTATGTCCAAACTTGTAAAAGCTTTCAGCCATAGGTGGAACCCAGATTATGTAATCGGACTACTAATTGTAAACAATACTAACTATCCTTTTGCTCTCATAATGCAATGGACAACTGGTAAGGAGCCGTTAAAGATCTTAGAGTGGGTGTTTTTGCATTTTCGACTCAAACGAACCATTACAACCAGGGTTGAGGTCTTTGCTCAGCTTATAATGAAAGGTAGGCAGAGAATAGTCGAAATTTCAGGGGCTGAGCCTGCATATATCATTGTTCCCCTCGTTTCAGAATATTTACAGTGGGCTTTGCAGAACTCCTTACCTTTTCAGATTGCGTTATTAGATTCTCAAGCTTTAATTAAGACATTTTCCCCTCCACACAAGTTAATGTCAGTTTTGAATATGGGATCAATGGAGGAGGGTCCCCCTCTTCTCTCAGAATTTCCTGTTAAAGGACCCACAGTGTTCACTGACGCAGGGGGTAAAATGCAGAAAGCAGCAATTACATGGAAAACAGATGGAAAATGGCACAATGTGATACTAACTGACCTGAAAGGATCAACTCAGCATTTGGAACTCAGGGCTGTAATAGAAGTGTTTATCAGATTTGCTCATAGCCCAGTGAATATTGTTTGTGATTCTTTGTATGTGGTAGGTGTGGTAGCTCGCATTGAAAGATCATTGCTCAAAGAGGTTCAGGATGCACAACTGATGTCTTTGTTCAAGCAACTATGGTTGTTGGTCGAAGAGAGACAACACTGATACTTCATAACACATATCCATAGTCATCTGACAATTCAAGGCGATTTAGCTGAAGGAAACCGCCGAGCTGATTTTCTTATATCTCCTGCCTCGGTTCCACCTCCAATAGATAGGTTTGGGCAAGCAGTACACTCTCATAGTTTCCTCCATCAGTCTGCTCAGGTCTTACAGCGGCAATTTTCATTGTCCGAAAGTGAAGCCCGAGGTGTTGTTAAAAGTTGTGCAGATTGTCAGCGCATCTCAGTAGGGCTGGGTGCAGGAGTCAATCCAAGAGGATTAGGAGCCTTGCAATTGTGGCAAATGGACGTTACACATGTCCCTGAATTTGGCAGGCTGAAGTATGTGCATATGTCTATTGATACATATTCTTTCGCCATATGGGCCACTGCTCAGACTGGTGAAACTAGTTCACATGTGCAACGACATTTACGTTCTGCTTTTGCAGCTTTGGGAGTTCCTGCACAGGTCAAGACAGACAATGCACCTGGTTATATCGCCAAAGCTACTGCCACCTTTTTTCAGTTGTGGGGTGTTAAGCACATTACAGGGATACCAAATTCCCCTACTGGTCAGGCCTTGGTAGAAAGGATGAATCGAACTCTCAAGCATCAGCTTGACAAACAAAAAGGGGGAACTGACTGTACTACTCCACATGACAGACTAAGCAAAGCATTATATGTCTTGAACTTTTTACGCCTTCCGCAAGGATTTGACATTCCACCTATGATTCGTCATGGAACAAGCTTAAAAGGACACTTGACAGACCTTAGAGAAAATCAATGTCAGGTCAAAATACGCAATGGAGTTACTGGTGAATGGGAGGGTCCTTTCCAATTAATAACTTGGGGAAAGGGTTATGCTTGTGTCATTACAGACCAAGGATCAAAATGGATTCCTGCGAAATGGATCAAGCCATGGCTGAATAAAGACAACAAAGATTCGACAGATGCAGAAGGACAGGAGGGAGATAAGTTGTGAGAATTGTCTCAAATGTAAACCATGAATTCTTATTCAGTGTTATAGATGCTCTTAGACCCAGTGGTCTAAAAGCTTATTAGTAAACAGATAAGGTACCTTCCATAGAGAATGCTAATTTGAACAGATAGTAAGAGTTCCAAAAGGGTGATATTACAATTAGATAATCTATGCATAGATAAGGTAAAAGTATAAGATATTTCTACCATGGTAACCTAATTTAGCAACTGGTAAGGTTTTAAAAGAGATATTAAGATTAAGCTATAGATCTTTTAAATAGGTTAATATAAGTTTTAAGATATTAATTCAATAATTAGCATATGAATAGGTTAATATAAGTTTTAAGATATTAAGTCAATAATTAGCATATGCTGATGGTATTAAGTACGTTACTCTATAAACTGCGCAGTTATAGATCTTTTAAGAATTTAAGAGAATATATTGTATAAAGTTGTCTCACTATTCTAAAATAGTGCATTGGTAAGGTTGTCATAAGTAGAATTAAGGTTTTATATAAGATATGAAGGTTTGAGTATAAGCAGATAGTTGTTTAATCTTATTAAGTAAGGTTTAGCTACATTATATGTAACTGTAATTATGTTGTTAATCACGTGTCCTATGTTGCAGTGTATTTCAAAGACGATTCAGCATGCTGTTTAAGGGGCCTGACTAGTTCAAGAACAAAAAGGGGGAATTGTGAAGGGGTTTCGTTAGAAGGAGATATGTTGTTGAATTAGTCAGGCCCAAAGGAATCTCAAGGCCACTTCAAGAAGCTGAGAACAGAATCTGCTGTGAGAAAGAGGGGCGTTTCTTCATTAACAGGGCCTCAGCATGGCGTGAGTCGTCGGACCTATCATCGGTGGGGCTTCAGCGTGTGGACTGCCCATGATACTCATTTAGCGAATCCATGCTTGGAGCGTGGATTCGTGATTAGAGAATAGTTGCGTATATAAGGAGACATGTTTCTGTAATAAATGGCTTTGGCGTGATTCACATTGAATCGGAGTGCTGAGTCCTTTATCGTTCCAACAGGTCACTGCTGCTCAGGGCCTCGCGCTCTACAGAAGAGGCCTTGAGCTTCTTGGCTCTTCCTGGTGCTTGTTATAATCTTCCTCACTCCCTCCAGATCTCACGGTGAGATTTCTTGTTCATGACAGGGCCTTTGTAACCAACTCTTATGAAATGGTTGTCCTTCTGTGATCATCTGTGCAGAAGAAGTAATCACAGAAAAGCACCAAATATGTCAAATCTGATGCCGAGTGAAATGCAATAAAACCTTGTTGAGCCAGCCCCGTAGCTGTGTCTTTCCAGCAAGGAGTTTCTCCTGAGAAAGGGATCCAACCTCTGCCACTCTCTGCAGAGGCACATGAGCAGCGTCCATGCACCTGGGGACACAAAGGGTGACGTTTGCCAGACCACCCTTCATCTGAACCACTTAGATATGTACCTATGGATGGGGAATCAAGCCTTATAGTGCAGCAGTGCAGAACCTGGGTGGGGAAAATGAAAAGGGATGCACAAGATGTGGTCAGGACTGTTTGCGGGCACTTGTAAAGCAGCCCTGCAGCTCATGTGAAATATTCCTGTGGTCAGAGAGAACCTGAGAGAATTGTCTGATTTTAGAACATGAAGGGGAAAGAAGGACAGCATCATTCAGGCTCAAAGGGAACTTGGGAGGTGTATTGACCAACTTCCTGCTCAAAGCAGGGTCAGACCAGATTACTCAGAGCTTGATCCAAACAGATCTTGGTCACTTTCTGGGACAGAGTGAGTGCGCACTCCTGGGACACATCTTCCAGTGCTTGACTGTCCTCAGGACTGGAAAGTTTCTCCCTTTCTACATCACCTTTCCAAGCCCAAACATCTAGATGGCTTTTTACTCATCTACTTACACACTGACACAGACCATAATATACTGCCTTGGGCACAAGAATATTGTGGGGGATGATGCTGAATGCCTTGCTGACTTCCAGGTAACAGATCACCAGTGTTCTCCCCACGTCCACAGCCCTGTCCTTTCCTCACACAAAGCAAAGAGGATGGACAGGCACAACCTGCCCTGGGTAAATCCCATCACCTTCTCTTCCAGACACCCAGAAATGGGGTCCCAGTGGACATGTTCTGGGGCACAGCCCTTAGTTCCCCTGCTCACCCATTGGCCATTTTGAAAAGTGCACACACTGTGTGAGAGCTGCCAGTGGTCAGGGAGTCCCCCCAGTCTCCATGAGCTTTCCAAGATGGTGGAGAGTGGCCTCCCTGTGACATCGTCCTGCTGTCTCAGCTCCTGGGATGCTGCTGTCCCATAGACTGGAGAGGGTTGTGTTAGTTCCAGTGACCCCTGACTTGATCCTCATCCACTGCTGGTTGTTCTCCACATTCCTGTCTCCAGTCACAGAGGCTTGGGAGGCAGCAGTTTCTCGGAAGAGAGATTCTTCCTTTGAGAGTGCTGGTAGGAAATGTATTTTGCTGAGTAAATGGACACAATTATGTATTTTCCTATATATTTACCAACACATATATATATTTATTTTTCCTTATGATCACATAGAAAGACAGGTAACAGAGATCTGTTGAGATCACTGTCAATATGGCCATCTAAAAAGAGAACACTCCAATTAACCTTTTTCTCCTTCTTTCCTCCATCAGGCCAGAGTGGTCCACAGCTTCCAGCATGACTCACTGTGTGCCAAGGGTAAAAAGTGGCACTGACAGTCCATGGCAGTGGGTTGTTTGGTGCCTTCGACTCTGTACAAGACACAAGGATTGTCTTTCTTAATGCTGGAGGCTTTGGTAGGAGAGAAATCTAGAGAACATTAAAAAAAAATGAGAGAAAAACCAATTGGAAGATGTAGAGTGAAGGGAATGTATTCTTGCAACATGAGGTATGAAATGTTGTTGGTGTTTTAATTCTCCTTTCTTTGTTTTGAATACTTTAAATACCAGTGTTTTCAAAAGAGAGAAAACAGAGACTTTTCAGGATGTGCATTAAGAACAAGAGGAGAACTTCTGATCTTCGACAACATTTCCCTTCTCTGCACTCTCTCTGCTATCTGCACACAAGCACTTGCGATTGCTCTCTGGGTTTTCCTTCCTCTTACTGTTTGATCACTCAGGCACCTGTCAACAACCCAGTTGCTGCTTTCAGCTTCAAGGAGTTAAAAGCTTCCTTGTCATTCAGTAGTCTGTCTAATTCTGTCTTTAGCCAACTCTTTTATTGTGTTTATTTTATAATTTCCTTCCTGTCTACAACATTTCTTTCATGGTTCTGCCTTGGAGAAGGTGAACCTCAGTGGTGACAGTTTGTCCTTGGTGTGCAGTTGAGGAGTGTGTTTTCTTTTAATCACAACTCTCATCAGTTGTATTTTGTTTGTTCAAAGGTAAAACAAAGTCCCTGTTTGCTGTGTGCAGCCAGGTCTCCAAGGAGAGCAGGTGGGAGCTGGTGCAAAGGAGCTGGCACATCCAGCTGCAGACTGCAGTGAAGTCTGGTGTAAGGAAAACGGATGCAAGGCCCAGGGGGCCAATGACAGAAACGATGGGGTTGGGGAGGTGAGGAGCAAGGTTGTGCACTCGGTGTGAGAGCTCAAGGGACAGCTTCTCCAGCCAGTCCAGACCTGCTTAGGAGAGACCCTGGATCAACATCAGATAATGCTGCAATCACCTCCTCTCCACACTGAAAAGTAATAAAATACACCCTTTACAATACAACGACATTTTTATTAAAAGGTTTTTTGAAATCTTTCTCCATAATTACACCAAGAAAACTCTCGAATTCACTGTACAATACTAGAAGGTGATTACAAGAAGAGACAAGGTTTGTAAGAGCTCTCTACTGTGTAACGAGCCCCATGGTGCATTTGGTGCTCAGTCCATGAACGTTACTCAGGTGCTGAGAGGACATTGCACAAACCTTTCCAGAAGTCAAAGCCAGAAGAAAAAAGTACTAAGTACCTTGAAGTATTAATGAGTTCCACTGAGGGCAAGAACCAGCAAAGCCTCCCCAGGGACTCGTTAGAGCAGAGGATTGGAGGCCATGATGGCAGATAAACAAAGGGAAATGTGCAGGCAGCTGAGGTGCTCAGAAAAGCCTGGTTTTGTTGGGTGAAGCAGAGAGGCCAAGGCCTGACCCCCAGCCCCTGGGAAGGCAGATCCTGTCCCTCACACATTGCTCAGGGCTCTTCCTGGGCCAGGGGGATGTGGGCTGTGTGATGCTGAGTGAAGGACAATGGTGTGGCAGCTCCCAGCCTTACTGGGGGTGTGCAAGGAGGCCATGAGGTGCCCCAGTGCCTGAGGACAACATGTCTCCTCACAGGCCTTGGTGGCAGAGGCCATTGCCATAGCCAAGGGGACAAAGACTTGGGTCGTCTTGGTGACATGCAGCCTTGCCAGTGCCCTTTGCCATCTCCACCACAGGTTGTCCTACACTGTCCCACAGCTGCTTCTGTTTCCTGCAGGCTGTAGACACCCATCTCGCTTCCTCCCCTTGCTCTCACCCTTGTATTTCCATACATTAACTGATGTGTCTCCACTCTCATGCTCTGTTCCTGGAAACAAAGGAGATGGACTGATCTCATCCTCCTTCTGGATGATTTCTTGTACCACAGCACTAGCCTTTGAGTGACATTTCTTCCTCCTCATGTCCAGTCTCCACCTTCTAATCTAGAACTGTGTGGCAGTGTTTCTCTCCTCTGCTGTAGAAAGGAAGACCCTGTAAACTACCAACCTGTCAGCCTCTTACCTGTGCCCGGGAAGATCATGGAACAGATCCTCCTAGAAGCTGTGCTAAGGCACAAGGAGGACAGGGAGGTGATTTGAGATCACCAGCACGGCTCCACCAAGGGCAAATCCTGCCTGACTAAACTAGTGGTCTTCTACAATGGAGTAACTACATCAGTGGACAAAGGAAGGGCTATGGATGTCATCTATCTGGACTTCTGCAAGACCTTTGACATGGTCCCTCACAACATCCTTCTCTCTACATTGGAGAGATATGGATTTGATGACTAGACTGTTCAGAGGGTGAGGAACTGGCTCAGTGGTTGCACCCAGAGAGTGGTGGTCAATGCACAATGTCTGGATGGACACTGGTGACAAGTGGTGTCCCTCAGGTGTCCATACTGGGATCAGTACTGTTTAATATCTTCACCAATGACATAGTGGTATCACGTGTATCCTCAGCAAGTTTGCGGATGACACCAAACTGAGTGGTGTGGCTGACACACCTGAGGGACAGAAGGTCATCCAGAGGAACCCGGATAAGCTCGAGATGTGGACACATGTGAATCTCCTGAGTTTCAACAAGGCCAAACTCACGGTCCTGCACCTGGGTTGGACCAACCCCCGGTATCAGTACAGCCTGGGGGATGAAGGGGTTGAGAGCAGCTCTGACGAGAAAGACTTGGGGATACTGGTGGGTGAAAGACTGGACTGGAGCTGGCAATGTGCACTTGCAGTCCAGAAGGCCAAACGTATCTTGGGCTGCATCCAAAGGAGCATGACCAGCAGGTCAAGGGAGGGGATTCTGCCCCATTCTGGTGAGACCCCACCTGGAGTCCTGCATCCAGCTCTGGAGCCCTCAGTACAGGAAAGACATGGACCTGTTGGAGAGGGGCCAGAGCAGGGTGACCAAGATGATCAGAGGGATGGAACAGCTCTGCTGAGAGGACAGACTGGGAGAGTTGGTGCAGTTCAGCCTGGAGAAGAGAAGGCTGCGAGGACACCTTATTGCAGCCTTTGTGTACTTAAAAGAGGTCAATAAACAAGATGGGGACAGACTTCATAGCAGGGCCTGTTGTGATAGAACAAGGGGTGATGGTTTGGAACTAGAAGAGGGGAGATTCAGGCCAGACACTTGGTTACAATGTGGGAGATTAAACACGAGAACTGGTTGCCCAGAGAGATGGTGGGTGCGTCATCCCTGGAGACACCCCGGGCCAGGCTGGGTGGGACTCTAAGCAACCTGAGCTGGTTGAAGATGTCTCTGCTCATGGCAGGGCGGTTGGACTAGACGACCTTCCAGGCTCCCTTCCAACACTCTCTCGGATTCTATGATTCCTACCTCCAAGGAAAGCTCCACAGTCTGGGAAATAACCCTTCAAGCCTAGAGTCATAGAATCATAGAATCATTTGAGTTGGAAGAGACCAGTGAGATCTTTGAGTCCAACCATAACTCTAGCACTAAACCATGTCCCTAAGAACCTCATCTATACATATTTTAGAAACCTCCAGGTGTTTAAAGCACTGAAGCACTTCCCTGGGCAGCCTGTTCCGCTGCTTCACAACCTTTTCCAGGAAGAAATGTTTCCTAATATCAATACTGAACCTTCTCTCGAACAAACTGAGGCCATTTCCTCTCATCCTATCACTTGCTACTCAGGAGAACACCAACACCCTCCATGCAACAACCTCTTTTCAGATAGTTGTAGAGAGTAAAAAGATCTCGCCTCCAGCCAGTTCTTTACCCATTACAGATACACCATCCAGGCCAAGAGCTGCAGCTTCTCCAGGAGATGCTGTGGGATATGGTGTCAAAGGCTTTACTGCAGTCTAAGGACACAACACCCACAGCCTGTGTGGCGGATTCACTCCCCACGACAGACTTTCCCTCATCTGCTCAGCCGGTCACCTTGTCATAGAAGGAGATCAGGCTGGTCAAGCAGGACCTGCCTTTCACAAAGCCATGCTGATTGGGCCCGATTGCTCGTCTGGTATGAGTGACCTCACAGTCCTTTCCCAGCCATGTTCCTGCTGTTGGCCTATCCCCTGCAGAAGCAGAAGTGACCTCACAGTGCCCTCCACAGCCATTGGCTTCCTACTGGACTATGAGTTCCTGAGACACAAGTGACCACATGGCATCGTACCCAGCCATCACCCTCCTTGTGGTCCAGTGTGTGAGCAGATCAAACTGAGCTGCTTTCATCAAATTTATCCAATAGATTTCCTATCAAGGGTTTGAGTGGAGAAACGTTCCTCAGAGGAGCTGCTGTATTTACACTGCTTCTGACTCTGTTTTTTTCTTCATCTTCCTTTGTCTCTTCTGACATGAAAGAGCTCTCCAAGGAAAAGATTCATAGAATCCTAGAATAATGCAGGTTGGAAGAGACCCCTGAACACCATCTCTGTCCCACTGACCTTTATGGCACCCCAAGGAATAGCTGACAGCATCAGTGCTCCCTTGGGTTCATCTCACCACATGCACACAGTGGACATGCACACGATGTGTATGGTTACATCTCATCTGTGCAATGAAAACATGGACTTTTGACATATTATTTCATAGAATCACAGAATGTCCGGAGTTGGAAGGGACCCACAAAGATCATCGAGTCCAACTCTTGTCCCTGCACAGGACACCCCACAGGTCACACCGTGTGTCTGAGGACATTGTCCAGTCTCTTCTTGAACACTGTCAGGTTGGGGCCGTGACACCTCCCTGGGAGCCAGTTCAGTGTCCAGCACCTCTGGGTGAAGAATCTTTTCCTCATGTCCAACCTAAGCCTCCCGTGGCACATCTTCCTGCCATTCACTCGGGTTCTGTCACTTGCCACCAGAGAGAATAGATCTGTACCTACCATTCCTTCTCCCCTTGTGAGGAAGCTGTAACCACCATGAGGTCTCCTTTTAGTCTTTTCTTCAGCTCTGATGCTGAGAAACCCCTTGGTTTGCTTTCTGAAGCAGAAAGGAGAAGCCATGACCTCCAGGCAATGGGAAGGGGGATCCTGTCCCTCACACATGTCTCAGGGCTCTTCCTGGGACCATGGGATGTGGGTGTGCAAGGCCAAGGGAAGATCAGCACTCTCACTGGCTGCTCTTTGGAACACAAACCATGGGCTGATCCAGCTCCTTCTGGGTGACCTTTTGCACCACAGCACTGCCCTTCCACTGACATTTCTTCCTCCTGCTATCCAGTCTCCATCATTCAAGTTGCATTTTGTGACTTTTTTTTTCTTTTCTTCTACTAAGGAAAACTCAACCATCTCTAAAAATTGTTCTTCATGCAGGGAACCCAACCTGTTAGTCTTCTTGTGGTCTTTTTCCTGACCGGAGAGAGGTCACTACACCATGATCTCCTAAATCCCATTATTGCTACTGGCTTTTCAGCTTCTCTGGCAGACACGACCATGTTCCTGCTGCTGTCCCGTCGTGTTCTCAGGTGGGATGGACATGACAACCCGTCTCCAAGGCCTTTTCCTGGGTAGTGCCTGTGGGCACTTTGGCAGAGGTTCTTTCCCAGCCATGTCCCTGCTGCCTGGCTGTCACCTCCAGAGACAGGACTGACCTCACCGTCCCCTTCACAGCCACATCATTCTGACTGGATTATGAGTGTCTGAGACACAACTGAACTCATAACACCCCACACCCATCCATCCCTCTCCTTATGGCCCAGGATCTGACCTCATAAACATATGTTTGTTTATCAAATTCATGTAATTTATTTCCTGCTACTGTTTTGAGCGGAGAAATATTCTTCACAGGAAGTGCTGTATTTATGTTGAAAACTTTTAGATTTCCTCCTCTGCTTCTTTAAATTCTTTTTTTCTTCTCCCGCTACCTACTCTTTCTTCAAAGACTTATCCAAGACAAAGACTCGTTGACTCACAGAATAACTCATCTCATTCTCGTGCTCAAGGAATGGTGAACCAGGTGAGGTTGGTCAAGGTGTCTGCCCAACTTTGTATCATCCACGAAGGAGCTGAAAGTGCACTGCGTCACATCATAGAGGGGGAGAATGAAGACATTTGTCAAAGTGCTGGTCATTGAGCGTTGTCACTAGTAAATGGCTGCACAGAGGACTTTGTACCACTGGTGACATGTGGGCTTGATTGTTCAGCCAACTTCCCACCCAGCGTCCACTTCAGCCCAGACAGCACCGATCTGCCTATAAGGACATCACAGGAGACCATGTCTGAGGCCTTGAAAAAATCCATGTCCACAACATGCCTTTCTTTCCCCTGCCCATTTGGGTTCAGCAATCCCTTTCCTGTCCTTCAAGAGCGTGGGCAATGGCTACAGGAGGACGTGTCCCATCCCTTTTCCAGGGATCAGCCCGTAATTCTCCCAATTCTCATTCCTGTCTTTTCAAAGAAGGGTTTCACATCTACCTTTGCCATGGACCCCAGGACCTCTCTGATTGTTGTGGAACTTACAGAGCACAATCCTGAATCGTGGGCACAGGTGATGTAACAGACAGGACCACTTGCAATGAGCCTGTCCAAAGTAGCTGAGATGAATCTCACTGGGACAGTGGTGCTTTTCTGGAGTCACACACAGAAATGTCAGGGTTGTGTCAGGTGTCCCCATCTGAGCTGGCCTTGTTGTCTGCTTATGCACCCATGATGTTCAGAGACAAAGACATTCATTTAGTCTAAAACGGAGAGGCAGGAGTCACAGTGTGTCTCTGGCCTGCTTTTGCCACTCCCAGAGGAGGGGAAGCACCTCAGCCCTATAGTGGGTCACCCTGCTCTGCACTCATGTGAGGTGCTCCACGTCATGAGGAATGGACAGAAGCACTTCCCAGTGCTGCATTCAGCGAGTTTCTCATGGGATTTTACTACCAACATTAAGTGATCTCAAGACATTTTCTGTCCCACAGGCTTTCATGGAACCCCAAGGAAGAGTTGATGGCGTTTGCTCTCATTCAGGCTTATTTCACCTCACGTACACAACACGCCTGCTTAAAGCTCATCTGTACAGTAGAGTCATGGACTACTGACCTACTCTTTCAGTGCATTTCCATGGAGAGACAAAGAACATCTGCAAGCTGGGGCAGAGGCCAGTGCTGGAACTGGTGGTTGTGAGGGGCTGGTCCACGATGGGTGACCTGGGGCAGAACCTGCGGGGTGTCCAGTGCACACCTGACCCTGCTCTGCTGGTCCTGCAGGTCTCTGGCAGGAGGCCTGGCTGTGAGAGGACACTGCTGTGTGCCAGCCCTGCACACACACACTGTTCAGATGTACACCAGTGTTTCAATATGTGGGCCACTTTCTTAAGCATGTCCTTGAGAGAAGTTTTGGAAGAAGACCTAGGCCTTCATGCACAGCCCTGAGGAGATAGCAACTATTCTGAAGGCCACTTCAGTCACAGAGCGTCCATTGCCTGTCCCTGTCTGCGCTCACAGCACTGACACAGCAGGACGGTGACCAAGCTGCCAGAGCACTCAGGCCTTGCACCAACACAAAGGATGAGAAAGAAAGTGTGGAAGTGAAAATACAGAAGGTCTAGAAGACCAAGTGCTGGTGCTCCTTGGCAATGCTTCCGTTCTGGACTCTTTTCCCCTCCTCCCACGCACACAGGAATTGTCTCTGCAGCCCCAAAAAAGTCCTAGAAGAATCTCAGAACAAAAATGTCAATGCAAGGCCACTCACACAGAGTAAGCACAGCTCCTTATTTACACAGGAAAAAACAAACAAACAAAAAAAAGATTTAATTAGAAATGGAACGACCACATTTATCACAATTCAAAACCAATAACAACAAAAACAAATACAGAAGACAGACAAGGCCTCTAATGAGTTACACTATAACTGCTGTCCAGAAAGTCATGGGCAGTTTATAACTTGAGGAGAACATCGAGTCATCAGCTTCCAGACAGCAGCTTTGAGCTCCTGGTTCCTCATGCTGTAGATGACGGGGTTCACTGCTGGAGGCACCACCGAGTACAGAACAGACACCATCAGGTCCAGGGATGGGGAGGAGATGGAGTTGAAATTCAGGTAGGCAAACATGGCAGTGCTGACAAACAGGGAGACCACGGCCAGGTGAGGGAGGCAGGTGGAAAAGGCTTTGTGCCGTCCCTGCTCAGAGGGGATCCTCAGCACGGCCCTGAAGATCTGCACATAGGACACCACAATGAACACAAAACACCCAAATGCTACTAAAAGACTAACCACAACAAACCCGACTTCCTTGATGTAGGTGTTGGAGCATGAGAGCTTGAGGATCTGGGGGATTTCACAGAAGAACTGGCCCAGGGCATTGCCCTTGCACAGTGGCAGTGAAAATGCATTGGCCGTGTGCAGCAGAGCATTCAGAAACCCAGTGGCCCAGGCAGCTGCTGCCATGTGGACACAAGCTCTGCTGCCCAGGAGGGTCCCGTAGTGCAGGGGTTTGCAAATGGCAACGTAGCGGTCGTAGGACATGATGGTGAGAAGATAAAATTCTGCTGAAATGAAAAACAAAAACAGACAGAGTTGGGCAGCACATCCTGTGTAGGAGATGGCTCTGGTGTCCCATGTGGAACTGGCCATGGACTTGGGGACAATGCTGGAGATGGTGCCTAGGTCAAGGAGGGCGAGGTTGAGCAGGAAGAAGTACATGGGGGTGTGGAGGTGCTGGTCCCAGGCTATGGTGGTGATGATGAGGCCGTTGCCCAGGAGGGCAGCCAGGTAGATGCCCAGGAAGAGCCAGAAGTGCAAGAGCTGCAGCTCCCGTGTGTCTGTGAATGGCAGGAGGAGGAACTGGGTGATGGAGCTGCTGTTGGACATTTGCTGCCTGTGAGCATGAGGACCTGTGTGAGAAGGAAAGACAGTTTCATGTTAGGGGCACGTTCTCTGTGGAAAACAAATGTACTGTTTCTCATGGAAAAACTCCTCCCTGATGGAAGGATGTTTCAGTCAATTATGTTTCTACCAATTGAAAAAACAGTTCATCACTGCTTAAAATAAAGCTTGGTCATCTAGATTCCATGAACACACCTCTGGGGCAAGACCTCTGAGTTATTGTCAGACCAAAAACTGACCCACACTCCCACCCCAACCCCAGAGAGCAAGAGCTCCAGGGACAGGTGGAGAAACAGGGAAGAACACTGCAGTGCTACCAGAAAATAAAGCAAGGACAGAAAGGCAGACGGGCATGCTGTGGAACCTTCTCCTTACCCGGCTGTGCTGCTGCCACTCACATAATGACACTGTAGGGCAAGTACTTTTAGCACCTCTTTTGTGTTCCACGTTCCAGGAACCCTTCCCCTGGAGATCCAGCTGCTGAGGTGGAGACTCATGACCTGGACCCCATGGCTTTGGGGCAGAGGCTCTGCTGGGGAGGAGAAGAGACCAGGGGTTGCACTGGGAAATGTGTCTTTGCTGCAGAGGATTTGAGAGAGGTTCCGAAATCCCATCCCCAGCATTTCTGGTAGCAGTTAACTCCTCCTGCCCATGTCTATGTGGCCTGTAGTTGTGTCTCTGTCCCTGGGTCTGCTCCCTGTCAGTGTCACAGACCCCGTCCCACCCGCTGTGTGCTCAGCTCTGTCCTGCTCACACCTCCTGGCACTGCCCAGGGGCAGCTCTGTGTGTGCAGGGGCTCAGGAGCAACTGAGACAAGTCCTAACGAGAACTGGGGTCTCAGTGTCTTCTCCAAAGAGAGAAATAAATCCCCATCTCCCACTGCACACCCAGACAACCAAGAGTGGAAAACTGAAAGCACAGACTCACCCCCTTGCAGCTGTTGCTGTCTTGATGTCCTTGTTCAGAAGGACCCTCTGCCAAGTCTGTGGGGTTGATCTGGAGCTGTGAGCAGCCCTGACCCACACAGCACCCTTCAACCCCACAAGCTCCCTGCCTGCCCTGCCGGGGGTCGCTCCTTCCACCTACAGCTGCTGCCATGGGATCTCCCTGGGCAGGCTGAGCGCTGACCCTGGCAGGCAGCAGAGTCCCTGCCCCAGCACAGCCCTGGGGTACAGGGACCCTGCTCTGCAGGACAGCTCTGGGCACCCCTGGGAGCTCACCCGGCTTCACAGCTGTTCAACACTGCCTGACAAGAGCCCCCTCCTTACAGATCCCACCAGCTGTGCCTGTGCCAGTTTTAGGAGATGCCTCCAGGAGCTACAGCTGCACTGCCCTGCACCCAGAGACTTACCATGGCAAGGGCTGCAAAGGTTTCTCCTCCAGTGAGCTCTCAGTCATCCTCCCAGTCCTGACCACCTTTAATCTCTCTCTGCCTTGCTCATCTCCCTGAGATCCCCAGGCAGAGCCCTCAGCCCTGCTGCGTGTGCAGAGGAGCTGCTCCTGGGCAGAGCTGTCTCTCTGCAGCGCTGCCGCTTGCCAGGAGCTCCCTCTGTCCCAGGAGCCCAGCCCAGCTCAGCAGCACAGGAGCAGCCCAAGGCGCTTTAATAACCCCTCTGGTGGGTTTGGTGCTAAGTCTGTGAACCTCAGACACAAAGAGGAAGGTTAAGAAACCTCTCAGGAAGTCAGATGCAAACTCCAAAGTTTCTTGTAATCTTAATGAGTCCCACTGAGGGACACTACTAAGGAAATGACCCCAGGGTCTCGTTAGAGAAGAAAACTGAAGGCAGTCATGACAGGTCAGGAAAAGAAAGGTGAAGGTCTCTCTAATGATTGGTAAACTTGGATGTGTTTTATTAACCAAAAGGCCAAGCCGAGACCTCCAGCTCTGGGAAGTCAGATCCTGTTCCTCCCACGTTCCCCATGGCCCTTCCTGGACAGTGTGATGTGGGGCTGTGCAAGGCCAAGGGCAGGACTATGGTCCCACACCTCCCAGGGTCCTGGCTGGGGACAAGGAGGCCATGAGGCCCCTGTGCTGGAAGGACAAGGTGTCTCCTCACAGGCATCAGAGGTGCAGACAACAGCCATAGCCAAGGGGAGAAGGAGGTCATGTCTGCTGGGGCTTTCAGCCTCTTTACATCCCTTGATCATCTCCACCACAGCCTGTCCTGTGCTGTGGCATCCCCTGCACCTCTTTCCCTGCAGGCTGCAGACATCCCCCCTGCTGCCCCACCTTGTTCTTGTCTGAGCATCTTCCTTCCTTTGCTGAGATCTCTGCATCCTCCCCAGCTGCTCCTTGAAGCACAAAGCCTTGGGCTGATGCAGACTCCCTCTGCTGACCTGCTCCACCACAGCACTGCCCTTCCAGTCACATTCCTTTCTGCTCATGTCCAGCTTGGACCCCCCCAGCTGCACTTTGGGCCATCATTTCTTTTTCATGCTCTTTCCCACTATGCAGAAAACCTCCACCACCTCTGAAACCACCCTTCAAGCACTCTCAGGCTACTCCTGCACTGCTGCAGCCTCCCCAGCGCTGCTGGGCCAAAGCAGCCCAGGTCCCTCAGCATCCCACACCATGTGCACAAGGTGCTGAACCTGCCTTGGCAGAGCCCTGCACTCTCCAGTTCCTCCCTGCTTCTCCAAACTGGGAAGCCGCACACTGGCACACCCCCGTGTGTGTGGGGTCACACCAGTGCTGAACCGAATGGGATGAGAACTCCAGGTGTCTGGGTCCCCACGTTGCTCCTCATGCAGCCCCGTGTGCAGCAGGAATGAGATGAGGCCTTCTTCAGACAAATGAAAGAAGTCTCATGTTTCCAGGGCTGTGTCCTCGGCAGACCTGAGATATCTCAATATTTGCAAGGCACCAGCCATCCAGGAGGGTTGGAGCTCATTGACAACAGCTTCCTGACACGGGTGACAGAGGGGTCAATGAGGTGAGGTGCCCTGTGGGACTTCAAACTTAGAAAGCAGAAAGAGTTTGGTCAGGATGGAACAGTCAGGGATGGGAAAGTGGAGCTGAGGCTCCTGGGAGATGATAACAAGGCAAGGAGCAGGATTTCAGGAGAGCAAGCTTTGTCCTCATGAGGGACCTGCTTGGGTCCTATGGGATATGACCTTGGTGTCTGCAGTGCTTTTCTCTCACATTTCCTCCCTCCTCTCTCCCATCTGCTGTTGTGCAGCGTTTTTTACCCTTTCTCAAATACAATATCCCAGAGGTGCTGCCAACATCACTGAGTGGCTCAGATTTGACAAGGAGTGAGTCCATCTTGGTGCCAGCTGAAATGGGCTCTGTCTGATGTTGGTCAGACTCCTGTTGTCTTCTCAGAGAGGTGACAACTGTAGCACAGCCACACTCACCTCCAGTTCCAAGACTTGTCATATAAACCAGCACAGGGTGACAGTGCTTTGGGTGTTATAAAATGCTGGATTATGGAGAAGTAGTGGAAAAGATCTTCTGTCAGCAACCTGAAGAAGTCACCAGTTGATGAGCAGTATCCTATCAGGAACTGTAATTGACTGACATTCAGTGGCCTGGCAAAGTTGCAGGTGCCAGCAGTCCAGAGGATCTTGGGCCAACTACTTAACATGTCCGCTTGGTGGGCAACAAGGGTGATTCTCACCTGGATCTGGAACTGGAAAACAAAAAGAGCTGGTGAGGGATGTGAACATCAGTGTCCACTTTGGCTGTTGTGACCTGGAAGCAGTGGGTTTGCAGGCACCAGAGGGGAGGGAGGAAGGCCAGCAGAAGAGCACAGGCTGGTGGGCTCCAGCAGAGAAGACTTTGACATACTGGGGGATGGCGGGCAACGTGGTGACATGAAAGTAGGTCTGGGTAGGATGAAGGAGCTCAAGAAATCTGATCAGTCTTACAAGACAGCCTGCTCCAAGAACAAAATGTTTTCTCCAAGTACTATGTAAAGAAGTATTTGTCTGATGAGGCTGCTCGTCTGAACTGACATAGCTCCAGGGGAAAAAGGCAGCACACAGGAGGTGGAAGCAGGGGAAGCTGCAAAGGAGGAATTTAGAAACCTTGTCCACAGATGTGGGGATGATGCCAAAGCTGCCCTGACCTTGATACCTGCAGGGGAGTGTAAGGGCAGCAAGATGAACTGATTCATCTTCCTTACAGCAGAAGAATAGACAAGGGTAACATGGGCCTGCTGCTGAATTCGTAAGAGTAGAATCAGACAGGACTGAGGTTCTTCATGGCTTCTTTGCCTCCATCTTCACCAGCAAGGTCTCCCGGGACTTGGTTCCTGAAGGCAGGAGTCTGGAGAACACCCAGCAGTTGATGGGCTCAAGTCAGGGGTGACCTGAGCAAACTCAGACACCGTTACAGAACAGGAGATGGGTCATTTGACCCGCTCCCTGAACACAAGTATCACTGTGCTGTGACACCTGAGATTCCCAGGAACACCCACCTCTTGGTCCAGAGGAGTGTGATTCCTCTTAAGGTGTCCTGGCCTGTCTCCTCACTCACATGGTGATTTAGGCACCCACTTTTCTGACATATTTTCTCTTTTTCAGGAGATGCACCACATCAATATGAACTGGAGGCTGCTGATACCACCTGTTTTGGAAAGGGAGGAAAGGGCGAGCAGGGAAGGAAATAGAAGAAATTTGGCTTCGTTGCTCTTTATTATGGAAATGCTTTTTGTTTGACTATTCCTGAAACCTCCCTAATCATCCACACCAGACTTGAAGCCTTTAGGAAAATGCTGCACAGAGCCTTGGCTTGTAAGAGCATTTTCGATGTTAATGAGCCCTCTGCTGCCATGATCCTGAACTGCAGCTACTGAAACAATGAACAAACCTCTAGTAAATTGAAAGGCAGAAGCAAACCCCAAGTTTCTGAGGGTGTGTGGGACCCTATGTAGGGCCATCGCTGACACAGCTGTGAAGGAAACAACCAGTGCAGGTCCCTGTCCCTGGAGGCTGGTCAAGGAAAGACTTGGAAACACTGGTTACAGGTGGTGAGGGCCATGTGGAGGTGGCTCTGATGCCATGTCAGCCCTTGATGCTTGTTCATCACCAGAATGGCTGAGCCCTGATCCCTGGAACCTGGTAGACTTTTCTCCAATGTTTTTCAAGGCTTTTCCTGTGGTCAGTGTGAGTGTTTTGTTTTTTGGGGGTGGGTTTTATGTCAAGTGCTGTTGCTTTAACTGCAAGGGTCTGGTTTTCTGTGGAGTTGGAAATGCCTGCGAGTTCCTCACAACTCATCCAGCTTCTTTCATACACCTGGCAATGGTCACCAATCACCTCAGTGTCCCAGTCCCAAATTTGCTTGTGAGGCGCAGAATGACCTTACAACCCTTGAGGTTATAAAGAGGGTATGCATTTATTTACGACGCCGGACACACAGGGAATCATTTCACCTAATGCGTGTGTAAAATTACAGTAGCTGTGAACTTGGTTAAATGCAGTAAAGTGTTACATATTCATGAAAGTTTTAGGAACACCTATACATATTCATAACCTGTCCCCAAGAGGGTGGTTCTTATTACAATGAGTTCCGGGAGACCATTTCCAGAGTCTCCACCTCCGGCTCCTCCTGGTTACAGCTGAGCAGTGATCATGAACCCGGGTCTTCTTTCTCTGTATACGGTCACCTTTGGTCCAGTGTGATGAGTTGGTTGGGTCTCAGACTGCTGAGTCGGTTAAAACTGGCATATCTCCTGTCCTCTGCCCAAGACTCTGTAATCTGGTTCACCAAAGGATGCACCAAGGATTATTATCTTTGCAAGGTGTCAGTGAACTCCTGTTTTTCGTACAATAAGTTACACGGAGTTAAGCAAGGCTGGGCAAGAGTGATGTGGGTTAAAGGGTCAGCTCTCTAAGTGTCTTTAGTGATGTGGGGTAGGGTTAGTTCCTTAAGTGTCAAGTGTTAGTTTTTCAGTGTTAATTAGTTAAAACAAACTATAAATACTTCAGCAAAAAAAGGAGGGCTAAGGAGAAACTTCATCCTTCATTGGATGCACACGGAAATATATTGACAAAAGAACAGGGAAAGGTTGAGGTACTAGAAGCCTCCTTTGACTCAGTCATTAATAGTCAGAACAGTTGTGCTCCAGGTATCCAGCCCCCTGAGATAGAAGACAGGGATGAGGAGAAGAATGAAGTCCAAACAATCCAAGTGGAAATGGTTGGTGACCTGCTACACCACTTGACATCCACAGGTCTATGTGGCCAGATACACCCACGGGTGCTGAGGGAGCTGGCAGAGGTGATCCCTGAGCCTCTTTCCATTATCTACCAGCAATCATGGCTGAGTGGGGTTGTCCCAGTTGACTGAAAGTTGGTGAATGTGACACCCATCTACAAGACGGGACATAAGAAGGATCTAGGGAACTACAGTCCTGTGAACCTGACCTCAGTCCCAGGGAATAGTATGGATCATATCATCCTGAGTGCCATTATGTGGCAGACACAGGACAACCAGGTGATCAGTCCTAGGCAGCATGGGTTTAAGAAAGGCAGGTCCTGCTTGACAAACCTGACCTCCTCTATGAAAAGGCACCCTGTATAGGGGATCAGGGAAGCTTTAGCAAGACTTTGACACAGTTTCCCACAGCATCTCCTGGAGAAGCTGTAGCTCATGGCCTGGATGGTGTATCTGCGATGGATAAAGAACTGGCTGGAGGGTCGGGCCCAAGGAGTTGTGGTGAACGGAGCCAAATCCAGTTGGTGGCCGGTCATGAGTGGTGTCCCCAGGGCTCAGTATTGGTTCCAGTTCTGTTTAATTTCTTTATCAAGGATTTAGACAAGGGGATCACGTGCACCCTCAATAAGTTTGCAGATGACACCAAGTCTGTTGGGAGTGTTGACCTGCTAGAGGGTAGGAAGTCTCTACAGAGAGATCTGGATCAGGTGGATCGATGGGCTGAGCCCAATTGTATGAGGTTCAACAGGGCCAAATGCTGGGTTCTGCACTTGGGTCACAACAACCCCAGGCAGCGCTACAGGCTGAGGGAAGAACGGCTAGAAATTTGTTGAGGACGGAAAGGACCTGGGGCTGTTGTTGACAGTGGTTGAACCTAAGCCAGCATGTGCCCAGGTGGCCAAATAGGGCCAGTGGTATCCTGGTTGGATCAGCAATAGTGTGGCCAGCAGGACTAGGGCAGTGATTGTTCTCATGTACTGAGGACTGGTGAGCCTGCACCTCGAGTCCTGGGGTCAGCTTTGAGCCCCTTATGACAAGAAAAACCTCGAGGTTCTGGAGCAAGTTCAGAGAAGGGAACGGAGTTGGTGAGGGGCTGAAGAGCAAGTGTGATGAGGAGCCGTTGAGGGAACTGGAGCTGTTTAACCTCGAGAACAGGAGGCTGAGGGGAGACCTTATCACTGTCTACAACTACCTGAAAAGAGGTTGGAGTATGGAGGGCGTTGGTCTCTTCTCCCAAGTACCGAGGGATAGGACAAGAGGGAATGGCCTCAAGTTGTGCCAGAGGAGGTTTAAATTGGATATTAGGAAACATTTCTTCATGGAAAAGGTTGTGAAGCCGTGAACAGGCTGCCCAGGGAAGTGGTTGAGTCACCATTCCTGGGGGTGTCTAAAAGATGTATGGAGAAGGTTCTCTGGGAAATGGTTTAGTGCTAGAGTTAGGTTATGGTTGGACTCCATGGTCTCTTCCAAATCAAATGATTCTATGACTCTATGATCCTGTGTTTCTATGCTTGAAGAGTTATTTCCCAGATGGCGGAGCTTTCCTTGGAGGTATGAATCATAGAAGCATAGAGAGTGTTGGAAGGGAGTTTCAAAGGTCATCTAGTCCAACTCCCCTGCCATGAGCAGGGACATCTTCAAGCAAATCAGGCTGCTCAGAGTCCCCTCCAGCCTGGCCTGGGAATTCTTCAGGGATGGGGCATCCATCACCTCTCTGGGCAACCAGTGGTTGTGTTTCATCACCTGCGTTGTAAAAAATTGTAAAAATGTCTTCCACTTGTGTGGCCTCAATCTCCCCTCTTCTAGTTCAAAATCATCACCCCTTGTCCTATCACAACAAGCCCTGCTAAAAAGTCTGTCCCCATCATTCTTATCGACCTCTTTTGAGTACAGAAACCTGTCAATAAGGTGTCCCTGCAGCCTTCCCTTCTCCAGGCTGAACTGCACCAACTCTCCCAGCCTGTCCTCCCAGCAGAGCTGTTCCATCCCTCTGATCATCTTGGTGACCCTGCTCTGGACCGTCTCCAACAGGTCCACGTCTTTCCTGTACTGAGGGCTCCAGAGCTGGATGCAGGACTCCAGGTGGGGTCTCACCAGACTGGGGCAGAATCCCCTCCCTTGACTGTGATACTGTGACCTGCTGGTCATGCTCCTTTGGATGCAGCCCAAGATACGTCTGACCTTCTGGGCTGCAAGTGGACATTGACGGCTACAGTCCAGTCTTTCACCCACCAGTCCCCCCAAGTCTTTTGCGTCAGGGTTGCTCTCCATCCCTTAATCCCCCAGGCTGTACTGATACACAGGGTTGCCCCAGAAGAGATGCAGGACCTTGCTTTTGGTCTTGTTGAAGCTCAGGAAACTCACATGAACCCACTTCTCCAGCTTATCCAGGTCCCTCTGAATGCCCTACTGTCCCTCAGGTTTGTCAGCAACACCGCTCACTTTGGTGTCATCTGCAAACTTGTTGAAGGTGCACTTGATCCCACTATGTCATTGATGAAGATATTAAATGGTACTGATCCCAGTATGGACCCCTGAGGGACACCACTTGTCACCAGTGACCATCCAGACATTGCGTCATTGACCACCACTCTCTGGGTATCACAATATCACAGTATGTTTGGGATTGAAAGGGACCTCAAAAGATCATCTAGTCCAATCCCCCTGCTGGAGCAGGAACACCTAGGTGAAGTCTCACAGGAACATGTCCAGGCGGGTTTTGAAAGTCTCCAGGGAAGGAGACTCCACAACCCCCCCGGGCAGCCTGTTCCAGTGCTCTGTCACTCTCACTGAGAAGAAGTTTTTTCTCAAGTTTAAGTGGAACCTCTTGTGTTCCAGCTTGATCCCATTACCCCTTGTCCTATCATTGTTTACCACTGAGAAGAGCCTGGCTCCATCCTCGTGGCACTCACCCTTTATATATTTATAAACATTAATAAGGTCACCCCTCAGTTTCCTCTTCTCCAAACTAAAGAGACGCAGCTCCCTCAGCCTTTCCTCACACGGGAGATGCTCCACTCCCTTCAGCATCTTTGTTGCCCTATGCTGGACCCTCTCCAGTGGTTCCCTGTCCTTCTGGAACTGAGGGACCACAACTGGGCACAATATTCCAGGTGTGGTCTAACCAGGGTGGAGCAGAGAGGATGGAGGTCCTCTCTGATCTACTGACCACCTCTCTTCTAATACACCCCAGGTACCATTGGCCTTCCTGGCCACAAGGGCACAGTGCTGGCTCATGGTCACCCTGTTGTCCACCAGGACCCCCAGGTCCCTTTCCCCTTCATGGCTCTCTAATATGTAATTTCCCAACCTATACTGGACCCTGGGGTTGTTCCTGCCCAGGTGCAGGACTCTACACTTTCCCTTGTTAAATTTCATCAGGTTATTCCCTGCCCAACTCTCCAGTCTGTCCAGGTCTCTGATGGCAGCACAGCTTCCAGTGTCAGCCACTCCTCCCATCTTAGTGCCATCAGCAAACTTGCTCACAGTACACTCAATTCCCTTGTCCAAATCGTTAATGAATATATTGAATAATATTGGCAGCAGTACTGACCCCTGAGGCACTCCACTAGATAATGGCCTCCAACTGGACTCCACACCATTGACTACCACTCTCTGGCTTCTCTCTTTAAGCCAGTTTGCAACCCACCTCACTACTCTATTGTCTAGACCACAGCTGCAACTTAGCTGTGAGGATGCTGTGCGAGACTGTGTCAAAGGCTTTACTGAAGTCAAGGTAGATCACGTCCACCGCTCTGCCATCATCCATCCACCTTGTTACATTCTCATAAAAGGCTATGAGGTTGGTCAAGCATGACTTACCCTTGGTAAAGCCATGCTGACTGCCCCTAATGACCCTCTTATCCCTGATGTGCCTTGAGATGACACCAAGGATAAGCTGTTCCATTACTTTCCCAGGGACAGAGGTGAGGCTGACCGGTCTAGAGTTACCCGGGTCCTCCTTCTTGCCCTTTTTGAAGACTGGACTGACATTTGCTTTCCTCCAATCCTTGGGCACCTCTCCCGTTTCCCAAGACTTGGCAAAGATGATGGAGAGTGGTCCAGGAATGACTTCAGCCAGCTCCCTCAGCACCCATGGATGCATCCCATCTGGACCCATGGATTTATGGATGTCCAGACTATTTAATTGTTCCGTGTGACTGGAGTTACATGAGGGATTGCACTGAGTATATTTTCTTAATTTAATTTATATATTTCTATTTAATTTACGTGGACTATTTTCAGTGAAACCAAGGACTTCTCTGGAATCCAGATGCAGGTGCAAATTGGCAGGAGGGGACACAGACAGAATAACACTTTGATTGACATCCAGGTCAATCAATGAGCTATTCTCTACCATTAGCATCATGCTCCGTATAAAGCTGGAGATGCGTTTTCCAGTCTGTTAGCTTTGGTTTTCCAGTTACTTTGGTTGGCTCTGTTCGGAAGTTCCATTCTATTGGGAGTTCAGTGTTAGTTCAGTTTTATGATGTTTTGCTGTTTTTCAGTTGACCCTTGGGCCTCTCTGCCTTTTGTACTCTAACTTTCTCTTGCTGGGATCAGCTGTTCAGGACCAGGGTGCTCTCTTCTTTTGGGCTGTGTGTTCAGCACAACTGGAGTTAAGTGGGAGATTGCACTGAGTGTAATATATTTTACTTTATGTGTATTTTAGTATTAGCATATTAGTAGTAGCAATGTATTATTTTCATTTTTTTTTTATATTTTGTCTAAACCCACAAGTTTCCCCTTCCCTTTCCATTCTCTCCCTTATCCCATTTGGAGACTGGGAGCAGGATGTGAGCAGCTCTCATGGTCTTGGTTGGTGGCTGTGGTAAAACCATGACAAGAAAGTGTAGTAGTAGCTTCAGAAATCTTGAAAATCTCTTTACAAGATGGTAGAGGAAAACAGCATGAGAAAGGAAAACCATCAGAAACTGCAGCTCTGGAGGTCCACAGTGGAGCTCGGGATAAAAAAATGTCATTCTGAGCACAGTGCTGTGGTCATTCAGAAGGACTCTGGATCAGCCATGGCTTTGTGTTTCCAGGAACAGCTGGTGAGGATGGAGAGACAGTAGCACAGGTGGGGACACATTGGGGTGAGAACAAGGTGGGGAAGCACATGGGGTGTCTGCAGCCTGTGGGGAAACAGCCACAGGCCTGGGACAGTGTAGGATGGACTGTGGTGGAGATGGCCAAGAGTGAGGCTGGATGTCCCTGCAAGAGCCAAGGTCTTTGTCCCCCTGGCTGTGGCTGATGTCCCTGAAAGAGCCAAGGTCTTTGTCCTCTTGGCTGTGACTGATGTCCCTGACAGCGAGGCCTAAGAGGAGACACATGGTTGTCATGGCCATGGCACTCCATTGCCTCCTTGCACCCCCCATGGAGGCCAGAAGGTGTCACACCATTGTCCTGCACTGGGCATCACACTCCCCACAGCCCAAGAAGAGCCAGGAAGAGCCTGAGCCACACGTGAGGGACAGGATCTCCCTTCCTAGGGGCAGGGGCTCAAGGCTTGGCCATTGTCCTTCATCAAACAAACCAAGGGGTTTCTCAGCATCAGAGCTGCTGCACTTTGCCTTTACCTGATGCAATCACAGCCTCCAATTATCTGCTCTAACGAGCCCCTGGGGAGGCTTTGTCAGTAACAGCCCTCAGTGGGGCTCATTAATGCTTCAAGGTACTTTGGAGTTTTCTCTGACTTGGACTTCTTGAGCAGATTCTTCAGTCTGTGCTTGGTATCTGACGTTCATGGACTCAGCACCAAATACGCCATGGGGCTCATTAAAACACAGAAAGCCCTAACGAGCCGTGTTTCTTTTGGTAATTTCATTCAAATCTTCAAGACTTGTAGAACTAACTGGAGAGGTTTCAATGGGACACTTGCTGATGAAGATTTCAAAGATTTCATAAAGGAGGGTTTTTTCTTTCCAGGGTATTTTCTGTCATTGTTCAGTGTATAGAAGAAGTGACAGCAGCATTCTACACTGGACATTGATCCAGAGGGTCTCCTGAAGACATCTGCACAGGCAGGAGAACAGTCCCTTGAGGCTGGACACTGTATGGACAACCTCGCTCCTCACCCCCCACCCCCATCTGCCGGTTCCCTCATTGGCCACCAGAGACTTTCATCACTTTTCCTCACATTAGACTTCTCCACTGAGCTCTGCAGGAGATGCTGCAGCTCCTGTGCACCAGCTCCACCTGCTCTGCTGTGTCAACACTGCACAGTTTAATAAACAGTAAAACACTTTCCTCAGCTGTGTGTGTAAGCTGGATCTGATGAGGTCCGCCATCCACAAGGGACATCCACACAAGAACTGGTTTAGACAGAGAGATAGGAAAGGATAGAAATAAACACAATGAACGTGTTGACCGCCATATTAATTAGAACTCTGAAGAATGGCTGAAGTTTGTAACTCCCTCAAGCTCGAAGCAGAAACCAGACAGTTGAGAGGAACTGAATGACCAAAGAGCAAGTGGAGGAGATTCTTGAGAGCACTGGGAAGGGAAATGTCCAGACAGTCTGCTGGAAAGTTGTCTTTTGACATGGACATTTAATCAGAAGGAATGACGAGGGAGATGAAATAATTGTGTTGGTAATAGAAGTACAGGGGAAGACCAGTATATCTTCTCCTATCCTTAGTACACTTACCGGTAATTCACTTTTGTAGTTTTTCTTTTTTCTTTTGTTTGTTTTAATAAGTAAGAAACAAACAAACAAACAAACAAACAAAACAAACAAAAAAACTCACCAAGACCAGCAATCACACCAAAAAAACACACCAAAAAAACCAAAAAAACACAGCAACCACAAAAAACACACACAGAAAAACAAACGAACACAGCCCCACAAAAAATCCACAAAACCAAAAAACAACAACAAAGAAGTGCACCTTTCCAGGCAGACATCAGTCATCAGTTGTGTCACCATGAACAGCCAGTGCCATTTTAGGGCCCCACTGTACCTGAGGTGCTGGCCTGGGATTGGCATCTAGCACACAGGACCTGGGGAGACCAGAGCACCTTGCAATGCAGGTGGAGCCTGGGCAGGGCTTCCCAGGGCATCTACACTGGTACCAAGTGTTTGTGTCCCTGGAGCTGAAGACATTTGTGTCCAAAATCCATGCCCAGTTCTGGAAAACTCTTTCCTTTTCAAACAACAGAAACTCCCCCCAAAGAAAAATGAAGTGTGTTGACACCTTCCTTTGTTTTGGATCTTTGTCTTCAGTTCTTCTTATTTTAATTTTCATTGACATTAACTGACATCTGATGGGTCTGCAGGCATGAAGCCAAGATCATTTTGTGTCTTGCATAGCACCCCATGCCCTCTGAACCTTCCCTGCTCAGGACTCCTCACACTTTGCCCAGAGCGAGTCACACTGAGGTGTTGGCTGGTTCACTGGCTGAGATGTTGGTTTAGATGGTCACCTACAGCACAGGTGGATCCTGCCCCATCATCGTCTGCTCTGACCAGTTAGAAACAGAGCCCAACATCACCATGGGATCATAAGAGAACTGAGGTTGAAGGGACCTCAGGAGTCTGCAGTCCAACCTGTCAGAAACTGGGTCACACCAAGGTGTTCAAGCCTTGATTCAATCAGAGCTTTAGCAGGACTAGAGAAGTGATCATCCCTTTGTAGTGGGCACTGGTGAGGCTGCACCTTGAATCCCGGGGTCAGTTTTAGACCCCTCATGGCAAGGAAGACATTGAGGTGCTGGAGAGTTCAGAGGACGGCGACAAGGCTGGTGAAGGGTCTGGAGCACCAGTCTTATGAAGAGCAGTTGAGGGAGCTGGGGCTGTTCAGCCTTGAGAAAAGGAGGCTGAGGGGAGACCTTGTCACTGTGAACAACAACGTGAAAGGAGGTTTTATCATGGTGGGTGTTGGTCTCTTCTCCCAAATAACAAGTGATAGGACAAGAGGAAATGGCCTCAAGTTGCACACAGGGAGGTTTAGATTCTTCAGGGAAAGGGTTTTGAAGCAACAGAACAGACTGCCTAGTGAGGTTGTGGAGTCCCCATCACTGAAGGTGTTTAAAAGACAGATAGATGGGGCTCTTAGGGACATGGTTTAGTGCCAGATTTAGGTTATGGTTGAACTCGATGATCTTAAGGGTCTCTTCCAACCACAATTATTCTATGATTCCATGATAAGTCATTTTGGATATTTTCTTTCTCAGAGGACCATGCAACCTCCCTGAGAGCCAGGACTTTTCTGAGGTGTTGGAGAGATGTCTCACGGTCACACCAGCCAGTTCCACCAGCACCTGTCTGTCCCTTCCCAGACCAAACCTTTTCTCCATATCCCAACCTTCCAGGTGAGTTTCTGGGACACAGCAAATGCTGCCCAGGACTTCTGGGCCTGTTCAGAAGAGAGTAGCAGGCCAACATGTTGATGGGCTCTCTGTGCACCTCAAAGCCTTCCTGACCATTTTTGTCAATGCTCCACTTACACCCAGCCTTTCTGGTCCTTAAGCTGTGGATGAGGGGATTGAGCACGGATGTGGGGATGGTGTTGAAAAAAGGCTTTGTCAAACCGTCTCGGGAGGGCTGTTCTGGGCATCCCACACTCAAGGATGAAGGTGCTGTAGAAAACAGTGGCATTGATGAGAGGTTCAGGTGGAGAAGACTTTGTGCTTGTCCACACTGGGGTAGAGAGCAGTGATGCATTCATGGGATGCCCATATGAACAGGAAGGGAACAAATGGCTCCAGGGGGAAAAAATGCCTTCCAGCCAGTTATTTACCCATCGCAGATGCACCATCCAGGCCATGAGCTGCAGCTTCTCCCGGAGATGCTGTGGGATACGGTGTCAAAGGCTTTATCGCAGTCTAAGGACACAACACTCACAGCCTGTGTGGCAGATTCACTCCCCACGACAGACTTTCCCTCATCTGCTCAGCCGGTCACCTTGTCATAGAAGGAGATCAGTGTGGTCAAGCAGGACCTGCCTTTCACAAAGCCATGCTGATTGGGCCCGATTGCTCGTCTGGTATGAGTGACCTCACAGTCCTTTCCCAGCCATGTTCCTGCTGTTGGCCTATCCCCTGCAGAGGCAGAAGTGACCTCACAGTGCCCTGCACAGCCATTGGCTTCCTGCTGGACCATGAGTTCCTGAGACACAAGTGACCACATGGCATCGTACCCAGCCATCACCCTCCTTGTGGTCCAGTGTGTGAGCAGATCAAACTCAGCTGCTTTCATCAAATGTATCCAATAGATTTCCTATCAAGGGTTTGAGTGCAGAAACCTTCCTCAGAGGAGCTGCTGTATTTACTCTGGGGCATTTTACATCTCTGCTTCTGCTTTTTTTTCTTCTTCCTCTGTCTATTCTGTATTGAAAGAGCTCTCCAAGGAAAAGATTAATGGAATCCTACAATAGCGCAGGTTGGAAGAGACCCCTGAACATCATCTCTGTCCCACTGACCTTTATGGCACCCCAAGGAATAGCTGACAGCATTTGTCCTCCCTTGGGTTCATCTCACCACATGCACACAGTGGACATGTACATGATGTGTGTGTTTACATCTCATTTGTACAATGAAAAAAAGGACATTTGACCTCGTAATTTAATAGAATCATAGAATGTCCAGTGCTGGAAGGACCCATGAGGATCATCGAATCCAACTCCTGTCCCTGCACAGGACACCCCACAGGTCACACTGTGTGTCTGAGGACATTGTCCAGTCTCTTCTTGAACACTGTCAGGCTGGGGCCGTGACACCTCCCTGGGAGCCTGTTCAGTGTCCAACACCTCTGGGTGAAGAACCTTTTCCTCATGTCCAACCGAAACCTCCCATGGCACATCTTCCTGCCATTCACTCGTTTTCTGTCACTGGCCACCTTCCCTTCCCTCTCCCCTTGTGAGGAAGCTGTAGCCACCATGAGGTCTCCTTTCAGTCTTTTCTTCAGCTCTGATGCTGAGAAACCCCTTGGTTTGCTTTCTGAAGCAGAAAGGAGAAGTCATGACCTCCAGGCAATGGGAAGGGGGATCCTGTCCCTCACACACGGCTCAGGGCTCTTCCTGGGACCGTGGGATGTGGGTGTGCAAGGCCCAGGGAAGGACAACACGTGGACAACAACTTCCAGTTTCCCCATGGGGCTGCAAGGAGGCAGCGAGGCCCCAGTGCCATGAGGACAACATGGCTTCTCCTGGGCCTCAGTGGCAGAGACAACTGCCATGGCCACGGGGACAGAGACCTGGGTTCTGTGGGTCCCTTCCAGCCTTGCCAGCGCCCTTTGCCATCTCCACCACAGGCTGTTCTACACGGTCCTACCCCTGCCCCTCTTTCCCTGCAGGCTGCAGACACCCATCTCGCTTCCCCACCTACTCTCACCCCAGCATTTCTGCACCTTCACTGCTGTGTCTGCACCCTCACTGGCTGCTCTTTGGACCACAAACCATGGGCTGATCCAGCTCCCTCTGGGTGACCTCTTGCACCACAGCACTGCCCTTCCATTGACATTTCCTCCTCCTCATATCCAGTCTTCACTTTCCAATCACATTTGGTGGATTTTTTTTTTTCTCTGTTGTTTTTTCCTACTACTTGGGAAATGTTTACCACCTCATAAACTGCCCATCAAGCAGGGATCCCAACCTCTTAGTCTTCTTGTGGTCTTGCTCTTGACCAGAGAGAAGTAGCCTCACCATGATCTCCTAAATCCCAGGACTTCTGCTGGCCTTTCAGCTCCTCTGACAGACACCACCATGTCCCTGCTGCTGTCCCGTCATGTTCTCAGGTGGGCTGGACATGACAACTCGTCTCCAAGGCATCCTCCTGTGTAAGGTCTGTGGGTACCTTGGCAGAGGTTCTTCCTAGCCACGTCCCTGTTCCTGGGCTATCACCTCTAGAGGCAGAACTGACCCCACAGTTCCCTTCACAGCCACATGATTCTGACTGGATTGTGAGTGTCTGAGACACAACTGAACTCATAATACCATAACTATCCATCACCTTTTTATGGTCCAGGACATGATCAGATAAAAGTATGCTTGTTTTATCAAATGTATCAAATATATTCCCTACGGAGATTTGAGTGAAAAACATTCTTCAGAGGAACTGTTGTATTTCTGTTGAAAACTTTATGAACTCCTTTTTTGTCTTTTATTCTTCTTATTCTTCCTCTGCCTATTTTGTCTTCTAAATCCTCTCCAAGGGAAAGATTCATTGAATCACAGAATAACTTCAGGTTTGAAGAGAGCCCTTGTCTCACTTGTCTCACTGTCCTGCTCCAGGCAGGGTGAACCAGGTGAGGTTGTTCAAGGGTTCCTCACAACTGTGCGTCATCCACAGAGGAGCTGAAAGTGCACTCGTGACATCATACAGGGGGAGAATAAAGATGTGTCACAGTGTTTGTCCAAGTGCTGGTCACTGAGAGATGACACCAGTAACTGGCTGCATGGAGGGCTTTGTACCACTGATGACATTTGGCTTGATTGTCCAGCCACCTTCCCACCCAGCTTCCATTTCTCCAGCCCAGAGTTCCCTGATCTGGCTACTAGGACACCATGGAACATCATGTCTGTGACCCTGCAAAATTCCGGGTATGGTGGCAGGTTGACCAGCCATTAATTCTCCTTCGTGCTTTTCACGCAGATGGGTTCAATATCTGCCTTTTCCAAAGACCTCAGAACCCCTCTTACCACTTTGTCACTTTTGAGAGCACAATCCAGAATCACGGGCAAGGGTGACAGAACAGACTGGAGCATTTGCAATGAGCCTGTCCAGGGCAGCTGAGATGAATCTCACTGGGCCACTGAGGTTTGTTCCTGGAGTCACACACAGAAATGCCAGCGTTCCGTCAGGCATCCATGTCTGAGCTGGTCTGAGGACTCCTTATGCCCCCAGGGGTGCTCAGAGATAGAGTCTGTCCCTTTTACACACAGAGGCAGGAGTCACCGTGTCCCTCTGGCCTCCTGTTGCCACTCCCAAAGGGACAGGAGGCACCTCAGCGCTGTGGTGTGTCACCCTGCTCTGCACTGAACTCAGATGTCCCACATCATGAGGAATGGACCCGGGGAGCTCAGTTAAGGAAGCACAACCCAGTGCTGCATTCAGGTGATTTCCCATGGGGTGTTACTTCCAAAATGAAGTGACCACAGGACCTTGTGTGTGCCACAGGTCTTCATGGAACCCCAAGGAATAGTTGACAGTTTTTGTGGTCACTTGTGTTCATGTCACCTCACGTACATGATGTGCATGATCGGATCTCATCTGTACAAAGCAAACACAGACTGTTGAATACTCATTCAGTGTCCATCCATGGAGGGAAGAACAGATTCTCTGGGTGAGAGGCCAGGGCTGGAAATGGTAGTTGTGAGTGGCCAGTCCATGATGATTGACCTGAGGCTCCTTCCATGGGGTGTCCAGTGCACAGGGGCACAGCCCAGCCCCTGCTCTGCTGGTCCTGCAGGTCTCTGGCAGGAGACCTGGCTGTGAGAGGACACTGCTGTGTGCCAGCCCTGCACACACACACTGTTCAGATGTACACTCGTGTCTCATCTGTGGCCACTTTCTTGGGCATGTTCTTGACAGAAACTTCAGGAAGACCTAAGTCTTCTGACACTGGCCTAGGAAGATGACCTGTCTTTATAGAAGTACTTTTACAAAGGCCAGCTCTGTCACAGCAGTGCCCATTGCCTGTCCCTGCCTGCGCTCACAGCACTGACACACAGCAGGACGGGGACCAAGCTGCCAGAGCACTCAGGCCTTGCACCAACACAAGGGATGAGAAGGAGAGTGTGGGAGTGGAACCAGAACAGCTCTGGAAGAACAAGCGCTGGTGCTCCCTGGCAGGGCTGCCATGCTGGACATTTTTCGCCCTTCTCCCACACACAGTAACTGTCCCTGCAGCTCCAGAAAATCCTTGGAGGAACAATATCAGAGAAAAACATCACTGCAAAGCCCTTTATTTCGTTTAAGTACACAGAGAGCATGGCTCCATATTCATACAGCCAGTGGGTTGAAACGGAAAAGCAGACAGTGAGTTAGAAAGTGGTTGACAAAAATAAAAGGATTTATGAAAATATAACCACCACCACCACCACACACACACAGAGGTCTGGGCCTCTAATAAGTTCCATTAAAACTGTTATCCATTAAAGAGAGGATGCTGAACACTTTATTATTTTTGAAATGCATCCCGCCATTAGTTTCCTCAGGGCATCCTTGAGCTCCGTGTTCCTCATGCTGTAGATGAGGGGCTTCAATGTTGGAGGTACCAGCGAGTACAGAACAGACACCACCAGATCCAGGATGGGGGAGGAGATGGAGGGGGGCTTCAGGTAGGCAAATATGCCAGTGCTGACAAACAGTGAGACCACAGCCAGGTGAGGGAGGCAGGTGGAAAAGGCTTTGTGCTGTCCCTGCTCAGAGGGGATCCTCAGCACGGCCCTGAAGATCTGCACATAGGACACCACAATGAAGAGAAAACACCCAAATCCTATTAATAGACTAAACACAATAAGCCCAAGTTCCCTGAGGTAGGAGTGTGAGCAGGAGAGCTTGAGGATGTGGGGGATTTCACAGAAGAAGTGGCCCAGGACATTGCCCTTGCACAGGGGCAGTGAAAATGTATTGGTCGTGTGCAGCAGAGCATTGAGAAACCCAGTGGCCCAGGCAGCTGCTGCCATGTGGACACAAGCTCTGCTGCCCAGGAGGGTCCCGTAGTGCAGGGGTTTGCAGATGGCAACGTAGCGGTCGTAGGACATGATGGTGAGAAGATAAAATTCTGGTAAAATGAAAAACAAAAACAGGCAGAGTTGGGTAGCACATCCTGTGTAGGAGATGGTTCTGGTGTCCCAGAGGCAATTGGCCATGGACTTGGGGACAACGGTGGACATGCAGCCGAGGTCGAGGAGGGAGAGGTTGAGGAGGAAGAAGTACATGGGAGTGTGGAGGTGCTGGTTCCAGGCTATGGTGGTGATGATGAGGCCGTTGCCCAGGAGGGCAGCCAGGTAGATGCCCAGGAAGAGCCAGAAGTGCAAGAGCTGCAGCTCCCGTGTGTCTGTGAACGGCAGGAGGAGGAACTGGGTGATGCAGCTGCTGTTGGACATTTGCTTTTCCTGAGCATTGGGGCGCTGTCATGAGAAAAAAAAAATGCAGTGAAATGCCAGGGGAGAGTTCTCCGAAAAAGAAAACCAACTCCCTTAGATCCTCCCCTGTCACACACAGACACCCTTTTCTTTTTCTAGGAGAACTTTCTCTAGCACTGTGGTTGGAGCCCTGCTTGGTGCTGAAAAATGTGCAACCGAGAGCAGGGCCTGTGCCCATGGGCTCTCAGTAAGTCAGCCCAGCTATGCAGAAGAGCGGCCACGGGAACGGTGGGGAATGTCCTGGTTCTGCTGATACAGAAGGGCTGTCAGCACTTGCTTTCCCAGTGATAAGGAACAGAGATGGTGAAAGCAGTTTAAGAGTTCCAGGATTCTTTACATCTCCCCACATATTCACTGCAGAGTGTTGTTGGGTGTCAGAAACCCTCAGCATTTCTGGTGCATTCAGTGAGAACAGAGCGAGTCCTGTGAGACCAGAGGATGCCTGTGGGTCAGTGCAGAGTGAGGGCAGCTGCTCTGTCCCTCTGTCTGGCTCCAGCTGCCCTGGACTGGCACCTTTGTGAGATGGAGTCTGATCACACTCCCATGTTACCTTGAAAAGCCACCAGGCACTGCTGAGAGCAGAAGGACCCACCTCAGACCATGACATGTCTCAGCCTTTCCTAAGGTCTCAGCACCCCACATTTAGCCCAGGACACGCATGACTTCTTTTCACAAAGCAAACAGGATTTCCTCTGTTGCTTCATTTCTGTGCTTCTACACGGGGATTCAGAACACACACAGATGCTGGAGGACCGGTTTGCATCCTGCAGGGAAGCTCACAGATTGGAAGGAAACCTTAGTGAGACAGCCAAGGGTCCTAATGATGGCATTTGATTCAAGGAGACTCAGATCATTCCCCAGCCCCACAGACTGCATTGCCCATAGCCCCACAGGGCAGAGCAAAGCTGGGACACGTGTTCCCATGGACACACCTGCAGGAAAGGACCCACAAGATCAGGCTGTGACTCTGCAGCTGAAACTGCCACCCCAGAGAGCCTGACAGCAAGAACAAGATCCCAACAGCAGTGACCCAGAGCAGGGGAGCAAGAAGGACAATGCGGTGAGGGTGGGTGTGAGAGAGGCCAGGGCAGAGGCAGCCGGGCACTCAGACAGCGTCACCCTTCCCCAGCTGTGCAGCCACCTCCCAGACACCAACATTGCCGGGCAGCTGCTCTCAGCCCCTGTGCTCTGCAGAGGAACTGGAGCTCTGGCTGCACAGGAGCTGCTTCATGCCTTGGAGTCCCCGGCCCTGAGGGCAGAGGCTTTCCTGGGTGGGACAGGAGGCCAGGGGGCTGCTCACAGGAGGGATCTGCACTGCAGGGGATCACAGGGACTTTTCTCTGTTCTCCCTCTCATAACAATTCCGAGTTTAGTTTCCTCTCATTTCTGATCATTTCCCTGCTGCGTGGAGATTCTCCCCCTGGGAGGTGTTTCCCTGTCCATGTCTCTTCCCTGTCAGTGCTCACAGACCCCATCCCACCCTCTGTGCCCTCCCCCTGGCCCTACAGATCCTGCCTGTTCACAGGGCACTGCCTGGGGGCATCTTCCTGTTTGCAGGCTGGAAAACAGGACAGGTCAGACTAGTCTGATGGGTCCAGCAAAGGTGATGCAGGTGCTGTGCACAGGCAGAGGGGTGGTGAAGGGATGTTATGAGCCTTCTGGCAGATGTGCTGATCACTCAGAGTTGCAGTTCAGGAGTCTCAGTGACTTGTTTAAGCATGAGAGCTCATTTTCATTTTATCCTTTCCTGCATCCCCCACCCCTTGGGATAGGAAACTGAAAAGACAGGCTCCGGAAAGATCCTTATGTGTCTGGTAATTCTCGCATTGATCTTGTCCTTAAGGCATCCCCTTGGAAAAATGTTGGGGGTGATCTGGACCTGTGAGCAGTGCTGACCCACACAGCATCCTCTCCACAGCAGAAGCACCTTTCCTGCCCTGATAGGGTTTGCGTCTTCCACCCACAGCTTCTCCCCACAGCACCGTGGGGGAGATCCCAGGTAGACTGAGCGCTAACCCTGGCAGGCGGCAGAGTCCCTGCCCTGGCACAGCCCTGGGGTGCAGGGACCCTGCTCTGCAGGACAGCCTGGGCACCCCTGCCTGCACATTTACATTTACACCCCACAGCCATTATTGGGAGAACGCAGCATTCACGTCTTGTCCCTCTGACAGTGCAGAAGGCAATCCCTGCTCTGGAGCACATCCTCTCCTCTGCATCAGAGAATCTCTGAGAGTTTTACTCACATGTATCGCAGGCTCTGCAGTTTGACAGCTTTCTGAGATCCTAACATGATTTGCAGATGCAATGCCCTGCAGCCACAGGCTTCAGATCTGAGAGGATTTCATTTCCAGTGATCTCTCAGCATCCTCCCATCCCAGACTGCGTTTCCCTCTCTCTGCCTGGCTCCTGTGCCCTCGGTGCTGCAGGCAGAGCCCTCAGCCCTGCTGCGTGTGCAGAGGAGCTGCTCCTGGGCAGAGCTGTCTCTCTGCAGCGCTGCCGCTCCCATGAGCTCCTTCTGTCCCAGGAGCCCAGCCCAGCTCAGCAGCACAGGAGCAGCCCATGATGCCTCTTTCTCTGTCCCCTCTGGGCTCGCTCCAGGTGTCCCTGGGACTCCAGAGGAACATCTTGTGAAGGAACCTCAAGTAATCAGTGATGTTAGTTGTGCCTGCTTTGCAGAAATACTTCTTGCCAGCATTGTATTCTTGCAAGTAAAAAATAAATTGGTATGAGAATCATCTTTTCTTGTCCATTCGTGAGGTCACCCCTCAGTCTCCCCTTCTCCAGCTCCAGAGCCCCAGCTCCCTCAGCCTTTCTTCACACAGAAGATGCTCCACTCCCTTCAGCATCTTGGTGGCTGCGCTGGACTCTCTCCAGCAGTTCACTGTCCTTCTGGAACTGAGGGGCCACAACTGGACACAATATTCCAGGTGTGGTCTCCCCAGGGCAGAGCAGAGGGGCAGGAGAACCTCTCTGACCTACTGACCACCCCCTTCTAACCCACCCCAGGTACCATTGGCTTCCTGGCCACAAGGGCCCAGTGCTGGCTCATGGTCACCCTGCTGGCCCCAGGACCCCCAGATCCCTTTCCCCTACACTGCTCTCCAACAGCTCATTCTCAGCTTACACTGGAACCTGGTGTTGTTCTTGCCCAGATTCAAGACTGTACACTTGCCCTTGTTCTAGTTCAGTAAATTTTTCCCTGCCCAACTCTCCAGCCTGTCCAGGTCTCTGATGGCAGCACAGCTTCCAGTGTCAGCCACTCCTCCCAGCTTGGTGTCACCAGCAAACTTGCTGACAGTCACTCTATTCCCTCGTGCAAATCATTGATGAATATATTGAATAATATCGGCCCCAGTACTGACCCCTGAGGCACTGCACTGGATCCAGGCCTCAACTGGACTCCGCCCCATTGACCACGACTCTCTGGCTTCTTCCCTTCAGCCAGTTCCCAGTCCACCTCACTACCCGCTCATCCAGACCGCACTCCCTCAGTTTAGCTGTGAGGATGCTGTGGGAAACTGTGTCAAATGCCTTACTCAAGTCAATGTAGACCACATCCACTGCTTTGTCATCATCTATCCACCTTGTTTTGTCTTCATATAAGTCTATGAGGTTGGTCAAGCACGACTTCCCCTTGGTGAAGCCATACTGACTGCCCCTAATGACCCTCTTCTCCCTGATATGCCTTGAGATGGCACCAAGGAGAAGTCGTTCCATCAGGTTCCCAGGAATGGAGGTGAGGCTGACCGGCCTACAGTTACCCGAGTTCTCCTTCTTGCCCTTTTTGCCGACTGGAGTGACATTTGCTTTCCTCCAGTCCTCAGGCACCTCTCCCATTACCCAAGACTTGGCAAAGATGATGGAGAATGGTCCAGCAATAACCTCAGCAAGCTCCCTCAGCACCCGCGGGTGCATCCCATCTGGACCCATGGATTTATGGATGTCCAGATTGCCCAACTGCTCCCTAACCCAGTCCTCATCAACCCAGGCAAACTCCTCCATTGTCCTGCCTTCCCCATGGGCCTCACTGGTACGGGGCTCCTCAGGACAGCCCCTGGCAGAGCAGACAGAGACAAAGAAGCATTCAGTAACTCTGCCTTCTCTGGATCTTCTGTCACCAGGGCACCCACCTCATTCATCAGTGGGCCTACATTGCCTCTGCTGTTAGTTTTATCTGCCACCTATTGGAAAAAGCTCTTCCTGTTGTCCTTGACCCCTCTCGCCAGGTTTAATTCTAAGGAGGCCTCATCTTTCCCAGTTGCCTCCCTACACCCTCTGACAACAGCCTGATGTTCTCCCCAAGTGGCCAGCCCCTCCTTCCATGATCTGTAAACTCTTCTCTTCCACTTGAGCATCCCCAGCATCTCCTTGTTTAACCACGCAGGTCTCCTGGCTCCCTTCCTTCACTTCCTACATGTCGGGATGCTCTGATCTTGTGCCCGGTACAAACAGTCCCTGAACACTGACCAACTATCTTGGGCCCCTTTACCTTTAAGCAGCCTTGCCCAGGGGATTTCCCCCTGCAATTGCCTGAAAAGGCCAAAGTTTGCCCTGCTCAAGTCCAGGGTCGCAATTCTGCTTGCTATCCTGCTCCTGCCACAGGAGATCCTGAACTGCACCATCTCATGGTCGCTGCAAACAAGGCAGCTCTCAACCTTTACCGCTTCAACCAGACCCTCTTGTTAGTGAGGATGAGGTCCAGCAGCTCCTCTCCTAGTCGGCTCCTCCACCCTTTGCATCAGGAAGTTCTCATGGATGCACTTGGTGAACCTCCTGGACTGTGTCTGGGTGAGTCGGCCCTTCAGAAACACCAGGGGAGTTCAAACCCCCACAGCAACCAGGGCCTGTGACTGAGGCCGCTCTCAGCTGCTGGAGAGGCCTCGGCAACGTCCTCACCTGAGCTGGTGGATTGTGATAGACACCCACAGCAGTATCACCCTAATGCTCCCAGTGCTCCCAGTAACCCTCCCACTAACCCCTCCAGTGCACCCAATAACCCCCAGTAACCCCTCCAGTGTTCCCAGTAACCCCCAACTAACCTTTCCAGTGATCCCAGCAGCCTCCATTGTTCACAGTAATCCTCCAAGAGCTCCCAGTAAACCCCCAGTACTCCCAGTATCCCTCCCCATGCTCCCAGTAACCACGTAGTGTTCCCATTAACCCCCCACTAATCATCCTACTGTTCCCAGTAACCCTCCCAGTAAACCTCCCAGTGCTCCCACCAACCTCTCTCAGTGCTCACAGTGAGCCTCAGTAACTCCCCATTGCTCCCAGTGATCCCCCACTAGCCCTCCCAGTGATCCCAGTAACCACCTAGTGCTTTCATGTGAGCCCCAGCAATGCCCAGTGTTCTGAATAACCCTGCCACTGCTCCCAGCAAAACCCCCAGTAACCCTCCCAGTCATTCCAGTAACCCTCCCAGTGCTCCCAAAAATCCTCTTAGTGCTCCCAGTAACCTACCCACTGTTCCCAGTACCCTCCCAGTGTTCCCAGTAACTTTCCCAGTAATCCTCCAGTAACTCCTAATGAACCCAAATGCTCCCAGTAGCCTTCCCAGTGCTCCCATCAAGCTCCCACAGTGCTTCCAGTAACAACCTAGTGCTCCCAGTAAGGCCCCACCAACTGCCCATGTTCCCAGTAATCCTCCTCATACTCCCAGCAACCCCCATTGTTCCCAGTAATCCTGCAAGTACTCCCAGTAAAACCCCAGTGCTCCCAGTGACCCTCTCACTGTTCCCAGAAACCCTCCTCTAATTCTCCTGGTGTTCCCAGTAACCCTCCCTGTAACCTTACCAGTGCTCCCAGTAACCACCTAGTGCTCCCAGTAACTCCCCAGCAAACCCCAGTGTTCCCAATAACCCTCCCAGTGTTCCCAGCAACCCCCCCAGTGCAGCCAGTGACTCCCAGAAGCCCCCCCATTGCTCCCAGTAATCCCCCACTAACACTCCCAGTGCTCCCAGTAACCACCATTGTTCCCAGTAATCCTCCAGTAACTCCCAGTAAACCCCCAGTGCTCCCAGTAATGACCCCAGAGACTGACCCAGTGGTTCCAATAACCCACCCAGTGTTACCCAGTAATCCTTGTAGTGTTCCCAGTGAGCCTCCCAGTAACCCTCCCAGTAACCCTCTCAGTAACCCTCCCAGTAACCACCTAGTGATATAAGTACTCCTCAGCAATTCCCAGTATTTCCAGCAACCCTCCCAGTTCTCCCAGTAACACCCACTAATCCTCCTAGTGCTCCCAGTACCCTCCCAGCAATACCCAGTATTCCCAGCAACCCTCCCAGTGCTCCCAGCAACACCCACTAATCCTTCTAGTGCTCCCAGTACCCACCCAGCAATACCCAGTATTCCCAGCAATCCTTCCAGTGCTCCCAGTAACACCCACTAATCCTCCTAGTGCTCCCAGTACCCCTCTCAGCAATCCCCAAAGTTCCCACTAACCCCTCCCAGTGCTCCCAGTAACCCCCCACTAACCCCTCCAGTGATCCCAGCAACCCCCATTGTTCCCAGTAATCCTGCAAGAAGTCCCAGTAAACCCCCAGTGCTCCCAGTAAACCTCCCAGGGTTCCCAATATTTCCTCACAAATCCTCTTAGTGTTCCCAGTAACCATCCCAGCTGCCCCTCCCAGTGATTCCAGCAACCCCACCAGTGTTCCCAGCAACCCCTCACTAATCACAGAATCCCCGGATGTCAGGGGTTGAAGGGCCCTGGAAAGCTCATCCAGTGCAATCTCCCCATGGAGCAGGAACACCCAGCTGAGGTTCCACAGGAAGGGGTCCAGGCAGGTTAGAATGTCTGCAGAGAAGGAGACTCCACAGCCTCCCTGGGCAGCCTGGGCCAGTGTTTTATCACCCTCACTGAGAAGAAGTTTTTTCTCAAATTTAAGCGGAACCTTTTGTGTTCCAGTTTGTACCCATTGCTCCTTGTCCTGTCACTGGTTGTCACCCAGAAGAGCCTGGCTCCATCCTCCTGACACTGCCCCTTTCCATATTGATCCCCAGGAATGAGTCCCCCCTCAGTCTCCTCTTCTCCAGCTCCAGAGCCCCAACTCCCTCAGCCTTTCCTCACACAGGAGATGCTCCACTCCCTTCAGCATCTTGGTGGTTGCACTGGGCTCTCTCCAGCAGTTCCCTGTCCTTCTGGAGCTGAGGGGCCACAACTGGACACAATATTCCAGGTGTGGTCTTACCAGGGAAGAAAGGAGAACAAGGGAGTGACCCCCAAGCTGCCTTAAAATAGTGGTGCCAGAATCACCTCAGGGCTCAAAATGGCACCAGAATCACCTCCTCACATGGGACATGCTCCACTCCATCATCTTCATGACATGCAGCTCTCCCTGGCTTTCTGAGGGGGCATCCACTTCACAGCATCCCCATCCTGGGGGCTCTGGGCAGTATCCTCTGGGCACTGTGGGGCAGGGGCAGGGTTGGTTGTACAGAAGTGGTTCAGATCTCCACTTTGGCGTGGAGAGCTGCTGGGTGAAGCTGCCAACTTGGCTCACGCAAGCCAGACAAGACCTTTTCCAGCAATCAAGCATTGATACATCCAGTCTTTCCTGTCACTGAATCCTAGAATCACAAAATAGTTTGAGTTGGAAGTGACATTCACAGCCCATCTGGTCCAACTCCCTTTGGTGATCAGGGACATCTTCACCAGCTCAGGTTGCTCAGAGCCCCGTCCAGCCTGGCCTGGGATGTCTCCAGGGATGGTTCATCCACCACCTCTCTGGGAAACCTGTCCCAGTGTTTTACCACCCTCAGTGTAAAACATCTCTTCCTCATTTCATTCCTTGACTCTCTCCTATTCTAGTTTAAACCATCACCCTTTGTCCTACACAACAGGCCCTGCTCAAAAGTCTGTCCCCATCGTTCTTATCGGCCCCTTTTCAGCCCAGAAAGGCTGCAATAAGGTCTCCCAGGAGCCTCTCTTCTCCAGCTGAACACCCCAACTCTTAAACCGGCAAACTTGTGACATTTTAATTTTTCAATACACTACTGCCACAAAAACATGAGCACATCCTTTTATACAGCATTTTCCATAGCATCTGCAGTCGCCATAGAGCCCAAATGTCACCAGTGGTAAAAGTGCCCCATAGACCAGTGACCAGAGGAATACCTCAGGGACCAGCACTTGGGCCAACACTGTTGAACGTCTTTATTCTCCCCTGTATGATGTGACGCAGTGAACCTTCAGCTCCTTTGTGGATGGTGCAAAGCTGGGCAGAGGCCATGGACAACCTCACCTGGTTCACCCTGCCCTGAGCAGGACAGTGAGACAAGATGATGTTCAACCTGAGTTACTCTGTGATTCAAGGAATCTTTCCCTTGGAAAGGTTTTGGGAGAAAGAATAAGTGGAGGAACAAGAAAATTAAAAAATACAGGCAGAGGAGGAGACCTAAAAGGTGTCAAATAAACAGAGCAGTTCCTGTGAAGAATGTTTCTCTACTCAAATTGTTAGCAGGAAATCTATATTCAGCTCCCCAAACTCCCTGTTCTGCTCATTGGCCCTGGAATTTACAGCACATTTCTTTACATCAGATTCTGCACTGAAGTTTGCACCTGGTTGTTACAGCTTCTTTGCAGGAATTATTTCATATTTCCTCAGAGAACTGCAAGTAAACAGGCACCGGGGCAATTTTTAATTAAAGGAAACAAAACAAAAAACACAACAGAACTTAATGATGTTTCTCAGTTCTATGTTTAAATTAAGCAGTGTACAGCGAGGTCCATTGCCATAATTGAAGAGTTGCCTGTAGGGAGTACGAGAGCAACTGCTGAAAGACTTTACCTGCCTGAAGCTCAAAGCAGAGTGAGAGCTGAGAGGCTCTGAATGAGCAAAGAGTGAGAGGTGAAGAACCTCTGGGGAGCCATGGAAAGTGCAAATGTTCAGACAGGCTTCTGAAGAGATGAGTTCAGACATGGTGAGCTGGATAAGGACAGGTAGTAACTCCTGGATGTTCAGGGGATTAAGTACACATCGTGATAGACAGAGTTCTGGCAATGCAAGCACAGGGAAAGGCCAATGTTTCATCTCCCACAGTTCATACACATTCTGAAAATTCATATTTGAGCAGGATAGCAATTCCACAGACATTTTATTGAAAATATTGAATTATTTCACCTGATTTTAAAAGTGTGGATTTCTTGTCCTTGTTGTTATTGCTTTGGTTTAGTTTGGTTGGGTTTGTTTTTTCAGTTTTGAGGGGAGTTCTCATGTTTTCGAACTGAGCTCCATGGTCTCACTATAAGCACCCAGTGCAAACCTCAAGAGGCCCCCATGTACCTGAGATAGACTGATAGAGCAAAGGTGTTTTCATCATTTACAATTACTGTTCAACACTTCTGCATCTAATTACTAAAGTTTCAGGACTGTAGGTGAAGAGGCAGATATGTGAAGAGCACTTAGAAGATGTGATAGAAGAATATTCCAGTTGATAACATAGAATCATAGAATTATTTCTGTTGGAAAAGACCCTCAGGATCATTGAGTCCAACCACAACCTAAATCTAGAACTAAACCATGTCCCTAAGAACCTCATCTAAACATCTCATAAACCCCTGCAGGAATGGTGACTCCCCCACTGCCCTGGGCAGCCTATTCCAGTGCCTAACAGGCCTTTCCAGGAGGAATTTTTTCCCAATAGCCAACCTGAACCTTCCCTGGCACAATTTGAGGCCATTTCCTCTCATCCTATCACTTGCTACTTGGGAGAAGAGACCAACCCCCTCCTCCTCTCAGGCAGTTGTAGACAGAGATAAGGTCTCCCCTCAGCCTCCTGTTCTCCCATCTGAACCCACCAGTTCCCTCAACCGCTCCTCATCACACTTGTGCTCCAGCCCCTCACCAGCTCCCTTCCCTCCTCTGCACTCTCTCTGGTGCCTCAATGTCCTTCTTATGATGAGGGGCCCAAAACTAAACACAGGATTCAAGCTGCGGCCTCACCAGCTCCAGGTACAGTGGCACAGTCACCCTAGTCCTGCTGGCCACAGCATTCCTGATACAAGCCAGGATGCTGGTGGCCCTTTTGGCCAACTGGGCACACACAGGCTCATGTTCAGCTGCTGTTGATCAACACCCCAGATCCCTTTCCACCAGGCAATTTTCCAGCCACTCTTCCCTGAGCCTGTAGCGCTCCCTGGGGCTGTTGTGACCCACGTGCAGGACCTGGCACTTGGACTTGTTAAACCTCAGACAATTGGCCTCAACCCAACAATCCAGATGATCCAGATCCCTCTGTATGGCCTTCCCACCCTCCAGCAGATCAACACTCACACCCAACTTGGTGTGATCTGCAAACTTAATGAGGGTGCACTCGATCCCCTCGTCCAGATCATTTGATAAAGATTAAATAGAAGAAGTTCCAATACTGAGCCCTGGGGACACCACTCCTGACCAGCCACCAACTGGATTTGGCTCTATTCACCACAACTCTTTGGGCCCAGCCCTCCATCCAGTTCTTTACCCATCGCAGATACACCATCCAGGCCATGAGCTGCAGCTTCTCCTGGAGATGCTGTGGGATACGGTGTCAAAGGCTTTACTGCGGTCTAAGGACACAACACCCACAGCCTGTGTGGCGGATTCACTCCCCACGACAGACTTTCCCTCATCTGCTCAGCCGGTCACCTTGTCATAGAAGGAGATCAGGCTGGTCAAGCAGGACCTGCCTTTCACAAAGCCATGCTGACTGGGCCCGATTGCTCGTCTGGTATGGGTGACCTCACAGTCCTTTCCCAGCCATGTTCCTGCTGTTGGCCTGTCCCCTGCAGAGGCAGAAGTGACCTCACAGTGCCCTCCACAGCCATTGGCTTCCTACTGACCTCATAATACCACACCCATCCATCCCCCTCCTTAGCACCCAGGACCTGACCAAGACTGAAGTGTGTTCTACACAGTCCTACACCTGCCCCTCTTTCACTGCAGGTTGCAGACACCCATCTCCCTCCCTCTCTGTGTTCAAATTTGTCAAATATATTTTCTACTAACAATGTGAGTGAAAAGCACTCCTCACTGGAACTGCTGTATTGATGTTAATGCCTTCTAGTAATCCCCTTTTACTTTTCTCCATTTTTTTTTTTTTTATTTTTTTTTTTTTTTTACTATTCTTCCACCTATTCTCTCTCCAGAAACCTCTCCAAGGCAAAAATTCTGTCAAATCAGAGAAAACCTCAGGTTTGCAGAGAGCTCTCGTCTCACTCGTCTCACTGTCCAGCTCACGGCAGGGTGAACCAGGTGAGGTTGCTCAAGGCCTCCACACAGGTTTGCATCATCCTCAAAGGCACTGAAAGTGCACTGTGTTACATCCCAGAAGGGGAGAATAAAGATGTTCAACAGTGTTGTCCAAGTGCTGATCACTGATAGGTGATACCAGTAACTGGCTGCACAGAGGACTTCGTACCACTGATGATGTTTGGGCTTGATGGTTCAGCCAACTTCCCACCCAGCATCCACTTCTTGAGCCCCATCAGCACCACTCTGGCCAGAAGGAGACCATGGCTGAGCCTTGCAAACACCCTGTACACAACATGCCTTTCTTTCCCCCGTCCATTTGGGTTCAGCAATCCCTTCCTTGTCCTTCACATTCCTGGAAATGGCTGCAGGAGGACGTGTCCCATTCCCTTCCCAAGATGGGAGGAAGGGTGGCCAGCCTGTCATTCTCCCAGTTCCTATTCCTGCCCATCTTGAAGATGGGTTTGAGGTCTGAGATTTCTAAGGACCCAAAAACCATTCTGGTTTCTATGGGCCTTTTGACATCACAACCTGGAATCACAAGAAAGGGTGACAGAGCAGACTGGAGCATTTGAAAAGATCCTGTCCAAGGCAGCTGAGATGAATCTCACTGATCCAGTGGGGTTTGTTCCTGGAGTCACACACAGAAATGTCAGGGTCTGTCAGGTGTCCACATCTGAGCTGGCCTCTTGGACTCTTTCTGCACCCAGGGATGCTCAGAGACAGAGTCTGTCCCTTTTACACATAGAGGCCATAGTCTCAGTTTCTCTCTGGCCTCCTGTTGCTACTCCAAAGGGATGGGAGACACCTCAGCCCTGTGGTTGTCACCCTGCTCTGCACTCATCTGAGATGTCCCATGTCATGTGGAATGGACACGGGGACCTCAGTTTAAGGAAGAAGATCCCATTGGGTGGTTTCTCATGGGCTGTTCCTCCCAACGTGAAGTGATCTTGAGACACTGTCTGTCCCACAGGCCTTCATGGAACCCCCAGGGTTCAAGAAGTCCAAAGTCTTCTGACACTACCCTAGGAAGATCACTGTTCTTCATAGAAGTACTGTTACAAAGGCCAGCTCTGTGACACAAGTGCCCATTGCCTGTCCCTGCCTGCGCTCACAGCACTGACACACAGCAGGACGGGGACCAAGCTGCCAGAGCACTCAGGCCTTGCACCAACACAAGGGATGAGAAGGAGAGTGGGGGAGTGGAACCAGAACAGCTCTGGAAGACCAAGTGCTGGTGCTCCCTTCCAGCTCTTTTTCCCTCCTCCCATGCACACAGGAACTGCCTCTGCAGCTCCAAAAAGGCCTTCGTGAAAGGATCCCATAATAAAGAGTCAGTACAGGGCTCTTTATTTTGTTTAAAGACACAAAGAGCATGGCCAGTGATTATAAAAGAAAAGCAGAAAAGCAATTTGAAAGGGGATGGCAGCATTATCACAATTTAAAAAACACCACCAAGAAAATATAGAGGTGACAGGCTGCACCTATAATTAGTTTCGTTAAAACTTCTATATAGAAGCAGATGGGCAGGTTGTTGCTTCATAACAGACTAAGATAAGACTTTCCACAGGGCATCCTTGAGCTGCTGCTGGTTGTTGTTGTTGTTTGTTGTTGTTTTTCTGCAGATATTCCATCTTCAAAAACATGTCCAGGGGAAAGATTCATTGAATCAGAGAGTCAGGCAGGTTTGAAGAGAGCCCTGAGCATCATCTTGTTTCACTCTCTTTCCCAAAGCAGGGTGACCAGGTGAGGTTGTTCAAGGTCTCCGCTCAGCTTTGTGTCATCTGGATCACAGCACAGAAGGGAGAATAAAGACCTTCAGCAGTTTCGGCCCAAATGCTGGTCACTGAGGGATGACACAAGTAACTGCACAGAGGATACTGCATCACAGATTATATTTGGGCTTGATATTTCAGTCAACTTCCCACCAAGCATCCAGTTCTTCAGCCCAGACAGCACCAATCTGGCTATAAGGACACCACAAGAGACCATGTCCAAGGCCTGGCACAATTTCACACACACAGCATGCGTTTCTTTCCCCTGCCCATTTTGTTTCACAAGTCCCTTTCTTTCCTTTCACGTGCCTGCAGATGGCTGCAGGAGGACTTGTCCCATCACCTTCCCAGGGACAGAGGCAGGCTGACCATCCTGTGACTCTCCCGACCCTCCTTCCTGCCTTTCTTGAAGATGGGTTTGACGGATGCCAGGACCTCCTCGGTTGGACTGTCATTTTGAAAACACACTCCAGAATCACAGGCAAGGGTGACGTAACAGACAGGAAACCTCCCCTGGTGCAAATTGCGGCCATTACCTCCTCCCATATCACTTCCTACTTGGGAGAAGAGACAACAACGTCCATGTTCCAACCTCCTTTCAGGCAATTGTGGACAGTGAGAAGGTCTCCCCTCAGCCTCCTGTTCTCCAGGCTGAGCAGCCCCAGCTCCCTCAACCACACCGCATCACATTTGTGCTCCAGCCCCTCAGCAGCTTTGTCACCTCCTCTGCACTCTCTCTAGTACCTCAACGTCCTTCTTGAAATAAGGGACCCAAAACTGAACACAGGATTCAAGATGGGGGCTCACCAGTGCCGAGAACAGTGGGGCAATCACTTCTCTAGTCCTGCTGCCCACATTATTCCTGATACAAGCCAGGATGCTGTCGGTCTTTCTGGCCACCTGGGCACATTCTGGCTCATGTTCAGCCGCTGTCAATCAACACCTCCAGATCCCTTTCCACAAGGCAGCTTTCCAGCCACTCTCCCCTGAGCCTGTAGCGTTCATGTGGTTCTTGTGACCCAAGTGCAGAACCCAGCATTTGGCCTTGTTAAGCCTCAGACAATTGGCCTCAGCCCCATGATCCAGCAGGTCCAGATCCCTCTGTGTGGCCGTCCTCATGTCCCACGTCATGAGGAATGGACATGGGGACCTGAGTTTAAGGAAGCACATCCCAGTGCTGCATTCAGTTCGTCTCCCATGGGATGTTACCGGCAACATGAAGTGACCTTGTGACTGATTGTCCCACAGGCCTTCATGGAACCGGCAGGAATAGTTGATGGTGTTTGTACTGAGTCGGCTTCATCTTATGTACATGATATGCATGCTCATATCTCATCCATACAATGGAAACACTGGATTCTGACTTAGTGTCCTTGTGTTGAGGGATGAACAACCTCTCTCAGTTGGGGTGAAGGGCCAGTGCAGGAAATGGTGGTTTGGAGGGGCTGGTCTGTGATGACTGGGGAAGCTGCCCCAGGACAGTCCCATGAACATGGGCACACACCAGACCCTGCTCTGCTGGTCCTTCAGGGCTCTCCCAGGAGGCCTGGCTGGGATGGGACACTGCTGTGTGCCAGCCCTGCACACTCACACACTTCAGCTGTTCACTGGTGTTTTCTTCTCTGGGGCATTTGCCAGTTAAGCCCTCCCACCCCCTCCTGAATTGTGCCACCCCCCTGCCCTCTCCCCAGCCCAGCCTGGCAGAGCAGCCACACTGGAACTGGTCCCACAGCAGTGGGGACCAGTGAGAATGAAGGACAGTGAGAATGTTCATCCAGCCAGCACGCTCAGAGGATCTCCAGCCCAGGTAGCCTGCAGACCCAGGTCCAGACTTGCTCCCCAGGACAGCATGAGACATTTGGCCTAGGGAATCCTCAAGAAGGTCCCAGGGCCACCTGCTCCAAGCTGCCACCTGCAGCGAAAGGTTTCTCTTTCCGTGTCTTTTCTGCACACATACAGTGCCCCACTCTTCTCCTGGAACGTCCCATATCACCACAGACCCTATCTCAATAGAGCTGATCTGTGCTGACCTGGCCAGCTGTTCCTGCACCCCTTTCCCATGCTCCATACAGCCCCGAGCTGGTGGTGCTGCTCTGCAGAGCAAGTGGGCTGTGGTGCCCAGGGCCATGGGGTGAGTCCGCAGACTCATACTGGTCAGGATGGGAGGAAGACCCAGCTCAGGGTGGCTCACGCTCACTCAGCACACAGACATGGTTCCTGCAGCTCCACAGATCTCAGAGAGACCAAACAAGTCAGTGCAGGGTCCTTTATTTCGTTTAAACACACAGAGAGTACGGCTCTTTATTCACACAAACACTACGGGACACACCAGACAGGTAGATATGGACACAGCCATAAGAAGACAAATAATGTTTGAACTAGTGGTGCGTAATATTACAAGTGACATGCAGAAGAAGAAGGTCAATTCATTACTGCTTTAGAAAAGCGAACAGTCATCAGTTTCCCTATAGACTCCTTCAGTTCCCTGTTCCTCATGCTGTAGATGAGGGGGTTCACTGCTGGAGGCACCACCGAGTACAGAACCGACACCACCAGATCCAGGGAAGGGGAGGAAATGGATGGGGGCTTCAGGTGGGCAAACATGGCAGAGCTGATGAACAGAGAGACCACGGCCAGGTGAGGGAGGCAGGTGGAAAAGGCTTTGTGCCGTCCCTGCTCAGAGGGGATCCTCAGCACGGCCCTGAAGATCTGCACATAGGACAGCACGATGAACAAAAAAAACACCCAAATGCTAAACAGGCACTGACCACAAGAAGCCCAAGTTCCCTGAGGTAGGTGTCTGAGCAGGAGAGCTTGAGGATGTGGGGGATTTCACAGAAGAACTGGTCCAGGGTATTGCTCTTGCACAGTGGCAGTGAAAATGTATTGGCCGTGTGCAGCAGAGCATAGAGAAACCCAGTGGCCCAGGCAGCTGCTGCCATGTGGACACAAGCTCTGCTGCCCAGGAGGGTCCCGTAGTGCAGGGGTTTGCAGATGGCAACATAGCGGTCATAGGACATGATGGTGAGAAGAGAATACTCTGCTGTAGCACAGAACATGAAAAAAAAGAGCTGGGCAGCATATCCTCTGTAGGAAATGACCCTGGAATCCCACAGAGAGTTGGCCATGGATTTGGGGACAGTGGTGGAGATGGAGCCCAGGTCGAGGAGGGCGAGGTTGAGCAGGAAGAAGTACATGGGGGTGTGGAGGTGCTGGTCACAGGCTATGGTGGTGATGATGAGGCCGTTGCCCAGGAGGGCAGCCAGGTAGATGTCCAGGAAGAGCCAGAAGTGCAAGAGCTGCAGCTCCCGTATATCTCTGAATGGCAGGAGGAGGAACTGGGTGATGGAGCTGCTGTTGGACATTTGCTTTTCCTGGACATGCAGCGCTGTCATGAGAAAAAAAAAAAGAGTGAGAATCCAGGGAAGAGTTCTCTGACAAAAACAAAACCAACTCCTATAGACACTCCCCTGTCACATACAGACACCCTTTTGTTTTTCTAGGACAACATTCTTCAGCACTGTGGCTGGAGCCCTGCTTGGTGCTGGAAAATGTGTAACCAAGAGCAGGGCCTCTGCCCATGGGCCCTCAACAAGTCAGCCCAGCTCTGCAGAAATGGGGCCATGGGAACGGTGGGGACTGTCCTGGTTCTGCTAATACAGAAGAGCTGTCAGAACTTGCTTTCCCATTCATAAGGAACAGAGATGGTGAAGGCAGTTTGGGAGTTCCAGGATTTTTACGTCTCCCACCATATTCACTGCAGAGTGTTGTTGGGTGTCAGAAACCCTAAGCATTTCTGCTGCACTCAGGGACAACAGAACGAGTCCTGTGAGACCAGAGGATGCCTGTGGGTCAGTGCAGAGTGAGGGCAGCTGCTCTGTCCCTCTGTCTTGGTCCAGCTGCCCTGGGCTGGCACCTTTCTGAAATGGAGCCTGATCACACTCCCATGTTACCCTGAAAAGCCACTGGGAGCTATGGAGAAGAGGGATCCACCTCAGACCACAACATGTCTCACCCTTTCTTAAGGCCTCAGCTCCCCACATTTAGCCGAGGACACACACGGCAGATTTCACAAACCCAAAAGCATTTCCTCCATAGTAGAATTTCTGCACTTCTCTGTGGTGAATTCAGACAATGCTGAAGTGCTATAGGACAGGTTTGCATCCTGGAGGAAATCTCAGAGCTTGGAAGGAAACAGCCAAGAATCCTAATGATGGCATTTGATTGAAGGAGACTCAGCTCATTCCCCAGCCCCACAGACTGCATTGCCTACAGCCCAGAGGGCAGAGAAAAGCTGGACATGTGTTCCCATGGACACACCTGCAGGAAAGGACCCACAAGATCAGGCTGTGACTCTGCAGCTGAAACTGCCATCCCCAGAGAGCCTGAGAGCAAGAACAAGATCCCAACAGCAGTGACCCAGAGCAGGGGAGCAAGAAGGAAAATGCAGTGAGGGTGGGTGTGAGAGAGGCCAGGGCAGAGGCAGCCGGGCACTCAGACAGCGTCACCCTTCCCCAGCTGTGCAGCCACCTCCCAGACACCAACATTGCCAGGCAGCTGCTCTCAGCCCCTGTGCTCTGCAGAGGAACTGGAGCTCTGGCTGCACAGGAGCTGCTTCATGCCTTGAAGCCCCCGGCCCTGAGGGCAGAGGCTTTGCTGGGTGGGACAAGAGGCCAGGGGGCTGCTCACAGGAGGGATCTGGACAGACCCCAACCCACCCTCTGTGCCCTCCCCCTGGCCCTACAGATCCTGCCTGTTCCCAGGGCACTGCCTGGGGGCATCTTCCTGTTTGCAGGTTGGAAAACAGGACAGGTCAGACTGAGGCTGACGGGTCCAGCAAAGGTGATGCAGGTGCTGTGCACAGGCAGAGGGGTGGTGAAGGGATGTTATGAGCCTTCTGGCAGATGTACTGATCACTCAGAGTTGCAGTTCAGGAGTCTCAGTGACTTGTTTAAGCATGAGAGCTCATTTTCACTTTATCCTTTACTGCAGTCCCCACCCCTTGGGATAGGAAACTGAAAAGACAGTCTCCGGAAAGATCGTTATGTGTCTGCTAATCGTTGCAATGATATTGCCCTTGGAAAAATCCTGGGTGTGATCTGAAACTCTTAGCAGCCCTGACCCACAGAGCACCCTCTCCACAGCAGAAGCACGTTTCCTGCCGTTATGGGGGACGCTCCTTTCCCCAGAACCTTCTCCCCACAGCACCGTGGGGATCTCCCCGGGCAGGCTGAGCGCTGACCCTGGCAGGCGGCAGAGTCCCTGCCCCAGCACCGCCCTGGGCTGCAGGGACCCTGTTCTGCAGGACAGCCCTGGGCACCCCTGGGTGCTCCCCCAGCTTCACAACTGTTCAGCATTGTCTGACAAGAGCCCCCTCCTTACTTATCCCACAAGTTGTGCCTGTGCCAGTTTTAGGAGATGGCTCCAGGAGCTACAGCTGCATTGCCCTGCACCCAGAGACTTACCATGGCAAGGGCTGCAAAGGTTTCTCCTCCAGTGAGCTCTCAGTCATCCTCCCAGTCCTGACCACCTTTAATCTCTCTCTGCCTTGCTCGTCTCCCCAAGATCCCCAGGCAGAGCCCTCAGCCCTGCTGCGCTGTGCAGAGGAGCTGCTCCTGGCCAGAGCTGTCTCTCTGCAGCGCTGCCGCTTGCCAGGAGCTCCCTCTGTCCCAGGAGCCCAGTCCAGCCCAGCAGCACAGGAGCAGCCCAAGGCGCTTTAATGACCCCTCTGGTGGGTTTGGTGCTGAGTCCATGGACCTCAGACCCCGAGGGGAAGTTGATGCAACTTCTCAGGAAGTGAAAGTCAGAATCAAACTCCAAAGTTTCTTGCAATGTTAATGGGTCCCACTGAGGGGCACAACTGAGAAACCATCCACAGAGTCTGGTTAGAGCAGAAAAATGGAGGCAGAGATGACAGATCAGGAAAAGCAAAGTAAATGTCTCTCTGATGCTGAGTAAACCTGGATGTGTTTCAGTATCCAAAGGGCCAAGCCCTGACCCCCAGCCCTGGGAAGTCAGATCCTGTCCCTCCCACGTTGCCCAGGGCCCTTCCTGGGACAGTGTGATGTGGGGCTGTGCAAGGCCAAGGGCAGGACTATGGTCGCACACCTCCCCGGCTGGAGACAAGGAGGCCATGAGGCCCCTGTGCTGGAAGGACAAGGTGTCTCCTCACAGGCATCAGAGGTGCAGACAACAGCCATAGCCAAGGGGAGAAGGAGCTTATGTCTGGTTTTGGCTTTCAGCCCTTTACATCCCTTGATCATCTCCACCACAGCCTGTCCTGTACTGTGGAATCCCCTGCACCTCTTTCCCTGCAGGCTGCAGACATCCCCCCTGCTGCCCCACCTTGCTCTTGTCTGAGCATCTTCTTCCCTTTGCTGAGATCTCTGCATCCTCCACAGCTGTTCCTTGAAGCACAAAGCCTTGGGCTGATGCAGACTCCCTCTGCTGACCTGCTCCACCACAGCACTGCCCTTCCAGTCACATTCCTTTCTGCTCATCTCCAGCCTGGACCTCCCCAGCTGCACTTTGGGCCATTATTTCTTTCTCATGCTCTTTCCCACTATGCAGAAAACCTCCACCATCTCTGAAACCACCCTTCAAACACTCTCAGGCTACACCTGCACTGCTGCAGCCTCTCCAGCGCTGCTGGGCCAAAGCAGACCAGGTCCCTCAGCATCCCACACCATGTGCACAAGGTGCTGAACCTGCCTTGGCACAGCCCTGCACTCTCCAGTTCCTCCCTGCTTCTCCAAACTGGGAAGCCACACACTGGCACACCCCCGTGTGTGTGGGGTCACACCAGTGCTGAACCGAATGGGATGAGAACTCCAGGTGTCTGGGTCCCCACACTGCTCCTCATGCAGCCCCGTGTGCAGCAGGAATGAGATGAGGCCTTCTTCAGACAAATGAAAGAAGTCTCATGTTTCCAGGGCTGTGTCCTCGTGGCAGACCTGAGATATCCCAGTATTTGCAAGGTACCAGCCATCCAGGAGGGGTTGGAGCTCATTGACAACATCTTCCTGACACGGGTGACTGAGGAGTCAGTGGGGTGAGGTGCCCTGTGGGACTTCACACTTACAAACCAGAAAGAGTTGGTCAGGATGGAACAGTCAGGGATGGGAAAGTGGAGCTGAGGCTCCTGGGAGATGATCACAAGGCCAAGAGCAGGATTTCAGGAGAGCAAGCCTTGGCCTGCTGAGGGACCTGCTTGGGTCCTATGGGACATGACCTTGGTGTCTGCAGTGCTTTTCTCTCACATTTCCTCTCTCCTCTCTCCCACCTGCTGCTGTGCAGCGTGTTTTACCCTTTCTCAAATACAATATCCCAGAGGTGCTGCCAACATCTCTGACTGGCTCAGATTTGGCAGGAGTGGGTCCATCTTGGAGCAGCTGAAATCAGCTCTGTCTGACGTTGGTGCAACTCCTGCTGTCTTCTCAGAGAGGTGACAACTGTAGCACACCCTCACTCACCCCGTTTCAAGACTTTGCCATGTAAACCCGGTACAGGGTGACAGTGCGTTGGGTGTTACAAACTACTTGATCACGGAGAAGCAGTGGAAAAAATCTTCTGTCAGCAACCTGAAGAAGTCTCCAATGAATGAGCAGGTTCCTATGGGAACTGCAATTGTTCTGACATTCACTGGCCATGCAAACCTACAGGTGCCAAAAGTTCAAAGGATCTTGGGCCAACTTCTTACCATGTCTGCTTAGTGGGCAACAAGGGTGTGCTCACCTGGATCTGGAACTGGGAAACAAGGGAGAGCTGGTGAGGGATGTGAACATCAGTGTCCACCTTGGCTGTCGTGACCAGGACAGAGTGGGGTCCCAGGCACCAGAGGGGAGGGAGGAAGGCCAGCAGCAGAACACAGGCTGGTGGGCTCCAGAGGAGAAGACTTTGACATACTAGGGGGCTGATACAGGTGGTTCCATGGGAAGCATCTCAGAAGAATGAAGGAGCTCAGCAAATCTGACAAGCCTTCGAGAACAGTCTGCTCCAAGGACAAGAGCTTTCAATGAAAATTCCCAAGAATAGAAGCATTTATCTCATGAGGTTGCTTGTCTGAACTGATGGAGCTCCAGGGCACAAAGGCAACACACAGGAGGTGGAAGCAGGGGGAGCTGCAAAGGAAGAATTTAGAAAGCTTGTTCATGGATGTGGGAATGATGCCAAAGCTCCCCATGACTTGATACCTCAGGGGGAGGGTGATGACAGCAAGATGAACTGTCTTGGCTTCATTTGCAGTAAAAGAATAGTCAGGGTGAATGTGGGCCTGCTGCTGAACTTTGTAAGAGGAGAATCACACAGAACTGAGGTTCTTCATGGCTTCTTTGCCTCCATCTTCACCAGCAAGGTCTCCTGGGACTTTGTTCCTGAAGACAGGAGTCTGGAGAACACCCAGCAGTGGATGGGGCTCAAGTCAGGGGTGACCTGAGCAAACTCAGACAGCATTACAGAACAGGAGATGGGTCACTTGAACAGCTCCCCGAACACAAGTATCGCTGTGCTGTGGCACCTGAGATTCCCAGGAACACCCACCTCTAGGTCCAGAGTTGTGTGATTCCTCTTGAGGTGTCCTGGCCCGTCTCCTCGCTCAGGTGGTGATTTAGGCACCCACTTCTCTGACATATTCAGTCTTTATCAGGAGATTCTCTAGATCAATATTTATTGGAGACTGTTGATATCAGCTGTTCTGGAAATGAGGTCTTTGGGAGGGGGACAGAAATATAAGATATTTGCATTTATTACTATTTATTATGGAAATGCTCACTGTTTGGCTACAGTTCAGAAATCTCTGAAATCATCCACACCAAACTTTAAGACTTTTGGAGAGTGCTGCACAGAGCCTTGGCTTGTAAGGGCGTTTTGAATGTTAATGAGCCCTCTGCTGCCATGATCCTGAACTGCAGCTACTGAAAGAATGAACAAACCTCTAACGAAGTAAAAGAGGGAACCCAACCCCATGTTCTGAGGGTGTTTGGGAGCCCAGGGAGGGCCATCACTGACACAAGCAGTCCCTGTCCCTGAAGGCTGGACAAGGAGAAGCCTGGAGACAATGGTCAGAGGTGGTAAAGGTGATGTGGAGGTGGCTCTGGTGCCATGTCAGCCCTTCATATTTGTTCATCATCAGAATGGCCAAATCCTCACCCCAGGACCAGACAAAGGAGACCCTTTCACTCTTATGGTTCTCAGGCTCTGCCTGTGGTCACTGGGAGGGTATTTGTGTTTTGGGGGTGGGTTTGGTGCCAAGTGCTCTTGCTTTAACCACAAGGCTCTGGTTTTCTGAAGACTTGGCAATGCCTATGACGTCCCCCAAACCCATTCAGCTTCTTTCACAAACCTGGCAATGGTCACCAATCACCTGAGCTGTCCAAGTCCCAAACTTGCTCGAATCCTTTTTGGATCCATGCCCCAGTACTGAAATGCACAAGTTCCTTCTGCTGCTGCCCTAAAATAAAAAGAAAAATCAGTCTATTCCACATTAGCATGGCCAGCCCATGGTCTTTCGGTCTTCTTCTTTAACACACTTACTGCTACACATAGACCACTCTCTTCCTGCACTCCCATGTGTCTCACAAACCTTTCACTCTTGTCCTCCAGTAATGGGCCAACACTCCAAGATGTTGGTGCTTCCTCCAGGCTCATGGATGATTCCTGAGGTCCATCCAAGTGTGGGCAGTGTAAGAGAGGAGCAGAACAGGGCCAGCTCATGGGCCATGACTGAGCACAGCCACGCCAGCAGCCGCCATTCCGCACCTCCCAGGCACAGCCATGCCCACAGCATGCAAATGGCACTGTTATATATGACTAGCCCAAGAGAAGCATGCCTTCCTTCCTTATATAACCCCCCCAGAATCTTCCTCCTATTCCACCTCCACTCGCAGACATCAACCACATTCCACTTGTGGCTCAAACATGGTTGTAAGGATTTGCTGAAGTCATCAGCCATCACCCTTTTCTACCCCACATCCCCTGACCCTCTCCCACACCACACACGGCCGGTCACTGCTGCTCAGGGCCTCGCGCTCTACAGAAGAGGTCTTGAGCTTCTTGGCTCTTCCTGGTGCTTGTTATAATCTTCCTCACTCCCTCCAGATCTCACGGTGAGATTTCTTGTTCATGACAGGGCCTTTGTAACCAACTCTTATGAAATGCTTGTCTTCCTGTGATCATCTGTGCAGAAGAAGTGATCACAGAAAAGCACCAAATATGTCAAATCTGATGCCGAGTGAAATGCAATAAAACCTTGTTCAGCCAGCCCCGTAGCTCAGCAAGGAGTTTCTCCTGAGAAAGGGATCCAACCTCTGCCACTCTCTGCAGAGGCACATGAGCAGTGTCCATGCAACTGGGGACACAAAGAGTGACTTTTGCAAGATCACCCTCTATCTGGACCATTTAGATCTGTACCTGTGGATGGGGTATCAAGCCTTATAGTACAACAAAGACTGGAGTTCTGAGCTCCCTTCAACTCCCTGTGTGACAGTCTGTAAAACTAATTAACCCAGTGAAAAAGTTGGTTTTGATTCTCTTCACAGCCAGAAGCACCACATGGCTCAGGAGACAATCCAGGATACCCAACCAGCACTCACATGCTCTGCACTTAAAGTTCAGGTGTTCCCGGGAATCTCATCAGACATGTCACGCTGATATCTGGGTTCAAGGAGCTGGTCAAGAGCCTCGTCTGCATTTCTGTAACGGTGGCTTTGCTGCCCGGCTGATGTGCAGACTCTGTACGTGGATGCTGACACCTCTTGAGCAACCTGCTCTGAAAGGATGAACAAGGTGGTGTGTTCCTTCTGGAGGGATATATGGACAGCAAACAAGAAGCAGTTGGGTTGGGGCAAATGAAAAAGGATGATAGAAATGTTGTGATCACGGCTGTTTACCGTTATTTGTAAAGCAGCCCTGCTCCCCATGTGAATTATTTCTGTGATCAGAGAGAAGCTGAGAGCTTTCTCCAAATCAGAAACATGAAGGGGAAGGAAGGAAGGACAGTGTCATTTAGTCTCTAAGGCACCTCAGGATGTGTCTTGACCAACCTCCTCCTAAAAGCAGGGTCAGACCAGATTTGTGAGGGGTCTATACAAACACATCGTGGTAACTTTCTGATGTAGAGTGGATGCACACTGCTGGGAAACAGCTTCCAGTGCTTGACTGTCCTCAGGAATGGAAAGTTTCTCCCTTTATCTATTGTCCTTCTAAGCCAAACCATCCAGATTGCCTTTTACCCATCTACTTGCACACTGACACAGACCATAATATCCTACCTTGGACACAAGCACATTGTGGGGGATGACGCTGAATGCCTTGCTGACTTCCAGGTAACAGACCATCAATGTTCTCCCCACATCCACAACCCTGTCCTTTCCTCACAGAAAACAGAGGATGGACAGGCACAACCTGCCCTGGGTAAACCCCGTCACCTTCTCTTCCAGACACCCAGAAATGGGGTCCCAGTGGACATGTTCTGGGGCACAGCCCTTAGTTCCCCTGCTCACCCATTGGCCATTTTGAAAAGTGCGCACACTGTGTGAGAGCTGCCAGTGCTCAGGGAGTCCCCCCAGTCTCCATGAGCTTTCCAAGATGGTGGAGAGTGGCCTCCCTGTGACATCGTCCTGCTGTCTCAGCTCCTGGGATGCTGCCCCTGCTGTCCCATAGACTAGAAAGGGTTGTGTTAATTCTAGTGGCCCTGACTTTATCCCCATCCTATGGTGGTCGTTCTCCAGATTCCTGTCTCAAGTCACAGAGGCCTGGGACACATTGCTGGTGAAGATACAGGACAACAGGACACAGGGATTCTCACCTCCTTCCCTTATTAAATTCATCAATGGCCACACACTGTCTTTGTTTCTCCTTGAACTGTTCCTGCAGTAGTCACAGCTCATTATGGGCCTCTGAATTGCCTTACAGGTCCAGACTGAGTTCTGATCTGGGCTGTTCTGTGCTTGGAGGCTGCTGTCCTTGCAGACCAGATGAACTCACTTCTGCCACTCTGCCTGGCAGTTCATTACATCCGTGTCACAGCTCTCTGTGCAGCACTGACAGCTCCAGCTCCCCCAGTTAGGTTCCCATCTGAGGCCATTGCCTCACATCTGGGCTGGACCACCCCAGCTGTGGCACCAGCCCAGCTCTGACCTGCCACAAGAAACCTGGTACCAAGTTTCCAAGAGCCCATGTGTGCAAAGGCTTTGCCTCAGAGCACAGACATGACATGGACAAAGACTGATGAATGTCTCCCTAGACCTAGGAGTATAAAACCAGAACATGATGCTTAAACTCATTCAAATGAAGAAATTCCCATCCACAGTTTACAGAAATTTGCTGTAACATTCCTGGTGTCCTGCCTAATGATGGGACAAGAAAATATGATTCTCATACTGATTTATTTTTTAATACAGAGAACACAATGCTGGCAAAAAATGTTTGTTCAGAGGAGAGAGAATCAACATCACTGATTACTTCAGGTTGTTTGAAAGGATGTGCCCTGGAGCCCCAGGGACACATGGAGGGAGCCCAGAGGGGACAGAGAAAGGGACTTCATGGGCTGCTCCTGTGCTGCTGAGCTGGACTGGGCTCCTGGTTCAGAGGGAGCTCCTGGCAAGCGGCAGCGCTGCAGAGAGACAGCTCTGCCCAGGAGCAGCTCCTCTGCACAGCGCAGCAGGGCTGAGGGCTCTGCCTGGAGATGCTGATGGGAGAGCAGCCAGGCAGAGAGAGATTAAAGGCAATGTGGGATGATAGGTTGCTGAGGATTCAATGAGACAAATCTTCACAGTTCTAACATGGTAAGTGTCTGGCTGTAGGACAATGCAGCTCCATTTCCTGGAGGAAGACCCTAAGCTGGTACATCCCACAATTTACAGGATCTGTCAGGTGTCTCTCACAGTATCTCTGTTGTAGAGGAGAAGAACACACTCCAGAGCAGGGCTTCCCTGCTGCACTGTCAGCGGGAAAGGGAATGATGACAACTTCTTCTGAGAGTGAGTGCAGGGGGAGCACCCAGGGGTGCCCAGGGCTGTCCTGCAGAGCAGGGTCCCGGCAGCCCAGGGCTGTGCCGGGGCAGGGACTCTGCCGCCTGCCAGGGTCAGCGCTCAGCCTGCCCGGGGAGATCCCCACAGTGCTCTGAGTAGAAGTGTGGGTGGAAGGAGTGACCCCCAAAATACCAGGGTCCTTCTGCTGTGGAGAGGGTGCTGTGTGGGTCAGGGCTGCTCACAGCTCCTGATGACTCCCAGAATATTTACAACAAGAGGTTTCAAGAAGAAAATCAAGACAAGGAACTTTCCTGAGTCTTTGTTTTCAGTCTCCCGCTCTTGGGGAATGGGTGGGAACAGATGCAAAATGAGTTCTACATTTTAAAAAAATATTTGCATACTGCAACTGTATAATCAGTAGGTCTTCAAGAGAATCCCGATACGCCTTCAGCCACAACTCTGCCTATGCAGCAACAGCATCACTTTTGCTGGACACATTACACTTAATCTAACCCGTCGTGTTTTCCAACCTGCAAACAGGAAGATGCCCCCAGATAGTGCCCTGTGAACAGGCAGGATCTGTAGGGGCAGGGGGAGGGCACAGAGGGTGGGATGGGGTCTGTGAGCACTGACAGGGAAGAGACATGGACAGGGAAACACCTCCTAGGGGGAGAATCTCCAGGCAGCAGGGACAGAATCAGAAATGAGAGGAAACTGAACCCAGAATTGTTATGGGAGGGAGAACAGAGAAAAGTCCCTGTGATCCCCTGCAATGCAGATCCCTCCTGTGAGGGATCCCTCCCTCCCTCCCTCCTCAGGGAACTTGGGCTTCTTGTGGTCAGTGCCTGTTTAGCATTTGGGTGTTTTTTTTGTTCATCGTGCTGTCCTATGTTAAGATCTTCAGGGCCGTGCTGAGGATCCCCTCTGAGCAGGGACAGCACAAAGCCTTTTCCACCTGCCTCCCTCACCTGGCCGTGGTCTCTCTGTTCATCAGCTCTGCCATGTTTGCCCACCTGAAGCCCCCATCCATTTCCTCCCCTTCCCTGGATCTGGTGGTGTCGGTTCTGTACTCGGTGGTGCCTCCAGCAGTGAACCCCCTCATCTACAGCATGAGGAACAGGGAACTGAAGGAGTCTATAGGGAAACTGATGACTGTTCGCTTTTCTAAAGCAGTAATGAATTGACCTTCTTCTTCTGCATGTCACTTGTAATATTACGCACCACTAGTTCAAACATTATTTGTCTTCTTATGGCTGTGTCCATATCTACCTGTCTGGTGTGTCCCGTAGTGTTTGTGTGGATAAAGAGCCGTACTCTCTGTGTGTTTAAATGAAATAAACGACCCTGCACTGACTTGTTTGGTCTCTCTGAGATCTGTGGAGCTGCAAGAGCCATGTCTGTGTGCTGAGTGAGCGTGAGCCACCCTGAGCTGGGTCTTCCTCCCATCCTGACCAGTATGAGTCTGCGGACTCACCCCATGGCCCTGGGCACCACAGCCCACTTGCTCTGCAGAGCAGCACCACCAGCTCGGGGCTGTATGGAGCATGGGAAAGGGGTGCAGGAACAGCTGGCCAGGTCAGCACAGATCAGCTCTATTGAGATAGGGTCTGTGGTGATATGGGACGTTCCAGGAGAAGAGTGGGGTACTGTATGTGTGCAGAAAAGACACGGAAAGAGAAACCTTTCGCTGCAGGTGGCAGCTTGGAGCAGGTGGCCCTGGGACCTTCTTGAGGATTCCCTAGGCCAAATGTCTCATGCTGTCCTGGGGAGCAAGTCTGGACCTGGGTCTGCAAGCTACCTGGGCTGGAGATCCTCTGAGCGTGCTGGCTGGATGAACATTCTCACTGTCCTTCATTCTCACTGGTCCCCACTGCTGTGGGACCAGTTCCAGTGTGGCTGCTCTGCCAGGCTGGGCTGGGGAGAGGGCAGGGGGGTGGCACAATTCAGGAGGGGGTGGGGGGGCTTAACTGGCAAATGCCCCAGAGAAGAAAACACCAGTGAACAGCTGAAGTGTGTGAGTGTGCAGGGCTGGCACACAGTAGTGTCCTCTCCCAGCCAGGCCTCCTGGGAGAGCCCTGAAGGACCAGCAGAGCAGGGTCTGGTGTGTGCCCATGTTCATGGGACTGTCCTGGGGCAGCTTCCCCAGTCATCACAGACCAGCCCCTCCAAACCACCATTTCCTGCACTGGCCCTTCACCCCAACTGAGAGAGGTTGTTCATCCCTCAACACAAGGACACTAAGTCAGAATCCAGTGTTTCCATTGTATGGATGAGATATGAGCATGCATATCATGTACATAAGATGAAGCCGACTCAGTACAAACACCATCAACTATTCCTGCCGGTTCCATGAAGGCCTGTGGGACAATCAGTCACAAGGTCACTTCATGTTGCCGGTAACATCCCATGGGAGACGAACTGAATGCAGCACTGGGATGTGCTTCCTTAAACTCAGGTCCCCATGTCCATTCCTCATGACGTGGGACATGAGGACGGCCACACAGAGGGATCTGGACCTGCTGGATCATGGGGCTGAGGCCAATTGTCTGAGGCTTAACAAGGCCAAATGCTGGGTTCTGCACTTGGGTCACAAGAACCACATGAACGCTACAGGCTCAGGGGAGAGTGGCTGGAAAGCTGCCTTGTGGAAAGGGATCTGGAGGTGTTGATTGACAGCGGCTGAACATGAGCCAGAATGTGCCCAGGTGGCCAGAAAGACCGACAGCATCCTGGCTTGTATCAGGAATAATGTGGGCAGCAGGACTAGAGAAGTGATTGCCCCACTGTTCTCGGCACTGGTGAGCCCCCATCTTGAATCCTGTGTTCAGTTTTGGGTCCCTTATTTCAAGAAGGACGTTGAGGTACTAGAGAGAGTGCAGAGGAGGTGACAAAGCTGCTGAGGGGCTGGAGCACAAATGTGATGCGGTGTGGTTGAGGGAGCTGGGGCTGCTCAGCCTGGAGAACAGGAGGCTGAGGGGAGACCTTCTCACTGTCCACAATTGCCTGAAAGGAGGTTGGAACATGGACGTTGTTGTCTCTTCTCCCAAGTAGGAAGTGATATGGGAGGAGGTAATGGCCGCAGTTTGCACCAGGGGAGGTTTCCTGTCTGTTATGTCACCCTTGCCTGTGATTCTGGAGTGTGTTTTCAAAATGACAGTCCAACCGAGGAGGTCCTGGCATCCGTCAAACCCATCTTCAAGAAAGGCAGGAAGGAGGGTCGGGAGAGTCACAGGATGGTCAGCCTGCCTCTGTCCCTGGGAAGGTGATGGGACAAGTCCTCCTGCAGCCATCTGCAGGCACGTGAAAGGAAAGAAAGGGACTTGTGAAACAAAATGGGCAGGGGAAAGAAACGCATGCTGTGTGTGTGAAATTGTGCCAGGCCTTGGACATGGTCTCTTGTGGTGTCCTTATAGCCAGATTGGTGCTGTCTGGGCTGAAAAACTGGATGCTTGGTGGGAAGTTGACTGAAATATCAAGCCCAAATATAATCTGTGATGCAGTGTCCTCTGTGCAGTTACTTGTGTCATCCCTCAGTGACCAGCATTTGGGCCGAAACTGCTGAAGGTCTTTATTCTCCCTTCTGTGCTGTGATCCAGATGACACAAAGCTGAGCGGAGACCTTGAACAACCTCACCTGGTCACCCTGCTTTGGGAAAGAGAGTGAAACAAGATGATGCTCAGGGCTCTCTTCAAACCTGCCTGACTCTCTGATTCAATGAATCTTTCCCCTGGACATGTTTTTGAAGATGGAATATCTGCAGAAAAACAACAACAAACAACAACAACAACCAGCAGCAGCTCAAGGATGCCCTGTGGAAAGTCTTATCTTAGTCTGTTATGAAGCAACAACCTGCCCATCTGCTTCTATATAGAAGTTTTAATGAAACTAATTATAGGTGCAGCCTGTCACCTCTATATTTTCTTGGTGGTGTTTTTTAAATTGTGATAATGCTGCCATCCCCTTTCAAATTGCTTTTCTGCTTTTCTTTTATAATCACTGGCCATGCTCTTTGTGTCTTTAAACAAAATAAAGAGCCCTGTACTGACTCTTTATTATGGGATCCTTTCACGAAGGCCTTTTTGGAGCTGCAGAGGCAGTTCCTGTGTGCATGGGAGGAGGGAAAAAGAGCTGGAAGGGAGCACCAGCACTTGGTCTTCCAGAGCTGTTCTGGTTCCACTCCCCCACTCTCCTTCTCATCCCTTGTGTTGGTGCAAGGCCTGAGTGCTCTGGCAGCTTGGTCCCCGTCCTGCTGTGTGTCAGTGCTGTGAGCGCAGGCAGGGACAGGCAATGGGCACTTGTGTCACAGAGCTGGCCTTTGTAACAGTACTTCTATGAAGAACAGTGATCTTCCTAGGGTAGTGTCAGAAGACTTTGGACTTCTTGAACCCTGGGGGTTCCATGAAGGCCTGTGGGACAGACAGTGTCTCAAGATCACTTCACGTTGGGAGGAACAGCCCATGAGAAACCACCCAATGGGATCTTCTTCCTTAAACTGAGGTCCCCGTGTCCATTCCACATGACATGGGACATCTCAGATGACTGCAGAGCAGGGTGACAACCACAGGGCTGAGGTGTCTCCCATCCCTTTGGAGTAGCAACAGGAGGCCAGAGAGAAACTGAGACTATGGCCTCTATGTGTAAAAGGGACAGACTCTGTCTCTGAGCATCCCTGGGTGCAGAAAGAGTCCAAGAGGCCAGCTCAGATGTGGACACCTGACAGACCCTGACATTTCTGTGTGTGACTCCAGGAACAAACCCCACTGGATCAGTGAGATTCATCTCAGCTGCCTTGGACAGGATCTTTTCAAATGCTCCAGTCTGCTCTGTCACCCTTTCTTGTGATTCCAGGTTGTGATGTCAAAAGGCCCATAGAAACCAGAATGGTTTTTGGGTCCTTAGAAATCTCAGACCTCAAACCCATCTTCAAGATGGGCAGGAATAGGAACTGGGAGAATGACAGGCTGGCCACCCTTCCTCCCATCTTGGGAAGGGAATGGGACACGTCCTCCTGCAGCCATTTCCAGGAATGTGAAGGACAAGGAAGGGATTGCTGAACCCAAATGGACGGGGGAAAGAAAGGCATGTTGTGTACAGGGTGTTTGCAAGGCTCAGCCATGGTCTCCTTCTGGTCAGAGTGGTGCTGATGGGGCTCAAGAAGTGGATGCTGGGTGGGAAGTTGGCTGAACCATCAAGCCCAAACATCATCAGTGGTACGAAGTCCTCTGTGCAGCCAGTTACTGGTATCACCTATCAGTGATCAGCACTTGGACAACACTGTTGAACATCTTTATTCTCCCCTTCTGGGATGTAACACAGTGCACTTTCAGTGCCTTTGAGGATGATGCAAACCTGTGTGGAGGCCTTGAGCAACCTCACCTGGTTCACCCTGCCGTGAGCTGGACAGTGAGACGAGTGAGACGAGAGCTCTCTGCAAACCTGAGGTTTTCTCTGATTTGACAGAATTTTTGCCTTGGAGAGGTTTCTGGAGAGAGAATAGGTGGAAGAATAGTAAAAAAAAAAAAAATAAAAAAAAAAAAAAATGGAGAAAAGTAAAAGGGGATTACTAGAAGGCATTAACATCAATACAGCAGTTCCAGTGAGGAGTGCTTTTCACTCACATTGTTAGTAGAAAATATATTTGACAAATTTGAACACAGAGAGGAAGGGAGATGGGTGTCTGCAACCTGCAGTGAAAGAGGGGCAGGTGTAGGACTGTGTAGAACACACTTCAGTCTTGGTCAGGTCCTGGGTGCTAAGGAGGGGGATGGATGGGTGTGGTATTATGAGGTCAGTAGGAAGCCAATGGCTGTGGAGGGCACTGTGAGGTCACTTCTGCCTCTGCAGCGGACAGGCCAACAGCAGGAACATGGCTGGGAAAGGACTGTGAGGTCACCCATACCAGACGAGCAATCGGGCCCAGTCAGCATGGCTTTGTGAAAGGCAGGTCCTGCTTGACCAGCCTGATCTCCTTCTATGACAAGGTGACCGGCTGAGCAGATGAGGGAAAGTCTGTCGTGGGGAGTGAATCCGCCACACAGGCTGTGGGTGTTGTGTCCTTAGACCGCAGTAAAGCCTTTGACACCGTATCCCACAGCATCTCCGGGAGAAGCTGCAGCTCATGGCCTGGATGGTGTATCTGCGATGGGTAAAGAACTGGATGGAGGGCTGGGCCCAAAGAGTTGTGGTGAATAGAGCCAAATCCAGTTGGTGGCTGGTCAGGAGTGGTGTCCCCAGGGCTCAGTATTGGAACTTCTTCTATTTAATCTTTATCAAATGATCTGGAAAAGGACCCCTGAATGCAGGCCACATAAGTGTTGGGAAAAGAAAGCGTGAACCTTTCAAGCCTGCTCAGTACAAGCCTGGGTTGTGAAATCAAGGCGGAGACTGGCCTCAAACAATGGGAGCGAGGGGGGGTGAAGAAGCATAAAAGGTGACTCCAGAATGGACACAATTGAAGATCTTCCCACCAGAGGATCCAGAACCACAACCGAGGACTGGCAGGACTTCTTTTTCTTTCTCTCTCTCTATCGCGTGCCGCTTTATGGGCAAATTAATAAAATTACACTGCTTGATTGAACTATAAGCCCTTGGCATTCTGGTCACCGTAATTTTGCGCTCTGAGATCAAGGTGACCAGAACCATCACAAGCCCATCATTGAATGGACCGTGACAGATGGGCATACAAGCCAAAAGACAGTTGAGAGCAACCTCGCAATCACAGGCCCTGGTTGTGGTGGGGGATTTTAACTTCCCTGATGTTTGTTGGAAGGACTACTCAGCCAGGCAGCCACAGTCTAGGAAGATCCTCCAGTGCCTTGACGAGAACTTTCTGATGCAAAGGGCAGAGGAGCCGACTAGGCGAGGAGCTGCTGGACCTCATCCTCACTAACGAGGGGCTGGTTGAAGCGGTAACGGTTGAGGGCTGCTTTGGCTGCAGTGACCATGAGATGGTGGAGTTCAGGATCTCCTGTGGCAGGAGCAGGATAGCAAGCAGAATTGCAACCCTGGACTTCAGCAGGGCAAACTTCGGCCTTTTCAGGCAATTGCAGGGGGAAATCCCATGGGCAAGGCTGCTTGAAGGTAAAGGGGCCCAAGATAGTTGGTCAGTGTTCAGGGACTGTTTGTACCGGGCACAAGATCAGAGCATCCCGACATGTAGGAAGTCAAGGAAGGGAGCCAGGAGACCTGTGTGGTTGAACAGGGAGATGTTGGATGTGCTCAAGTGGGAGAGGAGAGTTTCTAGATCATGGAAGGAGGGGCTGGCCACTTGGGGAGAATATCAGGCTGTTGTCAGAGGGTGTAGGGAGGCAACTGGGAAAGCTAAGGCCTCCTTACAATTAAACCTGGCGAGAGGGGTCAAGGACAACAGGAAGAGTTTTTTCCAATAGGTGGCAGATAAAACTAACAGCAGAGGCAATGTAGGCCCACTGATGAACGAGGTGGGTGCCCTGGTGACAGAAGATCCAGAGAAGGCAGAGTTACTGAATGCTTCTTTGTCTCTGTCTGCTCTGCCGTGGCTGTCCTGAGGAGCCCCGTACCACTGAGACCCATGGGGAAAGCAGGACAATGGAGGAGTTTGCCTGGGTTGATGAGGACTGGGTTAGGGACCAGTTGGGCAATCTGGACATCCATAAATCCATCGGTCCGGATGGGATGCACCCGCGGGTGCTGAGGGAGCTTGCTGAGGTCATTGCTGGACCATTCTCCATCATCTTTGCCACGTCTTGGGAAACAGGAGAGGTGCCTGAAGACTTGAGGAAAGCAAATGTCACTCCAGTCTTCAAAAAGGGCAAGAAGGAGAACCCAGGTAACTATAGACTGGTCAGCCTCACCTCCATCCCTGGGAAGGTGATGGAACAACTTACCCTTGGTGCCATCTCAAAGCATATCAAGGATAAGAGGGTCATTAGGGGCAGTCAGCATGGCTTCACCAAGGGGAAGTCGTGCTTGACCAACCTCATAGCCTTTTATGAGGACATAACGAGGTGGATAGATGATGGCAAAGCAGTGGATGTGGTCTATCTTGACTTCAGTAAAGCATTTGACACAGTCTCCCACAGCAACCTTGCTGCTAAACTGAGGGAGTGCGGTCTGGATGAGCGAGTAGTGAGGTGGACTGTGAACTGGCTGAAGGGAAGAAGCTAGAGAGTTGTGGTCAATGGGCAGAGTCCAGTTGAGGCCTGGATCCAGTGCAGTGCCCCAGGGGGCAGTGCTGGGGCCAGTATTATTCAATATACTCATCAATGATTTGGACGAGGGAATAGAGTGACTGTCAGCAAGTTTGCTGGTGACACCAAGCTGGGAGGAGTGGCTGACACTGGAAGCTGTGCTGCCATCAGAGACCTGGACAGGCTGGAGAGTTGAGTGGGGGAAAATTTAATGAAATATAACAAGGGCAAGTGTGGAGTCTTGAATCTGGGCAGGAACAACCCCAGGTTCCAGTATAAGTTGGGGAACAGCCTGCTAGAGAGTAGTGTAGGGGAAAGGGCTTTGGGGGTCCTCGGGACAGCAGGGTGACCATGAGCCAGCACTGGGCTCTTGTGGCCAGGAAGGCCAATGGTACCTGGGGTGGGTTAGAAGGGGGTGGTCAGTAGGTCAGAGAGGTTCTCCTGCCCCTCTGCTCTGCCCTGGGGAGACCACACCTGGAATATTGTGTCCAGTTGTGGCCCCTCAGTTCCAGAAGGGCAGGGAACTGCTGGAGAGAGTCCAGCGCAGCCACCAAGATGCTGAAGGGAGTGGAGCATCTCCCGTGTGAGGAAAGGCTGAGGGAGCTGGGGCTCTGGAGCTGGAGAAGAGGACACTGAGGGGTGACCTCATGAGTGTTCATAAATATATAAAGGGTGAGTGTCAGGAGGATGTAGCCAGGCTCTTCGCGGTGACAACCAATGATAGGACAAGGGGTAATGGGTGCAAACTGGAACACAGGAGGTTCCACTGAAAGATGAGAAGAAACTTCTTCCCGGTGCGGGTGGCAGAGCCTGGCCCAGGCTGCCCAGGGAGGTTGTGGAGTCTCCTTCTCTGCAGACATTCAAACCCGCCTGGTCACCTTCCTGTGGAACCTCAGCTGGGTGTTCCTGCTCCATGGGGAGATTGCACTGGATGAGCTTTCCAGGTCTCTTCCAATCCCTGACATTCTGGGATTCTGAGATCTCGTCCCCCAGTCTGTCTGTACAGCCAGGGTTGCTGTGTCTCAGGTGCAAAATGCTACCCCCGGTATATCTGACAGCATTTGTGCTCACTTCTGTTAATCTCATCTCACGTACATGATGTGCATGCACACATCTCATCTGTAGAACACAAACATTCTTCTTCTTACCTACTCATTTATTGTCTTTCCATGGAGGGACAAAGAACCGCTCTGAGCTGGGGTGAGAGGCCAGTGATGGAAATGGACATTGTGAGGGATTAGTCCATGATGATTGGGGCAGATTGTGTTGGGTGTCCAGTGCACAGGGGCACAGCCCAGACCCTGCTCTGCTGGTCCTGCAGGTCTCTGGCAGGAGGCCTGGCTGTGAGAGGACACTGCAGGAGGTTCTGAGAAAAAGTTTGAATGAAGACCTAAGCCTTTCTTTCTGGAAAGGCTGTTCTGAGGCCAGCTCTGCCACACAATCCCCATCGCCTGTCCCTGCTTGCGATCACAAGTGATACACAGCAGGATGGTGACAAAGGTGCCAGAGCACGCAGTGCTGGTGCTCCCTGGCAGTGCTGCCATACTGGACTCTTTTCCTCTCCATCCAGACACACAGGAACTGTCCCTGCAGCTCCAAAAAGGCCTTGGAGTTAGGATGTCAGCAGAAAAATATTTCCTGAAGGGCCCTTTATTTTGTTTATACACAGAGAGCACCATTCCTCATCATCACAGCCACTCAGTGAGAAGAGCAGACAGTGAATTTCAAAGGGACTTAAAACATTATCACAATAAAAAAAACACAAATAGAGAAAAAAAGTACTGCAGACAGGATGAACCTGCAATGAGTTAGACTATAACTCTTACGTAGAAGAAGATAGATACAGTTTATAGCTTCAGAAGAAATCAAGTCATATGTTTCTGCAGGGCGTCCTTGAGCTCCTGGTTCCTCATGCTGTAGATGAGGGGGTTCACTGCTGGAGGCACCACCGAGTACAGAACAGACACCACCAGATCCAGGGATGGGGAGGAGATGGAGGGAGGTTTCAGGTGGGCAAACATGGCAGTGCTGACAAACCACAATAAGCCCAAGTTGCCTGAGGTAGGAGTGTGAGCAGGAGAGCTTGAGGTTGTGGGGGATTTCACAGAAGAACTGGTCCAGCCCCATGAGATAAATGCTTCTTTTCAGGGGTACTTGGAAAGATCATTCTTGTGCTTGGAGCAGGTTGTCCTGTAAGGCTTGTTTAGGTTTCCTGAGCTCCTTCACTCTTCAGATCTACTTCCATGCCACCACCTCTATTGGTCGCCACCCCTCAGTATGTCAAAGTCTTCTCCTCTGGAGCCCACCAGCCTGTGCTCTGCTGCTGTCCTTCCTCCCTCCCCTCTGGTGCCTGGGACCCCCCTGTTTCCTGGTCACAACAGCCAAGGTGGACACTGATGTTCACATCCCTCACCACCTCTTCCTTGTTTCACAATTCACGTTCACCAACGTCAGACAGAACTGATTTCAGCTGCTCCAAGATGGACCCACGCCTTCCAAATCTGAGCCACTCAGTGATGCTGGCAGCACCTCTGGGATATTGAATTTGAGAAAGGGTAAAAAAAGCTGCACAACAGCAGGTGGGAGAGAGGAGGAAGGAAATGTGAGAGAAAAGCACTGCAGACACCAAGGTCATATCCCATAGGACCCAAGCAGGTCCCTCAGCAGACCAAAGCTTGCTCTCCTGAAATCCTGCTCTTGGCCTTGTGATCACCTCCCAGGAGCCTCAGCTCCACTTTCCCATCCCTGGCTCTTCCATCCTGACCAACTCTTCCTGGTTTGTAAGTGTGAAGTCCCACAGGGCACCTCACCCCACTGACTTCTCAGTCACCCGTGGCAGGAAGATGTTGACAATGAGTTCCAGCCCCTCCTGGATGGCTGGTTCCTTGCAGATATTGGGATATCTCAGGTCTGCCACGAGGACACTGCCCTGGAAACATGAGGTTTCTTTCATTTGTCTGAAGGAGGCCTCATCTAATTCCTCTGCCTGATCAGTGAGTCAGTAGCTGATGTCCAGTCACCGCAACATTGCCCATGTTGTTCTGCCCTCTCTTGCTGACTCCTCAACCTTCAGCTGACATTGTCTGTCCCCAGGCAGAGCTCCACACATTCCTGCTGCTTTTCCACATGAAGAAAAACTACCCCTTTGAATCCAGACCTCTGGTATTATAAGTACCAGACCCCCAATAGCCCACACTTTCTCCAGGAGATGGTATTTGTAGTGCCCTGCAGCTCCTTATCCTGTTGTCTTGGGAGAGACACCCTAATCAGGTTAAACCATCTCCATGAAAACATCAATAGCTGAGCAAATGGAGCTTCAGTCCAGGGAGAGCAGCAACTTTGAGAAAATCTGGTGTTCACTTCAGGTTCGGGTTTGATAAGAGGAAGTGACCAGTTCTATCCAGGGGCAGGAGAACAAACCCATCCATCAGGACAGAGCAGGACCTGACACGCTGAGCAGTGACCCTGAGGAGAAGGGCCTGGGCACTCCAAGGTCCCCACACCAGCCCGTGGTGCATGCTCACCATGAACAAGGCAGCTGCACACGGGGCTGCATGAGGAGGAGCGTGGGGACCCAGACACCTGGAGTTCTCATCCCATTCGGTTCAGCACTGGTGTGACCCCACACACACGAGGGTGTGCCAGTGTGCGGCTTCCCAGTTTGGAGAAGCAGGGAGGAACTGGAGAGTGCAGGGCTCTGCCAAGGCAGGTTCAACACCTTGTGCACATGGTGTGGGATGCTGAGGGACCTGGGCTGCTTTGGGCCAGTAGTGCTGGTGAGGCTGCAGCACTGTAGGAGTAGCCTGAGAGTGCTTGAAGGGTGGTTTCAGAGGTGGTGGAGGTTTTCCTCGTAGTGGGAAAGAGCATGAGAAAGAAATAATGGCCCAAAGTGCAGCTGGGAAGGTCCAGGCTGGAGATGAGCAGCAAGGAATGTGACTGGAAGGGCAGTGCTGTGGTGGAGCAGGTCAGCAGAGGGAGTCTGCATCAGTCCAAGGCTTTGTGCTTCAAGGAACAGCTGGGGAGGATGCAGAGATCTCAGCAAAGGAAGGAAGATGCTCAGACAAGAGCAAGGTGGGGCAGCAGGGGGGATGTCTGCAGCCTGCAGGGAAAGAGGTGCAGGGGATGCCACAGCACAGGACAGGCTGTGGTGGAGATGGTCACGGGACGTAAAGAGGCTTGAAGCCCCAGCAGACATGAGCTCCTTCTCCCCTTGGCTATGGTTGTTGTCTCCACCTCTTATGCCTGTGAGGAGACACCTTGTCCTTCCAGCACAGGGGCCTCATGGCCTCCTTGTCCCCAGCCAGGAACCTGGGAGCTGTGGGACCATAGTCCTGCACTTGGCCTTGCACAGCCGCGCATCACACTGTCCAGGAAGGGCCATGGGCAACGTGGGAGGCACAGGATCTGCCTTCCCAGTGCTGGGAGTCAAGGCTTGGCCCTTTGGTTAATGAAACAAATTCAGGTTTACTCAGCATCAGAGCCACCTTTCACTTGCTTACCCTTTGTTCTGCTTCAAGTTTTCTGTCCCAGCTGCCCTGGGGATGGTTTCTCAGTTGTGTCCCTCAGTGGGATTCATTAATATTACAAGAAACTTTGAAGTTTAGATCTGACTTTGAATTCTTCAACTTCTCCTCAGGGTCAGAGGTTCATGGACTCTGCACCAAAGCCACCAGAGGGGTCATTAAAGCACCTTGGGCTGCTCCTGTGCTGCTGAGCTGGGCTGGGCTCCTGGGACAGAGCGAGCTCATGGCAAGTGGCAGCGCTGCAGAGAGACAGCTCTGCCCAGGAGCAGCTCCTCTGCACAGCGCAGCAGGACTGAGGGCTCTGCCTGCAACGGGAGATGAGCCAGAAAGAGAGGGGAAATGCAGTGTGGGGTGGGAGGTTTGCTGTGAGTTCACAAGGAGAAAAATCTTCACACAGAGTAGGTGGTGGGATTTGCTGACGCTGGTACAACAAACTAGACAGGTAAGGAAAACTATCACAAACTTTCTTGTATAGCTAAGGAGGACATGCAGCAGAGCAGGGAATTCCTTCATGAACCATCAGAGGCAGCTGCCTCCTGCTGATGATGACTCCAGGTGTGTGAAGCTGTTTGTGCACCTAGGGTTGCCCTGCAGAGCAGGGTCCCTGCCAAGGAGATCCCCACAGGTCTGTGTAGAGAAGCTGTGGGTGGAAGGAGTGACCCCTATCAGGGCAGGAAAGGTGCTTCTGCTGTGGAGAGGGTGCTGTGTGGGTCAGCACTGCTCACAGCTCCAGATCACCCCCAGCATTTTTCCAAGGGGATGCCTCAAGAAGATCAATGCAAGGATTACCAGACAGATAAGGAGCTTTCCTGAGCCTGCCTTTTCAGTTTCCTATCCCAAGGGGTGGGGGGTGCAGGAAAGGATAAAATGAAAATGAGCTCTCAGGCTTAAACAAGTCACTGAGACTCCTGAACTGCAACTCTGAGTGATCAGCACATCTGGCAGAAGGCTCATAACATCCCTTCACCACCCCTCTACCTGTGGACAGTACCTGCATCACCTTGGCTGGACCCGTCAGCCTCAGTCTGACCTGTCCTGTTTTCCAGCCTGGAAACAGGAAGATGCCCCCAGGCAGTGCCCTGTGAACAGGCAGGATCTGTAGGGCCAGGGGGAGGGCACAGAGGGTGGGATGGGGTCTGTGAGCACTGACAGGGAAGAGACATGGACAGGGAAACACCTCCCAGGGGGAGAATCTCCACGCAGCAGGGAAATGATCAGAAATGGGACGAAACTGAACCTGGAATGGTTATGAGAGGGAGAACAGAGAAAAGTCCCTGTGATCCCCTGCAGTGCCTATCCCTCCTATGAGCAGCCCCCTGGCCTCCTGTCCCAACCAACAAAGCCTCTGCCCTCAGGGCCGGGGGCTCCAAGGCATGAAGCAGCTCCTGTGCAGCCAGAGCTCCAGTTCCTCTGCAGAGCACAGGGGCTGAGAGCAGCTGCCTGGCAATGTTGGTGTCTGGGAGGTGGCTGCACAGCTGGGGAAGGGTGACGCTGTCTGAGTGCCCAGCTGCCTCTGCCCTGGCCTCTCTCACACCCACCCTCACCGCATTGTCCTTCTTGCTCCCCTGCTCTGGGTCACTGCTGTTGGGATCTTGTTCTTGCTCTCAGGCTCTCTGGGGATGGCAGTTTCAGCTGCAGAGGCACAGCCTGATCTTGTGGGTCCTTTCCTGCAGGTGTGTCCATGGGAACACGTGTCCCAGCTTTGCTCTGACCTGTGGGGCTATGGGCAATGCAGTCTGTGGGGCTGGGGAATGAGCTGAGTCTCCCTGAATCAAATGCCATCATTAGGACTCTTGATTGTCTCGTTAAGGTTTCCTTCCAAGCTGTGAGCATCCATCCAGGATGCCAACCTGTCCAACAGCATCTGTGTGTTATCTGAATCCCAATGTAGAAGCACAGAAATTAAGCAACAGACAAAATGCTGTTTGGTTTGTGAAACAAAATCGTATGTGTCCTGGGCTAAATGTGGGGTGCTGAGACCTTAGGAAAGGGTGAGACATGGCATGGTGTGAGATGGATCCCTCTGCTCTAAGCAGTGCCTGTTGGATTTTCAGGGTAACATGGGAGTGTGATCAGGCTCCATCTCAGAAAGGTGCCAGCCCAGGGCAGCTGGAGCAGGACAGAGGGACAGAGCAGCTGCCCTCACTCTGCACTGACCCACAGGCATCCTCTGGTCTCGCAGGACTCGCTCTGTTCTCCCTGAGTGCAGCAGAAATGCTGAGGGTTTCTGACACCCAAGAACACTCTCCAGGGTGGGAGGGCAGAAGGAGCTATAGAAACACCAAACCTCACCAACTCAGTTTCTCAGGCCTGGGGGTACAGATGCTGACAGTCCCTTCTGCACCAGGAGCGGTTCCAGCTGACACAGCTGAACCCCAGGACTGGCCCCTGCCCACCCAATCACACAGGGTCAGGCTGAGTCCTCAAGAGCCCCTGGGCAGAGACCCTGCTCCTCATTGCACACTCATCAAGCACCGACGAGGGCTCCAGCCAGGACGTTTTCCTGAAAAAAGAAAAAAATGGGTCTCTTTGTGGGAGGGTCTGTGACAAATGCCTTTGGTTTTTCCCAGAGAAGTCTCATCAAAACCGTCACTGTCTTTTCCTCCTTGCACAGGTCCTCATGCCTACAGGCAGCAAATGTCCAACAGCAGCTCCATCACCCAGTTCCTCCTCCTACCGTTCACAGACACACGGGAGCTGCAGCTCTTGCACTTCTGGCTCTTCCTGGGCATCTACCTGGCTGCCCTCCTGGGCAATGGCCTCATCATCACCACCATAGCCTGGGACCAGCACCTCCACACCCCCATGCACTTCTTCCTGCTCAACCTCGCCCTCCTTGACCTGGGCTCCATCTCCACCAGTCTCCCCAAGTCCATGGCCAATTCCCTCTGGGACACCAGGGTCATTTCTTATATGGGATGTGCTGCCCAACTGTTTTGCTTTGTCTTTTTCATTTCAGCAGAGTATTCTCTTCTCACCATCATGTCCTATGGCCGCTACGTTGCCATCTGCAAACCCCTGCACTACGGGACCCTCCTGGGCAGCAGAGCTTGTGTCCACATGGCAGCAGCTGCCTGGGCCACTGGGTTTCTCAGTGCTCTGCTGCGCACGGCCAATACATTTTCACTGCCACTGTGCAAGGGCAATGTCCTGGGCCAGTTCTTCTGTGAAATCCCCCAGATCCTCAAGCTCTCCTGCTCACACTCCTACCTCAGGGAAATTGGGCTTCTCATATTTGGTGCGCTTTTTTTTGAGGGATGTTTTGTGTTCATTGTGGTGTCCTATGTGCAGATCTTAAGGGCCGTGCTGAGGATCCCCTCTGAGCAGGGACAGCACAAAGCCTTTTCCACCTGCCTCCCTCACCTGGCTGTGGTCTCCTTGTTTATCAGTACCGGCACGTTTACCTACCTGAAGTCCCGCTCCATCTCCTCCCCATCCCTGGACCTGGTCGTAACTGTTCTGTATTCACTGGTACCCCCAACATTGAACCCCCACATCTACAGCATGAGGAACAAGGATCTCAAGGATGCTCTAAGGCAGCTGATGACTGGATGTTTTTCAGGAGCCACAGGCTGCCTGATTTTCCCTGCAAAGGCCTCCCTGTGTATGTCATGACTGGCCAAGTCTGATTTTCTTCACTACTACTTTTTTTTCCACTTGTGATATTCTTGCTCTCAAACAAATGTCGCTATTCAACCCCTGTTGCTAAGGTATCTGTTCATCTTGGGTGACCCAGAGACTTGTGTGAATGGGGAGTTGCTCATTGTAATTAAGTGAAATAAAAGAAGCTACAGCAACTTTTTTTTTTTTTTTTTTTTTGGTCAGAGATCCATCTTCTACATAGCCAGAATTAATGGGAAATGAAAACAGCTTTCTGGCTCTACCAGGTTTGGAAAGGCTGCTCTGTGCCTGGAGCAGTAAGAGCTCTTGAGGACCTTAAGGACCAGGGCTTTTGTGCTGGCCTGGGGAGAGGGGATGGCATGGAGGAGCTGCAGACCTCTCAGGATCTGCTGGAGAGGAGAGTGAAGGACACACAGGTGCCTCCTTTTCCTATTGCTGTGCATGTTCATCCGCCTCTGGGGTGACCCCTCTCTGAGCCCCAGGAGCTGCTGTGCCCTTCAGAGGGGCAGAGGCTCTGGGGTGAGTGCCCAGAGCACCTGCAATGGGCACTGGTGTGGGACCAGCCCTGATTGGGCTTTGCTGGGCAGAGGGCATTAGGGGTAGAGAGAGGGCGGGGGAGGTGGGAGAGACTCGAGGAGCTGGGCTGGGTTGGAAAGGACCTGAGAGAGAAACATCAACCTGTATCTCGTGCTGCATGGCCATACAGGGTGAAGACTCACACCAGGGGTTGTGATGCAGAGCCAGGGCTTGTGATGCAGAGCCAGGGCTTGTGTGAGGGATCAAAGACATGCAGGTGCAGAAGAGAGGAGGCTGCTCTGTGCCCTTGGTATCATAGACAGACCAGGAAGGTGGCTCAGGACTTTTGTCGCCCCCCAACCACTCATCATCTCTCGTGGGCCATGTCCAGCACTGGCTGCTCAGCCCAGGTTTATGGGTGAGGTTCCCTGTGAGACCATGTCCATCCTCCTACTGGGCTGAGGGCCTGTCTCAGGGAATGGCCAGCCCTGCCCAGCCTCTCTCCTGGCCCAGACCCTGGCAGAGCCTGGGGCAGGGCCGTCTGTGACCCCACAGCTGACACGGCCTCTCCAAGAGCTTGGAGAGGCTGCACAACAGGAAGACCATGGGCTGACAAAGCACAGGGACTTCTGTGTGCATCACATTGGGAGACCATTCCCCATCCCAAATACACCCTGCCCTGTGCTGAGCCTGCACTGTGGGGCTGTGGGAACATCTGTGGGGCAACAGACAGGAGCCACAAAGCAGCTGCCAGGGGTGACAGCAAAGACAGGGGCAGACAAGGAGTTCATGTGCATTGGCTTTGCTGTGCAGGGATGACTTTGGGAAAGGCAAAGCTCACCTGGAGTTGGTGGCTGCAAGAAAAGTCCAGAGCAAAACCAAGAGCTTCAACAGCTGCATCAGAGACCACAGCTGAAGAAGGGAAACACTGAGTGCTGAGGAACTCAATGCCTCCTGTACCTGGGTCTTTACTGAAACATCGCCCAGGCTTCTGTTCAAGGGGTTCAAGGAGGAGAACACTTCTTAGCAGGACCCTCAGGAAACCTCAGCAGGACCAACACCAGTGTCTGCCCCTACAAGGGACTCACCCGGCAATGGCACAGGCTGGTACATCGTGGCTGGGAGCAGCTGTGGGAAAGGTCTGTGTGGGCAGGGAGCTGGACAGGAGGCAGCGTGTGCTCTGGTGCAAGGGAGGCCAGGAGCACCCAGGGCTGTGCCACCAGGAGCACGGCCAGGAGGTGGAGGGAAGGGATTCCATGGAATATTCCATGCAGATTTCAGCACTGATTTCAGGAAAGATATTGGCAAGCGGGAGTGTGTTTAGCAAAGGGTCCTCAACATGGCTAAGGGCTGAAACACTTTGACTGTGAGGAGAGGCTGAGGGAGCTGGGCTCATCCAACCCAGAGAAGGGAAGGCTGACAGGGACCTCATCAGAGCCTGTCAGCACCAATGAGGAGGTCATGGAGAACACACAGCCAGGCTCTTCACCGTGGTGTGTGGCAGAAGGACAAAAGAGGATGTGTGGAAGGTGAAAGAGGAGAGGTTCAGCCAGGACATCAGGAACAGCTTTTTCCCTAGGAGAAGGGTGGTAAATTCATTTTCACCGGGGGTCACATCAGCCTCACGTTTGTCTTCAAAGGACCGAATGCAATTTTAGGACCGTATAAAAGTAACTACTCCTACATTTATACAGTCCTTAGACTACACTCGGCCCTTTGAAGGCAACCATGAGGTTGATGTGGCCTCCAGTGAAAACGAATATGACACCCCTGCCCTAGGAGCTCAGCCAAGTGCTGTCTCAGGTCACACAGAGAGGCTCTGCAGCCTCTGTCCTTGCACGTTTTCAATCTCTGATTGAATCAAGGCTTGAACACCTTGGTGTGACTCAGTTGGTGACAGGTTGGACTGCAGACTCCTGAGGTCCCTTCAATCTCAGTTCTCTTATGATCCCATTGTGATGCTGGACTCTGTTTCTAACTGATCAGAGCAGACAATGATGGGGCAGGATCCACCTGTGCTGTAGGTGACCATCTAAACCAACATCTCAGCCAGTGAACCAGCCAACACCTCAGTGTGACTCGCTCTGGGCAACGTGTGAGGAGTCCTGGGCAGGAAAGGTTTAGAGGGCACAGGGCGCTATGCAAGACACAAAATGATCTTGGCTTCATGCTTGTAGGCCCATCAGATGTCAGTTAATGTCAATGAAAATTAAAATAAGAAGAACTGGAGACAAAGATCCAAAAGAAAGGATGGTGTCAATATACTTCTATAAATCTATTTATTTATTTACTTACTTACTTACTTAGTTATTTACTTATTTATTTATTTTAAGGTCCTTGTAGGGGAGTTTCTTTTTATTTGAATAGGAAAGAGTTTTCCAGTACTGGTCATGGATTTAGGACACAAATGTCCTCAGCTGCAGGGACAAAAACACCTGGTGCCAGTGTAGATGCCCTGGGAACCCCTGCCCAGGATCCACCTGCATTGCAAGGTGTTCTGGTCTCCCCAGGTCCTGTGTGATAGCTGCCAATCGTAGGCCAGCACCTCAGGTACACTGGGCACTGGGGACCCTAAAATGGCACTGAGTGTTTATGGTAACACAACTGATGACTGATGTTTGTCTGGAAACGTACACTTTTTTATTGTGTTGTTTTTTTTTTTTTCTTTGTATGTGGGTTTGATTGTGTTTTGTTTTTTTGTTTTTTTTTTTTTTCTTTTTTTAACATATTAACTAAAAAAAATAAAAGGCAAAAAATTGAATTATGGTGAAGTGTACTAAGGATAGGAGAAGAAATATCAGTCTTCCCCTGTACTTCTATTACCAACACTCTATTATTTCACCTCCCTCGTCATACAGGAGTTCCCACTTCTCCTGATTCAATGTCCCTGTCAAAGAACAACTTTCCAGCACTGTCTGGACGTTTGCCCTTCCCAGTGCTCTCAGGTTTCTCCTCCACTTGCTCTTTGGTCATTCAGTTCCTCTCAACTGCCTGGTTTCTGCTTTGAGCTTCAGGGAGTTACAAACTTGCCCCATTCTTCAGAGCTCTAATTAACATGGCAGACAACATGTTCATTGTGTTTATTTCTATCCTCTCCTATCTCTCTGTCTAAACCAGTTCTTGTGTGGATGTCCCTTGTGGATGGTGGACCTCATCAGATCCAGCTTACACACACAGCTGAGGAAAGTGTTTTACTGTTTGTTAAACTGTGCAGTGTTTGCACAGGAGAGCAGGAGGAGCTGGTGCACAGGAGCTGCAGCATCTCCTGCAGAGCTCAGTGGAGAAGTCTGATGTGAGGAGAAGTGATGCAATCTCTGGTGGCCAATGAGGGAAGCGGCAGACTGGGGGTGGGGGGTGAGGAGCGAGGTTGTCCATACAGCGTCCAGCCTCAAGGCACTGTTCTCCTGCCTGTCCAGATGTCTTCAGGAGACCCTCTGGATCAATGTCCAGTGTAGAATGCTGCTGTCGCTTCTTCTATACACTGAAAAATGACAGAAAATACCCTTGAAAGAAAAAACCTCCTTCATTAAATCTTCTTTGAAATCTTCATCAGCAAGTGTCCCATTGAAACCTCTCTAGTTAGTTCTACAAGTCTGGAAGATTTGAAGAAAATAAGGGAAAGAAACATTGCTCGTTAGGGCTTTCTGTATTTTAATGAGCCCCATGGCGTATTTGGTGCTGAGTCCATGAACCTCAGATACCAAGGAGAGACGGAAGAATCTGCTCAAGAAGTCCAAGTCAGAAGCAAACTCCAAAGTACCTTGAAGGATTAATGGGCCCCACTGAGGGCTGTTACTGACAAAGCCTCCCCAAGGACTCGTTAGAGCAGATAATTGGAGGCTGTGATTGCATCAGGCAAAGGCAAAATGCAGCAGCTCTGATGCTGAGAAAACCCTTGGTTTGTTTGATGAAGGACAATGGCCAAGCCTTGAACTCCTGCCCCTAGGAAGGGAGATCCTGTCCCTCACGTGTGGCTCAGGCTCTTCCTGGGGATGTGGGGAGTGCGATGCCCAGTGCAGGACAATGTTGTGACACTCCCTGGGGGTGCAAGGAGGCAATGGGTGCCATGGCCATGACAATCATGTGTCTCCTCTTAGGCCCTGGTGGCCGGGACATCAGCCATAGCCAAGGAGACAAACACCATGGCTCTTTCAGGGCCCTTGGCCATGTCCACCATGGTCCATCCTACACTGTCCCAGGCCTGTGGCTGTTTCCTCACTTTGTTCTCACTCCAGTGTTTCCCCATCTGTGCTGCTGTCTCTCCATCCTCACCAGCTGTTCCTTGAAACACAAAGCCATGGCTGATCCAGGGTTCCTCTGGATGATTTTCAAGAGGTGCAATACAGAAGATAACTGAAGGGAAGGGAGAAACCCATGGGTTCAAAAAAGCATTTTAATAAGACAATAAAATTGTGTATTATAATATACTACTACTACTAACATGCTAATACTACTATGTATACAATAAAATTAAATTGAAATACTAAATGAAATAAGAAAAAAAAAATCAAACTAAATTAAATTAAGAAAATATATTCTGTGCATTCCTTCATGTAACTCCAGTGACACGGAACAGCCAGTCTTGGAGAAGGGAGCACCTTGGTCCCAAACAACCAATCCCAGCAAGAGAGCGCAAAAAGGCCCAAGGGCCAGCTGCAAAATGGCAGAACAGCAAAAGGCTGAACTCGCTCAAAACTCCCAACAGAACAGAACTTCCACAAAAACAATAACCAAAGTAGCTGGAAAACCTGAACTGATGGAAGTAAGTACCCAGCTCCAGCTTTATACTGAGCATGATGCTAATTGTAGGTGTGAGACTATAAGGGGAGATTGGCAAGGAGGAGATTTGTAAATACACTTAAGTGACTGTACCTGGGTGTAGAAAACAGAAATCACACTAATTTTTGTTTAGCCTTGTGTACTTGCTTCACAAGTTGGGCCTGTGTCTTTATAGAACATAGACTTGGGAAATCTTACAGGCATCTTCTCAAACATCCTTGAAATTCCTGCTCTATCACAGGTAAATATCAAAGCTGTGTGGTAAACCGCGCCTGCATGAATCCCTGCTGTACAGGTGAAACCAGCAGGTCCTGGGATCCAACCAGGACTGAGCTCTGCAGCACTTGTGCTCTTGCTTGTGTCCCCTCTGCCCAGGTGCTTAGGTGCTTTTTTGGGGATCCCCCAGTTAGTAAGGTAAAGAAAATAATTTACACTTTGCATTTCATCTGCGGTTTGTGGTTGTTCCTGTGACCGGCCTGTGTCAGCTCACACATTTGGCATGTTCAGCATCACCAGAAACAGCCATGCCATGGTTTGCAAAAAGGTCGGCGACTGGGGTGGTCGTGCTGCTGACTCCCTGTGCTCAGGGATGGCCCAGTACTGAACACTGGGCCCCTATGGCTGCTTTCCTGGATCAAGTGGCTCCACCAGAGGCATGACCTGAGACTGATAATGGGGCAGTGGATTCCCCCCAGGCAACTGAAACATCTCTGCATGTGTTGCCATGGGAAGCAGCACTGGATTCTTCTCACAAGTCAGCCAGCAGATGGCTTTGGTAATTATTTACCCACCTTAGAGCTCCTGACCGTGAAGCTGTCACATTACAACATATCAATGGTTGTGTGCAGAAGTTTTGTCACTGTATGCTGGACCTGTCAAATCAGTGTCATTCCTCAGAAACTGATCTGCAATGCAAAAAGGTATTAATGTGATGTGGCAGATGGGGATGGCTCATGCATTGCTTTTAGGATCCAGTCTGGACAGAGCAGCAGTAACGAGTGTCAAAATGCAGTTTTTGAGAGGAGTGCCTGCCTCACTCGAACCCTTGACTACAGCAGCAGTGACAACCGCTACAGGTAAGGGAGGTGCTCTAGTAAATTCCTTGGGGGAAATTTTGGCTGTAATTTTGGGACCCTCTGTTTGGATAGTAAATCAAGGAAAGGCAGCAAAACGAAATGGAATTACAGTATGGGTTATGAGGACACAGATGTAGAATGATCTTGTACAAGCTGGTAACCCACAGTCAGAAACAGATGGGGTCAGAACATCAGAAAAGTTTTGCTGATGGCAGAAGTTAATGCTTATGCAAAAAAGCCACCTGTGCCTGACCCCATCACCCGCACTGTGCCCACCCCACCTGTCAGCTCAATACCAGACCAGTTTGCCTTTACCTGGCAACAAAAGCAATGCACTTTCCAAGTATTGCCTCAGGGATACACAGAATCATAGAACGTCTTGATTTGGAAGGACCCACAAGGATCATGGAGTCCAACTCCTGTCCCTGCAAAGGACACCCCACAGTTCACCCCATGTGTCTGAGGATGTTGTCCAGTCTCGTCTTGAACACTGTCAGGTTGGGGCCGTGACAGCTCCCTGGGAGCCTGTTCAGTGTCCAGCACCTCTGGGTGAAGAACCTTTTCCTCACGTCCAGCCTGACCATGCCCTGGCACATCTTTCTGCCATTCCATTGGGTTCTGTCATGACATCCCCAGCTCTTTAAGCAATCTCGGGTGAATCCCATCAGACTTCATCGACTTGCAGGGTTCCAGCTGGAGTGGCAGATCCAGTACAATTCCGGATCGTTTTGGAGTTTACCGTTCTCACAGCTATGGTTTTCCAGTCCAGGGTTATGGGGGCCCACAAGTCCATCACCAGTGTTGAAGACCAAGGTGAAGAAAGCACTAAACATCTCAGCTTTTCCTATGTCCCTATAATAAGGTGACCATGCTCGTTGAGTAATGAGCCGAAGTTATTTCTAGTTTATTGTTGCTTTATCCATGCGAGCCATGGAACCTGACACACCAATATGATGTTCACAGAGTTCGCTTTATTGTCGGACCGGGCTGGCTTTATAGCAAAGCTGCCCTGTCCACGCGTCTTACAACAATGTGATTGGTTGTAACTCGTGTTATACAATAACATGATAGGCTGCATGTACTGTCCACGTGCTCTGCACGCATGTGTCCGGCGATTGCTCACTCATTGTTACCTTCTAATGGTGCTCCTTTAGTCTCTTTTGTCTCTGGCTTCACCTCTCAGCCAGGCTAGCGACAACCCCATCCCCCTGGGGCGGGGGGGGCTCTGCCACTACATCTCCCCCTCTTTTATTTAATATTAACAATACACCGTATCATGCTTTAAATACAGTGTGAAATACAGGGTAAGAACATTAAGGCTAATACAATAACAATTAACAAGAACAAACCTGTTTTCAATATTCCTTTTAACCAAACAAGGCATTCACCCCAAAAAACCCAATATCTTCTGTTATTTTCTTGTTCTGCAAATCTTCTATCTTTTTAAGTTCAAACAACACATACAATCAAACTCTTCATAACTGTGAACATGTCCAATAACAAAAAATTAATTGCTGCTCTGTTTTACAAAGTGGTATTCTCAACATTGGCTACATTCGTTGCTTAAAGCGATAACATGTCTGAGGTTAAGGGTTGTCATCACTGCAATCGGTTTCTTCTCTGTTAGCTGGCCAAGGTCTCACCCACTTTGCTGGGATCCATGAATTTTTGTGGTTACCTGTAGAAACACAAGCATATCCCCTTCCCCAGGTTATTAGTGACATAGGACCTTCCCATTGTTGTGTTGTCGGATTAAACACACTAACCTTAGGCACATTTTCGGAAAAATCTTTGACATTTTTGATATGGTGCATAACAACCGGTTCCATTTCAGTTTCACTTTTAAGATTAAGTCAGTTCAGCACATACAATGCCTTCATCAATACCTCTTCTGGGCTCACACCAATTCCCCCTTGTTTTTTCAAAACAGACAAAAGATTTTTTAATGCACGGTGTGCACGCTCAATAATTGCTTGGCCAGTAGAATTATAAGGGATTCCAAACAGGTGTTGTACGTTCCACTGGGTGAGGAAGGCTGCAAGTCTGTCAGAGTGGTATGCAGGACCATTATCTGTTTTGATTTGTGTAGGGACACCCATGACAGCAAAGGCTTGTAGTAAATGATGTTTTACTGCCTTTGCATTTGCTGAGGTCAAGGCTGTAGCCCACAGCAGTCCTGAACAGGTATCTATGGAGACATGAATGTACTTTTGTCTGCCAAATGGTGCAAATTCAGTAATATCAGTTTGCCATAACTGACCTGGCTGCAAGCCCCAAGGATTTACTCCCTTTTGTTGGAGAGTGACTATGCGGGCACAATCAGGACAAGCTGCAATAATGGCTCGAGCTTGTTCCTTTGTAATTGTAAACTGCTTTCAGAGTGCTGCTGAGGATTGATGAAAGAATTCGTGAGCTTGTCTGACTTGCTCAAAAGGGGATATATCTGCTACTGCCACAAGTTTGTCTATAATGCTGTTTCCCTCTACTAGACCACCTGGTATGTTAGTATGGCTTTTTATATGCATGATAAATACTGGTGCTGTCCTATAATCTAATACGTTCCACAAATCTAACAATGCTTCAAACAACAAGGAATTGGAAACTCGCTGCAAAAGTGCTCTATGTATTCTTTGTACAATTCCCACAACATAAAGAGAATCTGTTACCAGATTAACTGGAGAGTTATGCCATTTTTGCAATGCTGCTAAGCATATTGAGGGCAGTTTCTTTTAATATGTCCTGTGTGTTTGCAAGTAAAACATGCTAGGCCACAAGAAGAAGGGCTTCCACCTTTCATTGCAGGCTTAAGTGCTGCAGCCAAGGCCGCAGCGTGGGCTTGAGCATGTATTTTTGCTTTTTCTACCTCCTGTTGCATAATCGGTACCTGTGTGCAAGCTTCCACCATCTCTGCTAAAGAAGCAGTTTTTCCCAAACCGGCTAATATCTGTTGGCATTGGGTGTTTGTATTCATCATAGCCAAATCTTTCCCCACAGCAGCTTTTGCCTCTGGAGTCAAGTTAGGAGAGGCATCTATAGCTTCTTTCAAACGATCTACAAACTTCATATATGGTTCCCCAGGATCCTGCTTTATTGTAGAATAGGGTGGCACAGGGTTACCTCTATTTGGCAATTCTTTCACTGCCGCCAAGGCAAGCCCTTGCGTTTGCTGCAAAATCCTTGGATGAAGTGCTGCCTGAGTAGCACCATCCGCATATTGCCCACGACCCAGTAACTGGTCCATGCTAGCTAACCGCAACGGATCATCAGCTGGTAAACGAACATTTTCTAATACTGCCAGTCCCACTTTCCCCTGCCACTTGTCCAAGAACAGCGAATACCCTGTTGGAGGAAGCAATAACTCCATCAATGCCCTAATATCTGTTTGAGTTAGTACTTGCCCCTTGAAAAATGAATTGATTAGCTGCATCACATGCTTATTATCCATACCATATTGCATAACTGCACTTTGCAATTGCTTAACCGTTTTCCAATCAAAAGGCGACCACTGCCTTTGTCCTCTATTATCTATGTGCACTGGCATTGCTGTAATACTACCAGGTAACATGATCCCTTCAATAGTTGCATCTCTGATTACTCCTTGCCAACGTTGCTCTGCATTATAAGAATGATCTTGAGGAATATCTCTACCCTGATGCACAGGGCAGCACCCAAATTATCATTATTATCACTGCTATACAATTCCCTTGTGTTTCCCTGTGGATCAGTAAGTCGACGCATATTTGCAAACCGATCTGCTAACCCAGTCTCCAGCCCTGTTCCATATCGTGCTCTCAAATATTCATCTGCTTCTCTTACAGACCACATCCCATCTTCAACACATTGTCTAGCCCATTTTTGTATTTGCTCCCTTTTGATACGGAGCTCCTCGGGAGTGAGGTCTAATTCCACCCCCTCCCTTTCCTGTTTTCCCCGTTTTTCACATTCTCTGCCAATTGCCTCCAGCCCGTCCTTAATTGCATCTGACGCCTTTTTATATGCTATTAACCGCGAAGTTTTACTGTTACCGCCATCTAGTCGTTTCATAGCTTCTAGAACTCCTTGCATCTGGCTCTCCTGTGGTCTCAGTAAGTCCTTCAGGCTCTGCACGTGGGTCTCCTCCTGGAAGTCAGGGCGATTCTGCGGCGCTCCGTCCTGGTGTTCCATCGGGTCCTCCGGCAAGGGCACGTCAGCTGGATTAACTTGTCCTGGCTTGTTGAAACTTGCCGGTTGCTGCCATTCGTTGTCGGAGCCAGGCAATGGCTCAATGGGCGCAGAGGGTATAATTTGCTCTCCGCCCCAGAACTCCAGATTTGATACGGGACATACCAGCGGTGTTGATTCTTCGGAGTCCTCGGAGGGTGGGCAGCTCGCGGCAGGCGGCTCCGAGGGGACGGCACACAGCTCCGGCTCCTCTGAGACTTCCTGCATTAGCTGCCTGACCTCCCGCCAGGGTCTGGCGAGATCGCAAGCCTCGCGGCTCCCCCTTGTAACCGCTTCCCATAGTTCGGTCCCTATGTCCTCCCATGTACCGGGAGAAAAAAATTCGTCCATCGAACGAACACAGCCCTTACGCTGGGCGAATAGTAAAAGGGGCTCCACCGCGTCTTTTTCCAAAATTCTTCCTGTTCTTGCAGCCAGCTGCATAATACTTTTCACTATTATTTTTCCTTCCACGGATGCCGTGTTTCCCATGCCACCTGCTTCCTCGTAGGCCTACTTTCCGCTATGATTGAGCGCTGGGCTGGTGTCGCCCCCAGGTGGCGTCCTCGCGTCTTCACTTCCGGCGATCTTGCTTCGATACGAAGTATCACGTCGGGGTCACCAAAGTGTTGCTTTATCCATGTGAGCCACGGAACCTGACACACCAATATGATGTTCACAGAGTTTGCTTTATTGTCGGACCGGGCTGGCTTTATAGCAAAGCTGCCCTGTCCACGCGCCTTACAACAATGTGACTGGTTGTAACTCGCGTCATACAATAACATGATAGGCTGCATGTACTGTCCACGCGCTCTGCACTCTGCACGCACGTGTCCGGCGATTGCTCACTCATTATTATCTTCTAATGGTGCTCCTTTAGTCTCTTTTGTCTCTGGCTTCACCTCTCAGCCAGGCTGGCGACAACCCCATCCCCCTGGGGCGGGGGGGGCTCTGCCACTACACTGACCTGTCCAGTTTTCCAACCTGCAAACAGGAAGATGCCCCCAGGCAGTGCCCTGTGAACAGGCAGGACCTGTAGGGCCAGGGGGAGGGCACAGAGGGTGGGATGGGGTCTGTGAGCACTGACAGGGAAGAGACATGGACAGGGAAACACCTCCCAGGGGGAGAATGATCAGAAATGAGAGGAAATTAGGCCTGGAATTCTATGGGAGGGAGAACAGAGAAAAGTCCCTGTGATCCCCTGCAGTGCAGATCCCTCCTGTGAGCAGCCCCCTGGCCTCCTGTCCCACCCAGCAAAGCCTCTGCCCTCAGGGCCGGGGCCTCCAAGGCATGAAGCAGCTCCTGTGCAGCCAGAGCTCCAGTTCCTCTGCAGAGCACAGGGGCTGAGAGCAGCTGCCCGGCAATGTTGGTGTCTGGGAGGTGGCTGCACAGCTGGGGAAGGGTGACGCTGTCTGAGTGCCTGGCTGCCTCTGCCCTGGCCTCTCTCACACCCACCCTCACCACATTTTCCTTCTTGCTCCCCTGCTCTGGGTCACTGCTGTTGGGATCTTGTTCTTGCTCTCAGGCTCTCTGGGGATGGCAGTTTCAGCTGCAGAGTCACAGCCTGATCTTGTGGGTCCTTTCCTGCAGGTGTGTCCATGGGAACACGTGTCCCAGCTTTGCTCTGACCTGTGGCGTGTGGGCAATGCAGTCTGTGGGGCTGGGGAATGAGCTGAGTCTCCCTGAATCAAATTCCATCGTTAGAACTCTTGTGTGTTTCGTTGAGGTTTTCTTCCCAGCTGCGAGCTTCCCTCCAGGATGGAAACCTGTCCTATAGCATCTGTGTGTTTTCTGAAAGCTCCATGGAGAAGTGCAGAGATGCTGCAACCAAGAAAATGCTTTTTAGGAAAGGATGAGACTTGTTTTGGTTCCATCCGACAAAGATGAACCCCAGGACTGTCCCCTGTCCCCTGTTCCCATGCCCCCTGCTGCAGAACAGGGCTGACTCCTTGGCAGCCAGCGGGCACAGGCCCTGCTCCTCACGGCACCTCCAGCCAGCACCACCCAGGGCTCAGACACAGAGCTGGAGGAAGGTCTGGAAAAGGACAAGGGGGTGTGGAGGAGGGGAGGGTGCATGAGAAATGGCTTTGACTTTGCTCAGAGAAATCTCCCCTAACTTGTCACTGCCTTTTCTTCTTTGGTCAGTGTCCTATGTTGAGAGGCAGCAAATGTCCAACAGCAGCTCCATCACCCAGTTCCTCCTTCTGGCGTTCACAGACACACGGGAGCTGCAGCTCTTGCACTTCTGGCTCTTCCTGGGCATCTACCTGGCTGCCCTCCTGGGCAACGGCCTCATCATCACCACCATAGCCTGGGACCAGCACCTCCACATCCCGATGTACTTCTTCCTGCTCAACCTCTCCCTCCTTGACCTGGGCTCCATCTCCACCATTGTCCCTAAATCCATGGCAAATTCCCTTTGGGACACCAGGGTTATTTCCTACAGAGGATGTGCTGCCCAACTCTTTTTGTTTTTCTTTTTCATTTCAGCAGAATTTTTTCTTCTCACCATCATGTCCTACGACCACTACGTTGCCATCTACAAACCCCTGCACTACGGGACCCTCCTGGGCAGCAGAGCTTGTGTCCACATGGCAGCAGCTGCCTGGGCCAGTGGGTTTCTCTATTCTCTGCTGCACACGGCCAATACATTTTCACTGCCCCTGTGCAAGGGCAATGCCCTGGACCAGTTCTTCTGTGAAATCCCCCACATCCTCAAGCTCTCCTGCTCACACTCTTACCTCAGAGAACTTGGGCTTCTTGTGATCAGTGCCTGTTTAGCATTTTCATGTTTTGTTTTCATTCTTTTCTCCTATGTGCAGATCTTCATGGCCGTGCTGAGGATCCCCTCTGAGCAGGGACAGCACAAAGCCTTTTCCACCTGCCTCCCTCACTTGGCCGTGGTCTCCCTGTATGTCAGCACTGGCATATTCACCTACCTGAAGCCCCCCTCTATCTCTTCCCCATCCCTGGATCTGGTGGTGTCTGTTCTGTACTCGGTGGTGCCTCCAGCAGTGAACCCCCTCATCTACACCATGAGGAACCAGGAGATCAAGGATGTCCTGTGCAAACTGATGACTGATATTTTCCTGAAGCAAGTCTTCTCGTCAGCTTCTGCATAGCAGTTATAGAACAATTCATTGTATTACATCTTCTCTTTTTGTGTGGTTTGTTTGTTTCTTTGTTTGTGGTTTGTTTTTCTACTTTAATTTTGCCTTTTTTTTTTTTTTGTGATGGTGGTTTAGTTTTAGTCACTAGAATATTGTCATCCCCTTTGTAATTCACTCTCTTATGTGCCTTTCTGTCTGAGTGGATTTTTAAATAAAGAGTTGGTTTTATGTGTTTAACCATAAGAAAGGCCACCACAAATATTTGGGAATATTTCCTGAAATCCTTACTCCAAGGTACTTTTGGAGCTGCAGGGACAGTTTGTGCGTTTGTACGGAAGGAAATGAAGTCCAGGTACAGCAGTGTCACTGGGGAGCACCGTCTCTGGATCTTCAGGTGCTGGTTTTTTTTCCACTTCCACAGTTTCCTTCCCACCCCTTTTGTTGGTTCAAGGCTTGAGTGCTCTGGCAGCTTGGTCACCATCCTGCTGTGTGTGAGACCTGTAACCCCAGGCAAGGACAGGCAATGGGCACTGCTGTGACAAAGCTAGCATGCATAATGAAGGGTGATCTCCTCAGGGCAGTGCCTGTATGTTTATGTGTTTTTACAGAGTTTCTCTCAAGAACAAGCCCAAGAAAGTTGCCCACAGATGCAAACCCCATTGTACAGCTGAGCAGTGTGTGTGTGCAGGGCTGGCACACAGCAGTGTCCCCTCAGAGCCAGGCCTCCTGCCAGAGACCTGCAGGACCAGCAGAGCAGGGTACGACTGGTGCCCGTGTGCACTGGACACCCCTTTGGAAGGAGCCTCAGGTCAATCATCATGCACTGGCCCCTCAGGACTACCATTTCTAACCCTGGCCTCCCACCTTAGCTCAGAGAGGTTGTTCTTCTTTCCATGAAGATACATTGAATGAATAGGTCTGAAGTCCATGTTGCACTGTACAGGTGAGTTGTAAACATGCACATCATGTATGTGAGGTGAGATGAACCCAAGTGAGCACAAATGCCATCAGCTGTTCCGTGGGGGTACCATGAAGGCCTGTTTCCTGAACTGGGATCTTCTTCCTTGAACCAAGGTCCATGTGTCCGTTCCTCATGATGTGGGAAATCTGAGATGAGTACAGAGCAGGTGACACACCAAAGGGATGAGACGCTTCCCATCCTTTGAGTGTCGTACCAGGAGGCCAGAGGGACACTGTGACTCCTGCCTCTGTGTGAAAAAGGGACAGACTCAGTCTCTGAACATCCCTGGGTGCATAAGGAGTCCACAAGGCCAGGTCAGATGCAGATGCTTGATGGAACCCTGATATTTCTGTTTGTGACTCGAGGAACAAACCCCGTTGGATCAATGAGATTCATCTCAGCTGCCTTGGACAGGATCATTGCAAGTGCTCCAGTCTGCTACGTCACCCTTAACCGTGATTCCTGATTGTGCTCTCAAATGTGTCACAGAAACCAGAATGGTTCTGGGGTCTTTAGAAAATGCAGACCCATCTTCAAGAAGAGCAGGAATAGGAACTGGGAGAATTACAGGCTGGCCACCCTACGTCCCTCCCTGGGAAGGGGATGGGACATGTGGTCCTGAAGCCATTTCCAGGAATGTGAAGGACAAGGAAGGGATTGCTGAACCCAAATGGACATGGGAAAGAAAGGCATGTTGTGTACAGGGTGTTTGCAAAGCTCAGCCATGGTCTGCTTCTGGCCAGAGTGGTGCTTATGGGGCTCAGGAAGTGGATGCTGGGTGGGAAGTTGGCTGAACCATCAAGCCCAAATATCATCAGTGGTACAAAGTCCTTTGTGCAGTCAGTTACTGGTGTCATCTCTCAGTGACCAGCACTTGGACAACACTGTTGAACATCTTAATTCTCATCTTCTGTGACATAACACAGAGCACGAGAAATCACCCAGAAGGAGCAGGAGATCAGTCCATCTCCTTTTGTTTCAAGGAACAAAGCATGAGAGTGGAGACACATCAGTCAATGTATGGAAATACCAGGGTGAGAGCAAGGGGAGGAAGTGAGATGGGTGACTACAGCCTGCAGTGGGACACTGTAGGACAACCTGTGGTGGAGATGGCAAAGGGCACTGGCAAGGCTGGATGTCACCAAGAGAACCCAAGTCTTTGTCCCCTTGGCTATGGCCATCGCCTCTGCCACCAAGGCCTGTGAGGAGACATTGTCCTCAGGCATTGGGGCACCTCATGGCCTCCTTGCACACCCCCAGGAAGGCTGGGAGCTGTCACACCATTGTCCTTCACTCAGCATCACACAGCCCACATCCCCCTGGCCCAGGAAGAGCCCTGAGCAATGTGTGAGGGACAGGATCTGCCTTCCCAGGGGCTGGGGGTCAGGCCTTGGCCTCTCTGCTTCACCCAGCTAAACCAGGGTGATCTCAGCACCTCAGCTGCCTGCACATTTCCCTTTGTTTATCTGCCATCATGGCCTCCAATCCTCTGCTCTAAGGAGTCCCTGGGGAGGTTCTGCTGGTACTTGCCCTCAGTGGAACTCATTAATACTTCAAGGTACTTAGTACTTTTTCTTCTGGCTTTGACTTCCGGAAAGGTTTGTGCAATCTCCTCTCAGCACCTGAGTAATGTTCAAGGACTCAGCACCAAATGCTCCATGGGGCTCATTACAGAGAAGAAAGCTCTAACAAACCATGTATCTTCTTGTAATTTCCTTCCAGTCTTGTACTGTGAATTAGAAAGCTTTCTTTTTGTAATCATGGCGAAAGATTTAAAGAGCTTCTAATAAAAAATATCTTTTTTATTGTAAAGGGTGTATTTTATTACTGTTCAGTTTGCAGAAGAGGTGATTGCAGCATTATCTGATGTGGATCCAGGGTCTCTCCTAAGGAGGTCTGGACTGGCTGGAGAAGCTGTCCCTTGAGCTCTCACACCGTGTGCACAACCTTGCTCCTCACCTCCCCAACCCCATCGTTTCTCTCATTGGCCCCCCTGGGCCTTGCATCCCTTTTCCTTACACCAGACTTCTCCACTGCAGTCTGCAGCTGGATGTGCCAGCTCCTTTGCACCAGCTCCCACCTGCTCTCCTTGGAGACCTGGCTGCACACAGCAAACAGGGACTTTGCTTTACCTTTGAACAAACAAAATACAACTGATGAGAGTTGTGATTAAAAGAAAAAACACTCCTCAACTGCACACAAAGGACAAACTGCCAGCACTGAGTTTCACCTTCTCCAAGGCAGAACCATGCAAGAAATGTTGTAGACAGGAAGGAAATTATAAAATAAACACAATAAAAGAGTTGGCTAAAGACAGAATTAGACAGACTACTGAAAGACAAGGAAGCTTTTAACTCCTTGAAGCTGAAAGCAGCAACTGGGTTGTTGACAAGTGTCCGAGTGATCAAACAGTAAGAGGAAGGAAAACCCAGAGAGCAATCGCAAGTGCTTGTGTGCCGATAACAGAGAGAGTGCAGAGAAGGGAAATGTTGTCGAAGATCAGAAGTTCTCCTCTTGTTCTTGATGCACATCCTGAAAAGTCTCTGTTTTCTCTCTTTTGAAAACACTGGTATTTAAAGTATTCAAAACAAAGAAAGGAGAATTAAAACACCAACAACGTTTCATACCTCATGTTGCAAGAATACATTCCCTTCACTCTACATCTTCCATTTGGTTTTTCTCTCATTTTTTTTTAATGTTCTCTAGATTTCTCTCCTACCAAAGCCTCCAGCATTAAGAAAGACAATCCTTGTGTCTTGTACAGAGTCAAAGGCACCAAACAACCCACTGCCATGGACTGTCAGTGCCACTTTTTACCCTTAGCACACAGTGAGTCATGCTGGAAGCTGTGGACCACTCTGGCCTGATGGAGGAAAGAAGGAGAAAAAGGTTAATTGGAGTGTTCTCTTTTTAGATGGCCATATTGACAGTGATCTCAACAGATCTCTGTTACCTGTCTTTCTATGTGATCATAAGGAAAAATAAATATATATATGTGTTGGTAAATATATAGGAAAATACATAATTGTGTCCATTTACTCAGCAAAATACATTTCCTACCAGCACTCTCAAAGGAAGAATCTCTCTTCCGAGAAACTGCTGCCTCCCAAGCCTCTGTGACTGCAGACAGGAATCTGGAGAACAACCAGCAGTGGATGGGGATCAAGTCAGGGTAACTGGAACTAACACAACCCTCTCCAGTCTATGGGACAGCAGGGGCAGCATCCCAGGAGCTGAGACAGCAGGACAATGTCACAGGGAGGCCACTCTCCACCATCTTGGAAAGCTCATGGAGACTGGGGGGACTCCCTGACCACTGGCAGCTCTCACACAGTGTGTGCACTTTTCAAAATGGCCAATGGGTGAGCAGGGGAACTAAGGGCTCTGCCCCAGAACATGTCCACTGGGACCCCATTTCTGGGTGTCTGGAAGAGAAGGTGATGGGGTTTACCCAGGGCAGGTTGTGCCTGTCCATCCTCTTTGCTTTCTGTGAGGAAAGGACAGGGCTGTGGACGTGGGGAGAACACTGGTGATCTGTTACCTGGATGTCAGCAAGGCATTCAGCATCATCCCCCACAATATTCTTGTGCCCAAGGCAGTATATTATGGTCTGTGTCAGTGTGTAAGTAGATGAGTAAAAAGCCATCTAGATGTTTGGGCTTGGAAAGGTGCTGTAGAAAGGGAGAAACTTTCCAGTCCTGAGGACAGTCAAGCACTGGAATCTGTTTCCCAGGACTGCGCACTCACTCTGTCCCAGAAAGTGACCAAGATGTGTTTGGATAAAGCCCTGAGTAATCTGGTCTGACCCTGCTTTGAGCGGGAGGTTGGTCAAGACACCTCCTGAGGTCCCATCCAGCCTGAATGACGTTGTCCTTTCATCCTCTTCATGTTTTCCATTTAGGGACAGCTCTCAGGTTCTCTCTGACCACAGGAATAACTCGCATCATGTGCAGGGCTGCTTTTCAAGTAACACTAAACAGGTCTGAACACAACTTTTGCATCCCTTTTGATTTGCCCTAATCCAGGGTCTTTTTTGCTGTCCTAATACCCTTTGAAAAAGAACAGCCCATGTTGTTTACCCTTTCAGAGCAGGTTGTTCAAGAGGTGTCAGCATCCATGTACAGAGTCTGGACACCAGCCAGGCAGCAAAGCCACTGTTACAGAAATGCAGACGAGGCTCTTAACCAGCTCCTTGAACCCAGATATCAGCGTGACGTGTCTGCTGAGATTCCAGGGAACACCTGAACTTTAAGAACCGAGAAGTGTGAGTCCTCGCTGAGCATCCCAGTTCATCTCCTGACCCACGTGGTGCTCCAGGTTGTGAAGAGAATCAAAACCAACTTCTTGACTGGGCTAGTTCCATTTTACATGCTGCCAAACAGGGCAAATGAAGGGAGGTCAGATCTCCAGACTCTGCTGCACAGTTGGGACTTCAGAGACTGGAAATGCAGGGAACGATGTTGTGTCAGTGCACACCACATTAAGTTTGTGGCTTCCTTTGTGCCTCTGCACTGACCTGGGATCTGTTCCTTGGTTTTCTATGGCTAAAAAGGAAAGAACTCCCCTATGTAACGTGCCTCTCACACCAGAAAAAGAAAGGAGAAAATATATGGAAGAGGGATAATTTGGGAGCAATTCTGACCAAGAGTTGTACTCTTTCATTGATAAAAAAGGTAGAAATGAGAGAAAACACTGTTCTAAAAACTTCATACAAGAGGCTAACTACTGAGTCATAGTATCTGTTATGAGAAGTGAGAATGACTGCTTGGAGGGACATTAAAGAGCTTTAGTTCATTAGCATAACCAAGAATAAGGAGTTCCCTGTTACCGTTATTAGTGACAGTAGCACTGTTCAAAAACATCCTTCAGAGCATATCAGTTTTCCCTTGGCTCCAAAGCTCAGCCTGCTCAGAGTTTGAAAGGATTGCTCCAAACCCCTGTGACCCAAATCTCTACAACTGTCTCTCCTCAACAGCCTTTTACCCCAGGAAGGGGAAAACTCCCAGTGCAGGCACCAAACCAGTGCCCAACGTGCCTGGAGAGCCAGGACAGCTGTGCCACACAACAACCGCCCTTGAAGAAAGCTGCGGGTAGTGGGAATTGAAATGGTTTCAAACCAAATCATGGAATCATAACATCATAGAATCATTTAGTTTGGAAAAGGGTGGTCTAGGAAAAGTCACCCTTTGTTTCCCCAGGCGCATGGACACTGCTCATGTGCCTCTGCAGAGAGTGGCAGAGGCTGTATCCCCTTCTCGGGACAGATTCCTTCCAGGAGAGACACAAACACAGGAGGAACTCATCAGAGCTTTATGGCATTTCACTCGGCATCAGTTTTGACATATTGGGTGCTGTCCTGTGACTGCCCTTTCTGCACAAATGATCATACAAAGACAACCATTTAGTAAGACATGGTCATAAAGGGGCTGTTATGGACAAGAAAGCTCACCACGAACTCTGGAGAGAGCGAGGAAGTTTATAATAAGCACCAGGAAGAACCAGGAAGTTCAAGGCCTCTTTTGAAAAGTGGGAGGCCCTGAGCAACCATGATTGGCCATGTGTAGGTGTGGGAGAGGGTCAGGGCATGTCAGGGAGAAGCAATGAGATGGCTGATGGCTTCAGTGAACCCTTCCAGCCATGTCTGAGCCCAGAAATGGAAAGCAGTTGATGTCTGCAGGTGGAGGAGGAACAGGAGGAAGAATTTCCTGGGAAAATGGAAGGAAGAAAGGCCTCTCTTGGGCTACTCATGTATGGCAGTGACATTTCCATTTTGTGGGCATGGCTGTGCCTGGGAGATGGGGAATGGCTGCTGCTGGGGTGTTTGTGCTCAGCCATGGCCCATGAGCTGACCCTGCTCTGCTCCTCTCTTACACTGCCCACACTTGGATGGTCCTCAGGAATCATCCATGAGCCTGGTGGATGAATGAACCTCCTGGAGTGATGGGGTGTGGATCCAAATAGAGGATTCAAGCAAGTTTGAGACGGGGACATTGAGGTGTTTGGTGACCATTGCCAGGTGTATGAAAGAAGCTGGATGAGTGGTGAGGAACTCACAGGCATTTTCAACTCCACAGAAAGCAGAGCCTTGCAGTTAAACCAACAGCAATTGACGTAAAACCCACCCCAAAACACAAAACACTCACAGTGACCACAGGAAAAGCCTTGAAAAACATTGGAGAAAAATCTGCCAGGTCCCAGGGGTCAGGGCTCAGCCATTCTGGAGATGAACAAGCGTCAAGGGCTGACATGGCATCAGGGCCATCTCCACATGGTCCTCACCACTTGTAACCAGTGTCTCCAAGTCTTTCCTTCACCAGCCTCCAGGGACAGGGACCTGCACTGGTTGTTTCCTTCACAGCTGTGTCAGCGATGGCCCTTCGTGGGACCTTAAACACCCTCAGAAACTTGGGGTTTCCTTCTGCCTTTCACTTCATGAGAGGTTTGTTCGTTGTTTCAGCAGCTGCAGTTCAGGATCATGGCAGCAGAGGGCTCATTAACATCGAAAATGCTCTTACAAGACAAGGCTCTGTGCAGCATTTTCCTAAAAGATTCAAGTCTGGTGTGGATGATTAGAGAGATTTCAGGAATAGCCAAACAGAAAGCATTTCCATAATAAACAGCAAGAAATCAGTATTTCTTCTTCTTCCTTCCCTGCTCACCCTTCCCTTCCTTTCCACAGCTGTTCATCTCAGCAGTTTTGTTTTCAAATTGTTCTGGAGTGTCTCCTGATAAAGACTGAATATAATGGAAAAGTGGGTGCCTAAATCACCATGTGAGTGAGGAGACAGGCCAGGACACCGCAAGAGGAGTCACACTCCTCTGGACCAGAAGGTGTTCCTGGGAATCTCAGGCAACAGAGCACAGTGATACTTGTGTTCAAGGACCTGGTCATACGACACATCTCCTGTTCAGTAATGGTATCTGAGTTTGCTCAGGTCACCCCTGACTTGAGCCCCATCCACTCCTGGGTGTTCTCCTTTAGGATTAAAGTCCCAGGAAACCTTGCTGGGAAAGATGGAGGCAAAGAAGCCATGAAGAACCTCAGTCCTGTCTGATACTACTCTTACGAAGTTCAGCAGCAGAACCATGATCTAGACAGGGTGTCTGTTCTTTTACTGCAAATGAAGCAATGCCAGCTCGTCTTGCTGCCCTCAAACTCCCATTCAAGGATCAAGCCCAGGGCATCTTAGCCATCATCCCTACATCCATGGTATAAATGTCTTCTTTTGCAGCTTCCCCTGCTTCCACCTCCTGTGTGCTGCCTTTTTGCCCTGGAGCTCCATCAGTTCAGACAAGCACCCTCAATGAGATAAATGCTTCTGTTCATGGGTGCTTGGAGAGAAAATTCTTTGCTTGGAGCAGGCTGCCCTGTAAGGCTGATCAGATTTCCTGAGCTCCTTCACCCTTCAGACCTACTTCCTACTTTGCTCACCATCCCCCAGTATGTCCAAGTCTTCTCCTCTGGAGCCCACCAGGCTGTGCTCTGCTGCTGGCCTTTCTCCCTCCCCTCCGGGGTCTGGGACCCCACTGTTTCCTGGTCACAACAGCCAAGGTGGACACACATGTTCACATCCCTCACCAGCTCTTCCTTCTTCATCAGCACCAGATCCAGTTGAGCATCACCCTCATTGGCCCACCAGGCAGATATGTTAAGAAGTTGGCCCAAGATCGTTTGGACTGCTCGCACCTGCAGCTTTGCCTGGCCAGGTAAAGTCAGGGCAATTACAGTGCCCCATAGGAACCTGCTAATTTACTGGAGACATCCTAAGGTTGCTGACAGAAGCTCTTTTCCATTTCTTCTCCATGATCAAGTAGTTTGTAACATCTAACTGGATTTACATGGCAAAGTCTTGGAACTGGGGGTGAGTGTGGCTGTGTTACAGTTGTCACCTCTCTGAGAAGCCAACAGGAGTTTGACCAACGTCAGACCGAGCTGATTTCAGCTGTTCCAAGATGGACCCACTCCTGCCAAATCTGAGCCACTCAGTGATGCTGGCAGCACCTCTGGGATATTGTATTTGAGAAAGGGTAAAAAACACTGCACAACAGCAGGTGGGAGAGAGGAGGGAGGAGATGTGAGAGAAAAGCACTGCAGACACCAAGGTCATATCCCATAGGACCCAAGCAGGTCCCTCAGCAGGCCAAAGCTTGCTCTCCTGAAATCCTGCTCTTGGCCTTGTTGTCATCTCCCAGGAGCCTCAGCTCCACTTTCCCATCCCTGACTGTTCCATCCTGACCAACACTTTGTGGTTTGTAAGTGTGAAGTCCCACAGGGCACCTCACCCCACTGACTCCTCAGTCACCCGTGGCAGGAAGATGTTGTCAATGAGCTCCAGCCCCTCCTGGATGGTTGGTACCTTGAAGATATTGGGAGATTTTAGGTCTGCCACAAGGACACGACCTGGAAACATGAGGCTTCTTTCATTTGTCTGAAGGAGGCCTCATCTAGTTCCTCTGCCTGACCAGTGAGCCAGTGATGTCCAGTCACCACAACACTGCCCATGTTGTTCTGCCCTCTCATGCTGACTCAACCTTAAGCTGATATTGTCTGTCCCCAGGCAGAGCTCCACCCATTCCTACTGCACAAAGGGAAACTTCAGAAACTCCAGACCTCAGGCACTATGATTATCAGATCCCCAAGACCCCACAGTTTCTCCGGAAGATGGTATTTATACTGTCCCCTAACTCCTCATGGTGTTATGTTGGGAGAAACAGCCTCATCAGGATAAGCCATCTACATGAAAACATTAACAGCTGATCAAATGGAGCTTCAGTCAAGGGAGAGTCCAGACCTTGAAAAACGTTTGTGGTCACCCCTCAGAAAGCTCTGAGAGTCCTGGAGGTTGGGGCCCCTTATATTTTGTGGCACAAGGGACTCCCAAGGCGAGTGGTCTCTGCCATGGTCACAACTGGAGGAGCTGCAGCTGCAGCAAACGGAGAGTCCAGACCTTGAGAAAATTTGGGGTTCCACCATCACAGATGCACAGGGCAGGAAAAAAACGTCATGCATCAGGACAGAGCAGGACCTGACACGCTGAGCAGTGACCCTGAGGAGAAGGGCCTGGGCACTCCAAGGTCCCCACAACAGCCCGTGGTGCGCGCTCACCATGAACAAGGCAGCTGCACACGGGGCTGCATGAGGAGGAGCATGGGGACCCAGACACCTGGAGTTCTCATCCCATTCGGTTCAGCACTGGTGTGACCCCACACACACGGGGGTGTGCCAGTGTGTGGCTTCCCAGTTTGGAGAAGCAGGGAGGAACTGGAGAGTGCAGGGCTCTGCCAAGGCAGGTTCAGCACCTTGTGCACATGGTGTGGGATGCTGAGGGACCTGGGCTGCTTTGGCCCAGCAGGGCTGGGGAGGCTGCAGCAGTGCAGGAGTAGCCTGAGAGTGCTTGAAGGGTGGTTTCAGAGGTGGTGGAGGTTTTCTGCATAGTGGGAAAGAGCATGAGAAAGAAATAATGGCCCAAAGTGCAGCTGGGGAGGTCCAGGTTGGACATGAGCAGGAAGGAATGTGACTTTTTTGCCTGAGTGTATAATTCAATATATTTTAGGGAAATAGCCTGATTTTAAACTCTTATTCTCCTGAATATCTAATTTCACAGCAGAGAAATACCAGCAGGGAAAGAATTCGAACTCTCCTATCTCTAGGATATTTTAATTTTTTGTGTAAAGCACAGTAACTGGGTAAGCAGGATATTCTTTCAAGAAGGATTGTGCCATGAATGTGAATTATGTTGACAGAAAATTGGAAATGGTAATGTCGGAATTCTGTGTCCTGGGTGAACAGGCTAACCACTATATGTTAGTTAAATAACCTGAATTATTCCTTTTTTTTTTTCCTTTTTTTTTTTTTTTTTCTGATGTGACTTTGTATAAACTCATATAATCATAGAATATCTCCAGTTGGAAGTGACCCATAAGGATCATTGAGTCCAGCTCCCTGCTACTTTCAGAAGTACTTAAAATTAAACTGCAGACTAAAAGCATCGTTCAGACACCCCTTGAACTCTGACAGCCTTGGTCCCATGATCACTTCCCCGGGGAGAATGTTCCAGTAACCGATAACCATTTCAGGGATGAATCTTCTCTTAATGTTCAATCTGAACTTCCCCTGACACAACTTCATTCAATTTCCTCATGTCCTGTCAGAGATCACCAGACAGAGGAGATCAGCACCTCTCCCTTTGCTTTCTTCCCTGGAGGAAGTGGTAGACAGTGATGAGGTCACCCTTCAGTCTTCTCCATGCTGAACAAATCAAGAGACATCAGTAGCTCCTTGTAAGTCTTGACCTTGAGGCCTTTCACCATCTTTGTTGCCCTCCCCTGGTCACACTCTAGTAGTTTAATGTCCTTCTTATATTGAGGCAACCAAATCTGCACACCATAGATGTGGTCTAACTAATGACAATCAGATGAAACTCCAGGGCCACACAGCTGGAGAAATACTTTGTCTCTTGACGTCACTGTAGAAGTAGATGTGAGCAGAAAATGAACTGCTTTGTTTAGGTATGAATAAAAGACCTCTGACCATGCCTATAGATAAACATTTTGATCCCTAATGAACCTCAGTGCTGAAAACATAAGAGTTAATAGATTTTAACCACCTTCAAAGCTTAACTGAAATTCCTAGAATAACAATTTTGATTGTAGACACTACAAGTAACAGTTTGTCTGCTATTGAATAACCTAATACTTTTGTTGAACTAAGTTGTAGGGACTAATATTTTTTAACAGTTCAGTGCAGGTTCTTTTTCCTTATCCTATTATAATTCAAGCATAACTGCAATACTATTTCCACTACACTAAGCATGATACAACTTTATCCCCAGATATGCAATTGCTTATCTAATTTGCATAGTAGTTTAATAGAAACATATTTTTAAATCAGATAGCTGTCCATTTTCACAAACTAAAAATACTTGGAACTCATAATTGTGCTAATTAAATAATTCTTGCAAAATGTTTATATGATGTATAAAATAAAGTTCTGCTTAGTTTTGTTTTTTCTTAATTTTGGGAATTAGTTGTTAAGTACAAGAGATGTATAAATAAACGTTGCTGATATTTTGCACATTGCATTTCCTTTGTCTTGACAAACCTTCAGTAAGGCAGGTATCTCTGATGTGTTCAAGCAGATAAGATACTGTAATCTCAGGGGAAAAAAAAAAAAAAGAGACTTTTTTTAGTTTATTTCGGTGGGGAGGAAGGTAGTTTTTTCAATAAAGAAGGGGTTTCAAACTGGACTTCTATTTATATTCTGTGAACCCTGTAGGAATGTATGCATACTCAATACTGATTACACTGTGGCTAGATTGTGAAGAAATTGTCTTATCATGTGTCCTTGGGTAGTAGTGTGGAAATCCATTTGTCCTATGCTTAACCTTTCACATAGCTGCTGATTTTAGTTATTGCATGCATGGGTCTCGGTAAACGAGTATATCCCAACAGAACTGAAGGAAACTGGTACTGCAATAAACTTTCAAAAATGACACCACCTGCTGCATGTTGTATAAGGTTCAAAGTTACATCTCTTTCAAAACTCCTTGATTTCCTAATATACTTCAGCTCTCACTAGTGTGTTCAAATGATAGTGTCTGTTTGGCTTTTCAAAATAACTACATTAGCTGGTTTCCTGCGATATCATGAGATATGCATACTTATGTATCAGTGCAGCAGTCCTGCAGCAACTTGGTCTGGTTAGTTTAATTCTTGGATTTGGAGCTAGAAAAGGCTTCCAACAGCCTCAGAGCTGTGGCAGCAGCACCAAGATAAGCCTCACCATGGGGGAAAGCGTGCACCCCCAACAGGTTGGCAAATGAACTGGATGCTGACAAACAAAAAACTGCTGGGGAGTATTTGATATTATGAACAGCAGTAAGTGCCAAGGCTCAAATTCATTTGAATAAATATTCCACCTTTGATATCTATTTAGTTTTCTCAATGTTATGGAGAAAAATGGCTTTGATATCTGGTTTTAATGTGAATTATTTTGACTACAGTTGAGATAATATATTTACAGGTTTTTTAAAACCCTCAATCTTATAGTAAACTTACAATGCAAAATAATTTATATTTATTAACATTATTTGATGTTGCCAACAAAATATTAGGAACAAGTGAGTAGGTTAATAGTTGCTACAGAGTATGAAGGAAGTGTGCAATGTTTTTATATGTATATATATATGCATGCCTATATATATATATATGTATGTGTATATATTTGTGCAAATTTTACTATGTGTCTATCTGTATGTAATGCAAGAGAAAGGGAATGGGAGATTCACAGATTTTTAGCTTTTATATGAATTGGTATTCTGTAGTTCTTTGGAATGGTGAAGAATGAGCATTAAATGCTTTTATTCTCAATTGAGTCCGTTTTAAACCTCTTTTTAACTTACAGATGGTTAGATAAAAGGTGTCATTCTCTTATACATTCAGTGATGATCTAATTTTTGCTCCCATCAAAGTCATTCATCAAGTATTCTGTGGTATTGGGAAAGGGACCTGGGGGTCCTGGTGGACAACAGGATGACCATGAGCCAGCACTGTGCCCTTGTGGCCAGGAAGGCCAATGGCATCCTGGGGTGTATTACAAGGGGGGTGGTCAGTAGATCGAGAGAGGTCCTCCTTCCCCTCTACTCCGCCCTGGTGAGACCCCATCTGGAATATTGTGTCCAGTTCTGGGCCCCTCAGTTCAAGAAGGACAGGGAACTGCTGGAGAGGGTCCAGCGTAGGGCAACAAAGATGATTAAGGGAGTGGAGCATCTCCCTTATGAAGAAAGGCTGAGGGAGCTGGGTCTCTTTAGTTTGGAGAAGAGGAGACTGAGGGGTGACCTTATTAATGTTTATAAATATATAAAGGGTGAGTGCCATGAGGATGGAGTCAGGCTCTTCTCAGTGGCAAACAATGATAGGACAAGGGGCAATGGGATCAAGCTGGAACACAAGAGGTTCCACTTAAATTTGAGAAAGAACTTCTTCTCAGTGAGGGTAACAGAGCACTGGAACAGGCTACCCAGGGAGGTTGTGGAGTCTCCTTCCCTGGAGACATTCAAAGCCCGCCTGGACACATTCCTGTGCGACCTCACCTAGGCGTTCCTGCTCCAGCAGGGGGATTGGACTAGATGATCTTTTGAGGTCCCTTCCAATCCCAAACATACTGTGATACTGTGATACTGTGAAGGGCAGTGCTGTGGTGGAGCAGGTCAGCAGAGGGAGTCTGCATCAGCCCAAGGCTTTGTGCTTCAAGGAACAGCTGGGGAAGATGCAGAGATCTCAGCAAAGGAAGGAAGATGCTCAGACAAGAGCAAGGTGGGGCAGCAGGGGGCATGTCTGCAGCCTGCAGGGAAAGAGGTGCAGGGGATGCCACAGCACAGGACAGGCTGTGGTGGAGATGATCAAGGGATGTAAAGAGGCTGAAAGCCCCACCAGACATGAGCTCCTTCTCCCCTTGGCTATGGCTGTTGTCTGCACCTCTGATGCCTGTGAGGAGACACCTTGTCCTTCCAGCACAGGGGCCTCATGGCCTCCTTGTCCCCAGCCAGGACCCTGGGAGCTGTGGGACCATAGTCCTGCCCTTGGCCTTGCACAACCCCACATCACACTGTCCAGGAAGGGCCCTGGGCAACGTGGGAGGGACAGGATCTGCCTTCCCAGGGCCGGGGGTCAGGGCTTGGCCCTTTGGCTAATGAAACACATCCACGTTTACTGATCATCAGAGCCATCTTTACTTTTCTTTTCTGACCTTCAGTTTTCTTCTCTAACCGAACCTGGATATAGTTTCTCAGGAGGTTCCCTCAGTGGGACCCATTAACAGTACAAGAAACTTTAGAGTTTGAATCTGACTTTGACTTCTTGAGAGTTTTCTTCAACTGCCCCTCAGGGTCTGATGTTCATGAACACAGCACCAAACCCACCAGAGGGGTCATTAAAGCGCCTTGGGCTGCTCCTGTGCTGCTGGGCTGGGCTGGGCTCCTGGGACAGAGGGAGCTCCTGGCAAGCGGCAGCGCTGCAGAGAGACAGCTCTGCCCAGGAGCAGCTCCTCTGCACAGTGCAGCAGGGCTGAGGGCTCTGCCTGGGGATCCCAGGGAGATGAGCAAGGCAGAGAAAGATTAAAGGTGGTCAGGACTGGGAAGATGACTGAGAGCTCACTGGAGGAGAAACCTTTGCAGCCCTTGCCATGGTAAGTCTCTGGGTGCAGGGCAATGCAGCTGTGGCTTCTGGAGGCATCTCCTAAAACTGGCACAGGCACAGCTGGTGAGATTTGTAAGGAGAGGGCTCTTGTGAGGCAATGTTGAACAGCTGTGAAGCCAGGTGAGCACCCAGGGGTGCCCAGGGCTGTCCTGCAGAGCAGGGTCCCTGCACCCCAGGGCTGTGCCAGTGCAGGGACTTTGCCGCCTGCCAGGGTCAGCGCTCAGCCTGCCTGGGGAGATCCCATGGCAGCAGCTGTGGGTGGAAGGAGCAACCCCCAGCAGGGCAGGCAAGGAGCTTTTGGGGTTGCAGGGTGCTATGTGGGTCAGGGCTGCTCAGAGCTCCAGATCACCCCCACAGACATGGCAGAGGGTCCTTCTGAACAAGGACATCAAGACAGCAACAGCTGCAACGGAAGGAGTCTGTGCTTTCAGTTTTCCACTCTTGGTTGTCTGGGTGTGCAGTGGGAGATTGGGATTTATTTCTCTCTTTGGAGAAGACACTGAGACCCCAGTTCTCATTAGGACTTGTCTGAGCTGCTCCTGAGCCCCTGCACACACAGAGCTGCCCCTGGGTAGTGCCAGGAGGTGTGAGCAGGACAGAGCTGAGCACACAGCGGGTGGGACGGGGTCTGTGACACTGGCAGGGAGCAGACCCAGGGACAGAGACACAGCTGCAGGAGCACAGACATGGACAGGGAGAAGGAGATGGACCAGAAATGCTGGGAAGGGGATTAAGGACCCCCCTGCTATCCCCTGCAGTGCAAACATGATTCTCAGTGCAACCCCTGGTCTCCTCTCCTCCCCAGCAGAGCCTCTGCCCCAAAGCCATGGGGTCCAGATCCTGAGTCTCCACCTCAGCAGCTGAACCTCCAGGTGAAGGGTTCCTGGAACGTGGTACACAAAAGAGGTGCTAAAAGAACTTGCTCTCCAGTGCCATTATGTGAGTGGCAGCAGCGCAGCCAGGTAAGGAGAAGGTTCCACAGCATGCCCGTCTGCCTTTCTGTCCTTGCTGCATTTTCTGGTAGCACTGCAGTGTCCTTCCCTGTTTCTCCACCTGTCCCTGGAGCTCTTGCTCTCTGGGGTTGGGGTGGGACTGTGGGTCAGTTTTTCTTCTGACGCCAGCTCAGGGGGTCCTGACCCAGAGCTGTGTTCACGGAAACTAGATGTCCAATCTGCAGTTTAAGCTGTGATGAACTGTTTTTTTTCAGCTGGTAGAAACAGAATGAGCTGAAACATCCCTCCATCAGGGAGGGGGTTTTCCCTGAGAAACAACACGTTTATTTTCCTCAGAGAAGTCTCCCCTAAACTGTCACTGTCTTTTGCTCCTTGCACAGGTCCTCATGCCCACAGGCAGCAAATGTCTAACAGCAGCTCCATCACCCAGTTCCTCCTCCTGGCGTTCACAGACACACGGGAGCTGCAGCTCTTGCACTTCTGGCTCTTCCTGGGCATCTACCTGGCTGCCCTCCTGGGCAACGGCCTCATCATCACCACCATAGCCTGGGACCAGCACCTCCACAGCCCCATGTTCTTCTTCCTCCTCAACCTCTCCCTCCTCGACCTGGGCTGCATCTCCACCACTCTCCCCAAGTCCATGGCCAATTCCCTCTGGGACACCAGGGCAATTTCTTATATGGGATGTGCTGCCCAAATGTTTTGCTTTGTCTTTTTCATTTCAGCAGAGTTGTATCTTCTCACCGTCATGTCCTACGACCGCTACGTTGCCATCTGCAAACCCCTACACTACGGGACCCTCCTGGGCAACAGAGCTTGTGTCCACATGGCAGCAGCTGCCTGGGCCACTGGGTTTCTCACTGCTCTGCTGCACACGGCCAATACATTTTCACTGCCACTGTGCAAGGGCAATGGCCTGGGCCAGTTCTTCTGTGAAATCCCCCAGATCCTCAAGCTCTCCTGCTCACACTCCTACCTCAGGGAACTTGGGCTTCTTGAGTTTAGTGGATCTTTAACTTTTATGTGTTTCATTTTCATTGTGGTGTCCTATGTGCAGATCTTCAGGGCCGTGCTGAGGATCCCCTCTGAGCAGGGACGGCACAAAGCCTTTTCCACCTGCCTCCCTCACCTGGCCGTGGTCTCTCTGTTCATCAGCACTGCTTCATTTGTCTACCTGAAGCCTCCCTCCATCTCCTCCCCATCCCTGGATCTGCTGGTGTCTGTTCTGTACTCGGTGGTGCCTCCAGCAGTGAACCCCCTCATCTACAGCATGAGGAACCAGGAGCTCAAGGATGCCCTGAATAAACTAACGGATTCCTTTAAAAACTAACAAAGTGTCTGTCATCTGCTCTTTAACAGATAACAGTTTTAATGTAGCTCATTAGAGGCCCAGTCTTTTGTGTGTTTGTGTGTTGGTGATGTTTATTTTTTTAATAAATCACGTTAGTTTTGTCATCCCCTTTCTAATTCATTGGCTGTTTTTTTTCAGATGCACTGGCTGTATAAATATGGACTCATGCTCTCTGCGTATTTAAAGAAAATAAAGGGCTCTACTGCCATTTTTTTTCACTGATATTCTTCCTGCAAGGCCTGTTTGGAGCTGCGTGGACAGTTCCTGTGCATGGGAGAAGGGGAAAAGCATTCAGCCTGGCAACCCTGTCAGGGAGCACCAGAGCTTGGCCTTTCAGAGCTGTTCTGGTTCCACTCCCACACTCTCCTTCTCATCCCTTGTGTTGGTGCAAGGCCTGAGTGCTCTGGCAGCTTGGTCCCCGTCCTGCTGTGTGTCAGTGCTGTGAGCGCAGGCAGGGACAGGCAATGGGCACTGCTGTCACAGAGCTGGCCTCACAACAGCCTTTCCAGATAGGAAGGTGATCTCCTAAGGGCAGGGCCTCAAGTTCTATGTCTTCTTCAAAGCTACTCCCAGAAACACGACCAAGAAAGGGGCCCACAGATGAAACACCATTGTACAGCTGAACAGTGTGTGTGTGCAGGGCTGGCACACAGCAGTGACCTCTCACAGCCAGGCCTCCTGCCAGAGACCGCAGGACCAGTAGAGCAGGGGCTGGGCTGTGCTTGTAGGTGCTGGACACCCCATGCAATCTACCCCAATCATCATGGATTAATCCCTCACAACCTTCATTTCCAGCCCAGACCTCTCACCCCAATTCAGAGACGTTCTTTGTCCCTCCTTGGAAAGACCCTGAATGAGTAGGTCAGAAGTCCACGTGTGCATTGTACAGATGTGAGCGTGAACATCATGTACGAGAGGTGGGATGAACCCAAGTGAGCACCAATGCTGTCAGATATTATGGGCTGCCATTTTGCACCTGGGACACGTCAACCCTGGTTGTGCAGAGAGACTGGGGGACGAGATGCTGGAGAGCAGCTCTACAGAGAGGGATCTGGGGGTCTGGTCAAAAGCAGTTGAACAAGAGCTACCAGTGTCCCTGGAGCCAAGACGGACCTGTGTCCAGGTGCATCCAGCACAGCACGGCCAGCCGGGCAGGGAAGGGATTGTCCTGCTCTGCTTGGCCTTACCTGGAGCATTCACTGTGTGCAGGGCTGGGGACACAGGATACAAATGAGATAAAGCTACTGGAGAGTGTCCAGAAGAGGCTACGAATTTGGTGAAGTTTGGAGGGGAAGCCGTATGAGGAGCAGCTGAAGTCCCTGGGTTTGCTCACCTGGAACAGAGCAGACAGAGGGCAGGGCTCATGGGGCTGCAGGCTCCTCAGCAGGGAAGCAGGAGGGGCAGAGCTGAGCTCTTCTCTCTATGGCAGTGATAGAAACTGAGGGAATGGTAGAAGATGTGCCACGTCTTCCTGCACCAATCTCTGGGCACCTGGAGGACAAGGAAGGGATTGCTGAACTGAAGTGAGTGGAAAATCCAATGAGTCCCAAGAAATGCTCTGAACCCATTCAAGAGCTTTAGATCCCAGGGAAAGAGCTCAGTGACAGTGCAGCACATCCAGGTGCATCCGTGTCCCTCACTGAGCAGCACAACCAGTGTGGACTCACCCCATGGTTCTGCAGCCAACCTGCTCTGCAGAGCATCAGTGCCAGGTTGGGGCGCTGTGGGGAGCACAGGGGAGGGGCCAGGAGCACCAGAGAGAGAAAAATGCTGGTGTTCAGCTGCTCAAAGATAATATTCAGAGTTTAGGGTGCAGGGCTAGAAGTCCTTGCTGTCCTGGTGCTTCACCAGGCCTGGGAAGTAGCTGGAGAAGGATTGGTGTCCTCCACTTGCCATCTCATACTGCATCATCCCTTGTGAAGGGTGGCATGGAAAGCAAGTCTGGGACCCTGTGTCAGGACTTGCACTGAAGAAAGTATTCACCCAGGAGCCACATCATTTTGCTCTGGTACTTCAGTCCTGGTGCTCATCACATGTCCTGAAGACAAACTTATGCACCCCTCTTGTCAACCTTACCCCAAAAGTCACCCCTAGACAAGGCTCCTGAGCTGGGGCTGAGCTGGAGAACTGGGGTCCAGCTGTGCCCAGAGGAAGGACAAGGCCTGTCCTGGGTCCTCTAAAAGGCTGGCAGTCTCTGTGATCTCCACCAGAAAAGGAGGCATTCAGGAAACCGTAGACCATCCCCATGCCCTTTGGAGGCCCTTAGTAAGAGTTCCTCTCTCCAAATATCCAGCCCAACTTGTTGCTGCATGAACAACCTGGAGAAACTGCCCCAGGACCCTCATTCCAGATCCCATCTCCTCCACCCCATACAGGCAGTGCTCTTCCCATTATCACTGCGATGGTTCCAGGGCACCCAAGAGGGGAGGAGATGTTGGGTAGGGATATGGTGTCCTTCAGTCCTCATGGTAGCTCCTGCTGGGCTTTGTGCCACTGCTCACAACCCTCTGAGCCTGGATGTTCAGCCAGTTCTCAGTGGTGCTAAACAGGAATATGCCCATGAGCACATGTTGCCTTTCCCAAAAATGTGTGCTCACACCCATTAACTCCAGCTTGAGCCCTTTCCATTAAATCTTCCCATCTCCTCCACTTCATCCGTATGGTGCCTCCTCATCTGCCTCTTGATCCTTCCAGATGCGTTCAGATGCCTGCCCACCCTGATGTAAGTCACTGAAATGACACTGAGGGTCAAGCAAGCAGATTTTTGGATCCCTCATGTGAAGAAAGAGTCACACTGATGAGACCACATCAGGAGGATGAGATTTTCCAAAAGGTAAAATGATATTCTGTGGTTAGGCACCCAAACTTCTTCATCCTCGTGAAGGGGAGGCTGAGGGAATGTGCTGTTTTTACTGAAATTGAGTTAATATTCTTCATGCATTTTGAACCTCTCTCCATCACATTCAGTACAGTCTTTTGTTTAGATTTACTATGAGAATAGTGAGATAACGCTGTTTCTTCCCTGGGATAGAGTTCATTTTTTTCTTTTAGCAGCTTCACAGTGTTTGCCATTTGCTATGAAAGGAATGTCAGAACTCACTGAGATCTTGGCTGTTGTCAGGGAAACCAAGGACTTCTTTGGCCATCCAGCTGCAAATGCAGATTGGCAGGGGAGGACACAGAAAGGACAGCACCTGGATTGACATGCAGGCTGATCAATGAAATATTCCCTATGGTTAGCGTCATGCTCAGTCTAAAGCTGGAACCAGCTTTTAGGTCTTGTTACATCCGTTACTCTGGGTTTTCCAGCTGGTTTGGTTGTTCCATTCACAAGTTTCATTCTGTCAGGAGTTCGATGTCAGTTCGGCCTTTTGCGGTTCTGCCATTCTGCAGTTGGCCTTTGGGCCTTTCTGTCTGTTGCCCTTTTGCTCTCTCTTGCTGGGATGGGCTGCTCAGGACCAAGGTGCTCCCTTCTGCAGGACTGGCTGTTCTGTGTGACCGAAGTTACACGGGGGATAGCACTGAGTATATTTTCTTAATTTAATTTATCTATTTCTATTTAATTTACCTGGACTATTGTCAGTGAAACCAAGGACTTCTCTGGAGTCCAGCTGCAGGTGCAAATTGGCAGGAGGGGGCACAGACAGGACAGCACCTGGACTGACATCCAGGTCACTAACGAGCTATTCTTTACCATTGGTGTCATGCTCACTATAAAGCTGGAGATGCCTTTTCCAGCCAGTTAGTTTTCGTTTGCCGACTACTTTGGTTGGCTCTGTTTGGAAGTTCCATTCTATTGGGAGTTCAGTGTTAGTTCAGTTTTATGATGTTTTTCTGTTTTTCAGTTGGCCCTTGGGCCTCTCTGCCTTTTGCACTTGTACTTTCTCTTGCTGGGATCATCTGTTCAAGACCAGGGTGCTCTCTTCTTTTGGACTGCCTGTTCAGCACAACTGGAGTTATGTGTGGGATTGCACTGAGAGTCATATATTTTACTTTATGTATATTTTAGAATATTATTATTAGTAGTGTTTTCACTGTTTTATTTCTTTTTTTTTTTTTTTTTTCTAAACCCACGAGTTTCTCCCTTCCCTTTCCATTCTCTCCCTTATCCCACTTGGGGACTGGGAGCAGGATGTGAGCAGCTCTCATGGTCTTGGTTGGTGGTTGTGGTAAAACCATGACAAGAAAGGGTAGTAGTAGCTTCAGAAATCTTGAAAATCTCTTTACAAGATGGTAGAGGAAAACAGCATGAGAAAGGAAAACCATCAGAAACTGCAGCTCTGGAGGTCCAGAGTGGAGCTCGGGATAAAGAAATGTCATTCTGAGCACAGTGCTGTGGTCATTCAGAGGGACCCTGGATCAGTCATGGCTTTGTGTTTCCAGGAACAGCTGGTGAGGATGGAGAGACAGCAGCACAGGTGGGGACACACTGGGGTGAGAACAAGGTGGGGAAGCGCATGGGGTGTCTGCAGCCTGTGGGGAAACAGCCACAAGCCTGGGACAGTGTAGGATGGACTGTGGTGGACATTTTCAAGGGCATTGGCAAGGCTGGATGTCCCTACAAGAGCCAAGGTCATTGTCCTCTTAGCTGTGACTGATGTCCCTGCCAGTGAGGCCTAAGAGGAGACACATGGTTGTCGTGGCTATGGCACCCATTGCCTTCTTGCACCCCCATGGAGTGTCACACCATTGTCTTGCACTGGGCATCACACTCTCCACACCCGAAGAAGAGCCCTGAGCCACACGTGGGGGACAGGATCTCCCTGCCTAGAGGCAGGGGCTCAAGGTTTGGCCATTGTCCTTCATCAAACAAACCAAGGGTTTTCTCAGCATCAGAGCTGCTGCACTTTGCCTTTGCCTGATGCAATCACAGCCTCCAATTATCTGCTCTAATGAGTCCCCTGGGAGGTTTTGTCAGTAACAGCCCTCAGTGGAACCCATTAATGCTTCAAGGTACTTTGGAGTTTGCTTCTGACTTGGACTTCTTGAGCAGATTCTTCCGTCTGTGCTTGGTATCTGAGGTTCATGGACTCAGCACCAAATACGCCATGGGGCTCATTAAAACACAGAAAGCCCTAACGAGTCGTGTTTCTTTCGGTAATTTCATTCAAATCTTCAATACTTGTAGAACTAACTGGAGAGGTTTCAATGGGACACTTGTTGATGAAGATTTCAAAGAAGATCTCATAAACGAGGGTTTTTTCTTTCAAGGGTGTTTTCTGTCATTTTTCATTGTATAGAAGAAGTGACAGCAGCATTCTACACTGGACATTGATCCCAAGGGTCTCCTGAAGACATCTGGACAGGCAGGAGAAGAGTGCCTTGAGGCTGGACACTGTATGGACAACCTCGCTCCTCACCCCCACCCCCAGTCTGCCGGTTCCCTCATTGGCCACCAGAGACTCTCATCACTTTTCCTCACATCAGACTTCTCCACTGAGCTCTGCAGGAGATGCTGCAGCTCCTGTGCACCAGCCCCACCTGCTCTGCTGTGTCAACACTGCACAGTTTAATAAACAGTAAAACACTTTCCTCAGCTGTGTGTGTAAGCTGGATCTGATGAGGTCCACCATCCACAAGGGACATCCACACAAGAACTGGTTCAGACAGAGAGATAGGAAAGGATAGAAATAAACACAATGAACATGTTGACTGCCATGTTAATTAGAGCTCTGAAGAATGGGTGAAGTTTGTAACTCCCTGAAGCTCGAAGGAGAAACCAGACAGTTGAGAGGAACTGAATGACCAAAGAGCAAGTGGAGGAGAATCTTGAGAGCACTGGGAAGGGAAATGTCCAGACAGTCTGCTGGAAAGTTGTCCTTTGACATGGACATTTAATCAGGAGAGGTGGAAACTCCTGAAAGATGAAGGAGATGAAATAATAGAGTGGTGGTAACAGAAGTACTGGGGAAGACCAGTATATCTTCTCCTATCCTTAGTACACTTTCCGTAATTCACTTTTGTGGCTTTTCTTTTTTCCTTTGTTTTTTTTACTAAGTAAAAAAAAAAAAAAAAAAAAAAAAAAGAAACCAAACAAACAAAAAAAAAATCAACCACAAAAACACTTAGACAATTAGACCAGAAATCACACCAAAAAACCCACACCAAAAAAAAAAAACAAAAAAAAACAAAAAAACACAGCAAACACAAAAAACACACACAGAAAAACAAACAAACAGAGCCCCACAACAAACCCACAAAACCAAAAAACCAACACCAAAGAAGTGCACCTTTCCAGGCAGACATCAGTCATCGGTTGTGTCACCATGAACAGCCAGTGCCATTTTAGGGCCCCACTGAACCTGAGGTGCTGACCTGGGATTGGCGTCTAGCACACAGGACCTGGGGAGACCAGAGCACCTTGCAATGCAGGTGGAACGGCAGGGTTACCCAGGGCACCTACACTGGCACCAGGTGTTTGTGTCCCTGGAGCTGAAGACATTTGTGTCCAAAATCCATGCCCAGTTCTGGAAAACTCTTTCATTTTCAAACAACAGAACCTCCACACAAAGAAAAAAAAAGAAAAGTATGTTGACACCTTCCTTTGCTTCAGATCTTTGTCTTCAGTTCTTCTTAATTTAGTTTTCATTGACATTAACTGACATCTGATGGGCCTGCAGGCATGAAGCCAAGATCATTTTGTCTCTTGCACAGCGTCCCATGCCCTCTAAACCTTCCCTGCCCAGGACTCCTCACACTTTGCCCAGAGCGAGTCACACTGAGGTGTTGGCTGGTTCCCTGGCTGAGATGTTGGTTTAGAGGGTCACCTACAGCACAGGTGGATCCTGCCCCATCATCGTCTGCTCTGACCAGTTAGAAACAGAGCCCAACATCACAATGGGATCATAAGAGAACTGAGGTTGAAGGGACCTCAGGAGTCTGCAGCCCAACCTGTCACAAACTGGGTCACACCAAGGTGTTCAAGCCTTGATTCAATCAGAGCTTTAGCAGGACTAGAGAAGTGATCATCCCTTTGTAGCGGGCACTGGTGAGGCTGCACCTTGAATCCTGGGGTCAGTTTTAGGCCTCTCATGGCAAGGAAGACATTGAGGTGCTGGAGAGAGTTCAGAGGAGGGCGACAAGGCTGGTGAAGGGTCTGGAGCACCAGTCTTATGAGGAGCGGTTGAGGGAGCTGGGGCTGTTCAGCTTGAGAAAAGGAGGCTGAGGGGAGACCTTGTCACTGTCCACAACTGCCAGAAAGGAGGTTTTATCATGGTGGGTGTTGGTCTCTTCTCCCAAATACCAAGTGATAGGACAAGAGGAAATGGCCTCAAGTTGCACATGGGGAGGTTTAGATTGGATATTAGGAAAACATTCTTTGGGGAAAGGGTTTTGAAGCAACAGAACAGACTGCTCAGTGAGGTTGTGGATTCATCATCGCTGAAGGTGTTTGAAAGACAGATAGATGGGGCCCTTAGGGACATGGTTTAGTGCCAGATTTAGGTTATGGTTGAACTCGATGATCTTAAGGGTCTCTTCCAACCACAATTATTCTATGATTCCATGATAAGTCATTTTTGATATTTTCTTTCTCAGAGGACCATGCAACCTCCCTGAGAGCCAGGACTTTTCTGAGGTGTTGGAGAGATGTCTCACGGTCACACCAGCCAGTTCCACCAGCTCCTGTCTGTCCCGTCCCAGACCAAACCTTTTCTCCATAACCCAACCTTCCAGGTGAGCTTCTGGGACACAGCAAATGTTGTCCAGGTCTGCTCTCCCAGCAGACCAAGACACGGTTCAACTTGCCACGTAATCGAGGACCTGTGACCATGAAGCTTCCTCCAAGGCAAGGCTCTGTGCAAACCAGGCTCCCCTCTGCACAGAGCTTATCTCCACCTCCTCATCCACCCACCTGCCTTCCCGAGGAGCCCTGACCATCCATGGGTGCCCTCCCACCACTGAGCTGTCCCACCAGGGCTCTGCAGTCCCCATGGGGAGTACATTGCTGCCTGCCCAGTAGAAACGGCAGTGCTGGGTGGGAAAAAGGAGAGGCAGGTGAAGGGGAAGTGTCTGGAGGTTGGCTGTGAGGTGACCCCTGGTGCCAGAAGAGGATGATGCAAGGTGAGGCATCATGGGAGGGAGATAGATTTTGTTGCCACATCTTTGAGAACAACGCAAATGGGCACGTGGTGAGATGGGCCTGGTGATGTCACCTGGGTGCTGGAAAACACACCCAGCAGTGCTGAGAGCTTGGGAGATGCAGGAGAAGGGGAAGATGACACGGCTGGAGGTGGGTTGTGATGCCACTTCTGTTGCAGTTACCTGGGGATACATGTAGGCAAAGCCAACATGGCCGGATTATTACTCGTGAGGTCACCTCATGACAGCAGTGTGATTGGCCAGAGGTAGGAAGGTATCATGAGGTCATCAAAGACGCCAGATGGGAAGGCTGCAGACAAATGACTGTGCCCCTGGTGAGGCCCTGCCCTGGCGTGTGTTGTGTATTGATCAGGATCATGACTGAAAGCGTTGTGGTAAAGCTCAGCCAGGAGATGACACATTCAGAGCAGGGGGAGCTGCGATCTACATATCAACAACGAACTAACGAGCCACACATCAGACCAATACTGGTCACACATAGCCCCATCTTCTGATATGCCCAGCTCAGCAAGCAAAGGGGAAAAGCTGAGACCCTTTAACATGGCCCAGGACTTGTCAAAACTTGTTGATCTTTTGCAATCACCACTTCTCTCTGGATTTCTGCGTGACACAAAGGGGCAAAGCGGAGACCCCTCAGCATGGCCCAGGACTTGTCCAGACTTGTCCCTCTTTCGCAATCACCTCTTTCTGCCCCCCCAGACTTTGCTCTACTCTGGGAGCTATAAGAAGCTCACCTAAAACAGCATAGGTAGGGAATACCAGTCTCATCAGAGGGCCTACCAGTCTCACCGAAGGGAAAACCAGCTCGGCCTCACCAAGAGAATACCAGCGCCCTGAGGACCCTCACTCTGAACCAGACCTCGGAGAACGCTACGCTCCTGACCCCAGCATCCTCGCCGTGGAACACCGAGGCCATACATCATCGTACAAGTCCTGTCATCCACACTGCGGGGCCGTAAGAGACTGGATCCTTCACTCTTTTCTTTCTTCCTTTCTCTCTGCTCTTTCCTTCTTTCCTTTTTTCTATACCCCCATTTCTTTGTCTCTCCTTCCATATATATTACTCTCTTTCTCTCTTCCTTATACCTTAGTTTCCCTTTCCTCTCTACCACTCTCTTTCTCTCTTTCCCTTTTGAACATATAAGGATAACACCATCTTTAAGCTCTGCTGTTGGATTCTGGTTAAATTTCATATTATAGCTACTGATGACTGCCAATATATTGCTCGTAGTAGGACTTCCACTTTTAATGTGTTGATAAGTTCTGTTATACTTTAGCCAAGTCACCATTTGCAGTGACCAATATTCCAACAAGTACTTTTAGTAAAACTCACAACTGAATTGGACCCCAGAGGTGATTGTCTGTCATTCACTTCACATAACCGCGCAGAGTTATCCCACAGTTAACTCACACCTGGTCTTATCTGTTGAGTCAGGGGGCGTGTCATGTCTAGAGTTAACTCATCCCTCATCCTGTCTTTTGGGACAGGACAACGGCCCCAACTGACTTGTTGCAGCACAGCCCCACAGCACCAGAACATGTCGCCGGTCGCCTCTCGCCTGAAGAGCACAGGTTGGACAGCTGTGGCAAGTTACTTGCTTTGTTCCGTGTCAGTTTTATTTTGCTTTTCAGGAAGTGAGGCTGTTTCACGACCATTTTGTCATGAAGTTCGACTTTCCCTGAAAGTGCTGGCGTCACCTTATCCCAGAGAAGGACCGCGCTGTAAGCAGGAGGAATACACCAGTCCAAGCCAGGAAAAGAAGGGCTCTGCTCCGGGGACGTGGCGGTGCTCTGCTCCGTCCTGAGCCCCCGGCTGATGGCAATTAAACTCTACCCTTCCCCAGCTGAAATTCCCTGCAGAGCAACTGGAAGAGTCAGTCTGAAGAACAGTATTTGCCTGACCATGGCCATCAGGGAACAGATGCCATGATAGAATGAATTGGACAATGGCTTGGAGAGAGGTCTGAGGAAGAATTGTCTTGCACAGGTCTCTCCAACCCGGGGGCTACTGTTAACAACAGCTGCTGTGTGGAGTTCACCTGCTGCCTCAGCCAAACTTGCCCCCACCTCCTCAAAGGAATTGTTTTCTACGGGTCTCTCCCACCTGGGAACAATCTCTGCTGTCCTGAAGATGGATTTTCACCTGCTGCTTCAGCCAAACTCTCCCTCCATCTGCTCCCTGTTACTAAAGCCAATGAAGAAGAGCATGCACAGAGGCTTGCCAAGGGTTTTGGGGTCACCCAATGGACCATAAAGAGACCTCTGAACAGGAGGCCATGCAGGCGCAGACGGGGTCTGGCAAGCAAAGCAAGGACTGTTCGAGCCTGCGCAGTTAAGCCTGGGTTGCGAAACAAAGGCAGAGATTGGCCTCAACTCGTGGGAGTGAGGGGGATGAAGACGTGTCAAAGATGGTTCCTGACTGGACATCGTCGAGATCTCCCCACCAAAGGATCCTAAATCACAACAGAGGACCGGCGGGAGTCTTCGGGACTGGAGACCAGAGGGATGCCTTTGGGACTTGTTTGGTGGTAACCAAATCCTTTTCCCCCCTTTTCATTGTTCTTTCCCTTTTTCCTCTACATTCTCTTTCACATGCCGCTTTATGGGCAAAATAATAAAGTAACACTGTGTGATAGAATTATAACCCCTTGGCATTTTGGTTGCCTTAATTTTGTGCTTCAGGATCAAGGTAAACAAACCGTAACGAGTCCATCACCGAATGGACCATGACAGCAACTAAGCAGCTGTAGGCTGGGGAGAGAGATGCTGCTGCTGCGCGGTGCTGCCCCAGCCATTGCAATCAGCTCTGGTTCTGTGCAGTGTGCACAGGTGCTGGGGAAGAGGAGGATGTTGCGAAGGGTGCAGCCCAGGGCATGCAGTAGCCACAGTCGTGGCTGGTTTGCAACGGGCCACTCAGGGATCAGCAGCTGCTGCGGCTCTTGTCTAACCGGGTTTATACCTGAGCCTCCCTCCATTTTTAGACCTCAGAAACCCAGGGCAGAGGAACTCGCATCTCAAACAAAGCTCTGACCGGGTGGATTTCTTCTCAAGACCAGCACTGTTTGCGGCGCTTCTCCCCGGTGTCTCAGGCTTGAACGTGCTCTTGTGATGCTGGAATCCTTGTACATCAGAGCCTTGTGCGGAAATGGATCATGGCTCAGATTTCCAGCAAGTGAGTGAGCAGCTGGCTCTTTCTGACTTGGAAGACCCTCAGGGGAGGCGAGGGACCACGTGTGGGTTTGGAGGGTCTTGCCTGTATCAGCTCATGTAGGTGCTCCAAAACACCCCCGCAATGGGGGGATTCCTTGTGAGACAAAGGGGATGCCGTACGCTGCAGGGATTAGGTCAACCAGGCCAAGTCGGCAATAGATCTCAAATGTTCTGAGTCCTTGACTCGAATTGGAGACAGGCGGGTGGGAAGGGAGCTTGAGGGGGATCCGACCAGACTGCCAGCTTGCGGCAGCACCAGCCCAGGGCTTCCCACAACCAATGCCAGGACACCCCGAGGACAGAGATTTCTTGCATCCTTCTTTGTCCCGAGATGGAGCGGGAACAGATGAGCATGGAGGGAAAGCTGTAATTTTTTATTGGCTTTATTGCTTAGATATAAAGTACCCAAGGCCAAGCAGAGGCTGGCAACACCATGTCCTCAGGGCAGGTGAATGCCGCGGTCGCCGTCCATGCACCCATCCCTGGCGTGCCACCCTCAGCCGCTCCCTCTGGATGCTGTGCAGGCTCAGGACCAGCCGCCATGTCCAGGGACCTGCGTGGCGCTGGCAGCCGGGCTCTACTCCTCTTGCTGTCCCGCAGTGCAGCTGCAGCGGAAAGCCCTGCGCAGAGCCCAAAGCACCCTCCTGAACCGGGAAGGCCGTCGCCGTGGAGCTGGGGCGAGCGGGAGCTTGGTGATGCCTGGGGGAAGGTGGAGTGTGCCAGCGTCTGCCGGAGGCTGCTGAGGCAACAAAGAAGCATCTTCCTCCTCGTGTGCTGCTGGGCAGGCGATGGTTGTGCTGGTCTCTCCTCCATGCTCCCCAGACATTGGAGAAACCATGTTTTCTCCTTCCTTGATTGCAGCTGGGACGAGAGGGGCTGTGCTGACCTGTCCCTCAGGTTTTCCTGCCAAAGGAGACTCAGTGACTTCAAGTCACTTTGGAAGATTCCAAGTGTTGGGACAGGTCCTGCTGTTCCATTGATTGCTGGCCAGGTCCCTGGATCTCAGTCTCAGCCCTGCGCACAGCCTCACTGACGATGTACTCCACGATGTCCGACAGAGCCACATCGTCCTCCGTGGGGTTGTGCTGGGCAGGTGCTGGGCTCTCTGCCCATGCTGTCACCTCTGTGTCTGTGCAGCTGGGCAAGCCAGACCCCTCCTGGGGACCTGCAGGGGCGTCCTGGAGGTGCTCCTGGACTGAAGGGTTGATCCAGATGCTGTGGATGGTGTTGTCTCTGCCTTGGCACCCCTCTTTGCTGTTCTCATCCTCCACATCCAAGCACTGGGCCAGGTCCTGCTGTTCCTCCGGTTCCTGGCCAGTTCCCAGGATCTCAGGCACTGCCCTGCGCACGGCCTCACTGACGATGCGCTGGGCTGTGTTCCACAGAGTCACATCGTCAGCTGTGGGGCCCTGTGGGGCAGGTGCCAGGCACTGTGCCTCTGCTGCTGCCTCAGTGTTGGTGCTGCGGGGCCAGCCAGACCCCTCCTGGGGACCTTCATGGTGATCCTGGAAGCACTCCTGGACCGAGGGGGTGACCCAGGTGCTGTGGATGGTGTGCTGGCCCAGGCTGTGGCTGACCTGCGGGCAGGAGGAGGAGCAGGACACATAGGATGGAGCCGGCAGCCACAGCACCGCAGCAGCTGCGTGCGGCCCTGTCCAACCTCCGACCTCTCCCTCCTGCCCTGTCCCGCCCCTCCCCTGTGGCCTATGGAGCAAGGGCGGCAGCCTGAAGGGCTGGGAGTGGGTCTTCGCCTCCTTGTCCGTGGGCATCTTGGGCCTCGTCTACTGCAGAGCTGCTGCGAGCACCCAGGGGAAATGCTGCCTTGTGGAAGCTGCTGCTTCCTGAGAAGCTGCTGCCTCCTGAGAAGCTGCTGCCTCCTTAGAAGCTGCTCTCCGGGGAGTGAGCACCCCAGGACTCTCACTCCTTAAATACCCTTACGGTCAGGGTGGGGACCCCCGTGTCACAATGGTCTCTGGCTATGACATGTTGCCCACATCACAGAGTCCAGGTGGCCTCCCCGGAGACACCCATCTCCCGCTGGGACTGGCTGTGCGTGGCCTAGGGCAGCCCCTGCTTGAAGGAGAAGGGAGCAGAGAATGGTGAGGGAAGCTGTCCCCAGCACATGGGACCCCGTCCCCCAGAGCTTTGCTCAGAGATGCTGCTGCCTGCTCCGCTACCCCTGCAAGAATCCGCATTCAGAGCTTGTTTGCAGGACAGACCAAGGGCCACTCTAGAGCCTCACCACACTGATTCTTTGTTTTCAACATGATCGTCATTAGCTTTCTTAAGCATGTATGAGCCTACTTTTAAGAAAAAGGGCTGAAGCCACATTCACAAAACAACACAGTCCGTTTTCAGCAACAGAATCTACCGTTTCCCCCTTTTGCGACAACCAGGGTTCTCTCCAGGTGAGTTTTTACAGTACTTCTGAGCTGTTCAATGACTCACTTGCTAAAGGAGGTGGCCTCATCCAACTCCCAGTTTTAGCATGCCAGCTCTCCAATGCATTGCCTCTGCCACCTTCCTTCTACTGGGCCCAAAGTGCATTCTGCTGCCTGGTTAGGGAGATGCACGTGCCCACGCTCCCAAAGCATTGCTGTGGGGACCCATCCTAGCTGGCCGTTACCTCTCAACGGCTGCACAAGCCAAATCTTTCTAGGATGGCAGCAGGCTCTCAGAATCTGCTACAGGTCCTTGCAAGCTCTCCATCTCCTTTTTCTCCCCTAGCACACTTACTCCCCCCTCCATGCAGTTTGTTTTCAGCCTACGGAGCAGACAAATCCTTGGAAAATTATGCAGTTCCCTGTCCTGGAACTGAGGGACCACAACTGGACACAATATTCCAGGTATGGTCTCACCAGGGAAGAAAGGAGAACAAGGGTTTGACCCCCAAGCTGCCTCAAAATCGTGGTGCTAGAATCACCTCAGGGCTCAAAATGGCACCAGAATCACCTCCTCACATGGGACATGCTCCACTCCATCATCTTCATGACATGCAGCTCTCCCTGGCTTTCTGAGGGGGCATCCGCTTCACAACATCCCCATCCTGGGGCCCTGGGCAGCATCCTCTGGGCACTGTGGGGCAGGGGCAGGGTCGGTTGTACAGAAGTGGTTCAGCTCTCCACTCAGGTGGGGAGACCTGCTGGGTGAAGCTGCCAACTTGGCTCACACAAGCCAGACAAGACCTTTTCCGGCAATCAAGCATTGATACATCCAGTCTTTCCTGTCACTGAATCCTAGAATCACAAAACAGTTGGAGTTGAAAGTGACATTCACAACCCATCTGGTCCAACTCCCTTCAGTGATCAGGGACATCTTCACCAGCTCAGGTTGCTCAGAGCCCCGTCCAGCCTGGCCTGGGATGTCTCCAGGATGGTTCATCCACCATCTCTCTGGGAAACCTGTCCCAGTGTTTTACCACCCTCACTGCAAAAAATCTCTTCCTCATTTCATTCCTTGACTCTCCCCTCTTCTGGTTTAAACCATCACCCCTTGTCCTGTCACAACAAGCCCTGCTCAAAAGTCTGTCCCCATTGTTCTTATTGGCCCCTTTTCAGTTCAGAAAGGCTGCAATAAGGTCTCCCAGGAGCCTCTCTTCTCCAACCAAACACCCCAACTCTTAAACCAGCAAACTCGTTATGTTTTCATTTTTCAATACACTACTGTCACAAAAACATGAGCACATCTTTTTATACAGCATTTTATATAGCATCTGTAGTCCCCCGTAGAGTCCAAATGTCAGCAGTGGTACAAAGTCCCCCATAGAGCCAGTTACCAGTGGAATCCCTCTGGGACAAGCACTTGGGCCAACACTGTTGAACATCTTTATTCCCCCCCTGTATAATGTGATGGAGCGAACCTCCAGCTCCTTTGTGGATGGTGCAAAGCTGGGCAGAGGCCTTGGACAACCTCACCTGGTTTACCCTGCCCTGAGCAGGACAGTGATACAAGATGATGTTCAACCTGAGTTGCTCTGTGATTCAAGGAATCTTTCCCTTGGAAAGGTTTTGGAAGAAGGAATAGGTGGAGGAACAAGAAAATAAAAAAATACAGGCAGAGGAGGAGACCTGAAAGGTGTCAAATAAACAGAGCAGGTCCTGAGAAGAATGTTTCTGTACTCAAACTGTTAGCAGAAAATCTATAATCAGCTCCCCAAACTCCCTGTTCTGCTCATTGGCCCCTGGGATTTACAGCACATTTCTTTACATCGGATTCTGCACTGAAGTTTGCACTGATTGTTACAGCTTCTTTGCAGGAATCACTTCATGTTTCCTTAGAGAACTGGATGTAAACAGGCACCAGGTAATTTTTAATTAGAGGAAACAAAAAAAGCAGAGAAAAAACCAAAAAAACTTCCAGAATTGAACTGAATGATGTTTCTCAGTTCTATGGTTAAATTAAGCAGTTTCCAGCGAGGTCCATTGCCATAATTGAAGAGTTGCCTGTAGGGAGTACAAGAGCAACTGCTGAAAGACTTTACCTGCCTGAAGCTCAAAGCAGAGTGAGAGCTGAGAGGCTCTGAATGAGCAAAGAGTGAGAGGGGAAGAACCTCTGGGGAGCGATGGAAAGTGCAAATGTCCAGACCGGCTTCTGAAGAGATGAGTTCAGACATGGTGAGCTGGATAAGGACAGGCAGAAACTCCTGGATGTTCAGGGGATTAAATACACATTGTGATGGACAGAATTCTGGCAATGCAAGCACAGGGAAAGGTCAATGTTTCATCTCCCACAGTTCATACACATACTGAAAATTCATAGTTTGACAGAACAGAACTTCCATGGATATTTTAATGGAAATATTGAATTATTTAATCTGATGAAAAAAAGAGTGTGGGGCTTTTTGTTCTTTTTGTTGTTGTTGGTTTTGTTTTTCAGTTTTGAGGGGAGTTCTCAGGTTTTCGGGCTGAGCAAAATGGTCTCACTATAAGCACCCCGTGCAAACCTTGAGAGGCCCCTGTGTACCTGAGGTGTTTGCCTGGGACTGGTAGGGATCAGACCAGACTGATAGAGCCGTGGTGCTTTCATCATTTACATCTGCTATTCAAGATTGTGTGCTTAATTAGAGAAGTTTCAGGACTGTAGGTAAAGAGGCAGGTGTGTGAAGAGCACTTTGAAGAAGAGATAGAAGAATTTTCCAGTTGGTAACAGAGAATCATAGCACTATTTCAGTTCAAAGAGACTCTCAGTATAATTGAGTCCAACCATAAAATAAATCTAGCACTAAACCATGTCCCTAAGAACCTCATCTAAACACCTTTTAAACCCTTCCAGGTATGGCAACTCCACCACTGCCCTGGGCAGACTGTTCCAATGCCTGACAACCCTTTCCAGGAAGAATTTTTTCCTAATATCCAATCTAAACCTCCCCTGGCACAATTTGAGGCCATTTCCTCTTGTCCAGTCACTTGCTACTTCATAGAAGAGACCAACACCCTCCGTATTCCAACCTCCCTTCAGGCAGTTGTGGACAGCGGGGTCTCCCCTTAGTGATACAAGGCAGGATGCTGGTGGCCTTTTTGGCCACCTGGGCACATGCAGGTTCATGTTCAGCCACTGTCGATCAACACCCCCAGATCCCTTTCCATCAGGCAGTTTACCAGCCTCTCTTCCCCAAGCCTGTAGCGCTGCCTGGGGTTGTTGTGACCCTATCTAGGACCCAGTGCCCTCAGGCAATTGGCCTCAGCACAACAATCCAGCTGGTCCAGATCTCTCTGTGTGGCCTTCCCACCCACCAGCAGATCAACACTCCCACCCAACCTGGTGTCATTTGCAAACTTACTGAGGCTGCACTCCATCCCCTCATCAAGATTATTGATAAAGGTTAAATAGAACTGAGCCAAATACTGAAGCCCTGGGGACACCACTTGGGACCGGAGGCCAAGTGGATTTGGCTCCGTTCACCACAACTCTTTGGGCCCGGCCCTCCAACCAGTTCTTTACCAATCACAGATACACCATCCAGGCCATGAGCTGCAGCTTCTCCAGGACATGCTGTGGGATACGGTGTCAAAGGCTTTACTGCAGTCTAAGGACACAACACCCACAGCCTCTGTGGCGGATTCACTCCCCATGACAGACTTTCCCTCATCTGCTCAGCCGGTCACCTTGTCATAGAAGGAGATCAGGCTGGTCAAGCAGGACCTGCCTTTCACAAAGCCATGCTGACTGGGCCCGATTGCTCGTCTCGTATGTGTGACCTCACAGTCCTTTCCCAGCCATGTTCCTGCTGTTGGCCTATCCCCTGCAGAGGCAGAAGTGACCTCACAGTGCCCTCCACAGCCATTGGCTTCCTACTGGACTATGAGTTCCTGAGACACAAGTGACCACATGGCATCGTACCCAGCCATCACCCTCCTTGTGGTCCAGTGTGTGAGCAGATCAAACTCAGCTGCTTTCATCAAATGTATCCAATAGATTTCCTATCAATGTTTTGAGTGGAGAAACGTTCTTCAGAGGAGCTGCTATATTTACTCTGGGGCATTTTATATCTCTCCTTCTGCCTCATTTTTTTCTCCTTCCTCTCTCTATTCTGATGTGAAAGAGCTCTCCAAGGAAAAGATTTGTGGAATCCTACAATACCACAGTTTGGAAGAGACCCCTGAACGCCATCTCTGTCCCTCTGACCTTTATGGCACCCCAGGGAATATCTGATGGCATTTGTGCTCCCTTGGGTTCATCTCACCACATGCACACAGTGGACATGCACATGATGTGTATGGTTACATCTCAACTGTACAATGATAACATGGACTTGTGACCTAGTATTTCATAGACTGTCCTCAGTTGGAAGGGACCCATGAGGATAATCGAGTCCAACTCCTGTCCTTGCGCAGGACATCCCACGGGTCACATCGTGTGTCTGAAGACATTGTCCAGTCTCTTCTTGAACACTGTCAGGCTGGGGACGTGACACCTCCTTGGGAGCCTGTTCAGTGTCCAGCACCTCTGGGTGAAGAACCTTTTCCTCATGTCCAACCTGAACCTCCCATGGCACATCTTCTGCCATTCACTCGGGTTCTGTCACTTACCACCAGAGTACCTACCCTTCCTTCTCCCCTTGTGAGGAAGCTGTAACCACCACGAGGTCTCGTTTTAGTCTTCTCTTCAGCTCTGATGCTCAAAAACCCCTTGGTTTGATTTCTGAAGCAGAAAGGAGAAGCCATGACCTGCAGGCAATGGGAAGGGGGATCCTGTCCCTCACACACGGCTCAGGGCTCTTCCTGGACTGTGGGATGTGGGTGTGCGAGGCCCAGGGGAGGACAACACTGGAACAACAACTTCCAGCTTCCGCATGGGGCTGCAAGGAGGCAACGAGGCCCCAGTGCCATGAGGACAACATGGCTTCTCCTGGACCTCAGTGGCAGAGACAACTGGCATGGCCAAGGGGACAGAGACCTGGGTTCTGTGGGTCCCTTCCAGCCTTGCCAGCGCCCTTTGCCATCTCCACCACAGGCTGTTCTACACGGTCCTACCCCTGCCCCTCTTTCCCTGCAGGCTGCAGACACCCATCTCGCTTCCCCACCTGCTCTCACCCCAGCATTTCTGCACCTTCACTGCTGTGTCTGCACCCTCACTGGCTGCTCTTGGAACACAAACCATGGGCTGATCCAGCTCCCTCTGGGTGACCTCTTGCACCACAGCACTGCCCTTCCAGTCACATTTCTTACTCCTGGTATCCAGTCCTCACCTTCCAAATTCCCCTTTGTGACATTTTTTTTCTCTTTCCTGCTTATTTCTACTACTAAGGAAAACTCGAACCTCTCAGAAACTGCCCTTCATGCAGGGAACCCAACCCATTAGACTTCTTGTGGTCTTGCACTTGACCAGAGAGAAGTAACTACTCCATGATCTCCTCAATCCCATGAGTGCTGCTGGCCTTTCAGCTTCTCTGACAGACACGACCATATCCCTGCTGCTGTCCCGTCATGTTCTCAGCTGGGATGGACATGACAACCCGTCTCCAAGGTCTCTTCCTGGGTAGGGCAAGTGGGTACTTAGGCAGAGGTTCTTTCCCAACCATGTCCCTGCTGCTGAGCTGTCACCTCCAGAGACAAAACTGACCTCACTGTCCCTTCACAGCCACACGATTGTGACTGGATTATGAGTGTCTGAGACCTCATAATACCACACCCATCCATCCCCTCCTGAGGACCCAGGACCTGACCAAGATTGAGTCGTGCTCTACATCATCCTACACCTGCTTCTCTTTCCCTGCAGGCTGCAGACACCCATCTCACTCCCTCACCTTTGTCAAATTTGTCAAATATTTTTCCTACGAGCAAGGTGAATGAAAAGCCTCCGTCATCCTCAAAGGCACTGAAAATGCACAGTGTTACATCCTGGAAGGGGAGAATAAAGATGTTCAACAGTGTTACCCAAGTGCTGGTCACTGAGAGATGACACCAGTAACTGGCTGCACGGAGGACTTTGTACCACTGATGATATTTGGGCTTGACGGTTCAGCCAGCATCCCACCCAGCATCCACTTCTTGAGCCCCATCAGCACCACTCTGGCCAGAAGGGGACCATGGCTGAGGCCTTGCAAATGCCCTGTACACAACATACCTTTCTTTCCCCTGTCCATTTGGGTTCAGCAGTCCCTTCCTTGTCCTTCACATTCCTGGAAGCGGCTGCAGGAGGACGCGTCCCATCCCCTTCCCAGGGAGGGAGGTAGGGTGGCCAGCCTGTTATTCTCCCCGTTCCTATTCCTGCTCCTCTTGAAGATGGTTTGAGATCTGCATTTCCTTAGGACCCCAGAACCATTCTGGTTTCTATGGCACTTATGAAAGCACAATGTGGAATCACAGGCAAGGGTGATGTAGCAGATTGGAGAACGATCCTGCAATGATCCTGTCCAGTGCAGCTGAGATGAATCTCACTGATCCAGTGGGATCTGTTCCTGGAGTCACACAGAGAAATATCAGGGTTCTGTCTGGCATCCATATCTGAGTTGATCTCAGGACTCCTTATGCACCCAGGGATGCTCACAGACAGAGTCTGTCCCTTTTACACACAGAGGCAGGAGTCACAGTGTCCTTCTGGCTTCCTGTTTCCACTCCCAAAGGATGAGAGGCACCTCACCCCTGTGCTGTGTCACCTGCTCTGGACTCATCTGAGATGTCCCACATCATGGGGAATGGACACGGGGACCTCAGTCAAAGGAAGCACAACCCAGTGCTGCATTCAGGTGATTTCCCATAGGTTGTTCCTCCCAATATGAAGTGAGCTCAAGACCTCATGTGTTCCACAGACCTTCACAGAATGGAAAGGAGTAGTTGATGGTGTTTGTGCTCACTCGGGTTCATGTCACCTCGCGTACATGATGTTCATACTCACATGTCATCTGTCCAAAGCAAACATGGACTGCTGAAACACTCATTGAGTGTCCATCCATGGAGGGAAGAACAGCCTCTTTCGGTGAGAGTGCAGGGCTGGAAATGGTGGTTGTGAGGGCCCAGTCCATGATGATGCCCTGTGGCTCCTTCTGAGGGGTGTCCAGTGCACAGGGGCACAGCCCAGCCCCTGCTCTGCTGGTCCTGCAGGTCTCTGGCAGGAGGCCTGGCTGTGAGAGGACACTGCTGTGTACCAGCCCTGCACGCACACACTGTTCAGCTGTACACTGGGGTTTGCATCCATGGCCACTTTCATATGCATATTCTTTAGAGAATCTTTGGAAGAAGACCTAAACCATCATGCTGTACCCATAGGAGATCACCTTTCTATCTGGAAAGGCTGTTGTGAGGCCAGCTCTGTCACAGCAGTGCCCATTGCCTGTCCCTGCCTGCGCTCACAGCACTGACACACAGCAGGATGGGGACCAAGCTGCCAGAGCACTCAGGCCTTGCACCAACACAAGGGATGAGAAGGAGAGTGTGAGAGTGGAACCAGAACAGCTCTGTAAGAACAAGCGCTGGTGCTCCCTGGCTCTGCTGCCAGGCTGGACTCATTTCCCCTCCTCCCATGCACAGGAACTGTCCCTGCGGCTCCAAACAGGTCTTGGAGAAAGGATCCCATGAAAAAGAGTCACTACAGGGCTCTTTAATTTGTTTAAATACACAAAGGGAACAGTCAGTGGTTATAAAAGAACAGCAGACAGAGAATTTGAAAGGGGATGACATTATCACAATAGAAACACCACCAACAACAACAAATAGAGATGATAGGCCAGGCCTGAAATTAGTTACATTAAAACTGCTATGCAGAAGGAGATGGGCAGTTTGGTGCTTCAGGAATTAATCCAGTCATCAGTTTCCACAGGGCATCCTTGAGCTCCTGGTTCCTCATGCTGTAGATGAGGGGGTTCACTGCTGGAGGCACCACCGAGTACAGAACAGACACCACCAGATCCAGGGATGGGGAGGAGAATGAGGGGGCTTCAGGTAGGCAAACATGGCACTGCTGACAAACAGGGAGACCACGGCCAGGTGAGGGAGGCAGGTGGAAAAGGCTTTGTGCCGTCCCTGCTCAGAGGGGATCCTCAGCACGGCCCTGAAGATCTGCACATAGGACACCACAATGAACACAAAACACCCAAATGCTACTAAAAGACTAACCACAAGAAGCCCAAGTTCCCTGACGTAGGAGTGTGAGCAGGAGAGCTTGAGGATCTGGGGGATTTCATAGACGAACTGGCCCAGGGCATTGCCCTTGCACAGTGGCAGTGAAAATGTATTGGCTGTGTGCAGCAGAGCATTGAGAAACCCAGTGGCCCAGGCAGCTGCTGCCATGTGGACACAAGCTCTGCTGCCCAGGAGGGTCCCGTAGTGCAGGGGTTTGCAGATGGCAACGTAGCGGTCGTAGGACATGATGGTGAGCATGGAATACTCTGCTGTGATCAAGATGGCAAATGAAAAGAGCTGTGCAGCACATCCTGAGTATGAGATGGCCCTGGTGTCCCAGAGGGAGTTTGCCATGGACTTGGGGACAATGGTAGAGATGGATCCCATGTCGAGGAGGGCGAGGTTGAGGAGGAAGAAGTACATGGGGCTGTGGAGGTGCTGGTCCCAGGCTATGGTGGTGATGATGAGGCCGTTGCCCAGGAGGGCAGCCAGGTAGATGCCCAGGAAGAGCCAGAAGTGCAAGAGCTGCAGCTCCCGTGTGTCTGTGAACACCAGGAGGAGGAACTGGGTGATGGAGCTGCTGTTGGACATCTGCTGCCTGTGGGTATGAGGACCTGTGCAAGGAGGAAAAGACAGTGACAAGTTAGGGGAGACTTCTCTGAAGAAAATGAACAGGCTGTTTCTCATGGAAAAAACCCTCCCTGATGGAGGGATGTTTCTGCTCATTCTCTCTTTTTACCAAGTGAGAAAAACAGTTCATCACAGTTTAAAATGCAGCTTGGACATCTCGTTTCCATGGACACACCTGTGAGGCAAAACCGCCTGAGTTGGTGTCAGAACAAAAACTCCCACCCCAACTCCAGAGAGCAAGAGCTCCAGGGACAGGTGTAGAAACAGGGAAGAACACTGTAGTGCTACCAGAAAATAAAGCAAGGACAGAAAGGCAGACGGGCATGCTGTGGAACCTTCTCCTTACCCGGCTGTGCTGCTGCCACTCACTTAATGACACTGTAGAGCAAGTACTTTTAGCACCTTTTTTGTGTGCCACGTTCCAGGAACCCTTCACCTGGAGGTGCAGCTGCTGAGGTGGAGACTCATGACCTGGACCCCATGGCTTTGGGGCAGAGGCTCTGCTGGGGAGAAGACAAGGGGGTTGCACTGGGAAATGTGTCTGCAGTCGAGAGGATGTGAATGAGGTTCCTAAATGCCATCTCCAGCATTTCCGGTAGCAGTTAACTCTTCCTGCCCATACCTGTGCTGCCTGCAGCTGTGTCTATGTCCCTGGGTCTGCTCCCTGTCAGTGTCACAGACCCCGTCCCACCCGCTGTGTGCTCAACTCTGTCCTGCTCACACCTCCTGGCACTGCCCAGGGGCAGCTCTGTGTGTGCAGGGGCTCAGGAGCAGCTCAGACAACTCCTAATGAGAACTGGGGTCTCAGTGTCTTCTCCAAAGAGAGAAATAAATCCCCATCTCCCACTGCACACCCAGACAACCAAGAGTGGAAAACTGAAAGCACAGACTCCTTCCCTTGCAGCTTTTGCTGTCTTGATGTTGTGGTTCAGAAGGACTCTCTGTAGTGTCTGTGGGGTGATCTGGAGCTCTGAGCAGCCCTGACCCACACAGCACCCTCTCCACAGCAGAAGCACCTTTACTGCCCTTATGGGCGAACGCTCATTTCCCCAGCAGCTTCTGCCATGGGATCTCCCCGGGCAGGCTGAGCGCTGACCCTGGCAGGCGGCAGAGTCCCTGTCCCAGCACAGCCCTGGGGTGCAGGGACCCTGCTCTGCAGGACAGCCCTGGGCACCCCTGGGTGCTCACCCAGCTTCACAGCTGTTCAACATTGCCTGACAAGAGCCCCCTCCTTACAGATCTCACCAGCTGTGCCTGTGCCAGTTTGAGGAGATGCCTCCAGGAGCTACAGTTGCATTGCCCTGCACCCAGACACTTACCATGGCAAGGGCTGCAAAGGTTTCTCCTCCAGTGAGCTCTCAGTCATCCTCCCAGTCCTGACCACCTTTAATCTCTCTCTGCCTTGCTCGTCTCCCTGAGATCCCCAGGCAGAGCCCTCAGCCCTGCTGCGCTGTGCAGAGGAGCTGCTCCTGGGCAGAGCTGTCTCTCTGCAGCGCTGGCGCTTGCCAGGAGCTCCCTCTGTCCCAGGAGCCCAGCCCAGCTCAGCAGCACAGGAGCAGCCCAAGGTGCTTTAATGACCCCTCTGGTGGCTTTGGTGCTGAGTTGATGGACCTCAGACACAAAAAAGAATTTTAAGAAACCTTTCAAGAAGTCAAAGTCTGATGCAAACTCCAAAGTTTCTTGTAACATTAATGAGTCCCACTGAGGGACACAACTGAGAAATCATTCTGAAGGTCAGTTAGAGAAGAAAACTGGAAGCAGTGATGACAGATCAGGAAAAGTAAAGGCATCTCTTGTGCTGAGTAAACCTGGTTGTGTTTCATTAACCGAAGGGCCAAGCCCTAACCTCCGCCCTGGGAAGTCAGATCCTGTCTCTCCCACGTTGCCCAGGGCCCTTCCTGGACAGTGTGATGTGGGGCTGTGCAAGGCCAAGGGCAGGACTATGGTCCCACAGCTCCCAGGTTCCTGGCTGGGGACAAGGAGGCCATGAGGCCCCTGTGCTGGAAGGACAAGGTGTCTCCTCACAGGCCTCAGAGGTGGAGACAACAACCATAGCCAAGGGGAGAAGGAGCTCATGTCTGTTGGGGGCTTTCAGCCTCTTTACATCCCTTGGTCATCTCCACGAAAGCCCGTCCTGTGCTGTGGCATCCCCTGCACCTCTTTCCCTGCAGGCTGCAGACATCCCCCCTGCTGCCCCACCTTGCTCTTGGCTGAGCATCTTCCTTCCTTTGCTGAGATCTCTGCATCCTCCCCAGCTGTCCCTTGGAGCACAAAGCCTCTGCTGACCTGCTCCACCACAGCACTGCCCTTCCAGTCACATTCCTTTCTGCTCATGTCCAGCCTGGACCTCCCCAGCTGCACTTTGGGCCATTATTTCTTTCCCATGCTCTTTCCCACTAGGAAGAAAACCTCCACCACCTCTGAAACCACCCTTCAAGCACTCTCAGGCTACTCCTGCACTGCTGCAGCCTCCCCAGCGCTGCTGGGCCAAAGCAGCCCAGGTCCCTCAGCATCCCACACCATGTGCACAAGGTGCTGAACCTGCCTTGGCAGAGCCCTGCACTCTCCAGTTCCCCCCTGCTTCTCCAAACTGGGAAGCCGCACACTGGCACACCCCCGTGTGTGTGGGGTCACACCAGTGCTGAACCGAATGGGATGAGAACTCCAGGTGTCTGTGTGCCCACGCTCCTCCTCATGCAGCCCCGTGTGCAGCTGCCTTGTTCATGGTGAGCATGCACCACGGGCTGGTGTGGGGACCTTGGAGTGCCCAGGCCCTTCTCCTCAGGGTCACTGCTCAGCGTGTCAGGTCCTGCTCTGTCCTGATGGATGGGGTTATTGTCCCACCCTGATACAGCACTGGTCACTTCATCTTCTCAATATTGAGTTATCTGATGGGTACATACCAGATGCGTGGAGCTCTGCCTGGGGACAGACAATGTCAGCTGAAGGTTGAGGAGTCAGCATGAGAGGGCAGAACAACATGGGCAGTGTTGTGGTGACTGGACATCACCTGGAGGATCTCTGATGAGGAAGAGGAATGAGATGAGGCCTCCTTCAGACAAATGAAAGAAGCCTCATGTTTCCAGGGCCCTGTCCTCATGACAGACCTTAGACATCCCAGTATCTGCAAGGTACCAACCATCCAGGAGGGGTTGGAGCTCATTGACAACATCTTCCTGACACGGGTGACTGAGGAGTCAGTGGGGTGAGGTGCCCTGTGGGACTTCACACTTACAAACCACAAAGAGTTGGTCAGGGATGGAACAGTCAGGGATGGGAAAGTGGAGCTGAGGCTCCTGGGAGATGATCACAAGGCCAAGAGCAGGATTTAGGAGAGCAAGCTTTGGCCTGCTGAGGGACCTGCTTGGGTCCTATGGGATATGACCTTGGTGTCTGCAGTGCTTTTCTCTCACATTTCCTCCCTCCTCTCTCCCACCTGCTGTTGTGCAGCGTTTTTCACCCTTTCTCAAATACAATATCCCAGAGGTGCTGCCAACATCACTGAGTGGCTCAGATTTGGCAAGGAGTGGGTCCATCTTGGAGCAGCTGAAATCGGCTCTGTCTGACGTTGGTCAAACTCCTGTTGTCTTCTCAGAGAGGTGACAACTGTAGCACACCCACACTCACCCCGTTCCAAGACTTTGCCATGTAAACCCAGTACAGGGTGACAGTGTGTTGGGTGTTACAAACTACTTGATCACGGAGAAGCAGTGGAAAAAATCTTCTGTCAGCAACCTGAAGAAGTCTCCAATCAATGAGCAGGTTCCTATGGGGAACTGCAATTGTTCTGACATTCACTGGCCATGCAAAGCTACTGGTGCCAACATTTCAAAGGATCTTGGGCCAACTTCTTACCTTGTCTGCTTGGTGGGCAACAAGGGTGTGCTCACCTGGATCTGGAACTGGGAAACAAGGGAGAGCTGGTGAGGGATGTGAACATCAGTGTTCACCTTGGCTGTTGTGACCAGGACAGAGTGGGGTCCCAGGCACCAGAGGGGAGGGAGGAAGGCCAGCAGCAGAACACAGGCTGGTGGGCTCCAGAGGAGAAGACTTTGACATACTAGGGGGCTGATACAGGTGCTTCCATGGGAAGCATCTCAGAAGAATGAAGGAGCTCAGGAAATCCGACAAGCCTTAGAGAACAGCCTGCTCCAAGGACAAGAACTTTTGATGAAAATTACCAAGAGTAGAAGCATTTATCTCGTGAGGTTGCCTGTCTGAACTGATGGAGCTCCAGGGCACAAAGGCAACACACAGGAGGTGGAAGCAGGGGGAGCTGCAAAGGAAGAATTTAGAAAGCTTGTTCATGGATGTGGGGATGATGCCAAAGCTCCCCATGACTTGATACCTCAGGGGGAGGGTGATGACAGTAAGATGAACTGTCTTGGCTTCATTTACAGTAAAAGAATAGTCAGGGTGAATGTGGGCCTACTGCTGAACTTTGTAAGAGGAGAATCAGACAGAACTGAGGTTCTTCATGGCTTTTTTGCCTCATTCTTCACCAGCAAGGTCTCCTGGAACTTTGTTCCTGAAGGCAGGAGTCTGGAGAACACCCAGCAGTGGATGGGACTTAGGTCAGGGGTGACCTGAGCAAACTCAGACAGCATTACAGAACAGGAGATGGGTCACTTGAACAGCTCCCCGAACACAAGTATCGCTGTGCTGTGGCACCTGAGATTCCCAGGAACACCCACCTCTAGGTCCAGAGTTGTGTGATTCCTCTTGAGGTGTCCTGGCCTGTCTCCTCGCTCAGGTGGTGATTTAGGCACCCACTTCTCTGACATACTCAGTCTTTATCAGGAGATTCTCTAGATCAATATTTATTGGAGACTGTTGATATCAGCTGTTCTGGAAATGAGGTCTTTGGGAGGGGGACGGAAATATAAGATATTTGCATTTATTACTATTTATTATGGAAATGCTCACTGTTTGGCTACAGTTCAGAAATCTCTGAAATCATCCACACCAAATTTTAAGACTTTTGGAGAGTGCTGCACAGAGCCTTGTCTTGTAAGAGCATTTTGGATGTTAATGAGCCCTCTGCTGCCATGATCCTGAACTGCAGCTACTGAAAGAATGAACAAACCTCTAACGAAGTAAAAGAGGGAACCCAACCCCATGTTCTGAGGGTGTTTGGGAGCCCAGGGAGGGCCATCACTGACACAAGCAGTCCCTGTCCCTGGAGGCTGGACAAGGAGAAGCCTGGAGACAATGGTCAGAGGTGGTAAAGGTGATGTGGAGGTGGCTCTGGTGCCATGTCAGCCCTTCATGTTTGTTAATCATCAGAATGGCCAAATCCTCACCCCAGGACCAGACAAAGGAGACCCTTTCACTCTTATGGTTCTCAGGCTCTGCCTGTGGTCACTGGGAGGGTATTTGTGTTTTGGGGGTGGGTTTGGTGCCACGTGCTCTTGCTTTAACCACAAGGCTCTGGTTTTCTGAAGACTTGGCAATGCCTATGACGTCCCCCAAACCCATTCAGCTTCTTTCACAAACCTGGCAATGGTCACCAATCACCTGAGCTGTCCAAGTCCCAAACTTGCTCGAATCCTCAATTTGGATCCATGCCCCAGTACTGAAATGCACAAGTTCCTTCTGCTGCTGCCCTAAAATAAAAAGAAAAATCAGTCTATTCCACATTAGCATGGCCAGCCCATGGTCTTTCGATCTTCTTCTTTAACACACTTACTGCTACACATAGACCACTCTCTTCCTGCACTCCCATGTGTCTCACAAACCTTTCACTCTTGTCCTCCAGTAATGGGCCAACACTCCAAGATGTTGGTGCTTCCTCCAGGCTCATGGATGATTCCTGAGGTCCATCCAAGTGTGGGCAGTATAAGAGAGGAGCAGAGCAGGGTCAGCTCATGGGCCATGACTGAGCACAGCCACGCCAGCAGCAGCCATTCCCCACCTCCCAGGCACAGCCATGCCCACAACATGCAAATGGCACTGTTATATATGACTAGTCCTAGAGAAGCATGCCTTCCTTCCTTATATAACCCCCCCAGAATCTTCCTCCTATTCCACCTCCACTCGCAGACATCAACCACATTCCACTTGTGGCTCAAACATGGTTGTAAGGATTTGCTGAAGTCATCAGCCATCACCCTTTTCTACCCCACATCCCCTGACCCTCTCCCACACCACACACGGCCGGTCACTGCTGCTCAGGGCCTCGTGCTCTACAGAAGAGGCCTTGAGCTTCTTGGCTCTTCTTGGTGCTTGTTATAATCTTCTTCACTCCCTCCAGATCTCACGGTGAGATTTCTTGTTCATGACAGGGCCTTTGTAACCAACTCTTATGAAATGCTTGTCTTCCTGTGATCATCTGTGCAGAAGAAGTGATCACAGAAAAGCACCAAATATGTCAAATCTGATGCCGAGTGAAATGCAATAAAACCTTGTTCAGCCAGCCCCGTAGCTCAGCAAGGAGTTTCTCCTGAGAAAGGGATCCAACCTCTGCCACTCTCTGCAGAGGCACATGAGCAGCGTCCATGCAACTGGGGACACAAAGAGTGACTTTTGCAAGATCACCCTCTATCTGGACCATTTAGATCTGTACCTGTGGATGGGGTATCAAGCCTTATAGTACAACAAAGACTGGAGTTCTGAGCTCCCTTCAACTCCCTGTGTGACAGTCTGTAAAATTGATTAACCCAGTGAAAAAGTTGGTTTTGATTCTCTTCACAGCCAGAAGCACCACATGGCTCAGGAGACAATCCAGGATACCCAACCAGCACTCACATGCTCTGCACTTAAAGTTCAGGTGTTCCCTGGAATCTCAGCAGACACGTTACGCTGATATCTGGGTTCAAGGAGCTGGTCAAGAGCCTCGTCTGCATTTCTGTAACGGTGGCTTTGCTGCCTGGCTGATGTGCAGACTCTGTACATGGATGCTGACACCTCTTGAACAACCTGCTCTGAAAGGATGAACAAGGTGGTGTTTTCTTTCTGGAAGGGTATTAGGACAGCAAACAAGAGGAAGCTGGATTGGAGGAAATGAAAAAGGATACAAACGTTGTGATCAGGGTTGTTTATGGTTACTTGTAAAGTAGCCTTGCGCCTCAAGCGAATTATTTCTGTGATCAGAGGGAACCTGAGAGCTTTCTCCAAATCAGAAACATGAAGGGGAAGGAAGGAAGGAAGGACAGTGTCATTCAGTCTCTAAGGCACCTCAAGAGGTGTCTTGACCAACCTCCTCCTAAAAGCAGGGTCAGACCAGATTAGTGAGGGGTCTATACAAACACATTGTGGTAACTTTCTGATGTAGAGTGGATGGACACTGCTGGGAAACAGCTTCCAGTGCTCGACTGTCCTCAGGAATGGAAATTTTTCCCTTTATCTACTGTCCTTCTAAGCCACCATCCAGATTGCCTTTTACCCATCTACTTGCACACTGACACAGACCATAATATCCTAACTTGGGCACAAGCACATTGTGGGGGATGACGCTGAATGCCTTGCTGACTTCCAGGTAACAGACCATCAATGTTCTCCCCACATCCACAACCCTGTCCTTTCCTCACAGAAAGCAAAGAGGATGGACAGACACAACCTGCCCTGGGTAAACCCCGTCACCTTCTCTTCCAGACACCCAGAAATGGGGTCCCAGTGGACATGCTCTGGGGCACAGTCCTTAGTTCCCCTGCTCACCCATTGGCCATTTTGAAAAGTGCATACACTGTGTGAGAGCTGCCAGTGGTCAGGGAGTCCCCCCAGTCTCCATGAGCTTTCCAAGATGGTGGAGAGTGGCCTCCCTGTGACATCGTCCTGCTGTCTCAGCTCCTGCGATGCTGCCCCTGCTGTCCCATAGACTGGAAAGGATTGTGTTAGTTCCAGTGACCCCTGACTTGATCCGCATCCACTGCTGGTTGTTCTGTCTCCAGTCACAGAGACCTGGGACACATTGCTGGTGAAAATGGAGGACAAGAGGACACAGGGATTCTCACCTCTTTCCCTTATTAAATTCATCAGTAGCCACACAGTGTCCCTGTTTCTTGTTATTTGTTCCTGCAGTAGTAACAGTTCATTATGGGGCCCTTGATTGCCTTAGAGGTCTGGACTGAGTTCTGGTCTGGACTGTTGCTGTGCTTGGAGGCTGCTGTCCTCGCAGACCAGATGAACTCACTTCTGCCACCCTGCCTGGCAGTTCATTCCATCCATGTCACAGCTCTGTCTGTAGCACTGACAGCTCCAGCTCCCCAGTCAGGTCCCTGGCTGAGGCCATTGCCTCACATCTGGGCTGAACCACCCCAGCTGTGGCACCAGCCCAGCTCTGACCTGCCACAAGAAACCTGGTACCAAGTGTCCAAGAGCCCATGTGTGCAAAGGCTTTGCTTCAGAGCACAGACATGAGATGGCCAAAGATTGATGAATGTCTCTCTAGACCTGGGAGTATAAAACCAGAACAAAATGCGTACATTCCTTCAACTGAAGATATTCCTCCCTCAGCTAGGAGAAATCAAATCATTTGCTGTAACATTCCTGGTGTCCTGTCTAATGATGGGAAAATAAAAGATGATTCTCATACCAATTTATTGTTTAATACAAAGAACACAATGCTGGAAAGAAGTGTTGCTGCAGAGGACAGAGAATCAACATCACTGATTACTTGAGGTTGTTTCAAAGGATGTGTCCCTGGAGACCCAGGGACACCTGGAGGGAGCCCAGAGGGGACAGAGGAAGGGACATCATGGGCTGCTCCTGTGCTGCTGAGCTGGGCTGGGCTCCTGGGACAGAGGGAGCTCCTGGCAAGCGGCAACGCTGCAGAGAGACAGCTCTGCCCAGGAGCAGCTCCTCTGCACACGCAGCAGGGCTGAGGGCTCTGCCTGCAGCACCGAGGGCACAGGAGCCAGGCAGAGAGAGGGAAACGCAGTCTGGGGTGGGAGGATGCTGAGAGATCACTGGAAATGAAATCTACTCAGACATGAAGCCTGTGGCTGCAGGGCATTGTATCTGCAAATCTTGGTAGGATCTCAGAAAGCTGTCACATTGCAGACCCTGCAAGACACGTAAGTACAACTTTCAGAGATTCTCTGACGCAGAGGAGAGGATGTGTTGCAAAGCAGGGATTGCCTTCTGCACTGTAAGAGTGACAAGATGTGAATGCTGTGTTATCCCAAGGGTGGCTGTGGGGTGTAAATGTAAATGTGCAGGCAGGGGTGCCCAGGGCTGTCCTGCAGAGCAGGGTCCCTGCACCCCAGGGCTGTGCCAGGGCAGGGAATCTGCCACCTGCCAGGGTCAGCGCTCAGCCTGCCCGGGGAGATCCCAAAAACACCAAGGAAAGAAGATCTGGTGGAAAGAGCAAGATCTGGCATGGCAGGGTCCTTCTGCCATTGAGAGGTAACTGCATGGATCAGGGACACTGAGGAAGTGTTTATCTCATAGGGATGATTTTGAGTTCTTTCCACTGTTGGTTGGCTGGGTGGGCAGTGTGAGATGGGAATTTATTTCTCTGCCCCAAAGAAGGTGCTAAGACCCCACTTCTCGTTAGGACTTGTCTGAGCTGCTCCTGAGCCCCTGCACACACAGAGCTGCCCCTGGGCAGTGCCAGGAGGTGTGAGCAGAACAGAGCTGAGCACACAGCGGGTGGGACAGGGTCTGTGACACTGACAGGGAGCAGACCCAGGGACAGAGACACAGCTGCAGGCAGCACAGACATGGGCAGGGAGAGTTAACTGCTACCAGAAATGCTGGAGATGGGATTTAGGAACCTCTCTCACATCCTCTCGATTGCAGACACATTTCCCAGTGCAATCCCCTTGTCTGCTCTCTTCCCCAGAAGAGCCTCTACCCCAAAGCAATGGGGCCCAGGTCACAAGTCTCCACCTCAGCACCTGGACCTCCAGGTGAAGGGTTCCTGGAATGAGGTACACAAAAAAAAAAGATGCTAAAAGCACTTGCCCTGCAGTGACATCATGTGAGCGGCAGTGAGCACAGCTGCGCAGAGAGAAGGTTTCCCAGCATCCCTGTCTACCTTTCTGTCCTTCCTTTAATTTCGGGAGTACTGCAGTGTTCTTCCCTGTTTCTCCACCTGTCCTTGGTTCTCTTACTGTCTAGTATTGGGATGGGGAGGGGAAGTGGGCCACTTTTTGTTCGAACACCAACACTGGGAGTCCTGTCCCAGAAGTATTCTCAGGGAAACCAGATGCCAAAGCTACGCTTTAAACTGTGATGAACGATACCATTCAGACGGTAGTCATGGAGAATGAGAGGTATCATTGCTCATTCAGAGACGGGATGTTCAAGGAGAAATGACATGTTGTTTTTCCTCAGAGAAGTCTCACCTAAACTGTCACTGTCTTTTCCTCTTTGGACAGGTCCTCAGGAGAGGCAGAAAATGTCCAACAGCAGCTCCATCACCCAGTTCCTCCTCCTGGCATTCACAGACACACAGGAGCTGCAGCTCTTGCACTTCTGGCTCTTCCTGGGCATCTACCTGGCTGCCCTCCTGGGCAACGGCCTCATCATCACCACCATGGCCTGGGACCAGCACCTCCACACCCCCATGTACTTCTTCCTGCTCAACCTCTCCCTCCTCGACCTGGGCTCCATCTCCACCATTGTTCCCAAATCCATGGCCAATTCCCTCTGGAACACCAGGAACATCTCCTATGCAGGGTGTGCTGCCCAGCTTTTTTTTTCTTTTTCTGTGCTACAGCAGAATATTTCCTTCTCACCGTCATGTCCTACGACCGCTACGTTGCCATCTGCAAACCCCTGCACTACGGGACCCTCCTGGGCAGCAGAGCTTGTGTCCACATGGCAGCAGCTGCCTGGGCCACTGGGTTTCTCAGTGGTCTGCTGCACACGGCCAATACATTTTCACTGCCCCTGTGCAAGGGCAATGCCCTGGGCCAGTTCTTCTGTGAAATCCCCCAGATCCTCAAGCACTCCTGCTCACACTCCTACCTCAGAGAAGTCTGGCTTATTGTGGTCAGCTCTTGTTTAGCATTTGTTTGTTTTATTTTCATTCTTTTCTCCTATGTTCAGATCTTCAGGGCTGTGCTGAGGATCCCTTCTGAGCAGGGACGGCACAAAGCCTTTTCCACCTGCCTCCCTCACCTGGTCATGGTCTCCCTGTTCCTCAGCACTGGTGCATTTTCATACCTGAAGCCCACCTCCATCTCCTCTCCTTCCGGGGACCTGCTGGTGGCAATTTTGTACTCGATGGTGCCTCCAGTTATTAATCCCCTCATCTACAGCATGAAGAACCAGGAGCTCAAGGATGCCCTGTGGAAACAGATATCTGGGTGTTTACCAAACCAATAAACTTATTCTGTATAGCAGTTTTAATGTAACTAATTACAGGCCCAGCCTGTAATTTGTATTTTCTGTTGTTACCGATGTTTTTTTCTATTGTGAAAACATTGTCATCCCCTTTCTAATTCACTCTGTTCTTTTATAATCACTGGCTGGGCAAATGAGGAACCATGATCTCTGTGTATTTAAACAAAATGAAGGGTTCTGTAGTGACTCTTCTTTCACTGTATCTTTCCTGCAAGGCCTGTTTGGAGCTGCAGGGACAGTTCCTGTAAATGGGTGGAGGGACAAGAGTCCAGCCTGGCAGCCCTGCCAGGCAGCACAAGCGCTTGGTCTTCCAGAGCTGTTCTGGTTCCACTCCCACACTCTCCTTCCCATCCCTTGTGTTGGTGCAAGACCTGAGTGCTCTGGCAGCTTGGTCCCCATCCTGCTGTGTGTCAGTGCTGTGAGCGCAGGCAGGGACAGGCAATGCGCACTTGTGTCACAGACCTGGGCTCAAAACAGCCTTTCCAGATAGAAAGGTGATCTCCTAAGGGCAGTGACTAAAGGATTAGGTCTTCTTCCAAACCTTCTCTTAAGAACATGCCCACAAAAGTGGCCACAGATGAAACACGAGTGTACATCTGAACAGTGTGTGTGTGCAGGGCTGGCACACACCAGTGTCCTCTCACAGCCAGGCCTCCTGCCAGAGACCTGCAGGACCAGCAGAGCAGGGGCTACGCTGTGCCCCTGTGCACTGGCAATTGTCATGGGCTGGCCCCTCCCAACCACCATTTCCAGCACTGGCCTTTCACCCCTGGTCAGAGCTCTTTGCTCTTCCATGGAATTACACTGAATGAGTATTTCAGATGTCCATGTTTGCATTGAACAGATGAGACTGAGCATGCACATCATGTACATGAGGTGATATGAATCTGAGTCAGTACAAACACCGTTCCTTGTGGTTCCATGAAGACCTGTGAGACAGACAGTTCATTGAGGTCATATCATGTTGGGACTAATATCCCATAGGAAACCACCGGAATGCAGCACTTGGATGTGCTTCCTTGAGCCAATCTCCTTTCCTAATGGTGTGGGACATCAAAACAAATGTAGAACATGGTGAAACAACATAGGACTGAGGTGCCTCCCATTCTTTGGGAACAGGAACAGAAGGACAGAGGGATACTGTGACTCCTGCCTCTGTGTGTAAAAGGGAAAGTGTCTGTCCCTCAATATCTCTATGTGCACACCTGACAGAACCCCAACATCTGCGTGTGTGACTTCAGGGACAAACCCCAGTGGTGCAGTGAGTTTCATCTCAGCTGCCTTGGACAGGCTTATCGCAAGTGTCCCTGTTTGCTATATCACCTTTGCCATCTCCACCACATGTTGTTCTACACAGTCCTGCATCTGCCCCTCTTGCCCTGTGGGAAATTCTGGATTGTGGTCTCAGAAGTGCCAGAGTAATCAGAGAGGATCAGAGGTCCCTCAGAAGGGCAGACGTCAAACCCATCTTCAAGAATGACAGGAAGGAGAACTGGGAGAATGACAGGCTGGCCAGCCTACGTCTGTCCCTGGGAGGGTGACGAGTCACATTCTCCTGCAGCCATCTCCAGGCAGTTATAGGACAAGGAAGGGATTGCTGAACCCCAATGGGCAGGGGAAAGAAAGGCATGTTGTGTGCATGGAGTTTTACAAGGCCCCAGACATGGTCTCCTGTGGTGGCCTTAGAGCAGCTTGGGAAGATCTGGGATAAAGATGTGGATATTGTGATGGGTGGGAAGTTGTCTGGATGACCAAGCCCAAATATCAGCAGTGGTACAAAGTCCTGTGTTTAGTCAGTTTCCAGCGGCATCCCTCAGTGATGAGTACTGGGGCCAACACTGTCGAATGTCTTTATTCTGCCCCTTCATCGTGTCATGGAGCACATTTTCAGCTCCTTGTGGATGATGCAAAGCTGGGCAGAGGTCTAGAACAACCTCACCTGGTGGACCCTGCCTTGAGCAGGAGAGTGAGACAAGATGATGTTCAGGGCTCTCTTCAAACCTGAGTTATTCTAGGATTCAATGGATCTTTACCTTGGAGAGGTGTTTGAAGACAGAAGATGTAGTCCTTACCAGTTAAAAGAATGAATCCTGCCTGCAATTGCTAACGTAAAATATGTAATACTAAAATACACATCCCCAGGATGGGAGACTGGGGTCAGCCCGGAACCCTTTCTCAACAAGCATGTGTAGTGATAAAATGATTATGTAACCCATATGTCAATGTGTAAACACTTGGCTCTTTAGGGCTGCCCTTACAGAACGCTTCTCCGCTCAGGCTTTTAGTAGGAAACAAATTTGATCAATTTGATAAAACAAGCATAGTTTTATCTAGTCAGGTCCTGGCCCATAAGGAGGGTGACAGATGGGTATGAGGTTATGAGGTCACTTTTGGCTCAGAAACTCATAATGAGATGGAAGACTATGGCTGTGAAGGGGACTGTGACATGAGTTCTGTCTCTGGAGGTGACAGCCCAGCAGCAGGAATAGAGCTGGGAAGGTATCTCTGCCTAAGCACCCACAGGCCCTACCTAGGAAGAGGCCTTGGAGATGGGTTGTCACGTCCTTTCCACTTGAGAACACGAAGGGACAGCAGCAGGGACATGATTGTGTCTGTCAGAGAAGTTGAAACACCAACAGCAGCCATGGCGTTCAGAAGATCATGATGAGGTTCCATCTCACCTGTTACGTAAAAGATAACAAGAAATGCTGGGCTGAGAGCAGGTGGGGAAGCGAGATGGGTGTCTGCAGCCTGCAGGGAAAGAGGGGCAGGGGTAGGACCGTGTAGAACAGCCTGTGGTGGAGATGGCAAAGGGCGCTGGCAAGGCTGGAAGGGACCCACAGAACCCAGGTCCTTGTCCCCTTGGCCTTGGCAGTTGTCTCTGTCACTGAGGCCTTTGAGAAAACGTTGTCCTCATGGCACTGGGGCCTCGTTGCCTCCTTGCAGCCCCATGGGGAAGCTGGAAGTTGTTGTACCAGTGTTGTCCTTCCCTCGGCCTTGCACATCCACATCCCATGGTCCCAGGAAGAGCCCTGAGCCGTGTATGAGGGACAGGATCCCCCTTTCCCATTGCCTGGAGGTCATGACGACTTCTTCTTTCTGCTTCAGAAAGCAAACCAAGGGGTTTCTCAGCATCAGAGGTGAAGAAAAGACTCAAAGGAGACCTCATGGTGGCTACAGCTTCCTCACAAGGGGAGAAGGAAAGGGAAGGTACTGATCTCTACTCTGGGGTGACCAATGGCAGAACCCAAAGGAAAGGAAGAAAGATGTGTCAGATGAGGTTTAGGTTGGACATGAGGAAAAGGTTCTTCACACAGAGGTGCTGGACACTGAACAGGCTCCCAGGGAGGTGTCACGGCCCCAACCTGACAGTGTTCAAGAAGAGACTGGACAACGTCCTCAGACACACGGGGTGACCTGTGGGGTGTCCTGTGCAGGGACAGGAGTTGGATTCGATGATCCTTGTGGGTCCTTCCAACTCAGGACATCCTATGATTCTATGAAGTACTAGGTCAAAAGTCCATGTGTTCATTGTACAGATGAGATGTAAACACAAACATCATGTGCATGTCCACTGTGTGCATGTGGTGAGATGAACCCAAGGGAGCACAAATGCTATCTGCTATTCCTTGGGGTGCCATAAAGGTCAGTGGGACAGAGATGGTGTTCAGGGGTCTCTTCCAACCTGTGTTATTGTAGGATTCCATGGATCTTTTCCTTGGAGAGCTCTTTCACGTCAGAATAGACAGAGGAAGAAGAGAAAAATAATAAGAGTCAGAAGCAGAGATATAAAATGCCCCAGTGTAAATACAGCAGCTCCTCTGAAGAATGTTTCTCCACTCAAACCCTTGATAGGAAATCTATTGGATAAATTTGATGAAAGCAGCTAAAGTCTATCTGTTCGCACACTGGATCACAAGGAGGGTGATGGCTGGGTATGATGCCATGTGGTCACTTGTGTCTCAGGAGCTCATAGTCCAGTAGGAAGCCAATGGCTGTGGAGGGGACTGTGAGGTCACTTCTGCCTCTGCAGGGGATAGGCCAACAGCAGGAACATGGCTGGGAAAGGACTGTGAGGTCACACATACCAGACGAGCAATCGGGCCCAATTAGCATGGCTTTGTGAAAGGCAGGTCCTGCTTGACCAGCCTGATCTCCTTCTATGACAAGGTGACCGGCTGAGCAGATGAGGGAAAGTCTGTGGTGGGGAGTGAATCCGCCACACAGGCTGTGGGTGTTGTGTCCTTAGACTGCAGTAAAGCCTTTGACACTGTTTCCCACAGCATCTCCTGGAGAAGCTGCAGGTCATGGCCTGGATGGTGTATCTGAGATGGGTATAGAACTGGCTGGGGGGCCGGGCCCAAAGAGTTGTGGTGAATGGAGCCAAATCCAGTTGGTGGCTGGTCATGGGTGGTGTCCCCAGGGCTCAGTATTGGAGTTAATTTTGTTTAATCCCTTTATCAGTGATCTGTATGAGGGGATCGAGTGCAACCTCAGTAAGTTCGCAGATGACACCAAGTTGGGTGGGAGTGTTGATGTGCTGGAGTGTGGGAAGGCTCTACAGAGTGATCTGGAGCTGCTGGTTCATTAGGCTGAGGCCATTTGTCTGAGGTTTAACACAGCCATGTGCCAGTTCCTGTACTGGGGTCATAACAACTCCCTGCAACACTACAGGCTAGGGGAACAGTGGCTCGAAAGCTGCCTAGCAGAAAAAGACATGGGGGTGTTGATCGAAAATGACTGAACATGAGCCAGCATGTGCCCAGGTGGTCAAAAAGGCCAATGGCCTCCTGGTGTGCATCAAGAATAGTGTAGTAAGCAGAACCACAGCAGCGATCATCCCCCTGTACTCGATGATGGTGCAGCCACAACTCAAATCCTTGGTTCAGCTTTGGCCCGTCACTATAGGAAAGACCTTGAGGTGCTGGAGTGAGTGCAGGGGAGAGGGACAAGGCTGTTGAGGGTCTGGAGCACAAGTCTGCTGAGGAGCAGCTTAGGTACCCGGGGTTGTTATAGCCTGGAGAAAAGGAGACTGAGGGGAGGCATTTCTGATCTCTACAACTATCTGAAAAGAGGTTGTAGCACGGAGGGTGTTGTTTTTCTCCTGTGTAGCAAGCGACAGGATGAGAGGAAACGGCCTCAGCTTCTGCCAGAGAAGGTTCAGAATTGATATTAGGAAACATTTCTTCATGGAAAGGGTTGTGAATCAGTGGAACAGGCTGCCCAGGGATGTGGTTGAGTCACCATTCTTTGTTCCTTAGCACAGCTTCTAGGGGGATCTGTGCCATGATCTTCCCAGGCACAGGTAAGAGGCTGACAGGTCAGTAGTTTTCAGGGTCCTCCTTTCTACAGCAGAGAAGCACTGCCACATGGAGCAGCTTGGAACGTGGAGACTGGACACGAGGAGGAAGAAATGTCACCCAAAGGGCAGTGCTGTGGTAAGAGAAATCATCCAGAAGGAGCATGAGATCAGTCCATCGCCTTGTGTTTCAAGGAACAGAGCATGAGAGTGGAGACACATCAGTCAACGTATGGAAATACCAGGGTGAGAGCAAGGGGAGGAAGCGAGATGGGTGTCTACAACCTGCAGGGAAACAGAAGCAGCTGTGGGACAGTGTAGGACAACCTGTGGTGGAGATGGCAAAGGACACTGGCAAGGTTGGATGTCACCAAGAGAACCCAAGTCTTTGTCCCCTTGGCTATGGCCATCGCCTCTGCCACCAAGGCCTGTGAGGAGACATGTTGTCCTCAGGCACTGGGGCACCTCATGGCCTCCTTGCACACCCCCAGGAAGGCTGGGAACTGTCACACCATTGTCCTTCACTCAGCACCACACAGCCCACATCCCTCTGGCCCAGGAAGAGCCCTGAGCAATGTGTGAGGGACAGGATCTGCCTTCCGAGGGGCTGGGGGTCAGGCCTTGGCCTCTCTGCTTCACCCAACAAAACCAGGGTTTTCTCAGCACCTCAGCTGCCTGCACATTTCCCTTTGTTTTTCTGCCACCATGGCCTCCAATCCTCTACTCTAACGAGTCCCTGGGGAGGTTCTGCTGGTACTTGCCCTCAGTGGAACTCATTAATACTTCAAGGTACTTAGTACTTTTTATTCTGGCTTTGACTTCTGGAAAGGTTTGTGCAATGTCCTCTCAGCACCTGAGTAACGTTACAGGACTCAGCACCAAATGCACCATGGGGCTCATTACACTGAAGAAAGCTCGAAGAAACCATGTCTCTCCTTGTAATTGTCCTCTACTCTTGTAGAGTGAATTAAAGAGTTTTCCTGTTGTAATTATGGAGAAAGATTTCAAAAAGGTTCTGATAAAAATGTCTTTCTATTATAAAGGGTGTATTTTATTACTTTTCAGTGTGGAGAAGAGCTGATTGCAGCATTATCTGATGTTGGTCCAGGGTCTCTCCTAAGGAGGTCTGGACTGGCTGGAGAAGCTGTCCCTTGAGGTGTCACACCGTGTGCACAACCTTGCTCCTCACCTCCCCAACCCCATCATTTCTCTCATGGCCTCCTGGGCCTTGCATCCCTTTTCCTTACACCAGACTTCTCCACTGCAGTCTGCAGCTGGATGTGCCAGCTCCTTTGCACCAGCTCCCACCTGCTCTCCTTGGAGACCTGGCTGCACACAGCAAAGAGGGACTTTGCTTTACCTTTGAACAAACAAAATACAACTGATGAGGGTCATGATTAAAAGAAAACACACTCCTCAACTGTACACCAATGATAAACTGCCACCACTGAGGTTCACCTTCTCCAAGGCAGAACCACGCAAGCAATGTTGTAGAGAGAAAGGAAACTCTAAAATAAACACAATAAAAGAGTTGTGTAAAGACAGAATTAGACAGACTACTGAAAGACAAGGAAGTTTTTAACTCCTTGAAGCTGAAAGCAGCAACTGGGTTGTTGACAGGTGCCTGAGTGATCAAACAGTAAGAGGAAGGAAAACCCAGAGAGCAATCGCAAGTGCTTGTGTGCAGATAACAGAGAGAGTGCAGAGAAGGGAAATGTTGTCGAAGATCAGAAGTTCTCCTCTTGTTCTTAATGCACATCCTGAAAAGTCTCTGTTTTCTCTCTTTTGAAAACACTGGTATTTAAAGTATTCAAAACAAAGAAAGGAGAATTAAAACACCAACAACGTTTCATACCTCATGTTGCAAGAATACATTCCCTTTACTCTACATCTTCCATTTGGTTTCTCTCTCATTTTTTTTTTAATGTTCTCTAGATTTCTCTCCTACCAAAGCCTCCAGCATTAAGAAAGACAATCCTTGTGTCTTGTACAGAGTTGAATGCACCAAACAATCCACTGCCATGGACTGTCAGTTCCACTTTTTACCCTTGGCACACAGTGAGTCATGCTGGAAGCTGTTGGCCACTCTGGCCTGATGGAGGAAAGAAGGAGAAAAAGGTTAATTGGAGTGTTCTCTTTTTAGATAGCCATATTGACAGTGATCTCAACAGATCTCTGTAATCTGTCTTTCTATGTGATCATAAGGAAAAATAAATATATATATGTGTTGGTAAATATATAGGAAAATACATAATTGTGTCCATTTACTCAGCAAAATACATTTCCTACCAGCACTCTCAAAGGAAGAATCTCTCTTCCGAGAAACTGCTGCCTCCCAAGCCTCTGTGACTGGAGACAGGAATCTGGAGAACAACCAGCAGTGGATGGGGATCAAGTCAGGGTAACTGGAACTAACACAACCCTCTCCAGTCTATGGGACAGCAGGGGCAGCATCCCAGGAGCTGAGACAGCAGGACGATGTCACAGGGAGGCCACTCTCCACCATTTTGGAAAGCTCATGGAGACTGGGGGGACTCCCTGACCACTGGCAGCTCTCACACAGTGTGTGCACTTTTCAGAATGGCCAATGGGTGAGCAGGGGAACTAAGGGCTGTGCCCCAGAACATCTCCACTGGGACCCCATTTCTGGGTGTCTGGAAGAGAAGGTGACGGGGTTTACCCAGGGCAGGTTGTGCCTGTCCATCCTCTTTGTTTTCTGTGAGGAAAGGACAGGGTTGTGGACGTGGGGAGAACACTGGTGATCTGTTACCTGGAAGTCAGCAAGGCATTCAGCATCATCCCGCACAATATTCTTGTGCCCAAGGCAGTATATTGTGGTCTGTGTCAGTGTGTAAGTAGATGAGTAAAAAGCCACCTAGATGTTTGGGCTTGGAAAGGTGCTGTAGAAAGGGAGAAACTTTCCAGTCCTGAGGACAGTCAAGCACTGGAAGCTGTGTCTCAGGAGTGTGCACTCACTCTGTCCCAGAAAGTGACCAAGATGTGTTTGGATAAAGCCCAGAGTAATCTGGTCTGACCCTGATTTGAGCAGGAGGTTGGTCAAGACACCTGCTGAGGTCCCATCCAGCCTGAATGACGCTGTCCTTTCATCGCCTTCATGTTTTCCATTTAGGGACAGCTCTCAGGTTCTCTCTGACCACAGGAATAACTCACATCACATGCAGAGCTGCTTTTCAAGTAACAGTAAACAGGCCTGACGACAACTTTTTCGTCCCTTTTCATTTGCTTCAATCCAGGGTCTTTTTTACTGTCCTAATACTCTTCCTAAAAGAACTGCCCATGTTGTTAAGCGTCTCAGAGCAGGTTGCTCAGGAGGTGTCAGCATCCATGTACAGAGTCTGCACATCAGCCAGGCAGCAAAGCCACCAGTAAAGAAATGGCGACGAGGCTCCTGACCAGCTCCTTAAACCCAGATATCAGTGTGAGAGGTCTGCTGAGATTACAGGGAAGCCCTGAAGTTTAGGACCGGAGAATTTTTAGTCCTATCTGAGCATCCTGGTTCATCTCCTGTCTGGCGGCCGGAAGATCTTGCACTGTACGGAAAGATAGTAGCCCCTGCCTTGATAGGTGTAGTGTGTAGTGTGTGATCTAAGCAGATGGATGTGACGTTGTAAAACTCAAGGTATATATATTGCTGTGTTACCTATCAATAAACGCCATTTGCCATCCACCACATTGGTGTCTGCGAGCTGATCGATCGAGTGGCCAGAGGGTGGTCGCCGTGCTGTTACTGAACCAGGTCGCTAGTGCCACCTTGTGGCTGCAACAATCTCCTGACCCATGTGGTGCTTCAGGTTGTGAAGAGAATCAAAACCAACTCCTTGACTGCAGTAGGAACTTAGGAATTTTACAGGTGTCACAGAGGGCAGATGAAGGGAGCTCAGAACTCCAATCTCTGCTGTACGACTGGGACTTCAGAGATTGGAAATGTAGGATAAAATGTTCTGTCAGTGCACACTGCATAAAGTTTGTGGCTTCCTTTGTGCCTTTTCACTACCCCGCGATCTGTTTGGCTTTCTACGGCTAAAAAGGAAACAACCCCCTTATGCCACCTGCCCCTCACACCAGAAAAACAAAGGAGAAAATGTATGGAATAGGGATGATATGGGAGCAATTTTGTTCAAGAGTTGTATTCTTTCAATGATAAAAAAGGTAGAAGTGAAAGGAAGCACTGTTCTAAGAACTTCATACAAGAGGCTAACTACTGAAATGTAGTATCTGTTCTGAGAATTGAGAATGACTGTTGGGAAGGACATTAAAGAGCTTTAGATCATTAGCATAACCAAGAATAAGGAGTTTTCTGTTACTGTTACTAGTGACAGTACCACTGTTCAAAAACATCCTTCAGAGCATCTCCATTCATCCTGGGCTCCAAAGCTCAGCCTTCTCAGATTTTGAAAGGATTGCTTCAAACCCCTGTGACCCAAATCTCTACAACTGTCTCTCCTCAACAGCCTTTTACCCCAGGAAGGGGAAAACTCCCAGTGCAGGCACCAAACCAGTGCCCAACCTGCCTGGAGAGCCAGGACAGTTGTGCCACACAACAGCAGCCGCTGAGGGAAGCTGGAGGTGATGGAATTGAAATGGTTCCAACCCAAATCATAGAATTATAGTATCATGGAATCATTTATTTTGAAAAAGACCCTTTACAACATAGAATACAAATATGAATCAAATCCTTAATCGCCACATCTCCACATCTTCTAAATAACTCCAGCAATGGAAGCTCCAGTCCTGAGCTGGCTGGACACCATTGGCTGCAGTTGGACATAAGATACTGGTCATGACTGTGAGTTCAGCCCTCAGTGGCAGAATGTCTCGCACATCACTGAGGAGGGCAGGGGGTTGGGAGATGGGAGCACGTTTCAGTTTCCAGATCCCAGCACAGAGCCCAAACGATCCTGCCCTTGAACTCTAGCATCCCAGTTCCTGAGATGCAAAGCTGGTGGCTTTCTGTGGATAATCATGTTAAAAGGCAAGAACTATCCTTCAAGAAGCAATGAGATGGCTGATGGCTTTATTGAACCCTTCCAGCCATGTCTGAACCCAGAAATGGAAAGCAGTTGATGTCTGCAGGTGGAGGAAGAACAGGAGGAAGAATTTCCTGGGAATATGGAAGGAAGAAAGGCCTCTCTTGGGCTACTCATGTATGGCAGTGACATTTCCATCCTGTGGGCATGGCTGTGCCTGGGAGATGGGGAATGGCTGCTGCTGGGGTGTTTGTGCTCAGCCATGGTCCATGAGCTGACCCTGCTCTGCTCCTCTCTTACACTGCCCACACTTGGATGGTCCTCAGAAATCATCTATGAGCCTGGTGGATGCATGAACCTCCTGGAGCTATGGGGTGTGGATCCAAATAGAGGATTCAAGCAAGTGTGGGGCTGGGACATTGAGGTGATTGGTGACCATTGCCAGGTGTATGAAAGAAGCTGGATGAGTTGTGAGGAACTCACAGGCATTTGCAGCTCCACAGAAAACCACAGCCTTGCAGTTAAAGAAACAGCACTTGACATAAAACCCATCCCCAAAGCACAAAACACACTGACCACAGGAAAAGCCTTGAAAAACATTGGACAAAAAATCTACCAGGTCCCAGGGGTCAGGGCTCAGCCATTCTGGTGATGAACAAGCATCAAGGGCTGACATGGCATCAGAGCCACCTCCACATGGCCCTCACCACCTCTAACCAGTGTCTCCAAGTCTTTCCTTCACCAGCCTCCAGGGACAGGGACCTGCACTGGTTGTTTCCTTCAGTGATAGCCCTTCATGGGGTCCCACACCCTCAGAAACCTGGGGTTTGCTTCTGCCTTTCACTTAATGAGAGGTTTGTTCATTGTTTCAGTATCTGCCATTCAGGATCATGGCAGCAGAGGGCTCATTAACATCGAAAATGCTCTTACAAGACAAGGCTCTGTGAGTCTTTTTCCTAAAGGTTTCAAGTCTGGTGTGGATGATTAGGGAGATTTCAGGAATAGTCAAACAGAGAGCATTTCCATAATAAATAGCAATAAAGCCAAATTTCTTCTTTTTCCTTCTCTTCTCAGTTTTCATTTTCTGTAATGGTGTCTGAGTGTCTGAGTTTGCTCAGGTCACACCTGACTTGAGTCCCATCCATTGCTGGGTGTTCTCCAGACTCCTGAGTTTAGGAATGAGCTCCCAGGAGACATTACTGGTGAAGATGGGGGCAAAGAAGCCATGAAGAACCTCAGTCCTGTCTGATTCTACTCTTGCAAAGTTCAGCAGGAGGCCCACATATGCCCGGTTTCTTAATTTAAGGAAACTGTGTAAGCTCATCTTGCTGCCTTCATTCTCCCCTGCAGCTATGAAGTCCAGATCAGCTTTGGCATCATCTTTACATCGATGGACAAGGTTTCTAAATTCCTTCTCTGCAGCTTCCCCTGCTTTCACCTCCTGAGTGATGTCTTTTTGTCCTGGAGATCCATCAGTTCAGATGAGCAGCCTCACAAGATAAATGCTTCTTTTCATGGGTTCTCAGAGGAATCATTCTTGTGCTTGGAGCAGCCTGTCGTGTAAGGCTGCTCAGGTTTCCTGAGCTTCTTCACCTTTCAGGCCTTCTTCCATGTAACCAACTCGTCTGCCATCCTCCAGTATGTCAAAGCCTTCTCTGGAGCCCACCAGCCTGTGCTCTGCTGCTGGCCTTCCTCCCTCCCCTCTGGTGCCTGGGACCCCACTATTTCCTGGTCACAACAACCAAGGTGGACACTGATGTTCACATCCCTCACCAGCTTTTCCTTCTTCATTCAGTACCAGATCCAGTTGAACATCACCCTTTTTGCCCACCAGGAAGGCATGTTAATAAGTTGTCCCAAGATTCTTTGGACTGTTGGCACCTGCAGCTTTGCCTGGTCAGTGAATATCAGGCAATTACAGTTACCCACAGGAACCTGCTCATTGACTGGAGACACCCTAAGGTTGCTGACAGAAGATCTTTTCCATTTCTTCTCCATAATCAAGTAGTTTGTAACATCTAACTGGATTTACATGACAAAATCTTGGAACTGGGGGTGAGTGTGGGTGTGCTACAGTTGTCACCTCTCTGAGAAGACAACAGGAGTTTGACCAAAGTCAGACAGAGAGGATTTCAGCTGCTCCAAGATGGACCCACTCCTGCCAAATCTGAGCCACTCAGTGATGCTGGCAGCACCTCTGGGATATTGTATTTGAGAAAGGGTAAAAAACACTGCACAACAGCAGGTGGGAGAGAGGAGGGAGGAGATGTGAGAGAAAAGCACTGCAGACACCAAGGTCATATCCCATAGGACCCAAGCAGGTCCCTCAGCAGGCCAAAGCTTGCTCTCCTGAAATCCTGCTCTTGGCCTTGTGATCATCTCCCAGGAGCCTCAGCTCCACTTTCCCATCCCTGGCTGTTCCATCCTGACCAACTCTTTGTGGTTTGTAAGTTTGAAGTCCCACAGGGCACCTCACCTCACTGACTCCTCTAGTCACCCGTGTCAGGAAGACGTTGTCAATGAGCTCGAAAACCCTCCTTGTCCCCAGCCAGGAACCTGGGAGGTGTGGGACCATAGTCCTGCCCTTGGCCTTGCACAGCCCCACATCACACTGTCCAGGAAGGGCCCTGGGAAACTTGGGACGGACAGGATCTGCCTTCCCAGGGCTGGGGGTCAGAGCTTGGCCCTTTGGTTAATGAAACACATCCAGGTTTACTCAGCTTCAGAGACACAGTTACTTTGCTTTTCCTGACCTGTCATCATTGCCTCCAGTTTTCTGCTGTAACCAGACCCTGGGGACAGTTGCTCAATCGTGTCCCTCAGTGGGACCCATTAACATTACAAGAAACTTTGGAGTTTGTATCTGACTTTGATTTTTTGAGAAGTTTCTTCTTCGTCCCCTTAGGGCCTGATGTCCATGGACTCAGCACCAAACCCACCAGAGGGGTCATTAAAGCACCTTGGGCTGCTCCTGTGCTGCTGAGCTGGGCTGGGCTCCTGGGACAGAGGGAGCTCCTGGCAAGCGGCAGCGCTGCAGAGACAGCTCTGCCCAGGAGCAGCTCCTCTGCACAGCACAGCAGGGCTGAGAGCTCTGCCTGGGGATCTCAGGGAGACGAGCAAGGCAGAGAGAGATTAAAGGTGGTCAGGGTTGGGAGGATGACTGAGAGCTCACTGGAGGAGAAACCTTTGCAGCCCTTGCCATGGTAAGTCTCTGGGTGCAGGGCAATGCAGCTGTAGCTCCTGGAGCCATCTCCTAAAACTGGCACAGGCACAACTGGTGGGATAAGTAAGGACAGGGATCTTTTTCAGCAGCTTTGAAAATCTGAGAAGCAAGTTGTTCACCCAGGGGTGCCCAGGGCTGTCCTGCAGAGCAGGGTCCCTGCACCCCAGGGCTGTGCCGGGGCAGGGACTCTGCCGCCTGCCAGGGTCAGCGCTCAGCCTGCCCAGGGAGATCCCATGGCAGCAGCTGTGGGGGGAAGGAGCAACCCCCGGCAGGGCAGGCAGGGAGCTTGTGGAGTTGAAGGGTGCTGTGTGGGTCAGGGCTGCTCAGAGCTCCAGATCAACCCCACAGACATGGCAGAGGGTCCTTCTGAACAACAACATCAAGACAGCAACAGCTGCAAGGGAAGGAGTCTGTGCTTTCAGTTTTCCACTCTTGGTTGTCTGGGTGTGCTGTGGGAGATGGGGATTTATTTCTCTCTTTGGAGAAGACACTGAGACCCCAGTACTCGTTAGGACTTGTCTGAGCTGCTCCTGAGCCCCTGCACACACAGAGCTGCCCCTGGGCAGTGCCAGGAGGTGTGAGCAGGACAGAGCTGAGCACACAGCGGGTGGGACGGGGTCTGTGACACTGACAGGGAGCAGACCCAGGGACAGAGACACAGCTGCAAGCAGCACAGCCATGGGCAGGGAGAGGGAGATGGACCAGAAATGCTGGGGAGGGGATTCAGGACCCCCTTGCCATCCCCTGCAGTGCAGACCCATTTCCCGGTGCAACCCCTGGTCTCCTCTCCTCCCCAGCAGAGCCTCTGCCCCAAAGCCATGGGGTCCAGGTCCTGAGTCTCCGCCTCAGCAGCTGGACCTCCAGGTGAAGGATTCCTGGAACGTGGTACACAAAAAAGGTGCTAAAAGTACTTGCTCTACAGTGTCATTAAGTGAGTGGCAGCAGCACAGCTGGTTAAGGAGAAGGTTCCACAGCATGCCCGTCTGCCTTTCCGTCCTTGCTTTATTTTCTGGTAGCACTGCAGTGTTCTTCCCTGTTTCTCCACCTGTCCCTGGAGCTCTTGCTCTCTGGGGTTGGGGTGGGAGTGTGGATCAGTTTTTCTTCTGACGCCAGCTCAGGGGGTCCTGACCCAGAGCTGTGTTCATGGAACCTAGATGTCCAAGCTGCAGTTTAAGCTGTGATGAACTGTTTTTTTTCAGATAGTAAAAACAGAATTCGCTGAAACATCCCTCCATCAGGGAGGGGTTTTCCATGAGAAACAGCACGTTTATTTTCCTCATAGAAGTCTCCCCTAAATTGTCACTGTCTTTTCCTCCTTGCACAGGTCCTCATGCTCACAGGCAGCAAATGTCCAACCGCAGCTCCATCACCCAGTTCCTCCTTCTGGCGTTCACAGACACACGGGAGCTGCAGCTCTTGCACTTCTGGCTCTTCCTGGGCATCTACCTGGCTGCCCTCCTGGGCAACGGCCTCATCATCACCACCATAGCCTGGGACCAGCACCTCCACACCCCCATGTACTTCTTCCTCCTCAACCTTTCCCTTCTCGACCTAGGCACCATCTCCATCATTGTCCCAAAGTCCATGGCCAGTTCCACCTGGGACACCAGGGCCATCTCCTACACAGGATGTGCTACCCAACTCTGTCTGTTTTTGTTTTTCATTTCAGCAGAATTTTATCTTCTCACAGTGATGTCCTACGACCGCTATGTTGCCATCTGCAAACCCCTGCACTACGGGACCCTCCTGGGCAGCAGAGCTTGTGTCCACATGGCAGCAGCTGCCTGGGCCACTGGGTTTCTCAATGCTCTGCTGCACACGGCCAATACATTTTCACTGCCACTGTGCAAGGGCAATGCCCTGGACCAGTTCTTCTGTGAAATCCCCCAGATCCTCAAGCTCTCCTGCTCACACTCCTACCTCAGGGAACTGGGGCTTATTGTGGTTAGTGTATTAGTAGCATTTGGATATTTTGTGTTCATTGTGCTGTCCTATGTGCAGATCTTCAGGGCCGTGCTGAGGATCCCCTCTGAGCAGGGACGGCACAAAGCCTTTTCCACCTGCCTCCCTCACCTGGCCGTGGTCTCCTTGTTCCTCAGCACTGTCATGTTTGCCTACCTGAAACCCTCCCTCCATCTCTTCCCCTTCACTGGATCTGGTGGTGTCTGTTCTGTACTCCGTGGTGCCTCCAGCCGTGAACCCCCTCATCTATAGCATGAGGAACCAGGAGCTCAAGGATGCCCTGAGGAAACTGATGGCTGGATGCTTTTCAAAGGCGTTAAACTTTCCATGTTCTGCATATCACTCATGACACGACTCATGACAGGTCTAACCTGTCTTTTTTATATTTTGTAGTTGTAGATAATTTTTTGGAGTTGGGGAAAGACTTGTTTGGGTTTGCTTTTTTAACTCTGATAATATTGCTAACAAAGAAATGTTATTATTCATCCCACATATCTGTCCACCTTTATAGATCAAGTCAAAGACCTTGCAAATGAGAAGTCGTGCTCTCTGTGTATTTAAAGAAAATAAATGACCCTTCCATGAATTGTTTGTCTGAGATCCTTCCTCTGAGACCTTTGTGAAGCTCAATACAAGATGTCTGTGTGAGAAGATGGAGAAAACAGTCCCAGCAGAGCAGCTCTGCCAGGCAGCACCAGCCTTCTTCTTTCTAGAGTCGTTCTCTTTGCACTTCCCCGCTCTCCTTCTCAGCCCTTGTGCTGGTGTAAGGCCTGAGCGCTCCCCAGGCTTTGTCACAGTCGTACTGTGTGTCAGTCCTGTGACCATGGCAGGCAGTGGGCACCTGTGTGACAGAGCCGGCCTCAGAACAGCAACTCCATCAGCAAGGGTATCTCCTTAGCACAGTGCCTGAAGGGTTAGGTCTTCCTCCCAAGTTCCTTGAAGAACATTCTTTAGTAACAGATGCTGAAGAGGCTCTTTGTTTGGTTTGTTTCTCTGTAGGCTCAGTGCGAGGAGATCAGGGTCCCAGTGTGGCTTAGAAGAGACTTCGAGCTGGTTGTTCAGGTGTTGCTTGTTGGTGGCCAGCACCCACGCACATGGTGAATAAGGCAGGGTCCCTCTGAGCACCCTCCATGACCTCCCAAGAGCTTGTGTGGGAGGTGGTCAGTGGCAGTGATCACCATCAGCTGGGGCTGCCTCCCAGCCTGACCAGTATGGCCTCGCAGAGTCACCACAGCCTGGGCACCACAGCCCACTTGATCTACAGAGCAAAACCCCCAGTTCAGGGCTGTGGGGAGCGTGGGGACAGGGTGCAGGAATGGCAGCCAGGCCAGTGCGGATATGCTCTCCTTGGGCAAAGGCTCTGTGGGGAGATGGGACCTCCCAGGAGAAGAGCAGGGCAGTGTTTGTGTGCAGACATGGAAAGAGAAACCCTTTGCCTGTGGGTGACAACTTGGGTCAGGCTGCCCTGTCCCTGGGGCAGAAGGAGCTGCCTGAAGAGACCCAGGGTCAGGACTTGGTGCTGTCCTGGGGAGCGGGGCTGGCACAGGGAGCTGAAGGCTTCCTGTCATCGGGATAGCCTGAGCGTGGCAGCCAGAGAGACACTGTCACTGACCTCTGTTTCCTCCATTTCATTCTACAGGTCCTGTCCAGATGGAGCTTCTCTGCTCGGCTGGGCTGGAGTGAGACCGGGGAGGTGGGGAGAGCTGGGGAGAAGCTGGGCTGGGCTGGAAAGTGCCCCAGAGAGGGAAACACCAGTGAAAAGCTGAAGTGTGTGAGTGTGCAGGGTGGGAGCACCAAACTGGGAGGAAGGGCTGACACACCAGCTGTGCTGGCATCCAGCGAGACCTGGACAGGTTGGAGGACTGGACAGGGGAGAACCCAAGGAAGTTCTGCAAAGGCAAGTGTAGGGTCCTTCACCTCAGGAGGAATAACCGCAGGCACCACTACAGGTTAGGGGCAGACCTGGAAGGTAGCTCTGTGGAGAAGGACTTGGGAGTTCTGGTTGATAACAGGTTGACCATGAGTCAACAACGTGCTCTTGTGGCCAAGAAGGCCAATGGTACCTGGGGTGCATTGCCAAGAATGTGACCAGCAGGTCAAGGGAGGTGAATCCTCCCCCTCTGTTCTGCCCTGCCGAGGCCGCATCTGGAGGTACTAGGTCCAGTTCTGGGCTCCCCAGTTGAAGAAAGACAAGGAATTACTGGAAAAAGTGCAGTGGTGGATTGCAAAGATGACAACGGGTCTGGAGCATCTTTCTAATGAGGAGAGCCTGAGAGAGGGGGTTTGTTCAGCTGGAGAAGTTGAGAGGGGATCTTGTCGATGTTTATAAATATCTCAAGGGTGGGTGTCAAAAGGTTGGACCAGACTCCTTTCAGTGGCGCCCAATGATAGGATGAGGGGCAACAGGCACAAGCTGAAGGTTCCATCTGTATATGAGGATAAACTTCTTTACTTGGAGGGTGACAGAACCCTGAAACAGGGTGCCCGGAGCAGATGTGGAGTCTCCTTCTCTGGAGACATTCAAACCCACCTGGACATGGTCCTGTGTGATCTACTCTGGGCGAACCTGCTTTGGCAGGTGAGTTGGACCGGATGATCTCCAGAGGTGCAGGGAACGTGGCTCACAATCAAACCCCTTTGCTATTTTAGACTTGTAAAACATGCATGGATCTTTGTGCTACTTGTACTCAGGTACAATTAAAGGCATCATGTAGGCCATGGGAAAAGATAAAATGGGGTCAGTGGGCCTTGCATACCTGTCAGGTTGATTTTTATCACACCTCTAACGCATCTAAGGGGTGGCAATATGTACACACTGCTGTGGATACAGTGTCAGGACTAATTACATGGGAGGGCGACAGTCACGGACTCCACACAATCCAATGTGAATTCAAGCAAAGCCGTTTATTGTTACATTTCTCCTTAAGTATCTTTTTGACCTGTCCATGTGCCACCCACACATCTAAAGGCTGCTTGCAATTGGTCAATAGCTACTGTTCACGCGCCGAAAACTAACAAATAATTGGATTTTACAAATCTGCACGAGCTCTAGTGCTAAGCAAAAAGTATCTACTAAATTGCTGACTTGCTGACTCTTCTTCACTTGCTCAAGGCTCGACTCTTGCTCTCTTGCTGGATACAAAGGCCTCAGATGCCTATTCACTTCAGTTCCATACAATGTCCATTAACTTCAAGGAAATCCCTCAAATCTCCCACAATTTCTATCAATATATCAGCAACAAGAGGAGGGCCAAGGAGAATCTCCATCCCATGGTGAATACAGAAGGAAACATAGTGAGAGAAGATGAGGGAAAGGCTGAGGTACTAAAAGCCTTCTTTGTCTTTGTTTTGTCTTTAACAGTCAGAACAGTTGTGCTCCAGGTCCCCATCCCCCTGAGCCAGAAGACAGGGATGGGGAGCAGAATGAAACCCCAATCATCCAAAGAGAAATGGTTGGTGACCTGCTGCACCACTTGGACACCCATGACTCTATGGGGCCAGACGGGATACACCCAAGGGTGCTGAGGGAGCTGGCACAGGTAATCACTGAGCCACTTTCCATTATCTACCAGCAATCCTGGCTAACTGGGGAGGTCCCGGTTGACTGGATGTTGGCCATGATAACACCCATCTACAGGAAGAGTTGGAAGGGCGACCTGGTGAACTACAGACCCGTCAGTCTGCCCTTGGTGCTGGGCAAGGTTGTGGAGTAGATGATCTCAAGTGATATCACAGGATTCATATAAGAGAACCATATGATCAGGCCCAGTCAACACGGGTTTATGAAAGGCAGGTCCTGTTTGACCAACCTGATCCCCTTCTATGACAAGGTGATCAAGTAGACAAGGGAAAGGCTGTGGATGCTGTGTCCTTAGACTTCAGCAAGGCCTTTGACACCCTATCCCACAGCATCTCCTGGAGAAGCTGCAGCTCATTGCCTGGATGGGTGTATCTACGATGGGTAAAGAACTGGCTGGAGCTGTGGTGAACAGAGCCAAATCCATTTAGGGACCGGTCATGAGTGACGTCCCCAGGGCTCAGTATTGAGGCCAGTTCTATTCAATCTCTTTATTCACGATCTGGATGAGGAGATCAAGTGCACCCTCAATAAGTTTGCAGATGACACCAAACTGGGTGGGAGTGTTGATTTGCTGGCAGGTAGGAAGGCTCTACAAAGGGATCTGGACTGGCTGGATCAATGGGCTGAGGCCAATTTCATGAGATTCAACAAGAACAAGTGCTGGGTTCTGCACTTGCGTCATAACAACCCCATAAACGCTACAGGATCATGGAAGAGTGGATGGAAAGCTGCTTGGTGGAAAAGATCTGGGGCTGTTGATGGGCAGTGGCTGAACATGAGACAGTGTGTGCCCAGGTGGCCAAAAAAGCCACCAGCGTCCTGGCTTGTATCAGGAATAGTGTGACCAGCGGGACCAAGGAAGTGATCACCCCCTGTACTGGGCACTGGTGAGCCCGAACCTTGAATCCTGGGTTCAGTTTTGGGCCCTTCACTATGAGAAAGACCATGAGGTGCTGGAGTGAGTTCAGAGAAGGGATCAGAGCTGGTGAAGGGTCTGGGGTGCAAGTCTGATGAGGAGCAGTGGAGGGAGCTGAAGCAGTTTAGTTGGACAAAAGAAGGCTGAGGGGAGACCTTCTCACTCTGCACAGCTCTCTGAAAGCAAATTGTAGCATAGAGGCTCTTGGTTTCTTCTCCCATATATCAAGTGATATGATGAGATAAAATGGCCTTAAGTTGTGCCGGGGAAGGTTCAGGTCAGACATTAGGAAACATTTCTTCATGGGAAGGGTTGTGAGGCAGTGGAACAGGCTGCCCAGGGCAGTGGTGGAGTCACCACCCCTGGAGGGGTTTAAAAGACTTTTAGATGAGGTTCTCAGGGACATGGTTTAATGCTACAGTTGGGTTATGGTTGGATTCAAAGATCTTGATTGTCTCTTCCAACCAAAATAATTCTATGATTTGGTGTTTCTAATCCAAGTCCCCATGTGTGCAAAAGTTTCCTTCATAGAAGAGACAGAGTGACTGGTAGAGAAAAACATAAAGCTGAAACTGAATGTCAAGAGAGTGAGCAAACCCTGCTGTCCCCAAGGTCAGAGGGAAACAGGGCTGGGAAGTGCAGACCTGGCAGTGGTGTCTCTGCTGCCCTGGAGGGCCTTGATGGACATGAAGGTGATCTCCATGACTGACAAGGTGCTGCTGACAGACCCACTATGAAAAGTGTTGGTCCGTTCCTCAGCTGTATCGTCAAGGGGGTGAGTGAAGGGTGGTGGAGAGAAAAAACAGAAGTTTTACAGCGTAGACGCATACGTGGAGACTCCAGTGTAGTTTGCTTCCTATTCATGGACCGCCTTACATGTACTAGATAGAGAAATGACGGACATGCCACACTCCCGTGGTGGCAACCAGTTTGTTTCACAAAGACACCGAGTCTGTCTGCAGTGCTGTCCGGGGTGTCGGTCACACATCAGTGTGAACGGGGATGGCTGTCCCGTACAGAACCATCGCTGTCCCTGCCCAATGCAGGAGGGGTGTGCGAGAGCCTTGGCACCTCACGTAACACTGCAGGTCTGTAATTGGCAATAGAAGGAACAACTTCCCTGAGTATGATCAGACAATGTGGGGATGTTCATGACACTTCTGCCATTACAGTCAAAGGAGCTGGAGTCAACCCAGCTGATGGAAAAGACGGAGAGAAACTTAGCTCTGTCCGTGGTTCCAGACTCCACTCATCAAATAAATGCCGGCATAGGCTGCCCCAAACATAAGAAATAAAGATTCTTTCATCCTAAAAGTGGCTATCTGATGTCAGTTCTATTGGCCAAAGGGATTCCCCACCGGCCTACAAGAAGTTGCCCCCAGATGCTGCCTCTCCTCTCCGCATTGCTCCACTCAGCTTGCAGCCAGCTCCAGGTATTGTGCATCACCTCTGGCACTTCACAAGTCACCTCGTCTTTGCATCTCAGCACATCAGTCTTGACCTCTGCCTCCATTCATTAGCACGGGAGCTGAAACAAGGAGCTCACATGTCAGTGTCTATTGCGTGTGCACCTGAACTGAGGCCAGAGGAATCCATCTCCTGTGGGTTTGTGTTGTGTGTGGGGGTAGCTGAGGACTGCAGACATGGAATGGGGGTAGAATCCCCTCCCTCAGAAAAGGCAAATTAGATCATTTTGTGCCCCTGTCTGGTCGTCATGTCCAAAGACGGGACAGTGAAAAGCTGATTCCTGGACCGTAAAATTTTTCGAATGAGAGAAATGATTCTGCGGGAAAAAAAGTGTCTCTCCTTAGCTGAGACAAGGAAATCAGTGCTGACTTGAGCCTGTTTCACAGCAGGTTCCCCCAGAGCTCCAGGGGCACCGGGAGGGAGCCCAGAGAGGACAGAGAAAGGGACATCATGGGATGCTCCTCTGTTGCTAAGCTGGGACCAAGGGAGCTCCTGGCAAGCGGCAGCACTGCAGAGAGACAGGTCTGCCCAGGAGCAGCTCCTCTGCACAGCGCAGCAGGGCTGAGGGCTCTGCCTGCAGCACCGAGGGCACAGGAGCCAGGCAGAGAGAGGGAAAACGCAATGTAGGGTTGTAGGTTGCTGAGGGCTCATTGAGAGACAAATCTTCACAGTCTTAACACGGTAAGTCTTTGGCTGTAGGACAATGCAGCTGCATTTCCTGGTGGTATCTCCTAAAGGTGGCACATCCTGTATTACCGGATCTGTCAGGTCTCTTACACAGTATTTCTCACGTAGAGGAGAAGAAAATTGTCCAGAGCAGGGCTTCCCTGCTGCACCATCAATGGGAAAGGGCATGACTGCAGCTTCTCCAGAGGGTGACTGCAGGGGGAGCTCCCAGGGGGGCCCAGGGCTGTCCTGCAGAGCAGGGTCCCTGCCCCTAGGGCTGTGCCGGGGCAGGGACTCTGCCGTGTGCCAGGGTCAGCGCTCAGCCTGCCCGGGGAGATAACAACAACAAGGATGGGAGAAGATGTGAGTGGAAGGATAAAACCCTATTAGGGCAGAAAAGATGCTTCTGCTGTGGAGAGGGTGCTGTGTGGGTCAGGGCTGCTCACAGCTCCAGATAACCCCCAGGATTTTTCCAGGGGGATGCCTCAAGGAGAAGATCAATGCAAGGATTACCAGACAGATAAGGAGCTTTCCTGAGCCTGTCTTTTCAGTTTCCTCTCCCAAGGGGTGCAGGAAAGGATAAAATGAAAATGAGCTCTCATGCTTAAACAAGTCACTGAGACTCCTGAACTGCAACTCTGAGTGATCAGTACATCTGCCAGAAGGCTCGTAACATCCCTTCACCACCCCTCTGCCTGTGCACAGCACCTGCATCACCTGGCTGGACCCCTCAGCCTCAATCTGACCTGTCCTGTTTTCCAATCTGCAAACAGGAAGATGCCCCCAGGCAGTGCCCTGTGAACAGGCAGGATCTGTAGGGCCAGGGGGAGGGCACAGAGGGTGGGATGGGGTCTGTGAGCACTGACAGGGAAGAGACATGGACAGGGAAACACCTCCCAGGGGGAGAATCTCCAGGCAGCAGGGAAATGATCAGAAATGAGAGGAAACTGAACCTCGAATTGTTATGGGAGGGAGAACACAGAAAAGTCCCCGTGATCCCCTGCAGTGCAGATCCCTCCTGTGAGCAGCCCCCTGGCCTCCTGTCCCACCCAGCAAAGCCTCTGCCCTCAGGACCGGGGACTCCAAGGCATGAAGCAGCTCCTGTGCAGCCAGAGCTCCAGTTCCTCTGCAGAGCACGGGGGCTGAGAGCAGCTGCCCGGCAATGTTGGTGTCTGGGAGGTGGCTGCACAGCTGGGGAAGGGTGACGCTGTCTGAGTGCCCGGCTGCCTCTGCCCTGGCCTCTCTCACACCCACCCTCACCGCATTGTCCTTCTTGCTCCCCTGCTCTGGGTCACTGCTGTTGGGATCTTGTTCTTGCTGTCAGGCTCTCTGGGGATGGGAGTTTCAGCTGCAGAGTCACATGCCAACCTGTCCTACAGAATTTGTGTGTTATCTGAATCCCCATGTAGAAGCACAGAAATGAAGCAACAGAGAAAATGCTGTTTGCTTTGTGAAAAGAAGTCGTGCGTGTCCTGGACTAAATGTGGGGTGCTGAGACCTTAGGAAACGGTGAGACATGTCATGGTGTGAGATGGATCCCTCTGTTCTCAGCAGTGCCTGGTGGCTTTTCAGGGTAACATGGGAGTGTGATCCGGCTCCATCTCAGAAAGGTGCCAGCCCAGGGCAGCTGGAGCAGGACAGAGGGACAGAGCAGCTGCCCTCACTCTGCACTGACCCACAGGCATCCTCTGGTCTCGCAGGACTCGCTCTGTTCTCCCTGAGTACACCAGAAATGCTGAGGCTTTATGACACCCAAGAACGCTCCCCAGGGTTGGAGGGCAGAAGGAGAAACACCAAAGCTCTCAAACTCAGTTTCTCAGACCTGGAGGTACAGATGCTGACAGTCCCTTCTGCACCAGGAGCGGTTCCATCTGACACAGCTGAACCCCAGGACTGGTCCCTGCCTACCCAATCACACAGGGTCAGTCTGACTCCTCAAGAGCCCCTGGTCAGAGACCCTGCTCTTCATTGCACACTCATCAAGCACCGACGAGGGCTCCAGCCAGGACGTTCTCCTGAAAAATAGAAGTGTCTCTTTCTGGGAGGGTGTTTGGAAATGGCTTTGTTTTTTCCCAGAAAAGTCTCATCTAAACCATCACTGTCTTTTGCTCCTTGCACAGGTCCTCATGCTCACGGGCAGCAAATGTCCAACAGCAGCTCCATCACCCAGTTCCTCCTCCTGGCGTTCACAGACACACGGGAGCTGCAGCTCTTACACTTCTGGCTCTTCCTGGGCATCTACCTGGCTGCCCTCCTGGGCAACGGCCTCATCATCACCACCATAGCCTGGGACCAGCACCTCCACACCCCTATGTACTTCTTCCTGCTCAACCTCTCCCTCCTCGAACTGGGCTCCATCTCCATCACTGTCCCCAGATCCATGGCCAGTTCCCTCTGGGACACCAGGAACATCTCATACTTGGGATGTGTTACCCAAGTCTTTCTGTTTGTCTTTTTTGTTTCAGGAGAGTATTGTCTTCTCACTGTCATGTCCTATGACCGCTACGTTGCCATCTGCAAACCCCTGCACTACGGGACCCTCCTGGGCAGCAGAGCTTGTGTCCACATGGCAGCAGCTGCCTGGGCCACTGGGTTTCTCAATGCTCTGCTGCACACGGCCAATACATTTTCACTGCCACTGTGCAAGGGCAATGCCCTGGACCAGTTCTTCTGTGAAGTTCCCCAGATCCTCAAGCTCTCCTGCTCACACTCCTACCTCAGGGAAGTTGGGCTTATTGTGGTTAGTGTCTGTTTAATATTTGGGTGTTTTGTTTTCATTGTGGTGTCCTATGTGCAGATCTTCAGGGCCGTGCTGAGGATCCCCTCTGAGCAGGGACGGCACAAAGCCTTTTCCACCTGCCTCCCTCACCTGGCCGTGATCTCCCTGTTTGTTCAGCACTGGCGTGTTTGCCAACCTGAAGCCCCCCTCCATCTCTTCCTCATCCCTGGATCTGGTGGTGTCTGTTCTGTACTCGGTGGTGCCTCCAGCAGTGAACCCCCTCATCTACAGCATGAGGAATCAGGAGCTGAAAGTAGCACTGAAGAAGCCGATTCATTCTTTTTTCTGTCAGCAACAATAAGTTACCTGTGTCTCTTCAGAACTGATTTCCAGTTCATCTCAGGAACCTTCTGTGCATTGAGCATTTTATCTGTGATAACCATGTTTGTCAAGGAAGTTCTTCGTCCATGAAACTTCTCCGGAGCCACAACTCAGAGGCCTGTCTACCTGTTTCTGGGACCCTGGTACAGCTGGTGTCCTATGTCACATGTCTTTTATACAGGGTGTTTCAACAGGACAGACCCATTTTGAAATCACTCTGTCTCTGAAATTTGGACCAGATTTTTGAAACACTCCTTAGAAGGGGATTTCCTCAGTTTCAGTATTTGGAGCTTGGGCTCCTCTTCTGAAGCTCTGGTCATCCTGAATAAATTTCCCCCACAAGGCCATGCTGCTGTACTTGTGTTTTTCATGGGCTCAGGGGAGGACATGGGGCAACATGCGATGTCACGGTTCTGGTTTGATTGTCCATCTGTGGGTGCCCAGTGTTCCTGGAGATGGTGAAGGACCTTCAGTGATCTGCCTTGGACTGTCTCACTGTGGTTTTCAGGCACCACAGCCTGATCCCCGTGCTCTGTGCTTCAACAGGGGAATAAATGACCCACAGAAACCTATTTCTGCATTCCCAGCTCAGGGCAGGCTGCTCTGTCACTGCAGTAGCAGGAGCAGCATGAAGAGTTCCTGGCCAGGAGTCTTGTGCTGGTGAGAGGGGCTGGCACAGGAGGGCTGCCAGCAATGGGGGTAAAGGATCTCTTGAAAACAAGAGCAGGGGACAAAGGGGAACTGGCCTTGCTTCCATCATGCCATGGCTGGCCCCGGCCCTTGGGTTGATAGGGAGGATGATCCTCTTCTCTGTCCCAGTCCATCCATCCATCCATCCATCCATCCATCCATCCATCCATATCAGCACTCCATCTGGGTGAGCTGCCTCACCATGTTTCTCATCCCAATGAGATCATAGAATCATTTAGGTTGAAGGAGACCCTCAAGATCACTGTGTAAAACCATTAACCCAACTCTGGCACTAAACCATATTCCTAAGAACCTCATCTACATGTATTTTAAAGAACTCCAGGGATGGTGACTCAACCACTACTTGGGCAACCTGTTCCAGTGCCTCACAAACTCTTCCAAGAAGAAATTTTTCCTAATATCCAAACTGAACCTTCCCAGGTGCCACTTCAGGCTGTTTCCTCTCCTTCTCCCACTTGCCACATGGGAGAACAGACCAACACTTCCATGTTGCAGCCTCCTTTCAGGGAGTTGTAGATAGCAATAAGGTCTCCCCTCAGCCTTCTTTTCTCCAGGCTAAACAGCCCTAGTTCCCTCAATTGCTCCGCATCTGACTTGTTCTCCAGACCCCTCACCAGCTTTGTTGCCCTTCTCTGAACTTACTCCAGCACCTCAAGGTCTTTCTTGTAGTGAGGGGCTCAAAACCGAACACAGGATTTGAGGTGCATCCTCACCAGTGCCAGGAACAGAGGGATGATCACTTGCCTGGTCCTGCTGGCCACACTATTCTTGATGCATGCAGAGATGCTGGTGGCCTTCTAGGCTACCTGGGCACATGCTGGCTCATGTTCAGTCACTGTCCATCAACACCCCCAGGGCCTTTTCCATTTGGCAGATTTCCAGCCGCTCTTCCCGAGCCTGTAGTGTTGCATGGGGTTGTTGTGACCTAAGTACAGGACCCAGCACTTGGCATGAAATTGAACAAGTCCAAGTGTTGGATTGTTCACCTGGGATAGAGTAACACTGAGCGCAAGTGCAGATTGGGAGAGAGCGGCTGGAGAGCAGCCCTGCAGAAAGGGATCTGGCATGATGGTTGGCCACAGGATCAATAGGAGGCAACACTGTCCCCCAGCAGCCAAGACAGTAAAACACATCCTGGGGTGCATGAAGCACAGCATGGCCATGCGGACAAAAGAGGTGACTATGCTGCTGTATTCAGCATTGGTGCAGCCTCACCTTGAGTGCTGTGTGCAGTTCTGGGCCCCACATATTATTACAACAAGGACGTAAAGGTCTTTGATTGCTTCTAGACCATCCCCATACCCATTGGAGGCCGTTAGGAAGAGTTCCTGTCTCCAAATATCCAGCCCAGCTTCTTGCTGCATGAACAACCAGGAGAAACTGCCCCGGGACCCTCATTTCAGACCCCATCTCCTCCACCCCCTACAGGCAGTGCTCTCCCCCTTGTCACTGAGGTGTTTCCAGGGACCCAAGAGACACCTGTGGGGAGGAGATGTTGGGTAGGGATATGGTGTCCTTCAGTGCTCCTCATTGTACCTCCTGCTGGGCTTTGTGCCACTGCTCACAACCCTCTGAACCTGGATGTTCAGCCAGTTCTCAGTGGTGCTAAACAGGAATATGCCCATGAGCACTTTGGGCTGCACTGGGAGGGTCGTGGCCACCCAGAAAAGGGCAGTTATTGTCCATCGTGACTCAGCACTGGTGTGGTCACATCTGGAGCGGTGTGTCCCAGTGTGAGGTTCCCCATTTTGGAGGAACAGGGAGGAGCTGTCGTGTGGTCAGAGAAAGTCTGGGTCGTGTGTGGAGATGCTGAGAGACCCAAACTTCTTTAGCCTGGTGAAGGGGAGGCTGAGAAAACGTGCTGGTTTTACTGAAATTGAGTTAATTTCCTTCATGCATTTTGAACCTCTGTCCTTCACAGCCAGTACAGTCTTTTGTTTAGATTTACTATGACAATAGTGAGATAATGACGTTTCTTCCCTGGGATAGAGTTAATTCTGTCTTTCAGCAGCTTTACAGTGTTTGCCATTTGCTATGAAAGGAATGTCAGAACTCACTGAGATCTCGGCTGTTGTCAGGGAAACCAAGGACTTCTTTGGCCATCCAGCTGCAGATGCAAACTGGCAAGAGGGGTCACAGACAGGACAGCACCTTGATTGACATCCGGGTCAATCAACGAGCTGTTCTCTACCATTAGTGTCATGCTCGGTATAAAGCTGGAGATGCCCTTTCCAGCCAGTTAGTTTTGGTTTGCCGGCTACTTTGGTTGACTCTGTTTGGAGGTTCCATTCTATTGGGAGTTCAGTGTTAGTTCAGTTTTATGGTGTTTTCCTGATTTTCATTTGGCCCTTGGGCCTCTCTGCCTTTTGCACTTTTACTTTCTCTTGCTGGGATCAGCTGTTCAGGACCAGGGTTCTCTCTTATTTGGGGCTGCCTGTTCAGCACAGCTGGAGTTATGTGGGGGATTGCACAGAGTATCATATATTTTACTTTATATGTATTTTAGTATAAGCATATTAGAAGTAGCAGTGTATTATTTTCATTGTCTTATTATATTTTTTTTATAAACTCACAGGTTTCTCTCTTCCCTTTCATTTCACTCTCTTATCCCACTAGAGGACTGGGAGCAGGATGTGAGCAGCTCTCATGGTCTTACTTGGTGGCTGTGGTAAAATCATGACAAGAAAAGGTAGTAGTAGCTTCAGAAATGTTGAAAATCACTTTCCAAGATTATGGCACTTTTTCTTTTTAGTAGATGAAGACTGCATGAGAAAGGAAAACCATCAGAAACTGCAGCTCTGGAGGTGCAGACTGGAGCTCAGGATAAAGAAATGTCATTCTGAGCACAGTGCTGTGGTCATTCAGAAGGACCCCGGATCAGCCATGACGTTGTGTTTCCAGGAACAGCTGGTGAGGATGGAGAGACAGCAGCACAGGTGGGGACACACTGGGGTGAGAACAAGGTGGGGAAGTGCATGGGGTGTCTGCAGCCTGTGGGGAAACAGCCACAGGCCTGGGGCAGTGTAGGAAGTACCATGGTGGACATGGCCAAGGGCACTGGCAAGGTTGGATGTCCCTGCAAGAGCCAAGGTCTTCATCCTCTTGGCTTTGGCTTGTGTCCCAAGGCCTAAGAGGAGACACATGGTTGTCATGGCCATGGCACCCCATTGCCTCCTTGCACCCCCAGGGAGTGTCACACCATTGTCCTGCACTGGGCATCGCACTCCCCACATCCCCACCAAGAGCCCTGAGCCACACGTAAGGAACAGGATCTCCCTTCCTAGGGACATGGGGTCAAGGCTTGGCCATTGTCCTTCATCAAACAAACCAAGGGTTTTCTCAGCATCAGAGCTGCTGCACTGTGCTTGGTATCTGAGGTTCATGGACTCAGCACCAAATACGCCATGGGGCTCATTAAAACACAGAAAGCCCTAACGAGCAATGTTTCTTTCCCTAATTTTCTTCAAATGTTCCAGACTTGTAGAACTAACTGGAGAGGTTTCAATGGGACACTTAGTGATGAAGATTTCAAAGAAGATTTAATGAAGGAGGTTTTTTCATTCAAGGGTATTTTCTATCATTTTTCAGTGTATAGAAGAAGTGACAGCAGCATTCTACACTGGACATTGATCCCAAGGGTCTCCTGAAGACATCTGGACAGGCAGAACAGTCCCTTGGGGCTGGACACTGTATGGACAACCTCGCTCCTCACCCCCACCCCCAGTCTGCCGGTTCCCTCATCGGCCACCAGAGACTTTCATCACTTTTCCTCACATCAGACTTCTCCACTGAGCTCTGCAGGAGATGCTGCAGCTCCTGTGCACCAGCTCCACCTGCTCTCCTGTGCAAACACTGCACAGTTTAATAAACAGTAAAACACTTTCCTCAGCTGTGTGTGTAAGCTGGATCTGGTGAGGTCCACCATCCACAAGGGACATCCACAGAAGAACTGGTTTAGACAGAGAGACAGGAAAGGATAGAAATAAACACAATGAACGTGTTGCCCACCATGTTAATTAGAGCTCTGAAGAATGGGTCAAGTTCGTAACTCCCTGAAGCTCAAAGCAGAAACCAGACAGTTGAGAGGAACTGAATGACCAAAGAGCAAGTGGAGGAGAAACCTGAGAGCACAGGGAAGGGAAATGTCCAGACAGTCTGCTGGAAAGTTGTCCTTTGACAGGGACATTTAATCAGGAGAGGTGGAAACTCCTAAAAGATGAGGGAGATGAAATAATAGAGTGTTGGTAATAGAAGTACAGGGGAAGACCCGTGTATCTTCTCCTATCCTTAGTACACTTACCGGTAATTCACTTTTGTGGCTTTTCTTTTTTCCTTTGTTTTAATAAGTAAAAAAAAAAAAAAAAGAACAAAACAAGACCAGAAATCACACCAAAAAAACACACACCAAAAAAACCAAAAAAACACAGCAAACACAAAAAACACACACAGGAAAACAAACAAAGAAAGACCCACAAAAAACGCACAAATCCAAAAAACAACAACAAAGAAGTGCACCTTTCCAGGCAGACATCAGTCATCAGTTTTGTCACCATGAACAGCCAGTGCCATTTTAGGGCCCCACTGTACCTGAGGTGCTGACCTGGGACTGGCATCTATCACACAGGACCTGGGGAGACCAGAGCACCTTGCAATGCAGGTGGAGCCTGGGCAGGGGTTCCCAGGGCATCCACACTGGCACAAGGTGTTGGTGTCCCTGGAGCTGAAGACATTTGCATCCTAAATCCATGCCCAGTTCTGGAAAACTCTTTCCTACTCAAAGAAAAGGAACCCCCCAAAAGAAAACAGAAAAAGGAAAGAAATGTATGTCGTCACCTTCCTCTGCTTTGGATCTTTGTCTTCAGTTCTTCTTTTTTCATTTTCATTGACATTAACTGACATCTGATGGCCCTACAAGCATTAAGCCAAGATCATTTTGTGTCCTGCATAGCGCCCCATGGCCTCTGAACCCTCCCTGCCCAGGACTCCTCACACTTTGCCCAGAGCGAGTCACACTGAGGTGGTGGCTGGTTCCCTGGCTGAGATGTTGGTTTAGGTGGTCACCTACAGCACAGGTGGATCCTGCCCCATCATCGTCTGCTCTGCTCCAGTTAGAAACAGAGCCCAACATCACAATGGAATCATAGGAGAACTGAGGTTGAAGGGACCTCAGGAGTCTGCAGTACAACCTGTCACCAACTGGGTCACACCAAGGTGTTCAAGCCTTGATCCAATCCGAGTTTCAGCAGGACTAGAGAAGTGATGATCCATTTATACTCGGCACTGGTGAGGCCGCACCCCGAATCCTGGGGTCAATTTTAGGCCCCTCATGGCAAGGAAGACATTGAGTTGCTGGAGAGAGTTCAGGGAAGGGTGACAAGGCTGGTGAAGGGTCTGGAGCACCAGTCTTATGAGGAGCGGTTGAGGGAGCTGGGGCTGTTCAACCTTGAGAAAAGGAGGCTGAGGGGAGACCTTGTCACTGTCTACAACTGCCTGAAAGGAGGTTTTATCATGGTGGGTGTTGGTCTCTTCTCCTAAGTAGCAAGTGATAAGGCAAGAGGAAATGGCCTCAAGTTGCACATGGAGAGGTTTAGATTGGATATTAGGAATAAATTATTCAGGGAAAGGGTTTTGTAGCAACGGAACAGACTGCCCAGTGAGATTGTGGAGTCACCATCCCTGAAGGTGTTTAAAAGACAGATAGATGAGGCTCTTAGGGACGTGGTTTAGTGCCAGATTTAGGCTATGGATGGACTCAATGATCTTGAGTGTCTCTTCCAACCATAATTATTCTATGATTCTATGATAAGTCATTTTTGATATTTTCCGTCTCAGAGGAAGCACATCCCAGTGCGGCATTTAGATGGTTTCTTGGGGAAGTTACTCTCAACACCACCCCACAGGCCTCCATGTCCTCCACAGTGATAGCTGAGGCATTTGTGCTCATTTGGGCTCATTTGTCCCCACAAACACTGTGTGCATGCTCCCATCTGCCCGCTGTGCACACTCAGACTTCTGACCTAGTCATTCAGAGTCCTTCCACGGAGGGACAAACAACCTCTCTCAGATATGGTGAGAGGACAATAATCAAAATGGTGGTTGCAATGGGCTGATCTGTGACGAATGCCTTGGGACAGCAGCCACAGCGCGTCCAGGAACATGGGCAAAGACCAGACCCTGCTCTCCTGGTCTTTCATGTCGCTCCCAGCAGGCCTGGCCATGCAAAATCACTGCTCTGTGCCCCACAGAATCACAGCCTTGTTTGGGTTGAAGAGACCTCTGGAGATCATCCAGTCCAACTCACCTGCTAAAGCAGGTTCACCCAGAAAAGATCGCACAGGACCATGTCCAGGTGGGTTTGAATGTCTCCAGAGAAGGAGACTCCACACCTGCTCCGGGCACCCTGTTTCAGGGCTCTGTCACCCTCCAAGTAAAGAAGTTTATCCTCATACACAGATGGAACCTTCAGCTTGTGCCTGTTGCACCTCATCCTATCATTGGGCGCCACTGAAAGGAGTCTGGTCCAACCTTTTGACACCCACCCTTGAGATATTTATAAACATCGACAAGATCCCCTCTCAACTTCTCCAGCTGAACAAACCCCCTCTCTCAGGCTCTCCTCATTAGAAAGATGCTCCAGACCCGTTGTCATCTTTGCAATCCACCACTGCACTTTTTCCAGTAATTCCTTGTCTTTCTTCAACTGGGGAGCCCAGAACTGGACCTAGTACCTCCAGATGCGGCCTCGGCAGGGCAGAACAGAGGGGGAGGATTCACCTCCCTTGACCTGCTGGTCACATTCTTGGCAATGCACCCCAGGTACCATTGGCCTTCTTGGCCACAAGAGCACGTTGTTGACTCATGGTCAACCTGTTATCAACCAGAACTCCCAAGTCCTTCTCCACAGAGCTACCTTCCAGGTCTGCCCCTAACCTGTAGTGGTGCCTGCGGTTATTCCTCCTGAGGTGAAGGACCCTACACTTGCCTTTGCAGAACTTCCTTGGGTTCTCCCCTGTCCAGTCCTCCAACCTGTCCAGGTCTCGCTGGATGCCAGCACAGCTGGTGTGTCAGCCCTTCCTCCCAGTTTGGTGCTCCCACCCTGCACACTCACACACTTCAGCTTTTCACTGGTGTTTCCCTCTCTGGGGCACTTTCCAGCCCAGCCCAGCTTCTCCCCAGCTCTCCCCACCTCCCCGGTCTCACTCCAGCCCAGCCGAGCAGAGAAGCTCCATCTGGACAGGACCTGTAGAATGAAATGGAGGAAACAGAGGTCAGTGACAGTGTCTCTCTGGCTGCCACGCTCAGGCTATCCCGATGACAGGAAGCCTTCAGCTCCCTGTGCCAGCCCCGCTCCCCAGGACAGCACCAAGTCCTGACCCTGGGTCTCTTCAGGCAGCTCCTTCTGCCCCAGGGACAGGGCAGCCTGACCCAAGTTGTCACCCACAGGCAAAGGGTTTCTCTTTCCATGTCTGCACACAAACACTGCTCTGCTCTTCTCCTGGGAGGTCCCATCTCCCCACAGAGCCTTTGCCCAAGGAGAGCACATCCGCTCTGGCCTGGCTGCCATTCCTGCACCCTCTCCCCATGCTCCCCACAGCCCTGAACTGGGGGTTTTGCTCTGTAGATCAAGTGCGCTGTGGTGCCCGGGCTGTGGTGACTCTGCGAGGCCATACTGGTCAGGCTGGGAGGCAGCCCCAGCTGATGGTGGTCACTGCCACTGACCACCTCCCACACAAGCTCTTGGGAGGTCATGGAGGGTGCTCAGAGGGACCCTGCCTTATCCACCATGTGTGTGGTTGCTGGCCACCAACAAGCAACACCTGAACAACCAGCTCGAAGTCTCTTTTAAGCCGCACTGGGACCCTGATCTCCTCACACTGAGCCTACAGAGAAACAAACCAAACAGAGAGCCTCTTCAGCATCTGTTACTAGGGAATGTTCTTCAAGGAACTTGGGAAGAAGACCTAACCCTTCAAGCACTGTGCTAAGGAGATGCCCTTGCTGATGGAGTTGCTGTTCTGAGGCCGGCTCTGTCACACAAGCGCCCACTGACTGTCCTGGTCACAGGACTGACACACAGTACGACTGTGACAAAGCCTGGGGAGCGCTCAGGCCTTACACCAGCACAAGGGCTGAGAATGAGAGTGGGGAAGTGCAAAGACAACGACTCTGGAAAGAACAAGGCTGGTGCTGCCTGGCAGAGCTGCTCTGCTGGGACTGTTTCCTCCATCTTCACACACAGACACTTCGTATTGAGCTTCACAAAGGTCTCAGAGGAAGGATCTCAGACAAACAATTCATGGGAGGGTCATTTATTTTCTTTAAATACACAGAGAGCACGACTTCTCATTTGCAAGGTCTTTGACTCGATCTATAATGGTGGACAGAGATGTGGGATGAATAATAACTTTTCTTTGTTAGCAATATTATCAGAGTTAAAAAAGCAAACCCAAACAAGTCTTTCCCCAACTCCAAAAAATCATCTACAACTACAAAATATCAAAAAGACAGGTTGGACCTGTCATGAGTCATGTCATGAGTGATATGCAGAACATGAAATGTTTAACGCCTTTGAAAAGCATCCAGCCATCAGTTTCCTCAGGGCATCCTTGAGCTCCTGGTTCCTCATGCTATAGATGAGGGGGTTCACTGCTGGAGGCACCACCGAGTACAGAACAGACACCACCAGATCCAGGGATGGGGAAGAGATGGAGGGTGGTTTCATGTAGGCAAACATGACAGTGCTGACCAACAGGGAGACCACGGCCAGGTGAGGGAGGCAGGTGGAAAAGGCTTTGTGCCGTCCCTGTTCAGAGGGGATCCTCAGCACGGCCCTCAAGATCTGCATATAGGAGAGTAGGATGAAAACAAAACATCCAAATATTACCAATACACTAACCACAATAAGACCCAGTTCCCTGAGGTAGGAGTGTGAGCAGGAGAGCTTGAGGATCTGGGGGATTTCACAGAAGAACTGGTCCAGGGCATTGCCCTTGCACAGTGGCAGTGAAAATGTATTGGCCGTGTGCAGCAGAGCGTGGAGAAACCCAGTGGCCCAGGCAGCTGCTGCCATGTGGACACAAGCTCTGCTGCCCAGGAGGGTCCCGTAGTGCAGGGGTTTGCAGATGGCAACGTAGCGGTCGTAGGACATGATGGTGAGAAGATAAAATTCTGCTGAAATGAAAAACAAAAACAGACAGAGTTGGGCAGCACATCCTGTGTAAGAGATGGCCCTGGTGTCCCAGAGTGAATTAGCCATGGACTTGGGGACAATGCTGGAGATGGTGCCTAGGTCAAGGAGGGCGAGGTTGAGGAGGAAGAAGTACATGGGGGTGTGGAGGTGCTGGTCCCAGGCTATGGTGGTGATGATGAGGCCGTTGCCCAGGAGGGCAGCCAGGTAGATGCCCAGGAAGAGCCAGAAGTGCAAGAGCTGCAGCTCCCGTGTGTCTGTGAACGGCAGGAGGAGGAACTGGGTGATGGAGCTGCTGTTGGACATTTGCTGTCTATGGGCATGAGGACCTGTGCAAGGAGCAAAAGACAGTGACGAGTTAGAGGAGACCTCTCTCTGGAAATTAAATGTGCTGTTTCTCATGGAAAACCCCCTCCCTGATGAAGAGATGTTTCCCCTCATTCTCTCTTTCTACCAACTTTGAAAAAGAGTTCACCACACTTTAAAATGCAGCTTGGACATCTAGTTTCCATGGACACACCTGTGAGGCAAGATCCACTGAACTGGTGTCAAAACAAAAACTGACCCACACTCCCACCCCAACCCCAGAGAGCAAGAGCTCCAGGGACAGGTGGAGAAACAGGGAAGAAAACTGCAGTGCTACCAGAAAATAAAGCAAGGACAGAAAGGCAGACGGGCATGCTGTGGAACCTTCTCCTTACCCGGCTGTGCTGCTGCCACTCACATAATGACACTGTAGAGCAAGTACTTTTAGCACCTCTTTTGTGTACCACGTTCCAGGAACCCTTCCCCTGGAGGTGCAGCTGCTGAGGTGGAGACTGGTGACCTGGACCCCATGGCTTTGGGGCAGAGGCTCTGCTGGGGAGGAGAGAAGACCAGGGGTTGCACTGGGGAATGTGTCTGCACTGCAGGGGATAGCAGGGGGGGTTCTGAATCCCTACCCAGCATTTCTGGTCACAGCTCCTTCTTCCTGCCCATGTCTATGCAGCCTGCAGCTGTGTCTCTGTCCCTGGGTCTGCTCCCTGTTCGTGTCACAGACCCCGTCCCACCCGCTGTGTGCTCAGCTCTGCCCTGCTCACACCTCCTGGCACTGCCCAGGGGCAGCTCTGTGTGTGCAGGGGCTCAGGAGCAGCTTAGTCCCAACGAAAACTGGGGTCTCAGTGTCTTCTTCAAAGCAGAGAAATAAATCCCCATCTCCCACTGCACACCCAGACAACCAAGAGTGGAAAACTGAAAGCACAGACTCCTTCCCTTGCAGCTGTTGCTGTCTTGATGTCGTTGTTCAGAAGGACCCTCTGCCATGTCTGTGGGGGTGATCTGGAGCTCTGAGCAGCCCTGACCCACACAGCACCCTTCAACCCCACAAGCTCCCTGCCTGCCCTGCCGGGGGTCGCTCCTTCCACCCACAGCTTCTGCCATGGTGTATGGGGATATAGCGGAAGATTTGGCGAGGAGGTTAGGTAAATGTAAATACGCTCAAGTGACTTGCACCTGTCTGTAGAAAAAGCACACACATCACAGTAATTGTCTTACTGACCTTGTGTGCTTGATGAGTAGAAGCTCTGTGTTAGATAACACAGGCCTGGGAGAAACTCTGGGCACCTTATCACTGTGTCTGAGATTCCTGCTTTGTTGTGAGAAAGAGCAGGAGGCTGCGCCTGCCTGAAGCCGTGAAACACAGGCGAGCTCAGCAGGCCCAGCGACCTTCCAGCAGGGCTGGACTGACCAGCGCCTGCATCCCCGGTGCTGTCACCTCTGGCTGGGAGCTCACGTGTGGATTTGGAGATCCTCCAGTAGAGAGGTAACTAAAATAAAACTTGCTCTTTCAAATGCATCCGTGGCCTCTGGCTCTTCTTGCGATGTGCCTGCGTATGTGCACACACATGGGATCTCCCCGGGCAGGCTGAGCGCTGACCCTGGCAGGCGGCAGAGTCCCTGCCCTTGCACAGCCCTTGGGTGCAGGGACCCTGCTCTGCAGGACAGCCCTGGGCACCCCTGGGTGCTCACCCGGCTTCACAGCTGTTCAACACTGCCTGACAGAGCCCCCTCCTCACAGATCCCACCAGCTATGCCTGTGCCAGGTTTAGGAGATGCCTCCAGGAGCTACAGCTGCATTGCCCTGCACCCAGAGACTTACCATGGCAAGGGCTGCAAAGGTTTCTCCTCCAGTGAGCTCGCAGTCATCCTCCCAGTCCTGACCACCTTTAATCTCTCTCTGCCTTGCTCGTCTCCCTGAGATACCCAGGCAGAGCCCTCAGCCCTGCTGCGCTGTGCACAGGAGCTGCTCCTGGGCAGAGCTGTCTCTCTGTAGCGCTGCCGCTTGCCAGGAGCTCCCTCTGTCCCAGGAGCCCAGCCCAGCTCAGCAGCACAGGAGCAGCCCAAGGGACTTTAATGACCCCTCTGGTGGGTTTGGTGCTGAGTCCATGGACCTCAGACCCTGAGGGGAAGGTGAAGAAACTTCTCAAGAAGTCAAAATCAGATTCAAACTCCAAAGTTTTTTGTACTGTTAATGGGTCCCACTGAGGGAACCTATTGAGAAACAATACCAGGTTTGGTTACAGAAGAAAACTGGAGGTCAGGAAAAGCAAAGTAAAGATGGCTCTGATGATCAGTAAACATGGATGTGTTTCATTAACCAAAAGGCCAAACCCTGACCCCCAGCCCTGGGAATCAGATCCTGTCCCTCCCACGTCGCCCAGGGCCCTTCCGGGACAGTGTGATGTGGGGCTGTGCAAGGCCAAGGGCAGGACTATGGTCCCACACCTCCCAAGTTCCTGACTGGGGAAAGGAGGCCATGAGGCCCCTGTGGTGGAAGGACAAGGTGTCTCCTCACAGGCATCAGAGGTGCAGACAACAGCCATAGCCAAGGGGAGAAGGAGCTCATGTCTGGTGAGGCTTTCAGCCTCTTTACATCCCTTGATCATCTCCACCACAGCCTGTCCTGTGCTGTGGCATCCCCTGCACCTCTTCCCCTGCAGGCTGGAGACATCCCCCCTGCTGCCCCACCTTGCTCTTGTCTGAGCATCTTCCTTCCTTTGCTGAGATCTCTGTATCCTCCCCAGCTGTTCCTTGAAGCACAAAGCCTTGGGCTGATGCAGACTCTCTCTGCTGACCTGCTCCACCACAGCACTGCCCTTCCAGTCACATTCCTTGCTGCTCATGTCCAGCCTGGACCTCCCCAGCTGCACTTTGGGCCATTATTTCTTTCTCATGCTCTTTCCCACTAGGCAGAAAACCTCCACCACCTCTGAAACCACCCTTCAAGCACTCTCAGGCTTCTCCTGCACTGCTGCAGCCTCCCCAGCGCTGCTGGGCCAAAGCAGCCCAGGTCCCTCAGCATCCCACCGCATGTGCACAAGGTGCTGAACCTGCCTTGGCAGAGCCCTGCACTCTCCAGTTCCTCCCTGCTTCTCCAAACTGGGAAGCCGCACACTGGCACACCCCCGTGTGTGTGGAGTCACACCAGTGCTGAACCGAATGGGATGAGAACTCCAGGTGTCTGGGTCCCCACGCTCCTCCTCATGCAGCCCCATGTGCAGCTGCCTTGTTCATGGTGAGCGTGCACCACGGGCTGGTGTGGGGACCTTGGAGTGCCCAGGCCCTTCTCCTCAGGGGCACTGCTCAGCGTGTCAGGTCTTGTTCTGTCCTGATGCAGGACGTTGTTTTCCTGCCCTGATAAAAAAACGGACACTTCATCTTGTGAAACTTCAGATCTTTCTGATGATTGAACCTCAAATTTTCTCAAGGTCTGGGCTCTCCCTTGTGTGCTCGAGCCACAGCCCCTCCACTTGTTACCAGGGTAGAGAGCGCTCACCTTGGGAGTCCCTCATGCCACAAAATATAAGCGACCCCAACCTCCAGGTCTCTCAGAGCTTTCTGAGGGGTGACCCCAAAAGCTTTGCCAGTCTGGACTCTCCCTTGACTGAAGCTCCATTTGATCAGCTGTTAATGTTTGCACGTATCTGGCTTATCCTGATGACGACGTACCTCCGAAGATAACAGAATGAGGTGTTAGGGGACAGTATAAACATCATCTCCTGGAGAAACTGTGGGGTCTCGGAGCTCTGGTACTCATAATGCCAGCGGTCTGGAGTTTCTCAAGTTTCCCTTTGTGGGGGAGAGCAGTAGGATTGCATGGAGCTCTGCCTGGGGACAGACAATATCAGCTTAAGTTTGAGGAGTCAGCATGAGAGGGCAGAACAACATGGGCAATTTTGTGACTGGACACCACTGGCTCACTGATGAGGAAGAGGAATTAGATGAGGCCTCCTTCAGACAAATGAAAGAAGTGTAATGTTTGCATGCCATACCATTCAGGCAGACGTTAGGTATCCCAATATTTGCACGATACCATCCATCCAGGAGGGGTTGGAGCTCATTGACAACATCTTCCTGACACGGGTGACTGAGGAGCCAGTGAGGTGAGGTGCCCTGCGGGACTTCACACTTACAAACCAGGAAGAGTTGGTCAGAATGGAACAGTCAGGGATGGGAAAGTGGAGTTGAGGCTCCTGGGAGATGATCACAAGGCAAAGAGTAGGATTTCAGGAGAGCAAGCTTTGGCCTGCTGAGGAACCTGCTTGGGTCCTATGGGATATGACCTTGGTGTCTGCAGTGCTTTTCTCTCACATTTCCTCCCTCCTCTCTCCCACCTGCTGTTGTGCAGCATTTTTTACCCTTTCTCAAATACAATATCCCAGAGGTGCTGCCAGCATCACTGAGTGGCTCAGATTTGGCAAGGCGTGGGTCCATCTTGGAGCAGCTGAAATCGGCTCTGTCTGACGTTGGTCAAACTCCTGTTGTCTTCTCAGAGAGGTGACAACATTAGCACAGCCACACTCACCCCACACTCTCCAGCCTGTCCAGGTCCCGCTGGATGGCAGCACAGCCTTCTGGCGTGTCAGCCACTCCTCCCAGCTTAGTGTCATCAGCAAACTTGCTGATGGTACACTCAATTCCCTCGTCTAAATCGTTAATGAATATATTGAATAATATTGGCCCCAGTACTGACCCCTGAGGCACTCCACTAGATGCTGGCCTCCAACTGGACTCCGCACCATTGACCACCACTCTCTGGCTTCTCTCTTTAAGCCAGTTTGCAACCCACCTCACTACTCTATTGTCTAGACCACACCTCCTCAATTTAGCTGTGAGGATGCTGTGAGGGACTGTGGATGGGGTATCAAGCCTTATAGTAGAGCAGAGACTGGAGTTTTGAGCTCCCTTCAACTCCCTGTGTGACAGTCTGTAAATTAATTAACCCAGTGAAAAAGTTGGTTTTGATTCTCTTCACAGCCTGTAGCACCACATGGCTCAGGAGACAATCCAGGATACCCAACCAGCATTCACATGTTCAGGTGTTCCCGGGAATCTCAGCAGACACGTCACGCTGAGATCTGGATTCAAGGAGCTGGTCAAGAGCCTCGTCTGCATTTCTGTAACGGTGGCTTTGCTGCCTGGCTGATGTGCAGACTCTGTACATGGATGCTGACACCTCTTGAACAACCTGCTCTGAAAGGATGAACAAGGTGGTGTTTTCTTTCTGGAAGGGTATTAGGACAGCAAACAAGAGGAAGTTGGGTTGGAGAAAATGAAAAAGGATACAAAGGTTGTGATCAGGGTTGTTTATGATTACTTGTAAGGCAGTCTTGCGCCTCATGTGAATTATTTCTGTGATCAGAGGGAACCTGAGAGCTTTCTCCAAATCAGAAACATGAAGGGGAAGGAAGGAAGGAAGGAAGGAAGGAAGGAAGGAAGGAAGGAAGGAAGGAAGGAAGGAAGGAAGGAAGGAAGGAAGGAAGGAAGGAAGGAAGGAAGGAAGGAAGGAAGGAAGGAAGGAAGGAAGGAAGGAAGGAAGGACAGTGTCATTCAGTCTCTAAGGCACCTCAAGAGGTGTCTTGACCAGCCTTCTCCTAAAAGCAGGGTCAGACCAGATTAGTGAGGGGTCTATACAAACACATTGTGGTAACATTCTGATGTAGAGTGGATGGACACTGCTGGGAAACAGCTTCCAGTGCTTGACTGTCCTCAGGAATGGAAAGTTCCTCCCTTTATCTACTGTCCTTCTAAGCCAAACCATCCAGATTGCCTTTTACCCATCTACTTGCACACTGACACAGACCATAATATCCTACCTTGGACACAAGCACATTGTGGGGGATGATGCTGAATGCCTTGCTGACTTCCAGGCAATAGACCACCCCTGCTCTGCCCACATGCAAACTCTGTCCTCTCCTCACAGAAAGCAAAGAGGATGGACAGGCAGAACCTGCCCTGGGTAAACCCCATCACCTTCTCTTCCAGACATCCAGAAATGGGGTCCCAGTGGACATGTTCTGGGGCACAGCCCTTAGTTCCCCTGCTCACCCATTGGCCATTCTGAAAAGTGCACACACTGTGTGAGAGCTGCCAGTGGTCAGGGAGTCCCCCCAGTCTCCATGAGCTTTCCAAGATGGTGGAGAGTGGCCTCCCTGTGACATCGTCCTGCTGTCTCAGCTCCTGGGATGCTGCCCCTGCTGTCCCATAGACTGGAAAGGGTTGTGTTAGTTCCAGTGATCCCTGACTTGATCCCCATCCTCAGCTGATTGTTCTCCAGATTCCTGTCTCCAGTCACACAGTCCTGGGACACATGCGGGTGAAGATGGAGGACAAGAGGACACAGGGATTCTCACCTCTTTCCCTTATTAAATTCATCAATGGCCACACAGTGTCTTTGTTTCTCCTTTAACTGTTCCTGCAGTAGTAACAGCTCATTATGGGCCCTTGAATTGCCTTAGAGGTCCAGACTGAGTTCTGATCTGGGCTGTTCTGTGCTTGGAGGCTGCTGTCCTTGCAGACCAGAAGAACTCACTTCTGCCACCCTGCCTGGCAGTTCATTCCACCCGTGTCACAGTTCTGTGTGCAGCACTGACAGCTCCAGCTCCCCAGTCAGGTCCCTGGCTGAGGACATTGCCTCACATCTGGGCTGAACCACCCCAGCTGTGGCACCAGCCCAGCTCTGACCTGCCACACGAAACCTGGTACCAAGTGTCCAAGAGCCCATGTGTGCAAAGGCTTTGCCTCAGAGCACGGACATGACATGGGCAAATATTGCTGAATGCCTCTCTAGACCTAGGATATAAAACCAGAATAAAATGTCTTAACTCATTCAACTGAAGATATTCCTCCTCTAGCTTTGAGGAATTAGATACTTTGCTGTGAGATTCCTGGTGTCTTGTATAATGATGAAACAAGAAAATATGATTCTCATAGTGATTTTTTTTTTTTAAAAACTGAATATACAGTGCTAGAAATAAGTGTCTCTGAAGAGGAGAGAGAATCAACATCACTGATTACTTCAACTTTGAAGTTGTGCCCCTGGAGCCCCAGGGACATGTGGAGGGAGCCCAGAGGGGACAGAGAAAGGGACATGAGGGGCTGCTCCTGTGCTGCTGAGCTGGGCTGGGCTCCTGGGACAGAGGGAGCTCCTGGCAAGCGGCAGCGCTGCAGAGAGACAGTTCTGCCCAGGAGCAGCTCCTCTGCACAGCGCAGCAGGGCTGAGGGCTCTGCCTGGAGATGCTGACGGGAGAGCAACCAGGCAGAGAGAGATTAAAGCAATGTGGGGTGGTAGGTTGCTGAGGATTCAATGAGACAAATCTTCACAGTTCTAACATGGTAAGTCTCTGGCTGTAGGACAATGCAGCTCCATTTCCTGGAGGGAGACCCTAACCTGGTACATCCCACAATTTACAGAATCTGTCAGGTGTCTCTCACAGTATCCCTGTTGTAGAGGAGAAGAACACACTCCAGAGCAGGGCTTCCCTGCTGCACTGTCAGAGAGAAAGGGAATGACGACAACTTCTTCTGAGAGTGAGTGCAGGGGGAGCACCCAGGGGTGCCCAGGGCTGTCCTGCAGAGCAGGGTCCCGGCAGCCCAGGGCTGTGCCGGGGCAGGGACTCTGCCGCCTGCCAGGGTCAGCGCTCAGCCTGCCTGCGGAGATCCCCATGGTGCTCTGAGTAGAAGTAAGAGTGGAAGGAGTGACCCCCAAAATGCCAGGGTCCTTCTGCTGTGGAGAGGGTGCTGTGTGGGTCAGGGCTGCTCACAGCTCCTGATCACTCCCAGAATATTTACAACAAGAGGTTTCAAGATGAAAATCAAGACAAGGAACTTTCCTGAGTCTTTGTTTTCAGTCTCTCGCTCTTGGGGAATGGGTGGGAATAGATGTAAAACGAGTTCTACATTTTAAAAAAGTATTTGCATACTACAACTGTGTGATCAGTAGGTCTTCAAGAGAATCCCGATACACCTTCAGCCACACCTCTGCCTATGCAGCAACAGCATCACTTTTGCTGGACACATTACACTTAATCTAACCCGTTGTGTTTTCCAACCTGCGTACAGGAAGATGCCCCCAGGCAGTGCCCTGTGAACAGGCAGGATCTGTAGGGCCAGGGGGAGGGCACAGAGGGTGGGATGGGGTCTGTGAGCACTGACAGGGAAGAGACATGGACAGGAAAACACCTCCCAGGGGGAGAATCTCCAGGCAGCAGGGAAATGATCAGAAATGGGAGGAAACTAAAGCCGGAATTGTTATGGGAGGGAGAACAGAGAAAAGTCCCTGTGATCCCCTGCAGTGCAGATCCCTCCTGTGAGCAGCCCCCTGGCCTCCTGTCCCACCCAGCAAAGCCTCTGCCCTCAGGACCGGGGACTCCAAGGCATGAAGCAGCTCCTGTGCAGCCAGAGCTCCAGTTCCTCTGCAGAGCACAGGGGCTGAGAGCAGCTGCCCGGCAATGTTGGTGTCTGGGAGGTGGCTGCACAGCTGGGGAAGGGTGACGCTGTCTGAGTGCCCGGCTGCCTCTGCCCTGGCCTCTCTCACACCCACCCTCACCGCATCGTCCTTCTTGCTCCCCTGCTCTGGGTCACTGCTGTTGGGATCTTGTTCTTGCTGTCAGGCTCTCTGGGGATGGGAGTTTCAGCTGCAGAGTCACAGCCTGATCTTGTGGGTCCTTTCCTGCAGGTGTGTCCATGGGAAAACGTGTCCCAGCTTTGCTCTGACCTGTGGGGTATGGGCAATGCAGTCTGTGGGGCTGGGGAATGAGGTGAGTCTCCCTGAATCAAATGCCATCCTTAGAATTCTGGACTGTCTCGTTGAGATTTCCTTCCTAGCTGTGAGGTTTCCTCCTAGAATGCAAACCTGTCCTACAGCATCCTTGTGTTATCTGAAAGCCCCATCGGAAATGCACAGAGATGCTACAACAGCAAAAATGTTGTTGAGTTTGTGAAATGAGCCGTGTGTCCAGGGCTAAATGTGGAGTGCCGAGACGTTGGGAAAGGGTGAGCCATGTCATGGTCTGAGTTGGCTCCCTCTGCTCTCAGCAGTGCCTGGTGGCTTTTCAGGGTAACATGGGAGTGTGATCAGGCTCCATCTCAGAAAGGTGCCAGCCCAGGGCAGCTGGAGCAAGACAGAGGGACAGACCAGCTGCCCTCACTCTGCACTGACCCACAGGCATCCTCTGGTCTCACAGGACTCGCTCTGTTCTCCCTGAGTGCAGCAGAAATGCTGAGGGTTTCTGACACCCAACAACACTCCCCAGGGTGGGAGGGGAGAAGGAGCTGTAGAAACACCAAACCTCTCCAACTCAGTTTCTCCGGCCTGGGGGTACAGATGCTGACAGTCCCTTCTGCACCAGGAGCGGTTCCAGCTGACAAAGCTGAACCCCAGGACTGGCCCCTGCCCCACTCAATCACACAGGGTCTGGCTGACTCCTCAAGAGCCCCTGGGCAGAGACCCTGCTCTCCATTGCACACTCATCAAGCACCGACGAGGGCTCCAGTCAGGACGTTCTCCTGGAAAAGAAAAGTGTCTCTGTATGTGATGGGGTAGGGGGGTCTATAGGAAATGGCTTTGGTTTTTCTCAGAGAAGTCTCCTCTAACTTGTCACAATCTTTTCCTCCTTGCACAGGTCCTCATGCCCACAGGCAGCAAATGTCCAACAGCAGCTCCATCACCCAGTTCCTCCTCCTGGCGTTCACAGACACACGGGAGCTGCAGCTCTTGCATTTCTGGCTCTTCCTGGGCATCTACCTGGCTGCCCTCCTGGGCAACGGCCTCATCATCACCACCATAGCCTGGGACCAGCACCTCCACACCCCCATGTACTTCTTCCTGCTCAACCTCTCCCTCCTCGACCTGGGCTCCATCTCCACCATTGTCCCTAAATCCATGGCAAATTCCCTTTGGGACACCAGGGTTATTTCCTACAGAGGATGTGCTGCCCAACTCTTTTTGTTTTTCTTTTTCATTTCAGCAGAATTTTTTCTTCTCACCATCATGTCCTATGACCGCTACGTTGCCATCTGCAAACCCCTGCACTACGGGACCCTCCTGGGCAGCAGAGCTTGTGTCCACATGGCAGCAGCAGCCTGGGCCACTGGGTTTCTCAACGCTCTGCTGCACACGGCCAATACATTTTCACTGCCCCTGTGCAAGGGCAATGCCCTGGGCCAGTTCTTCTGTGAAATCCCCCACATCCTCAAGCTCTCCTGCTCACACTCCTACCTCAGAGAACTTGGGCTTCTTGTGGTCAGTGCCTGTTTAGCATTTTCATGTTTTGTTTTCATTCTTTTCTCCAGGTGCAGATCTTCATGGCCGTGCTGAGGATCCCCTCTGAGCAGGGACGGCACAAAGCCTTTTCCACCTGCCTCCCTCACCTGGCCGTGGTCTCCCTGTTGGTCAGCACTGTCATGTTTGCCTACCTGAAACCCCCCTCCATCTCTTCCTCATCCCTGGATCTGGTGGTGTCTGTTCTGTACTCGGTGGTGCCTCCAGCAGTGAACCCCCTCATCTACAGCATGAGGAACCAGGAGATCAAGGATGCCCTGTGCAAACTGATGACTGATATTTTCCTGAAGCAAGTCTTCTCGTCAGCTTCTGCATAGCAGTTATAGAACAATTCATTGTATTACATCTTCTCTTTTTGTGTGGTTTGTTTGTTTGTTTGTTTGTGGTTTGTTTTTCTTCTTTAATTTTGCCTTTTTTTTTTTTTTTTGTGATGGTGGTTTATTTTTAGTCACTAGAATATTGTCATCCCCTTTGTAATTCACTCTCTTATGTGCCTTTCTGTCTGAGTGGATTTTTAAATAAAGTGTTGTTTTTATGTGTTTAACCATAACAAAGGCCACCACAAATATTTGGGAATATTTCCTGAAATCCTTACTCCAAGGTATTTTTGGAGCTGCAGGGACAATTTGTGTGTTTGTATGGAAGGAAATAAAGTGCAGGTACGGCAGTGTCACTGGGGAGCACCATCTCTGGATCTTCGGGGGGCTGGTTTTTTTCCACTTCCACAGTTTCCTTCCCACCCCTTGTGTTGGGTCAAGGCTTGAGTGCTCTGGCAGCTTGGTCACCATCCTGCTGTGTATGAGACCTGTAACCGCAGGGAAGGACAGGCGATGGGCACTGCTGTGACAGAGCTGGCATGCATAATGAAGGGTGATCTCCTCAGGGCAGTGCCTGTATGTTTATGTGTTTTTACAGAGTTTCTCTCAAGAACAAGCCCAAGAAAGTTGCCCACAGATGCAAACACCATTGTACAGCTGAGCAGTGTGTGTGTGCAGGGCTGGCACACAGCAGTGTCCCCTCACAGCCAGGCCTCCTGCCAGAGACCTGCAGGACCAGCAGAGCAGGGTACGACTGGTGCTCGTGTGCACTGGACACCCCTTTGGAAGGAGCCTCAGGTCAATCATCATGCATTGGCCCCTCAGGACTACCGTTTCTAACCCTGGCCTCCCACCTTAGCTCAGAGAGGTTGTTCTTCTTTCCATGAAGATACATTGAATGAATAGGTCTGAAGTCCATGTTGCACTGTACAGGTGAGTTGTAAACATGCACATCATGTATGTGAGGTGAGATGAACCCAAGTGAGCACAAATGCCATCAGCTGTTCCTTGGGGGTACCATGAAGGCCTGCTTCCTGAACTGGGATCTTCTTCCTTGAACCAAGGTCCATGTGTCCATTCCTCATGATGTGGGAAATCTGAGATGAGTACAGAGCAGGTGACACACCAAAGGGATGAGATACTTCCCATCGTTTGAGTGTCGTACCAGTAGGCCAGAGGGACTCTGTGACTCCTGCCTCTGTGTGAAAAAGGGACAGACTCAGTCTCTGAACATCCCTGGGTGCATAAGGAGTCCAGGAGGGCAGCTCAGATGCGGATGCTTGATGGAACCCTGATATTTGTTTGTGACTCCAGGAACAAACCTCGTTGGATCAATGAGATTCATCTCAGCTGCCTTGGACAGGATCATTGCAAGTGCTCCAGTCTGCTACGTCACCCTTAGCCATGATTCCGGATTGTGCTCTCAAATGTGTCATAGAAACCAGAATGATTCTGGGGTCTTCAGAAAATACAGACCCATCTTGAAGTAGAGCAGGAATAGGAACTCGGAGAATTACAGGCTGGCCACCCTACCTCCCTCCCTGGGAAGGGTATGGGACATGTGGTCCTGAAGCCATTTCCAGGAATGTGAAGGACAAGGAAGGGACTGCTGAACCCAAATGGACAGGGGAAAGAAAGGCATGTTGTGTACAGGGTGTTTGCAAAGCTCAGCCATGGTCTCCTTCTGGCCAGAGTGGTGCTTATGGGGCTCAAGAAGTGGATGCTAGGTGGGATGTTGTCTGGGTGGGAAGCTGGCACAAATATCATCAGTGGTACAAAGTCCTCCATGCAGCCAGTTACTGGTGTCATCTCTCAGTGATCAGCACTTGGGGAACACTGTTGAACATCTTTATTCTCCCCTTCTATGATATGTCATAGAAGATGACACAGAGCACGAGAAATCACCCAGAAGGAGCATGAGATCAGTCCATCTCCTTGTGTTTCAAGGAACAGAGCATGAGAGTGGAGACACATCAGTCAATGTATGGAAATACCGGGGTGAGAGCAAGGGGAGGAAGCAAGATGGGTGTCTACAGCCCGCAGGGAAACAGAAGCAGCTGTGGGACAGTGTAGGACAACCTGTGGTGGAGATGGCAAAGGGCACTGGCAAGGCTGGATGTCACCAAGATGACCCAAGTCTTTGTTCCCTTGGCTATGGTCATCACCTCTGCCACCAAGGCCTGTGAGGAGACATGTTGTCCTCAGGCACTGGGGCACCTCATGGCCTCCTTGCACACCCCCAGGAAGGCTGGGAACTGTCACACCATTGTCCTTCACTCAGCACCACACAGCCCACATCCCTCTGGCCCAGGAAGAGCCCTGAGCAATGTGTGAGGGACAGGATCTGCCTTCCGAGGGGCTGGGGGTCAGGCCTTGGCCTCTCTGCTTCACCCAACAAAACCAGGGTTTTCTCAGCACCTCAGCTGCCTGCACATTTCCCTTTGTTTTTCTGCCACCATGGCCTCCAATCCTCTGCTCTAACGAGTCCCTGGGAGGTTCTGCTGGTACTTGCCCTCAGTGGAACTCATTAATATTTCAAGGTACTTAGTACTTTTTTCTTCTGACTTTGTCTCTTTGTGTAATTTCCTTTTAGCCTTGTACAGTTAATTAAAGCGTTTTCCTAGTCTAGTTACAGAGAATGATTTCAAAAGCCTTCTAATAAAATTATTTTTCTTTTCTAGTAAAGTGTATAGTTTATCATTTTTCAGTGTGGAGAAAGGTGATTGCAGAATTGATGCTGATCTAGGGTCTCTCCTATGTTCTAGAGTATTCTCCTGCAGCCTCACCTGGAGCACTGTTTGCAGGGCTGGGTGCCACAGTATTAAAAAGATATTACATGCTAGAGAGTGTCCAGAAGAGGCTATGAACTTATTGCGGGGTTTGGAGGGGAAGCTGTATGAGAAGTGGCTGAAGTCACTTCTTTTTTTCAGCCTGGAGAAAACTGAGAGTTGAGCTTATCATGGTCTACAGCTTCCTCACAAGGGGAGGAGGAAGGGCAGGCTTTGAACTCTTGTCTTTAGTGACCAGTGACAGGACTCTAGGGAATGGCAGAATATGATCTGGGAGAGGTTTAGGTTGGACATGAGGAAAAGGTTCTTCACCCAGAGGTGCTGCACACTGAACAGGCTCCCCAGGGAGGTGTCACGGCCCCAACCTGACAGTGTTCAAGAAGAGACTGGACAACGTCCTCAGACACACGGGGTGACCTGTGGGGTGTCCTGTGCAGGGACAGGAGTTGGACTCGATGAGGGTGGTCAGCAGAATTGCTACTTTGGCCTTCCGAAAGGCAGACTTTGATCTGTTCAGAAGGCTGGTTGGCAGAGTCCCTTGGGAGGCAGTCCAGAAAGACAACGGAGTCCAGGAAGGGTGTTCTCTCTTCAGGAAGGTGATCTCAGAGGTGCAGGAGCGGCTGTGCCCTTGTGCCAGAAGGCGAGCTCTCAGGGATGAAGTTCCGGCCCGGCTGAACAGAGCTGTGGCTGGAACTTGGGAATAAAAGGAGAATGTATAACTTTTGGAAGAACTGGCAGGAGACTCAAGGGGACTACAGGGATGCTTTAGCTGGGCCCAAAGAGTTGTGTTGAATGAAGTCAAATCCACTTGGTGACCGATTATGAGTGGTGTCCTCAGGGCTCAGTATTGGCGTCAGTTGTGTTTAATCTCTTTATCAATGGTCTGGATGAGAGGATCAAGTGAATCCTCAGTAAGTTTGCAAATGACACAAAATTGGGTGGGAGTGTTCATCTGCTGGACGGTAGGAAGGCTCTGCAGAGGGATCCGACTGGCTGGAGGGTTGGGCTGAGGCCACTTGTATGAGGTTCAACAAGGCCAAGTGCCGCATCCTGCACTTGGGCCAGAACAACCACAGACAACGCTACAGTCTCAGGGAGAGTGATTGGAAAGCTGCCTGGAAGTGAGGGACCTGCGGTGTTGATTGACAGCAGCTGAACATTAGCCAGTGTGTGCCCAGGTGGCCACCAGCCTCCTGGCTTCTTTCAGCAATAGTGTTGCCAGCAGGACTAGAGGAGTGATCATTCCCTCGTACTCGGCACTGGTGAGGTCGCACTTTAAATGACAAGGAAGACATCGACGTGCAGGAGAGAGATCAGAGGAGGGTGACAATGCTGTTAAAGGGACTGGAGCACAAGTGTGATGGGGAGCAGTTGAGGGACCTTGGGGGATTGAGTCTGGAGAAAAGAAGGCTGAGGAGAGACCTTATCACTCTCTACAGCTATCTGAAAGGAGGTTGGAGCATGGAGGGTCTCTTCTGCCAAGTACCAAGTGACAGGACAAGAGGAAATGGCCTCAGGACGTTCAGATTGGATAGTGGGAAACATTTATTCACCGAGAGGTTTGGAAGCAATGGAACAGACTGCTCAGAGAGGTGGTGGAGTCACCATCCCTGTAGGTGTCTAAAAGACAGATATATGAGGTTCTTAGGAACACGGTTTAATGCCAGATTTAGGTTATGGTTGGACTCGATGATCTTAAGGGTCTCTTCCAACCACAATTATTCTATGATTCTATGATAAGTCATTTTGGATATTTTCTTTCTCAGAGGACCATGCAACCTCCCTGAGAGCCAGGACTTTTCTGAGATGTTGGAGAGATGTCTCACGGTCACACCAGCCAGTTCCACCAGCACCTGTCTGTCCCTTCCCGCACCAAAAGTTTTCTCTATATTTCAACCTTCCAGGCGAGTTTCTGGGACACAGCAAATCCTGTCCAGGTCCTCTGGGCCTGTTCAGAAGAGAGCAGCAGGCCAACATGTTGATGGGCTCTCTGTGCACCTCAAAGCTTTCCTGACCATTTTTCTCAATGCCTCACTTGTACTCAACCTTTCTGGTCCTTAAGCTATGGATGAGGGGATTGAGCAGGGATGTGGGGATGGTGTAGAAAAAAACCTGTGTCAAACTGTCTTGTGAGGGCTGTTCTGGGCATCCCACAGTCAAGGATGAGAGTGCTGTAGAAAACAGTGGCACTGGTGAGGTTAGAGGAGCTGGTGGAGAAGACCTTGTGCCTGTCTACACTGGGATAGAGAGCAGTGATGCACTCATGCGATGCCCATGTGAACAGGGAGGGGACAAATGGCTCTAAAATGCAAACAGTACATGCGAGAGTTGCAGGAAATAATCCTAACATGTCTGTGAGCAGAGATGGTGCCGCTGTCAGTCACAAAACTGGGGAGCAGCTGGGTCTGGGTGGTGGAGCTGTATCGGGTCTCCAGGGAGATCACACTGACCTTGGTTCAAGGAAGCACATTCCAGTACTGCATTCAGGTGGTTTCTTGGGGAAGTCAGTTTCAACATGAAGTAACATTGATACACCACCCCACAGGCCTCCATGGCCCCCACACAAATAGCTGATGGCATTTGTGCTCATTTGGGTTCATTTCTCCCCACACAGGATGTGGATGCTCACATGTCCCCTCAGTGCACACCTGGACTTCTGACCTAGTCATCTGCTGTCCTTCCATGGGGGGAAGAACAAGCTCTCTGAGCTGTGGTGAGAGGACAGTGATCAAAATGGTGGCTGCAAGAGGCAACAGCCCCAAGCTGGCACCTGGCAGCATGACAGACTGTTTGCATGTCTCTCTTGCACACACACTGTGTCCTGCTCTTCACCTGGGACATCCCATCTCCCCACAAAGCCTTTGCCCAAGGAGAATACACCTGCACTGGCCTGGCTGCCATTCCTGCCCCCTGTCCCCACGCTCCCCACAGCCCCGAGCTGGGGGTTTTGCTCTGTAGATCAAGTGGGCTGTGGTGCCCGGGCTGTGATGACTCTGCGGGGCCATACTGGTCAGGCTGGGAGGCAGTCCCAGCTGATGGTGGTCACTGCCACTAACAACCTCCCACACAAACTCTTGGGTGGCCATGGAGGGTGCTCAGAGGGACCCTGCCTTATTCACCATCTGTGTGGGTGCTGGCCACCAACAAGCAACATCTGAAAAAACAGCTAGAAGTCCCTCAATAGCCACACTGGGACCCTGATCCCACCACACTGAGTCCACAGAGAAACAAGCAAAGCAACGAGCATCTTCAGAGTCTCTTCCTCAGGCATGTTCTTTAAAGCAGCTCTGGAAGAAGATCTAAACCTTCAGGCACTGTACTAAGGAGATCCCCTTGCTGATGGAGATGCTGTTCTGAGGCCAGCTCTGTCACAGCAGTGCCCATCGCCTGTCCTGGTCACAGCACTGACACACAGCAGGACGGTGACCAAGCCTTGGGAGCGCTCGGGCCTTGCACCAACACAAGGGCTGAGAAGGAGAGTGTGGGAGTGGAAAGAGAAGGATTCTGGAAAGAACAAGGCTGGTGCTGCCTGGCAGAGCTGCTCTGCTGGAACTGTTTGCTCCATCTTTCCACACAGAAGAAAGATCTCAGACAAACATTTCAATGCAGGGTCATTTATTTTGAGAGAATCCAGTGATCAGTTTCTTCAGGGCATCCTTGAGCTCCTGGTTCCTGATGCTGTAGATGAGGGGGTTAACTGCTGGAGGCACCACCGAGTACAGAACAGACACCACCAGATCCACAGAAGGAGAAGAGATGGAGTTGGGCTTCAGGTGCACAAACATGGCAGTGCTGACAAACAGGGAGGCCACGGCCAGGTGAGGGAGGCAGATGGAAAAGGCTTTGTGCCATCCCTGCTCAGAGGGGATCCTCAGCACGGCCCTGAAGATCTGCACATAGGACAACACAATGAACACAAAACACGAAAATGCTAAACAGGCACTGACCACAAGAGCCAAACTTCCCTAAGATAGGAGTGTGAGCAGGAGAGCTTGAGGATGTGGGGGATTTCACAGAAGAACTGGCCCAGGGCATTGCCCTTGCACAGTGGCAGTGAAAATGTATTGGCCGTGTGCAGCAGAGCATTGAGAAACCCAGTGGCCCAGGCAGCTGCTGCCATGTGGACACAAACTCTGCTGCCCAGGAGGGTCCCGTAGTGCAGGGGTTTGCAGATGGCAACGTAGCGGTCGTAGGACATGATGGTTAGCATATAATACTCTCCTGCAATGAAAAGGAGAAACATAAAGACTTGTGCAGCACATCCCAAAACCGAGATGGCTCTGGTATTCCAGAGGGAGTTGGTCAAGGACTTGGGGAGAATAGTAGAGATGCAGCCCAGGTCAAGGAGGGTGAGGTTGAGGAGGAAGAAGTACATGGGGGTGTGGAGGTGCCGGTCACAGGCTATGGTGGTGATGATGAGGCCGTTGCCCAGAAGGGCAGCCAGGTAGATGCCCAGGAAGAGCCAGAAGTGCAAGAGCTGCAGCTCCCGTGTGTCTGTGAACAGCAGGAGGACGAACTGGGTGATGGAGCTGCTGTTGGACATTTGCTGCCTGTGGGTATGTGACCTGTCACAGGAGGAAAAGACAGTGATGGTTTAGATGAGACTTCTCTGGGAAAAACCAAAGCCGCTTCCAAAACACCCTCCCAGAAAGAGACACTTTTATTTTTCAGGAGAACGTCCTGGCTGGAGCCCTCATCGGTGCTTGATGAGTGTGCAATGAAGAGCAGGGTCTCTGCCCAGGGGCTCTTGAGGAGTCAGACTGACCCTGTGTGATTGGGTGGGGCAGGGGCCAGTGCTGGGGTTCAGCTGTGTCAGCTGGAACCGCTCCTGGTGCAGAAGGGACTGTCAGCATCTGTACCCCCAGGCCTGAGAAACTGAGTTGGAGAGGTTTGGTGTTTCTACAGCTCCTTCTGCCCTCCCACCCTGGGGAGTGTTCTTGGGTGTCAGAAACGCGCAGCATTTCTGGTGCACTCAGGGAGAACAGAGCGAGTCCTGCGAGACCGGAGGATGCCTGTGGGTCAGTGCAGAGTGAGAGCAGCTGCTCTGTCCCTCTGTCCTGCTCCAGCTGCCCTGGGCTGGCGCCTTTCTGAGATGGAGACTGATCACACTCCCATGTTACCCTGAAAAGCCACCAGGCATTGCTGAGAGCAGAGGGATCCACCTTAGAGAGCAACATGCCCAACCTTTCCTAAGGTCTCAGCACCCCACGTTTAGCCCAAGACACACATGGCTCATTCCCCAGCCCCACAGACTGCATTACCCACAGCTCCACAGGTCAGAGCAAAGCTGGGACACGTGTTCCCATGGACACACCTGCAGGAAAGGACCCACAAGATCAGGCTGTGACTCTGCAGCTGAAACTGCCATCCCCAGAGAGCCTGACAGCAAGAACAAGATCCCAACAGCAGTGACCCAGAGCAGGGGAGCAAGAAGGACAATGCGGTGAGGGTGGGTGTGAGAGAGGCCAGGGCAGAGGCAGCCGGGCACTCAGACAGCGTCACCCTTCCCCAGCTGTGCAGCCACCTCCCAGACACCAACATTGCCGGGCAGCTGCTCTCAGCCTCTGTGCTCTGCAGAGGAACTGGAGCTCTGGCTGCACAGGAGCTGCTTCATGCCTTGGAGCCCCCGGCCCTGAGGGCAGAGGCTTTGCTGGGTGGGACAGGAGGCCAGGGGGCTGCTCACAGGAGGGATCTGCACTGCAGGGGATCACAGGCACTTTTCTCTGTTCTCCCTTTCATAACAATTCCGGGTTTAGTTTCCTCCCATTTCTGATCATTTCCCTGCTGCCTGGAGATTCTCCCCCTGGGAGGTGTTTCCCTGTCCATGTCTCTTCCCTGTCAGTGCTCACAGACCCCATCCCAACCTCTGTGCCCTCCCCCTGGCCCTACAGATCCTGCCTGTTCACAGGGCACTGCCTGGGGGCATCTTCCTGTTTGCAGGCTGGAAAACAGGACAGGTCAGACTAGGCTGACGGGTCCAGCCAAGGTGATGCAGGTGCTGTGCACAGGCAGAGGGGTGGTGAAGGGATGTTATGAGCCTTCTGGCAGATGTGCTGATCACTCAGAGTTGCAGTTCAGGAGTCTCAGTGACTTGTTTAAGCATGAGAGCTCATTTTCATTTTATGTTTTCCTGCACCCCCCACCCCTTGATAGAGGAAAATGAAAAGACAGGCTCAGGAAAGCTCCTTATCTGTCTGGTAATCCTTGCATTGCTCTTCTCCTTGAGTCATCCCCTTGGAAAGATGCTGGGGTTGTTCTGGATCTGTGAGCAGCCCTGACCCACACAGCACCGCAGCAGAAAAGCATTTCCTGCCCTATAGAGTTTACTCCTTTCACCCACATTTTCTCTCCTCAGTATTGTTGGGATCTCCCTGGGCAGGCTGAGCACTGACCCTGGCAGGCGGCAGAGTCCCTGTCCTGGCATAACCCTGTGGTGCAGGGACCCTGCTCTGCAGGACAGCCCTGGGCACCCCTGGGTGCTCACCTGGCTTCACAGCTGTTCAACACTGCCTGACAAGAGCCCCCTCCTTACAGATCTCACCAGCTGTGCCTGTACCAGTTTTAGGAGATGGCTCCAGGAGCTACAGCTGCATTGCCCTGCACCCAGAGACTTACCATGGCAAGGGCTGCAAAGGTTTCTCCTCCAGTGAGCTCTCAGTCGTCCTCCCAATCCTGACCACCTTTCATCTCTCTCTGCCTTGCTCGTCTCCCTGAGATCCCCAGGCAGAGCCCTCAGCCCTGCTGCGCTGTGCAGAGGAGCTGCTCCTGGGCAGAGCTGTCTCTCTGCAGCGCTGCCGCTTGCCAGGAGCTCCCTCTGTCCCAGGAGCCCAGCCCAGCTCAGCAGCACAGGAGCAGCCCAAGGCACTTTAATGACCCCTCTGGTGTGTTTGGTGCTGAGTCCATGGACCTAGGACCCTGAGGTAGAGTTGATGCAACTTCTCAAGAAGTCAAACTCAGATTCAAACTCCAAAGTTTCTTGTAATGCTAATGGGTCCCCCTGAGGGGCACAACTGAGAAACCATCCCCAGGGTCTGGTTAGAGCAGAAAAATGGAGGCAGAGATGACAGCTCAGGAAAGCAAAGTAAAGGTCTCTCTAATGCTAAGTAAACCTGGGTGTGTTTCATTAACCAACGGGCCAAGCCTTGACCCCCAGCCCTGGGAAGGCAGATCCTGTACCTCCCACGTTGCACAGGACCCTTCCTGGAACAGTGTGATGTGGGGCTGTGCAGGACCAAGGGCAGGACTCGGGTCCCACACCTCCCAGGTTCCTGGCTGGGGACAAGGAGGCCATGAGGCCCCTGTGCTAGAAGGACAAGGTGTCTCCTCACAGGCATCAGAGGTGGAGACTCCCTTCTTGTGAGAGAACAGCAGGTATGCATGAAGTTCAGCCTGGGGACAGACAATGTCAGCTGAACGTTGAGGAGTCAGCATGAGAGGGCAGAACAACATGGGCAATGTTGTGGTCACTGGACATCAGCTACTGACTCACTGATGAGGAAGAGGAATTAGATGAGGTCTCCTTCAGACAAATGAAAGAAGCCTCATGTTTCCAGGGCCGTGTCCTTGTGGCAGACCCGAGATATCCCAATATCTGCAAGGCACCATCATCCAGGAGGGTTTGGAGTTCAATGACACGGGTGACTGAGGAGTCAGTGGGTGAGGTGCCCTGTGGGACTTCACACTTACAAACCACAAAGAGTTGGTCAGGATGGAACAGTCAGGGATGTGAAAGTGAAGCTGAGGCTCCTGGGAGATGATAACAAGGCAAAGAGGAGGATTTCAGGAGAGCAAGCTTTGGCCTGCTGAGGGACCTGCTTGGGTCCTATGGGATATGACCTTGGTGTCTGCAGTGCTTTTCTCTCACATCTCCTCCCTCCTCTCTCCCACCTGCTGTTGTGCAGCATTTTTTACCCTTTCTCAAATACAATATCACAGGGGTGCTGCCAGCATCACTGAGTGGTTCAGATTTGGCAAGGAGTGGGTCCATCTTGGAGCCAACTGAAATCGGCTCTGTCTGACATTTTCAGTCTCCTGTTGTCTTCTCAGAGAGGTGACAACTGTAGCACACCCACACCCACCCCCCGTTCCAAGATTTTGCCATAAACCCAGCACAGGGTGACAGTGCATTCGATGTTACAAAATAATTGATCGTGAAGAAGAAATTGTAAAGATCTTCTTTCAGCAACACATGAAAGTCTCCAGTCAATGAGCAGGTTCCTATGGGGAACTGTAATTGCCGTGGCAGTCACTGGCTGCAGGTGCCAACAATCCAAAGGATCTTGGGCCAAATGCTTAAGAGAGCTGCCTGATGGGCCTACAAGGGTGATGCTCACCTGGATCTGGTACCAACGAAGAAGGAAGAGATGGTGAGGGATGTGAACATGAGTGTCCACCTTGGCTGTTGTGACCAGGACACAGTGGGGTCCCAGGCACAAGAGGTGAGGGAGGAAGGCCAGCAGCAGAGCACAGGCTGGTGGGCTCCAGAGGAGAACACTTTGACATACTGGGGGATAACAGGTAGAGGTGGTGATGTGGTAAATTCATGGAGGGTGAAGGAGCTCAGGAAATCTGATCAGCCTTACAGGACAGTCTGCTCCAAGCACAAGAACGATCCCTCTGAGTACCCATAAAAAGAAGCATTTGTCTTGTGAGGCTGCTTCTCTGAACTGATGGAGCTCCAGGGCACAAAGGCAGCACAGAGGAGGTGGAAGCAGGGGAAGCTGCAAAGGAGGAATTTAGAAACCTTGGTCACAGATGCAGAGATGATTCCAAAGTTGCCCTGGACTTGATACCTAAAGGGGAGGCTGAGGGCAGCAAGATGAGCTGATACAGCTTCCTTACAAAAAAAAAAAAAAAAAGAATAGACAGGGCGATCATGGGCCTGCTGCTGAACTTCATACGAGTATAATCAGACAGGACTGAGGTTCTCCATGGCTTCTTTGCCTCCACCTTCAGCAGCAAGGTCTCCTGCGACTTTGTTCCTGAAGGCGGGAGTCTGGAGAACACCCAGTAGTGGATGGGGCTCAAGTCAGGGGTTACTCAGACACCATTAAAGAACAGGAGATGGGTCATTTGACCAGCTCCCTGAACACAAATATCGCTGTGTTATGGCACCTGAAATTCCCAGGTACAACCACCTCTTGGTCCAGAGGAGTATGATTCCTCTTGGGCTGTTCTGGCCTGTCTCCTGTCTCAAGTACTGCATCAGGTACTCACCTTACAGTCATATTGTTTTGTCTTCATCAGTAAATGCTCCAGATCAATAAAAATTGGAGATTGCTGATACCAACTCTTCCAGAAATGTGGCAGAGGGAGAGGGGGGAAGGAAATAGAAGAAATACTGCTTTATTGCTCTTTATTATGGACATGCTCTCTGTTTGGCTCTTCCTGAAATCTCTCTAATCATCCACAGCAGATTCGAAGCCTCTAGGAAAATGCTGCACAGAGCCTTGGCTTGTAAGAGCATTTTGGATGTTAATGAGCCCTCTGCTGCCATGATCCTGAACTGCAGCTACTGAAAGAATGAACAAACCCCTAATGAAGTGAAAGGCAGAAGCAAAACCCAATAGGGTGTTTGGGACCCCATGAAGGGACCCACCAGGATCATGGAGTCCAACTCCTGTCCCTGCACAGGACACCCCACAGGTCACCCCGTGTGTCTGAGGACGTTGTCCAGTCTCTTCTTGAACACTGTCAGGTTGGGGCCGTGACACCTCCCTGGGAGCCAGTTCAGTGTCCAGCACCTCTGGGTGAAGAACCTTTTCCTCATGTACAATTGACCCTCCCCTGGCACGTCTCTCTTCCTTTCCCTTGGGTGCTGTCATTGGTCCCCTGAGTGAAGAGATCAGTACCTTCCCTTCCTTCTCCCCTCGTGAGGAAGCTGTAGCCACCATGAGGTCACCTTTTAGTCTTCTCTTCAGCTCTGATGCTGAGAAAACCCCTGGTTTGATTTCTGAAGCAGAAAGGAGAAGCCATGACCTCCAGGCTCTTTCCCTGCAGACAGAAAACACCCATCTGGCTTCCCCACCTGCTCTCAGCCCAGCATTTCTGCACCTTCACTGCTGTGTCTGCACCCTCACTGGCTGCTCTTTGGAACGCAAAACATGGGCTGATCCAGCTCCCTCTGGGTGACCTTTTGCACCGTAGCACTGCCCTTCCTCCTGATACCCAGTCCTCACCTTCCAAGTTGCACTTTCTGACTTTTTTTTCCCGTCTTCTGCTTTTTCCTATTATCAAGGAAAGCTCAACCATCTCATAAGCTTCCCTTCATGCAGGGAACCCAACCCATTAGGCTCCTTGAGGTCTTTTACTTGATGCAAGACAAGTAACCTCACCATGATCTTTTAAATCCCAGGATTGCTGCTGGTCTTTCAGCTTCTCTCATAGACACGACCGTGTCCCTGCTGCTGTCCCTTCATGTTCTCAGGTGGGATGGACATGATAACCCATCTCCAAGGGCTCTTCCTGGGTAGGACCTGTGTGTACTCAGGCAGAGATACCTTCCCAGCTCTATTCCTGTTTCCGCGCTGTCACCTCCAGAGACAGAACTGATCTCACTGTCCCCTTCACAGTCAAAGTCCTCCAACTCAGTTATGAGTGTCGGAGACACAAGTGACCTCATAATCCCATACCCATCCATCACCCTCCTTATAACTCATGGCCTGACTAGATAAAAGTATGCTTGTTTTATCAAATTGATCAAATGTATTTCCTACTAAAGATCTGAGAGGAGAAGCATTCTTTACAGCAAGGTGAAATGTTGACAGCTTCTCTATGTCCTCCCATGCTTCTCTTACTTTTTGGTTATTTTCCTTTTTCCGGGTTGCTACTTGTGAATTCTCTACCCAAAGTGAAAAGCCAATCCCACACCCAGAAATGAGATATTGTTTATTACAGAGCTCTGCAAGTCTGGATGCTGGAATAAAGACAGCACAACAGATAGAGAACGAACATCTATTATATACAAATATTATCCCTTCATTCAGACCCTCCCAGCAGTCCTAAAGAGCCAAGTGTTTACACATTGACATATTGGTTACATAATAATTTCATCACCACACATGCTTGTTGAGGAAGGGTCCCGGGCTGAGCCTGGAGCTCCCATCCTAGGGATGTGTATTTTACTATTATAAGGAGCATATAAGGAACAAAGTTCAGCTAAAGGACCCTTTATGTAACAGTCTTGAGACAGATGTTGAAACAAGACTCAACTAATTGTGCAGGCTCCAGAATAGACAGTACTCTTTGCAGGTTCTGATTAGGTGTTTTAAAAGTCACTTTTACCTTTGTTACAGGAGCAGACTGACCAAAACTGAGAGGATTTACATATTTTAGGTTAGCAATTGCAGGCAGAGTTCATTCTTTTAACTGGTAAGGACTACATATTCTGTCTTTAAATACCTCTCCAAGGTAAAGATTCATTGAACCGTAGAATAACTCAGGTTTGAAGAGAGCCCTGAACATCATCTTGTCTCACTCTCCTGCTCAAGGCAGGGTCCACCAGGTGAGGTTGTTCTAGGCCTCTGTCCAGCTTTGCATCATCCACAAAGGAGCTGAAAATGTGCTCCATGACACGATGAAGTGGCAGAATAAAGACATTCAACAGTGTTGGCCCCAGTACTTATCACTGAGGGATGCCACTAGAAACCGACTAAACACAGGACTTTGTACCACTGATGGTATTTGGGCTTGGTCATCCAGCCAACTTCCCACCCATCACAACATCCGCATCTTTATCCCAGATCTCCCCAAGCTGCTCTAAGGCCACCACAGGAGACCATGTCTGGGGCCTTGCAAAACTCCATGTACACAACATGCCTTTCTTTCCCCTGCCCATCTGGGTTCAGCAATCCCTTCCTTGTCCTACAACTGCCTGGACATGGCTGCAGTAGAATGTGACTCGTCACCCTCCCAGCGACAGACGTAGGCTGACCAGCCTGTCATTCTCCCAGTTCTCCTTCCTGCCATTCCTGAAGATGGGTTTGACATCTGATTTTCTGAGGGACCTCTGATCCTCTCTGATTATTTTTGTACTTTTGAGAACACAATCCAGGATTTCCCACAGAGAAAGAGGAGCAGGTGTAGGACTGTGTAGAACAGCATGGCATGAAGATGGCAAAGGTGATACAGCAATCAGGGACACTTGCAATGAGCCTGTCCAAGGCAGTTGAGATGAATCTCACTGTGCCACTGGGGTTTGTCCCTGGAGTCACACACAGAAATATCAGGGTTCTGTCAGGTGTCCACATCTGAGCTGGCCTCATGGATTCTTAGAACACATTGAGATATTCAGGGACAGACACTTTTCCTTTTATGCACAAAGGCAGGAGTCACAGTGTCTCTCTGCGCTCCTGTTCCTATTCCCAAAGGATGGGAGGCACCTCAGCCCTATGGTGTGTCACCATGTTCTACATTTATCTTTGATGTCCCTCATCATCAGGAATGGACATTGGCTCAAGGAAGCACATCCATGTGCTGCATTCTGGTGGTTTCCTATGACATATTAGTCTCAACATGATGTTGACTTCAATAAATCTGTCTCACAGGCCTTCATGGAACCACAAGGAATAGTTGATGGTGTTTGTACTGACTTGGGTTCATATCGCCTCACGTACATGATGTGCATGCTCAGATCTCATCTGTACAATGCAAACATGGACCTCTGACCTATTCATTCAGTGTACTTCCATGGAGGGACAAAGAACTCTGAGCTGGGGTGAGAGGCTAGTGCTGGAAATGGTGGTTGTGAGGGGCCAGCCCATGACAATTGCCCTGGGAGTCCAGTGCACAGGGGCACAGCCCAGCCCCTGCTCTGCTGGTCCTGCAGGTCTCTGGCAGGAGGCCTGGCTGTGAGAGGACACTGCTGAGTGCCAGCCCTGCACACACACACTGTTCAGCGGTGCCCCGGGGTTTGCACGTGTGGCCACTTCTGTGGGCATGTTCTTGAGAGAAGGTTTCTAAGAAGACCTAAACCTTCAGGCCCTGCCCCTAGGAGATCACCTTTCTATCTGGAAAGGCTGTTGTGAGCCCAGCTCTGTCACAGCAGTGCCCATTGGCTGTCCCTGCCTGCGCTCACAGCACTGACACACAGCAGGACGGGGACCAAGCTGCCAGAGCACTCAGGCCTTGCACCAACACAAGGGATGAGAAGGAGAGTGTGGGAGTGGAACCAGAACAGCTCTGGAAGAACAAGCACTGGTGCTCCCTGGCAGTGCTGCCATGCTGGACTCTTTTCCCTTCTACCCATGCACACAGGAACTGTCCCTGCAGCTCCAAAATAGCCCTGCAGGAGGGACACAGTGAAAAACAAGTCACTATACGAACCTTTATTTTGTTTAAACAAAAGGAGAGCACGGCTCCTCATTTATACAGCCAGTGGTTATAAAAGAAAAGCAGACAGAGAATTGGAAAGGGGCCTAAAAGATTCTAACAATAAAAAACCAACACACCAAAACAGAAAATCCAGATGACAGGCTGAGCCTGTAATAAGTCACTTTAAAACTCCTATGTAGAAGCAGAGAGGCAGTTTATTGCTCCAGAAAACACTTATATACGAGTTTGCACAGGGCATCCTTGAGCTCCTGGTTCCTCATGCTGTAGATGAGGGGGTTCACTGCTGGAGGTAACACTGAGTACAGAACAGACACCACCAGATCCAGGGATGAGGAGGAGACAGAGGGGGGCTTCAGGTGAGCAAATATGCCAGTGCTGACAAACAAGGAGACCATGGCCAGGTGAGGGAGGCAGGTGGAAAAGGCTTTGTGCCGTCCCTGCTCAGAGGGGATCCTCAGCACGGCCCTGAAGATCTGAACATAGGACATCACAATGAAAATGAAACACATGAAAGCTAAACAGGCACTGACCACAAGAAGCCCAAGTTCCCTGAGGTAGGTGTCTGAGCAGGAGAGCTTGAGCATCTGTGGGATTTCACAGAAGAACTGGTCCAGGGCATTGCCCTTGCACAGGGGCAGTGAAAATGTATTGGCCGTGTGCAGCAGAGCATTGAGAAACCCAGTGGCCCAGGCAGCTGCTGCCATGTGGACACAAGCTCTGCTGCCCAGGAGGGTCCCGTACTGCAGGAGTTTACAGATGGCAACGTAGCGGTCGTAGGACATGATGGTGAGAAGAGAATATTCCGCTGTAGCACAAAAAAAGAAAAAAAAAAGCTGGGCACCACATCCTGTGTATGAGATGGCCCTGGTGTCCCACAGAGAGTTGGCCATGGACTTGGGGCCAATGGTGGAGATGAAGCCCAGGTCAAGGAGGGCGAGGTTGAGCAGGAAGAAGTACATGGGGGTGTGGAGGTGCTGGTCCCAGACTATGGTGGTGATGATGAGGCCGTTGCCCAGGAGGGCAGCCAGGTAGATGCCCAGGAAGAGCCAGAAGTGCAAGAGCTGCAGCTCCCGTGTGTCTGTGAACGGCAGGAGGAGGAACTGGGTGATGGAGCTGCTGTTCCACATTTGCTGCCTCTCGACATAGGACACTGACCAAAGAAGAAAAGGCAGTGACAAGTTAGGGGAGACTTCTCTGAGCAAAATCAAAGCTATTTCTCATACACCCTCCCCTGTTCCACACCCCCTTGTCCTTTCCCAGACCTTCCTCCAGCTCCGTGTCTGAGCCCTGGGTGGTGCTGTCTGGAGGTGCCGCGAGGAGCAGGGCCTGTGCCCACTGGCTGCCGAGGAGTCAGCCCTGCTCTGCACCAGGGGGCATGGGAACGGGGGACAGGGGACAGTCCTGGGATTCAGCTTTGTCAGATGGAACCAAAACAAGTCTCATACTTTCCTAAAAAGCATTTTCTCAGTTGCAGCACCTCTGCACTTCTCCGAGGGGCTTTCAGATAACACACAGATGCTATAGGACAGGTTTCCATCCCAGAGGAAAGCTCGCAGCTTGGAAGAAAACCTCAACGAGACAGACAAGGGTCCTAATGATGGCATTTGACTGGGGGACACTCAGCTCACTCCCCATCCCCACAGACTGCATTGCCCACACCCCACAGGTCAGAGCAAAGCTGGGACACGTGTTCCCATGGACACACCTGCAGGAAAGACCCCACAAGATCAGGCTGTGACTCTGCAGCTGAAACTGCCATCCCCAGGGAGCCTGGGAGCAAGAACAAGATCCCAACAGCAGTGACCCAGAGCAGGGGAGCAAGAAGGAAACATCCCATGAGGGTGGGTGTGAGAGAGGCCAGGGCAGAGGCAGCCGGGCACTCAGACAGCGTCACCTTTCCCCAGCTGTGCAGCCACCTCCCAGACACCAACATTGCCGGGCAGCTGCTCTCAGCCCCTGTGCTCTGCAGAGGAACTGGAGCTCTGGCTGCACAGGAGCTGCTTCATGCCTTGGAGCCCCCGGCCCTGAGGGCAGAGGCTTTGCTGGGTGGGACAGGAGGCCAGGGGGCTGCTCACAGGAGGGATCTGCACTGCAGGGGATCACAGGGACTTTTCTCTGTTCTCCCTCCCATAACAATTCCGGGTTTAGTTTCCTCTCATTTCTGATCATTTCCCTGCAGCCTGGAGATTCTCCCCCTGGGAGCTCTTTCCCTGTCCATGTCTCTTCCCTGTCAGCGCTCACAGACCCCATCCCACCCTCTGTGCCCTCCCCCTGGCCCTACAGATCCTGCCTGTTCCCAGGGCACTGCCTGAGGGCATCTTCCTGTTTGCAGGTTGGAAAACAGGACAGGTCAGACTAGGCTGAGGGGTCCAGCCAAGGTGATGCAGGTGATGTGCACAGGCAGAGTCATGGTGAAGGGATGTTATGAGCCTTCTGGCAGATGTGCTGATCACTCAGAGTTGCAGTTCAGGAGTCTCAGTGACTTGTTTAAGCATGAGAGCTCATTTTTATTTTATCCTTTCCTGCATCTCCCACCCATTGGGATGGGAAACTGAAAAGACAGGCTCAGGAAAGCTCCCTTTCTGTCTGGTAATCCTTGCATTGATCTTGTCCTTGAGTCGTCCCCTTGGAAAAATTCTGGGGTTGATCTCGATCTGTGAGCAGCCCTGACCTACACAGCACCACAGCAGAAAAACATTTCCTGCCCTATAGGGTTTGCTCCTTTCACCCACATTTTTTCTCCTCAGTATTGTTGTTATCTCCCCAGGCAGGCTGAGTGCTGACCCTGGCAGGCGGCAGAGTCCCTGCCCTTGCACAGCCCTGGGGTGCAGGGACCCTGCTCTGCAGGACAGCCCTGGGCACCCCTGGGTGCTCACCCGGCTTCACAGCTTTTCAACATTGCCTGACAAGAGTCCCTTCCTTACAGATCCCACCAGCTGTGCCTGTGCCAGTTTTAGGAGATGCCTCCAGGAGCTACAGCTGCATTGCCCTGCACCCAGAGACTTAACACGGCAAGGGCTGCAAAGGTTTCTCCTCCAGTGAGCTCTCAGTCATGCTCCCCATCCTGACCACCTTTAATCTCTCTCTGCCTTGCTCGTCTCCCTGAGATCCCCAGGCAGAGCCCTCAGCCCTGCTGCGCTGTGCAGAGGAGCTGCTCCTGGGCAGAGCTGTCTCTCTGCAGCGCTGCCGCTTGCCAGGAGCTCCCTCTGTCCCAGGAGCCCAGCCCAGCTCAGCAGCACAGGAGCAGCCCAAGGCACTTTAATGACCCCTCTGGTGGCTTTGGACCTCAGTCTCTGGAGGAATTTGAGGATGAGAAACTCACACCTAAACTTCAAAGTTTCTTGTAATGTTAATGAACCCACTGAGGGACACAACTGAGAAACCATCCCCAGGGTCTGTTTGGACAGAAAACTTGAAGCAGAACAAAGGGTAAGCAAGTGAAAGGTGGTTCTGATGCTGAATAAACCTCAATGTGTTTCATTAACCAAAGAACCAAGCCCTGACCCCCAGCCCTGGGAAGTCAGATCCTGTTCCTCCCACGTTGCTCAGGGCCCTTCCTGGACAGTGTGATGTCGGGCTGTGCAAGGCCAAGGGCAGGACTATGGTCCCACACCTCCCAGGCTCCTGGCTGGGGACAAGGAGGCCATGAGGCCCCTGTGCTGGAAGGACAAGGTGTCTCCTCACAGGCATCAGAGGTGCAGACAACAGCCATAGCCAACGGGAGAAGGAGCTCATGTCTGGTGGAGCTTTCGGCGTCTACATCCCTTGCTCATCTCCACCACAGCCTGTCCTGTGCTGTGGCATCCCCTGCACCTCTTTCCCTGCAGGCTGGAGACATCCCCCCTGCTGCGCCACCTTGCTCTTGTCTGAGCATCTTCCTCCCTTTGCTGAGCTCTCTGCATCCTCCCAGCTGTTCCTTGAAGCACAAAGCCTTGGGCTGATGCAGACTCCCTCTGCTGACCTGCTCCACCACAGCACTGCCCTTCCAGTCACATTCCTTCCTGCTCATGTCCAACCTGGACCTCCCCAGCTGCACTTTGGGCCATTATTTCTTTCTCATGCTCTTTCCCACTATGCAGAAAACCTCCACCACCTCTGAAACCACCCTTCAAGCACTCTCAGGCTACTCCTGCACTGCTGCAGCCTCCCCAGCGCTGCTGGGCCAAAGCAGCCCAGGTCCCTCAGCATCCCACCGCATGTGCACAAGGTGCTGAACCTGCCTTGGCAGAGCCCTGCACTCTCCAGTTCCTCCCTGCTTCTCCAAACTGGGAAGCCGCACACTGGCACACCCCCGTGTGTGTGGGGTCACACCAGTGCTGAACCGAATGGGATGAGAACTCCAGGTGTCTGGGTCCCCACGCTCCTCCTCATGCAGCCCCGTGTGCAGCTGCCTTGTTCATGGTGAGCGTGCACCACGGGCTGGTGTGGGGACCTTGGAGTGCCCAGACCCTTCTCCTCAGGGTCACTGCTCAGTGAGTCAGGTCCTGCTCTGTCCTAATGCATGACGTTGTTTTCCTGCCAGGATAAAAAAATGGACACTTCATCCTGAGAAACTTCAGAAATCTGTAATGGTGGAACCCCAAATTTTCTCAAGGTCTGGACTCTCCATTTGCTGCAGCTGCAGCCCCTCCACTTAGGGGTCTGTATAAATACCATCTCCCAGAGATACTGTGGGGTCTTGGGGGTCTGATACTCATAATGCCTGGGGTCTGGAGGTTCTGAAGTTTCCCTTTGTGCAGTAGGAATGGGTGGAGCTCTGCCTGGGGACAGACAATATCAGCCTAAGGTTTTGTCAGCATGAGAGGGCAGAACAGCATGGGCAGTGTTGTGGTGCCTGGACATCAGCTACAGACTCACTGATCAGGTAGAAGAATTATATGAGGCCTCCTTCAGACAAATGAAAGAAGCCTCCTGTTTCCAGGGCAGTGTCCTCATGGCAGACCTGAGATATCCCAATATCTGCAAGGCACCAACCATCCAGGAGGGGTTGTAGCTCATTGACAACATCTTCCTGACACGGGTGACTGAGGGGTCAGTGAGGTGAGGTGCCCCGTGAGACTTTACACTTACAAACCACAAAGAGTTGGTCAGGATGGAACAGTCAGGGATGGGAAAGTGGAGCTGAGGCTCCTGGGAGATGATCACAAGGCCAAGAGCAGGATTTCAGGAGAGCAAGCTTTGGCCTGCTGAGGGACCTGTTTGGGTCCTATGGGATATGACCTTGGTGTCTGCAGTGCTTTTCTCTCACATTTCCTCCCTCCTCTCTCCCACCTGCTGTTGTGCAGCGTTTTTTACCCTTTCTCAAACACAATATCACAGAGGTGCTGCCGGCATCACTGAGTGGCTCAGATTTGGAAGGAGTGGGTCCATCTTGGAGCAGCTGAAATGGGCTCTGTGTGACATTGGTCAAACTCCTGTTGTCTTCTCAGAGAGGTGACAACTGTAGCACACTCACACTCACCCCCATTCCAAGATTTTGCCATGTAAACCCATTAGAGGGTCACAACGTGTTGGGTGTTGTGAACTACTTGATACTGGAGAAGAAATGGAAAACAACTTCTGTCAGCAAGGCAAGTAAGTCGCCAGTCAATGAGCAGATTCCTGTGGGGAACTGTAATTGCCCTGACATTCATTTGCCAGACAAAGTGGCAGGTGCTAACAGTCCAGAGGATCTTGGGCCAACTGCTTAAGAGAGATGCCTGATGGGCCAACAAGGGTGATGCTCACCTGGATCTGGAACTGGCAAAAAAAGAAAGGCTGGTGAGGGATGTGAACATCAGTGTCCACCTTGGCTGTTGTGACCAGGAAATAGTGGGGTCCCAGGCAGCAGAGGGGAGGGAGGGAGGCCAGCAACAGAGCACAGGCTGGTGGGCTCCAGAGGAGAAGACTTTGACGTACTGGGGAATGGTGGGCGATGTGGTGACATGGAAGTCGGTCTGAAGGGTGAAGGAGCTCAGGAAATGTGAGAAGCCTTACAGGACAGGCTGCTCCAAGCACAAGAATGATCTCTCCAAGTACCCATGAAAAGAAGCATTTATCTCATGAGGCTGCTTGTCTGAACTGATGGAACTTCAGGGCAAAAAGGCAGCACCCAGGAGGTGGAAGCAGGGGAAGCTGCAAAGGAGGAATTTAGAAACCTTTTCCATGGATGTGGGGATGATGACAAAGCTGCCTCGGACTTGATCCCAGAAGGGGAGGCTGAGGGCAGCAAGATGAGCTGACACTTCTTCATTTCCAGTAAAAGAACAGACAGGGTGAATGTGGAACTGCTGGTGAACTTCCTAAGAGTAGAATCAGACAGGACTGAGGTTCTTCATGGCTTCTTTGCCTCCATCTTCTGCAGCAAGGTCTCTTGGGACTTTGTTCCTGAAGGCAGGAGTCTGGAGAACACCCAACAGTGGATGGGGCTCAAGTCAGGGGTGACCTGAGCAAACTCAGACACCATTACAGAACAGGAGATGGGTCACTTGACCAGCTCCCTGAACACAAGTATCCCTGTGCTGTGGCACCTGAGATTCCCAGGAACACCCACCTCTTGGTCCAGAGCTGTGTGATTCCTCTTGAGGTGTCCTGGACTGAAAGCTCTCTAATCATGCACACCAGACTTGAAGCTTTTAGGAAAATGTTGCACAGTGGCTTGGCTTGTAAGAGCATTTTGGATGTTAATGAGCCCTCTGCTGCCATGATCCTGAACTGCAGCTACTGAAAGAATGAACAAACCTCTCATGAAGTGAAAGGCAGAAGGAAACCCCAGGTTTCTGAGGGTGTTTGGGACCCCATGAAGGGCCATCACTGACACAGCTGTGAAGAAAACAACCAGTGCAGGTCCCTGTCCCTGGAGACCGGTGAAGGAAAGAATTGGAGACACTGGTTACAGGTGATGAGGGCCATGTGGAGGTGGCTCTGATGCCATGTCAGCCCTTGATGTTTGTTCATCTCCAGAATGGCTGAGCCCTGACCCCTGGGACCTGGTAGATTTTTCTCCAGTGTTTTTCAAGTCTTTTCCTGTGGTCAGTGTGAGTGTTTTGTGTTTTGGGGTGGGTTTTCTGTGCTGTTGTTTTAAGTGCAAGGCTCTGGTTTTCTGTGGAGCTGGAAATGCCTGTGAGTTCCTCACAACTCATCCACCTTCCTTCATACATCTGGCAATGGTCACCAATCACCTCAATGTCCCAGTCCCACACTTGCTTGAATCCTCTATTTGGATCCATATCCATCACTCCAGGAGGTTCATGGATCCACCAGGCTCATGGATGATTCCTGAGGTCCATCCAAGTGTGGGCAGCGTAAGAGAGGAGCAGAGCAGGGTCAGCTCATGGGTCATGACTGAGCACAACCACCCCAGCAGCAGCCATTCCCCATCTCCCAGGCACAGCCAAGCTCACAGCATGCAAATGGCACTGCCATACATGAGTAGCCCAAGAGAGGCCTTTCTTCCTTCCACATTCCCAGGAAAATCTTCCTCCTGTTCCTCCTCCACCTGCAGACATCAACTGCTTTCCATTTCTGGGTTCAGACATGGCTGGAAGGGTTCAATAAAGCCATCAGCCATCTCATTGCTTCTTGAAGGATAGTTCTTGCCTTTTAACATGATTATCCAGAGAAAGCCACCAGCTTTGCATCTCAGGAACTGGAATGTCAGAGTTCAAGGGCAGGATGGTTTGGGCTCTGTCCTGGGATCTGGAAACTGAAACGTGCTCCCATCTCCCAACCCCCTGCCCTCCTCAGTGAGGGTGTGAGACATTCTGCTAGCGAGGGCTGAACTCACAGTCATGACCAGTATCTTATGTCCAACTGCAGCCAATGGTGTCCTGACAGCTCAGGAGTGGAGCTTCCATTGCTGGAGGTATTTAGAAGATGTGGAGATGTGGCAATTAAGGATTTGATTTACATTTGTATTCTATGTTGTAAAGGGTCTTTTCCAAAATAAATGATTCCATGATACTATAATTCTATGATTTGGGTTGGAACCATTTCAGTTCCATCACCTCCAGCTTCCCTCAGTGGCTGCTCTTGTGTGGCACAGCTGTCCTGGCTCTCCAGGCAGGTTGGGCACTGGTTTGTTGCCTGCATTGGCAGTTTTCCCCTTCCTGAGGTAAAAGACTGTTGAGGAGAGACAGTTGTAGAGGTTTGGGTCACAGGGGTTTGAAGCAATCCTGTCAAAATCTGAGAAGGCTGAGCTTTGGAGCCCAGGATGAATGGAGATGCTCTGAAGGATGTTTTTGAACAGTGGTACTGTCACTAGTAACAGTAACAGAAAACTCCTTATTCTTGGTTATGCTAATGAACTAAAGCTCTTTAATGTCCTTCCCAACAGTCATTCTCAATTCTCAGAACAGATACTACATTTCAGTAGTTAGCCTCTTGTATGAAGTTCTTAGAACAGTGCTTTCTTTCACTTCTACCTTTTTTATCATTGAAAGAATACAACTCTTGAACAAAATTGCTCCCATTTCATCCGTATTCCATACATTTTCTCCTTTGTTTTTCTGGTGTGAGGGGCAGGTGGCATAAGGGGGTTGTTTCCTTTTTAGCCGTAGAAAGCCAAACAGATCGCGGGGTAGTGAAAAGGCACAAAGTAAGCCACAAACTTTATGCAGTGTGCACTGACAGAACATTTTATCCTACATTTCCAATCTCTGAAGTCCCAGTCGTACAGCAGAGATTGGAGTTCTGAGCTCCCTTCATCTGCCCTCTGTGACACCTGTAAAATGGAACTACTGCAGTCAAGGAGTTGGTTTTGATTCTCTTCACAACCTGAAGCACCACATGGGTCAGGAGATCGTTGCAGCCACAAGGTGGCACTAGCGACCTGGTTCAGTAACAGCACGGCGACCACCCTCTGGCCACTCGATCGATCAGCTCGCAGACACCAATGTGGTGGATGGCAAATGGCGTTTATTGATAGGTAACACAGCAATATATACCTTGAGTTTTACAACGTCACATCCATCTGCTTAGATCACACACTACACACTACACCTATCAAGGCAGGGGCTACTATCTTTCCGTACAGCGCAAGATCTTCCGGCCGCCAGACAGGAGATGAACCAGGATGCTCAGATAGGACTAAAAATTCTCCGGTCCTAAACTTCAGGGCTTCCCTGTAATCTCAGCAGACCTCTCACACTGATATCTGGGTTTAAGGAGCTGGTCAGGAGCCTCGTCGCCATTTCTTTACTGGTGGCTTTGCTGCCTGGCTGATGTGCAGACTCTGTACATGGATGCTGACACCTCCTGAGCAACCTGCTCTGAGACGCTTAACAACATGGGCAGTTCTTTTCGGAAGAGTATTAGGACAGCAAAAAAGACCCTGGATTGAAGCAAATGAAAAGGGATGAAAAAGTTGTCGTCAGGCCTGTTTACTGTTACTTGAAAAGCAGCTCTGCATGTGATGTGAGTTATTCCTGTGGTCAGAGAGAACCTGAGAGCTGTCCCTAAATGGAAAACATGAAGGCGATGAAAGGACAGCGTCATTCAGGCTGGATGGGACCTCAGCAGGTGTCTTGACCAACCTTCTACTCAAATCAGGGTCAGACCAGATTACTCGGGGCTTTATCCAAACACATCTTGGTCACTTTCTGGGACAGAGTGAGTGCGCACTCCTGGGACACAGCTTCCAGTGCTTGACTGTCCTCAGGACTGGAAAGTTTCTCCCTTTCTACAGCACCTTTCCAAGCCCAAACATCTAGATGGCTTTTTACTCATCTACTTACACACTGACACAGACCATAATATACTGCCTTGGGCACAAGAATATTGTGGGGGATGATGCTGAATGCCTTGCTGACTTCCAGGTAACAGATCACCAGTGTTCTCCCCACGTCCACAGCCCTGTCCTTTCCTCACAGAAAGCAAAGAGGATGGACAGGCACAACCTGCCCTGGGTAAACCCCATCACCTTCTCTTCCAGACACCCAGAAATGGGGTCCCAGTGGACATGTTCTGGGGCAGAGCCCTTAGTTCCCCTGCTCACCCATTGGCCATTTTGAAAAGTGCACACACTGTGTGAGAGCTGCCAGTGGTCAGGGAGTCCCCCCAGTCTCCATGAGCTTTCCAAGATGGTGGAGAGTGGCCTCCCTGTGACATCGTCCTGCTGTCTCAGCTCCTGGGATGCTGCTGTCCCATAGACTGGAGAGGGTTGTGTTAGTTCCAGTTACCCTGACTTGATCCCCATCCACTGCTGGTTGTTCTCCAGATTCCTGTCTCCAGTCACAGAGGCTTGGGAGGCAGCAGTTTCTCGGAAGAGAGATTCTTCCTTTGAGAGTGCTGGTAGGAAATGTATTTTGCTGAGTAAATGGACACAATTATGTATTTTCCTATATATTTACCAGCACATATATATATTTATTTTTCCTTATGATCACATAGAAAGACAGGTAACAGAGATCTGTTGAGATCACTGTCAATATGGCCATCTAAAAAGAGAACACTCCAATTAACCTTTTTCTCCTTCTTTCCTCCATCAGGCCAGAGTGGTCCACAGCTTCCAGCATGACTCACTGTGTGCCAAGGGTAAAAAGTGGCACTGACAGTCCATGGCAGTGGATTGTTTGGTGCCTTCGACCCTGTGCAAGACACAAGGATTATCTTTCTTTGTGCTGGAGGCTTTGGTAGGAGAGAAATCTAGAGAACATTTTTTAAAAAATGAAGGGAAAAAGAAACCAATTGAAAGATGTAGATGAAGAAAATGTGTTTTGTAACTTTAAACATCAAAAGTTGTTGGTGTTGTAATTCTCCTCTCTTTGTTTTGAATACCTTAAATAGAAGTGTTTTCCCATGAGATCAAAATGAGACTTTTCAGGATGTGCATTAAGAGCAAGAGGAGAACTTCTGATCCTCCACTACATTTGCCTTCTCAGCACTCTCTCTGTTATCTGTGCATCTGATCTCCCTCATCCTCCAGGTATTTCCTCCTGCCCTAACTAAACTGACCATGTCTGAAGTCCCATTTCCAGCAGCTGATCTGCACACAAGCACTTGCAATTGCTCTCTGGATTTCCCTTCCTCTTACTGTTTGATCACTCAGACACTTGTCAACAATCCAGTTGCTGCTTTCACCTTCAAGGAGTTAAAAGCTTCCTTGTCATTCAGTAGTCTGTCTAATTCTGTCTTTAGCCAATTCTTTTATTGTGTTTATTTCATAATTTTCTTTCTGTCTAAAACATTTCTTGCATGTTTCTGCCTTGGAGAAGGTGACCCTCAGTGGTGGCAGTTTGTCCTTGATGTACAGTTGAGGAATGTGGGTTTTTTTAACCATTACTCTTATCAGTGTTATTTAGTTTGTTCAAAGGTAAAGCAAAGTCCCTGTTTGCTGTGTGCAGCCAGGTCTCCAAGGAGAGCAGGTGGGAGCTGGTGCAAAGGAGCTGGCACATCCAGCTGCAGACTGCAGTGGAGAAGTCTGGTGTAAGGAAAAGGGATGCAAGGCCCAGGGGGCCAACGAGAGAAACGAGGGGGTTGGGGAGGTGAGGAGCAAGGTTGTGCACACGGTGTGAGAGCTCAAGGGACAGCTTCTCCAGCCAGTCCAGACCTGCTTAGGAGAGACCCTGGATCCACATCAGATAATGCTGCAGTCAGCACTTCCCCAAACTGAACAGTAATGAAATACACCCTTTTCAACAGAAAGACATTTTTATCAGTAGCTTTTTGAAATCTTTCTCCATGATATACACAAAGAACATTCTTTAATTCACAGTACAAGACTAGAAGATGATTACAAGAAAAGAAATGGTTTCTTAGGGGTTTCTTCAGTGTAATGAACCCCATGGTGCATTTGATGCTGAGTCCTTGAACATTTCTCAGAGACTGAGAGGAGATTGCACAAATCTTTCCAGAAGTCAAAGCCAGAAGAAAAAAGTACTAAGTACCTTGAAGTATTAATGAGTTCCACTGAGGGCAAGTACCAGCAAAGCCTCCCCAGGGACTCGTTAGAGCAGAGGATTGGAGGCCATGATGGCAGATAAACAAAGGGAAATGTGCAGGCAGCTGAGGTGCTGAGAAAAGCCTGGTTTAGCTGGGTGAAGCAGAGAGGCCAAGGCCTGACCCCCAGCCCCTGGGAAGGCAGATCCTGTCCCTCACACATTGCTCAGGGCTCTTCCTGGGCCAGGGGGATGTGGGCTGTGTGGTGCTGAGTGAAGGACAATGCTGTGACAGTTCCCAGCCTTCCTGGGGGTGTGCAAGGAGGCCATCAGGTGTCCCAGTGCCTCAGGACAACATGTCTCCTCACAGGCCTTGGTGGCAGAGGCGATGGCCATAGCCAAGGGGACAAAGACTTGGGTTCTCTTGGTGACATCCAGCCTTGCCAGTGCCCTTTGCCATCTCCACCACAGGTTGTCCTACACTGTCCCACAGCTGCTTCTGTTTCCCTGCAGGCTGTAGACACCCATCTTGCTTCCTCCCCTTGCTCTCACCCTGGTATTTCCATACATTGACTGGTGTGCCTCCACTCTTATGCTCTGTTCCTTGAAACACAAGAAGATGGACTGATCTCGTGCTCCTTCTGGATGATTTCTTGTGCCACAGCACTGCCCTTTGAGGGACATTTCTTCTTCCTCATGTCCAGTCTCCACGTTCCAAGCTGTGCTGTGTGGCAGTGTTTCTCTGCTGTAGAAAGGAGGACCCTGAAAACTACTGACCTGTCAGCCTCTTACCTGTGCTTGGGAGATCATGGCACAGATCCTCCTAGAAGCTGTGCTAAGGCACAAGGAGGACAGGGAGGTGATTTGAGATGGCCAGCAGGGCTCCACCAAGGGCAAGTCCTGCCTGACTAACCCAGTGGCCTTCTACAATAGAGTAACTACATCACTGGACAAAGGGCGGGCTATGGATGTCATCTATCTGGACTTTTGTAAAGCCTTTGACATGGTCCCTCACAACACCCTTCTCTCTGAATTGCAGAGATACAGATTCGATGACTGGACTGTTTAGTATGTGAGGAACTGGCTCAATGGTTGCACCCAGAGAGTGGTGGTCAATGGCACAATGTCTGGATGGACACTGGAGACAAGTGGTGTCCCTCAGGGGTCCATACTGGGATCAGTACTGTTTAATATCTTCATCAATGACATAGTGGGATCATGTGCACCCTCAGCAAGGTTGTAGATGACACCAAACTGAGTGGTGTTGCTGATACACCTGAGGGCAGCAGCCATTCAGACGAACCTGGATAAGCTGAAGAAGTGGTTCATGTGAGTCTCCTGAGGTTGAACAAGGCCAAACACAAGGTCCTGCACCTGGGTTGGGGCAACCCCTGGTATCAGTACAGGCTGGGGACGAAGGGATTGAGAGCAGCCCTGATGAGAAGGACTTGGGGATACTGGTGGGTGAAAGACTGGACAGGATCCAGCAATGTGCGCTTGCAGTCCAGAAGGCCAACCATATCTTGGGCTGCATCCAAAGGAGCATGACCAGCAGGTCAAGGGAAGAGATTCTGCTCCTCTGCTTCACTCTGGTGAGACCCCACTTGGAGTCCTGTGTCCAGCTCTGGGGTCCTCAGTACAGGACAGACATGGAGAGACCAACACTCTCCATGCTCCAACCTCCTTTATGTAGATGTAGAGTGAGAAGGTCTCCCCTCAGCCGTCTTTTCTTCAGACTAAACAGCACCAGTTTCCTCAGCCACTCCTCATCACACTTTTGCTCCAGCCTCTTCACCAGGACCATTGCCCTTCCCTGAACCTGCTCCAGCACCTCAAGATCTTTCCTATAGTGAAGGACCCGAAACCAACCACAGCATTTGAGGTGGGACCTCACAAGCGCCAAGTACAATGAGACAATCACTAACCTGGTCCTGCTGGCTGTGCTACTCTTAATGCAAGCCAGGATTCTGGTGGCATTTTGGCCACCTGGGCACATGCTGCCTCACCTTCAGCTGGCTCAATCGACACCCCAGATCCCTCTTTTCCCGGCAACTTTCCAGCCCCTCTTCCCCAAGACTGTAGTGCTGCCTGTGGTTGTTGTGACGCAAGTGCAGGACCTGGCACTTAGCCTTGTTAAGCCTCAAATATTTTCCCTCAGGTCATCACTTTGCCCAGTCCAGATCTCTCTGTAGACCCTTCCTACTCTCCATCGGGAGAACATTCCCAACCAATTTGGTGTCATCTGCAAAATTACTGAGGGTGCATTAGATCCCCTCATCCAGATCACTGATAAAGAGATCAAACAGAACTGGCCCCAATACTGAGCCCTGGGGACACCACTCATGACCGGCCACCAATCGGATTTGGCTCTGTTCACCACAACTCTTTGGGCCCAGCCCTCCAGCCGGTTCTTTAGCCATCGCAGATACACCATCCAGGCCATGAGCTGCAGCTTCTCCTGGAGATGCTGTGGGATACGGTGTCAAAGGCTTTACTGCAGTCTAAGGACACAACACCCACAGCCTGTGTGGCGGATTCAGACTTTCCCTCATCTGCTCAGCCGGTCACCTTGTCATAGAAGGAGATCAGGCTGGTCAAGCAGGACCTGCCTTTCACAAAGCCATGCTGACTGGGCCCGATTGCTCGTCTGGTATGGGTGACCTCACAGTCCTTTCCCAGCCATGTTCCTGCTGTTGGCCTATCCCCTGCAGAGGCAGAAGTGACCTCACAGTCCCCTCCACAGCCCTTGGCTTCCTACTGGACTATGAGCTCCTGAGACACAAGTGACCACATGGCATCGTACCCAGCCATCACCCTCCTTGTGGTCCAGTGTGTGAGCAGATCAAACTGAGCTGCTTTCATCAAATTTATCCAATAGATTTCCTATCAAGGGTTTGAGTGGAGAAACGTTCCTCAGAGGAGCTGCTGTATTTACACCGGGCCATTTATACCTCTGCTTCTGCCTCTTTTCTCTCTTCTTCCTCCATCTGTGTTTGTTGAGGAAGGGTCCTGGGCTGAGCCTGGGTCTCCCATCCTAGGAATTTGTATGTTAGTATTATTATGACTGTATAAGGAGCAAAGTTCAGCTAAAAGACACTTGATGTAACAGTCTTGAGACAGATGTTAAAACAAGGCTCAACTAATTGTGCAGGCTCCAGAGTGTCTGCACTGCAAGGACAGTACTCTTTGCAGGTTCTGATTAGGTGTTTTAAAAGTCACTTTTATATTTATTAGAGAAGCAGACTGACCACAACTGAGAGGATTTACATATTTTAGTTTAGCAATTGCAGGCAGGATTCATTCTTTTAACTGGTAAGGACTACATCTTCTGTCTTCAAACACCTCTCCAAGGCAAAGATTCATTGAATCCTAGAATAACTCAGATTTGAAGAGAGCCCTGAACATCATCTTGTCTCACTCTCCTGCTCAAGGCAGGGTCCACCAGGTGAGGTTGTTTTAGGCCTCTGCCCAGCTTTCCAGCATCCACAAAGGAGCTGAAAATGCACTCCATGACATAATGAAGAGGCAGAATAAAGACATTCGACAGTGTTGGCCCCAGTACTCATCACTGAGGGATGCCGCTGGAAACCGGCTAAACACAGGACTTTGTACCACTGATGATATTTGGGCTTGGTCATCCAGACAACTTCCCACCCATCACAATATCCACATCTTTATCCCAGATCTTCCCAATCTGCTCTAAAGCCACCATAGGACACCATGTCTGGGGCCTTGCAAAACTCTATGTACACAACATGCCTTTCTTTCCCCTGCCCATTTGGGTTCAGCAATCCCTTCCTTGTCCTACAACTGCCTGGAGATGGCTGCAGGAGAATGTGACTCGTCACCCTCCCAGGGACAGCCGTAGGCTGACCAGCCTGTCATTCTCCCAGTTCTCCTTCCTGCAATTCTTGAAGATGGGTTTGACGTCTGCCTTTCTGAGGGAACCTCTGATCCTCTCTGATTACTCTGGCACTTTTGAGACCACAATCCAGAATTTCCCAGAGAGAAAGAGGAGCAGGTGTAGGACTGTGTAGAACAGCATGGGATGAGGATGGCGAAGGTGATACAGCAAACAGGGACACTTGCAATGAGCCTGTCCAAGGGAGCTGAGAGGAATCTCACTGTGCCACTGGGGTGTGTCCCTGGAGTCACACACAGAAATATCAGGGTTCTGTCAGGTGTCCACATCTGAGCTGGCCTCATGGATTCTTAAAACACATTGAGATATTCAGGGACAGACACTTTCCCTTTTAGACACAGAGGCAGGAGTCACAGTGTCCTTCTGCGCTCCTGTTCCTATACCTAAGGGATGGGAGGTACCTCAGCCCTATGGTGTGTCACCATGTTCTACATTTATCTTTGATGTCCCTCATCATCAGGAATGGACATTGGCTCAAGGAAGCACATCCAAGTGCTGCATTCTGGTGGTTTCCTATGGGATATTAGTCCCAACATGATGTGACTTCAATAAACTCTGTCTTGCAGGCCTTCATGGAACCACAAGGAATAGCTGATGGTGTTTGTACTGACTTGGGTTCATATCGCCTCACGTACATGATGTGCATGCTCACATCTCATCTGTACAATGCAAACATGGACCTCTGACCTATTCATTCAGTGTACTTCCATGGAGGGACAAAGAACTCTGAGCTGGGGTGAGAGGCCAGTGCTGGAAATGGTGGTTGTGAGGGGCCAGCCCATGACGATTGCCCTGGGTGTCCAGTGCACAGAGGCACAGCCCAGCCCCTGCTCTGCTGGTCCTGCAGGTCTCTGGCAGGAGGCCTGGCTGTGAGAGGACACTGCTGTGTGCCAGCCCTGCACACACACACTGTTCAACTGTGCCCTGGGGTTTGCATCTGTGGCCACTTTTGTGGGCATGTTCGTAGATAAATTTTCTAAGAAGACCTAAATCTTCACGCCATGCCCCTAGGAGATCACCTTTCTATCTGGAAAGGCTGTTGTGAGCCCAGCTCTGTGACAGCAGTGCCCATTGCCTGTCCCTGCCTGCGCTCACAGCACTGACACACAGCAGGACGGGGACCAAGCTGCCAGAGCGCTCAGGCCTTGCACCAACACAAGGAGTTAGAAGGGCAGTGTTGAAGAGGAAAGAGAACAGCTCTGGAATATCAAGCACTGGTGCTCACTCTCGGTGCTGCCATGTGAAGACTCTTTTCCCTTCCACCCATGCACACAGAAACTGTCCCTGCAGCTCCAAAAAGGCTGTGAAGGAAAGATGTCAGAAAAAAAAAAAAAAAATATCACTAAAGCACCCTTTATTTTGCTTAGAGACAAAGAATAGGGTTCCTCATTGACACAGTCACTCGCTGAGAAAATAAAAGTAGGCAGTGCATTACAAAAGGAATTACAACATTATCACAGTAAAAAAAAACACAGCTAGAGACAAAATTGCTGCAGAGAGGAAAAATCTGTGATGAGTTAGACTATAACTTATATGTAGAAGAAGATAGCGACAGTTTATAGCTTCAGGTGAAATTCAGTCATCTGTTTCCACAGGGCATCCTTGAGCTCCTGGTTCCTCATGCTGTAGATGAGGGGGTTCACTGCTGGAGGCACCACTGAGTACAGAACAGACACCAAAAGATCCACTGAAGGGGAGAAAATGGAGGGGGGCTTCAGATAGGCAAAGGAACCTGTACTGATAAACAGGGAGACCACAGCCAGGTGAGGGAGACAAGTGGAAAAGCCTTTGTGCCGTCCCTGCTCAGAGGGGATCCTCAGCACGGCCCTGAAGATCTGCACATAGGACACCGCAATGAAAATGAAGCACATAAAAGCTAAACAGGAACTGACCACAATAAGCCCAAGTTCCCTGAGGTAGGTGTCTGAGCAGGAGAGCTTTAGGATCTGGGGTATTCCACAGAAGAACTGGTCCAGGGCATTGCCCTTGCACAGGGGCAGTGAAAATGTATTGGCCGTGTGCAGCAGAGCATTGAGAAACCCAGTGGCCCAGGCAGCTGCTGCCATGTGGACACAAGCTCTGCTGCCCAGGAGGGTCCCGTAGTGCAGGGGTTTGCAGATGGCAACGTAGCGGTCGTAGGACATGATGGTGAGAAGAGAATACTCTGCTGTAGCACAAAAAAAGAAAAAAAAAACCTGGGCAGCACATCCTGAGTATGAGATGGTCCTGGTGTCCCAGAGGGAATTGTCCATGGATTTGGGGACAGTGGTGGAGATGAAGCCCAGGTCGAGGAGGGAGAGGTTGAGGAGGAAGAAGAACATGGGGGTGTGGAGGTGCTGGTCCCAGGCTATGGTGGTGATGATGAGGCCGTTGCCCAGGAGGGCAGCCAGGTAGATGCCCAGGAAGAGCCAGAAGTGCAAGAGCTGCAGATCCCATGTGTCTGTGAACGGCAGGAGGAGGAACTGGGTGATGGAGCTGCTGTTGGACATTTGCTTTTCCTGGACATGGGGCGCTGTCATGAGAAAAAAAAAAAAGAGTGAGAATCCAGGGGAGAGTTCTCTGACAAAAATCAAACCAACTCCAATAGACACTCCCCTGTCACACACAGACAACCTTTTGTTTTATTATGAGAACTTTCTCCAGCACTATGGCTGGAGCCCTGCTTGGTGCTTCCCAAATGTGCAACCAAGAGCAGGGCCTGTGCCCATGGGCTCTCGGTAACTCAGCCCAGCTCTGCAGAAGTGGGGCCACGGGAACGGTGGGAACTGTCCTGGTTCTGCTAACACAGAAGAGCTGTCAGCACTTGCTTTCCCATTCACAAGGAACAGAGGTGGTGAAGGCAGTTTGGGAGTTCCAGGATTTTTACGTCTCCCACCATATTCACTGCAGAGTGTTGTTGGGTGTCAGAAACCCTCAGCATTTCTGCTGCACTCAGGGACAACAGAGCGAGTCCTGTGAGACCAGAGGATGCCTGTGGGTCAGTGCAGAGTGAGGGCAGCTGCTCTGTCTCTCTGTCTTGCTCCAGCTGCCCTGGGCTGGCACCTTTCTGAGATGGAGATTGATCACTGAAAAGCCACTGGGAGCTACGGAGAAGAGGGATCCCCCTCAGACCACAACATGTCTCACCCTTTCTTAAGGCCTCAGCTCCCCACATTTAGCCCAGGACACACACGGCAGATTTCACAAACCCAACAGCATTTCCTACATCATAGAATTTCTGCACTTCTCTGTGGTGAATTCAGATAATGCTGAAGTGCTATAGGACAGGTTTGCATCCTGGAGGAAATCTCAGAGCTTGGAAGGAAACAGCCAAGAATCCTAATGATGACATTTGATTGAAGGACACTCAGCTCACTCCCCAGCCCCACAGCCTGCATTGCCCACAGCCCAGAGGGCAGAGCAAAGCTGGGACACGTGTTCCCATGGACACACCTGCAGGAAAGGACCCACAAGATCAGGCTGTGACTCTGCAGCTGAAACTGCCATCCCCAGGGAGCCTGGGAGCAAGAACAAGATCCCAACAGCAGTGACCCAGAGCAGGGGAGCAAGAAGGACAATGCGGTGAGGGTGGGTGTGAGAGAGGCCAGGGCAGAGGCAGCCGGGCACTCAGACAGCGTCACCCTTCCCCAGCTGTGCAGCCACCTCCCAGACACCAACATTGCCGGGCAGCTGCTCTCAGCCCCTGTGCTCTGCAGAGGAACTGGAGCTCTGGCTGCACAGGAGCTGCTTCATGCCTTGGAGCCCCCGGCCCTGAGGGCAGAGGCTTTGCTGGGTGGGACAGGAGGCCAGGGGGCTGCTCACAGGAGGGATCTGCACTGCAGGGGATCACAGGGACTTTTCTCTGTTCTCCCTCCCATAACAATTCGAGGTTTAGTTTCCTTTCTTTTCTTATCATTTCCCTGCTGTTTGGAGATTCTCCCCCTGGGAGGTGTTTCCCTGTCCATGTCTCTTCCCTGTCAGTGCTCACAGACCCCATCCCACCCTCTGTGCCCTCCCCCTGGCCCTACAGATCCTGCCTGTTCCCAGGGCACTGCCTGGGGGCATCTTCCTGTTTGCAGGCTGGAAAACAGGACAGGTCAGACTAGGCTGAGGGGTCCAGCCAAGGTGATGCAGGTGCTGTGCACAGGCAGAGGGGTGGTGAAGGGATGTTATGAGCCTTCTGGCAGATGTGCTGATCACTCAGAGTTGCAGTTCAGGAGTCTCAGTGACTTGTTTAAGCTTGTTTTCACTTTATCCTTTTCTGCACCCCTCACCACTTGGGATAGGAAACTGAAAAGACTGGAAAGCTCGTTACCTGTCTGCTAATCCTTGCATTGATCTCGTCCTTGAGGTATCCCCTTGGAAAACTCCTGCATGTGATCTGGAGCTGTGAGCAGCGCTGACCCACACAGCACCCTCTCCACAGCAGAAACACCTTTCCTGTCCAAGAGGGTTTACTCCTTCATGCGACAGCTTCTCCCCTCCTTGTCATTGGGATCTCCCCAGGCAGGCTGAGCGCTGACCCTGGCAGGCGGCAGAGTCCCTGCCCCGGCACAGCCCTGGGTTGCAGGGACCCTGCTCTGCAGGACAGCCCTGGGCACGCCTGGGTGCTTCCCCTGCAGTCACCCTCAGCAGTATTTGCCATCATGCCCTTCCCCACTGACAGTGCAGCAGGGAAGCCCTGCTCTGGAGAGTGTTCTTCTCTACAACAGAGATGCTGTGGAGACCTGGCAGATCCTGCAAACTGTGTCATGTGTCAGCTTTAGGAGATCCCTCCAGGAAATGTAGCTGTATTGTCCTACAGCCAGAGACTTACCGTGTTACTGCTGTGAAGATTTGTTTCTCAGTGAGCCCTCAGCGACCAACAACCTACATTGCCTTTCCCCTCCCTCCGCCTGGCTCCTGTGCCCTCAGTGCTGCAGGCAGAGCCCTCAGCCCTGCTGCGCTGTGCAGAAGAGCTGCTCCTGGGAAGAGCTGTGTCTCTGCAGCGCTGCCGCTTGCCAGGAGCTCCCTCTGTCCCAGGAGCCCAGCCCAGTTCAGCAGCACAAAAGGTGCTTTAATGACCCCTCTGGTGGCTTTGGTGCTGAGACCATGAACCTCAGACCCTGAGGGGAAGCTGAAGAAACTTCACAAGAAGTCAAAGTCAGATTCAAACTCCAAAGTTTCTTGTAATGTTAATGGGTCCCACTGAGGGAACCTACTGAGAAACAATATCCAGGGTCAGTTAGAGTAGAAAACTGGAGGCAGTGAAGACAGGTCAGGAAAAGTAAAGTATTGGTGGCTCTGATTCTGAGTAAACCTGGATGTGTTTCATTAACTAAAGGGTCAAGCCCAGACCCCCAGCCCTTGGAAGTCTGATCCTGTCCCTCTCACGTTGCCCAGGGCTCTTCCTGGGATAGTGTGATGTGGGGCTGTGCAAGGCCAAGGGCAGGACTACGGTCCCAGAGCTCCCAGGTTCCTGGCTGGGGACAAGGAGGCCATGAGGCCCCTGTGCTGGAAGGACAAGGTGTCTCCTCACAGGCATCAGAGGTGCAGACGACAGCCATAGCCAAGGGGAGAAGGAGCTCATGTCTGTTGGGTCTTTCAGCCTCTTTACATCCCTTGATCATCTCCACCACAGCCTGTCCTGTGCTGTGGCATCCCCTGCACCTCTTTCCCTGCAGGCTGCAGACATCCCCCCTGCTGCCCCACCTTGCTCTTGTCTGAGCATCTTCCTTCCTTTGTTGAGATCTCTCCATCCTCCCCAGCTGTTCCTTGAAGCCCTTCCCAGTACCTCCCTGCTTCTCCAAACTGGGAAGCCGCACACTGGCACACCCCCGTGTGTGTGGGGTCACACCAGTGCTGAACCGAATGGGATGAGAACTCCAGGTGTCTGGGTCCCCACGCTCCTCCTCATGCAGCCTCGTGTGCAGCTGCCTTGTTCATGGTGAGCGTGCACCACGGGCTGGTGTGGGGACCTTGGAGTGCCCAGGCCCTTCTCCTCAGGGTCACTGCTCAGCGTGTCAGGTCCTGCTCTGTCCTCATGAATGGGTTTGCTCTCCTGCCCCAATACAGAACTGGTCACTTCTTTTAAAATTTATGAGATTCCTGATGGTGGAACCCTAAAGCTTCTCAAGGTCTGGACTCTCCTTTGACTGAAGCTCAGCTGTTAATGTTTGTATGCAGATGGTTTATCCTGATGAGGGTGTCTCTCACAAGAGAATAGCATGAGGAGTTACAGGACACTACAAATATCACCTCCTGGAGAAACTGTGGGGTCTTGTGGGTTTGGTGCTCGTAACGCCATGTCTGGACTCTGAGGGGAAGTTGTTCTTTATGTCAGAGAGCAGCAGGAATGCATGGAACTCTGCCTGGGGACAGACAATGTCAGCTGAACAATGAGGAGTCAGCATGACAGGGGAGAACAACATGATCAATGTTGTGGTCACTGGACATCAGCTACTGACTCACTGATGAGGAAGAGGAATTAGATGAGGCCTCCTTCAGACAAATGAAAGAAGCCTCCTGTTTACAGGACGGTGTCCTCGTGGCAGACCTGAGATATCCCAATATCTGCAAGGTAGCAGCCATCCAGGAGGGGTTGGAGCTCACTGAAAACATCTTCTTGACACGGGTGACTGAGGGGTCAGTGAGGTGAGGTGCCCTGTGGGACTTCACACTTACAAACCAGAAAGAGTTGGTCAGGATGGAACAGTCAGGAATGGGAAAATGGAGCTGAGGCTCTTGGAAGATGATAACAAGGCAAAAAGCACAGTTGTTTTTTATCCTTTCTCAAGTAAAAGAATCCCAGAGGTGCTGCCAGCATCACTGAGTGGCTCAGATTTGGCAGGAGTGGGTCCATCTTAGAGCAGCTGAAATCGGCTGTCTGACGTTGGTCAAACTCCTGTTGTCTTCTCAGAGATGTGACAACTGTAGCACACCCACACCCACTCCCAATTCCAAGACATCGCCATGTAAATTCAGTCAGATGTTACAAACTACTTGATCATGGAGAAGAAATGTAAAAGATCTTCTGTCAACAATCTTAGGACGTCTCCAGTCAATGAGTAGATTCCTATGGGGAAATGTAATGGCCCTGGCAGTAAATGGCCAGTCAAAGTGGCAGGTGCCAGCAGTCCAGATGTTCTTGGGCCAGCTTCTTAACATGTCTGCCTGGTGGGCCAATGAGGGTGATGCTTGCATGGATCTGGTACTGATGAAGAAGGAAGAGCTGGTGAGGGATGTGAACATCAGTGTCCACCTTGGCTATTGTGACCAGGAAAGAGTGGGGTCCCAGGCACCCGAGGGGAGAGAGGAAGGCCAGCAGCAGAGCACAGGCTGGTGGGCTCCAGAGGAGAAGACTTTGACATACTGGGGGGTGGTGGACAATACAAGTGGTGACATGGAAGTGGGTGTGAAGGAGGTCGGGAAATCTGATCAGCCTTACAGGACAGCCTGCTCCAAGCAAAAGAGTGATCTCTGTGAGTACCCGTGAAAAGAAGCATTTATCTTGTGAGGCTGCTCTTCTGAATTGATGGAGCTCCAGGGCAAAAACGCAGCACACAGGAGGTGGAAGCAGGGAAAGCTGCAAAGGAGGAATTTAGAAACCTTGTCCATGGATGTGGGGATGATGCCAAAGCTCCGTTGGACTTGATACCTGCAGGGGAGGCTGAGGGCAGCAAAATGAGCTGATACAGCTTCCTTACTGTAAGAAACAAACAGGGTGATCGTGGGCCTGCTGCTGAACTTTGTAAGAGTAGAATCAGACAGGACTGAGGTTCTTCATGGCTTCTTTGCCTCCATCTTCACCAGCAAGGTCTCCTGGGACTTTGTTCCTGAAGACAGGAGTCTGGAGAACACCCAGCAGTGGATGGGGCTCAAGTCAGGGCTGACCTGAGCAAACTCAGACACCATTACAGAACAGGAGATGGGTCATTTGACCAGCTCCCTGAACACAAGTATCACTGTGCTGTGGCACCTGAGATTCCCAGAGACACCCACATCTTGGTCCAGAGGACTGTGACTCCTCTTGAGGTGTCCTGGCCTGTCTCCCCACTCACATGGTGATTTAGACATCCACTTTTCCGATATATTCAATATTTATCAGGAAACGCTCCTGATCAATATGAACAGGACACTGCTGAGACCAACTGTTCTGGAAAGGGAGGGAAGGGCGAGTAGGGAAGGAAATAGAAGAAATACTGATTTGTTGCTGTTTATGATGGAAATGCTCTCTGTTTGGCTGTTCCTGAAATCTCTGTAACCATCCACACCAGACTTGAAGACTTCGGGAAAATGATGCACAGAGCCTTGACTTCTAAGAGCATTTTACATGCTCATGAGCCCTCTGCTGCCATGATCCTGAACTGCAGCTGCTGAAACAACGAACAAACCTCCAATGAAGTGAAAAGCAGAAGCAAATCCCAAGTTTTTGAGGGTGTTTGGGACTCCATGAAGGGCCATCACTGACACAGCTGTGAAGGAAACAACCAGTGCAGGTCCCTGTCCCTGGAGGCTGGTGAAGAAAAGACTTGGAGACACTGGTTACAGGTGGTAAAGGTGATGTGGGGATGGCTCTGATGCCACGTGAGCCCTTCATGTCTCTTTATCGTCAGGATGGCTGACCGCAGGACCAGGCAAAGGAGACCCTTTCTCTCTTATGTTTCTCAGGCTCTGCCTGTGGTCACTGGGAGGGTATTTGTGGTTTGGGTGTAGGTTTGGTGCCAAGTGCTGTTTCTTTAACCACAGGGCTCTGTTTTTCTGAGGATTTGGCAATGCCTGTGAGGTCCTCAAAACCCATTCATCTTCTTTCAAACACTTGACAATGGTCACCAATCACCTAAACTGTCCCAGTCCCAAACTTGCTCGAATCCTCAATTTAGATCCACGCCCCAGCACGGAAATGCACACGTTCCTTCTTCTACTGCTCTAAAATGAAAAAGAAAAATCAGTCTATTCCACGTTAGCATGACTGGCTCATGTTCTTCAGGTCCTCTTCTTGCGTTTAACACAGTTACTGCTACGCATAGACCACTCTCTTCCTGCACTCCCATGTGTCTCACAAACCTTTCACTCTTGTTGTTCTGTATAGGGCCAGCACTCCAGGAGGTTCCTGCTTCCTCCAGGTTCATGGGTGAGTCCTGAGGTCCATCCAAGTGTGGGCAGTGTAAGAGAGGAGCAGAGCAGGGTCAGCTCATGGGCCATGACTGAGCACAAACACCCTAGCAGCAGCCATTCTCCATCTCCCAGGCACAGCCATGCTCACAGCATGCAAATGGCACTGCCATACATGATTAGTCCGAGGGAAGCCTACTCCCAAAAATCTGCTTTCTATTCGCCCTCCACCCACAGACACCATCTCCATTCCACTTGTGGCTCAGACATGGTTCTAAGGATTTGCTGAAGTCATCAGTTGTCACCCTTTTCTACCCCACATCCCCTGACCCTCTCCCACACCACACATGGCCGGTCACTGCTGCTCAGCGCCTCTCACTCTTCAGAAGATATCTTGAGCTTCTTGGCTCTTCCTGGTGCTTGTTGTAATCTTCCTCACTCCCTCCAGAGCTCATGCTGAGCTTTCTTGTTCATGACAGGGCCTTTGTAACCATCTCTTATGAAGCTGTTGTCTTTTTCTGATCATCTGTGCAGGTGTTATCACAGAAATGCAACAAATATGTCAAATATGATGGCGAGCAAAATGCAATAAAACCTTGCTGAGCCAGCCCCGTAGCTGTGTCTTTCCAGCAAGGAGTTTCTCCTGAGAAAGGGATTGAACCTCTGCCACTCTCTGCAGAGGCACATGAGCAGTGTCCATGCAGCTGGGGACACAAAGGTGACGTTTGCCAGACCACCGTTCATCTGAACCACTTAGATGTGTGCTTGTGGATGAGGTATGAAGCTTTATAGTGCAAATACCTATTTAATTGTCATTGCAAGAGGGGCTACCACACATGCAGAGTACTATTAAGCATATACGACTCACATTCCTAGACAAATTACACAGACACTTGAAGAATTATTCATGCCTTTTAGCATTATTATCCACAGAAGGCCCACCAGCTTTGCATCTCAGGAAATGGGATGCCAGAGTTCAAGGGCAGGATGGTTTGGGCTCTGTCCTGGGATCTGGAAACTGAAACGTACTCCCATCTCCCAACCCCCTGCCCTCCTCAGTGATGTGTGAGACATTCTGCCAGCGAGGGCTGAACTCACAGTCATGACCAGTATCTTATGTCCAACTGCAGCCAATGGTGTTCTGCCAGCTCAGGAGTGGGGCTTCCATTGCTGGAGGTATTTAAAAGACATGGAGATGTGGCACTTAGGGATATGGTTTCGTGGTGGAGTTGCCAGTGTTTGATTTACAGTTGGACTCCATGTTCTTAAGGGTCTTTTCCAACCTAAATGATTCTATGATTCTATGATTTGGGTTGGAACCATTTCAATTCCATCGCCTCCAGCTTCCCTCAGCGGCTGCTGTTGTGTGGCACAACTGCCCTGGCTCTCCAGGCAGGTTGGGCACTGGTTTGGTGCCTGCATTTGGAGTTTTCCCCTTCCTGGGGTAAAAGGCTATTGAGGAGAGACAGTTGTAGAGATTTGGGTCACAGGGGTTTGGAGAAATCCTTTCAAAATCTGAGCAGGATGAGCTTTGGAGCCCAGAAAAAAATGGAGATAATGGAGATGCTCTGAAGGATGTTTCTGAACAGTGGTACTGTCACTGATAACAGTAACAGGGAACTCCTTATTCTCACTGCAGATGATGATGAACTAAACCTCTTCAATTTCATTCCTAACAGTCGTTCTTACTTTTCAAAACATCTACTACACCTCAGCAGTTGTGTCCTGAAATAAGTTCTTAGAGCAATGCTTTTTCTCTCCTTTTTTTTTTTTTTTTTTTTTTTAATCATTTAAAGGGTACACCTCTTGGACAGAATTACCCAAAATCATCCTTCTTTCATAACTTTTCCTTTTTTTTCCCTGGTGTGAGGTGTTGTTGACATAGGAGAATATTTTCTTTTTGAGATAAAGAAGGCCAAGGAACAGATCCCAGGTCAGTGCAGAGGCACAAAGGAAGCCAGAAGCTTTATGTGGTGTGCACTGACACACACTGTCACCTGCATTTCCAGTCTCTGCAGTCCCAGCTGTGCAGCAGAGTCTGGAGTTCTGAGCTCCCTTCATTTGCCCTGTGGGACGCGTGTAAAACGGAACTACCCCAGTCAAATGTCTGGTTTTGATTCTCTTCACAGCCTGAAGCACCACATGGGTCAGGAGACGAGCCACGATACCCAAAGAGGACTCACATGCTCTGCACTTACAGTTCAGGTGTTCCCGGGAATCTCAGCAGACATGTCACGCTGATATCTGGGTTCAAGGAGCTGGTCAAGTGTCTCATCTCCATTTCTGGAATGGTGACTTTGCTGCCTGGCTGATGTGCAGACTCTGTACATGGATGCTGACACCTCTTGAACAACCTGCTCTGAAAGGGTTAACAACATGGGCAGTTCTTTCTGGAAGGGTATTATGATAGCAAAAAAGACCCTGGCTTGGGGCAAATGAAAAGGGGTGCAAAAGTTGTGGTCAGGACTGTTTAGGGGTACCTGTAAAGTAGCCCTGAACCTCATCTGAATTGTTCCTGTGGTCAGGGAGAACCTGAGAGCTTTGTCTAAATTGAAAACATGAAGGGGATGAAAGGACAGCATCATTCAGGCTCAAAGGGAGCCTGGCAGGTGTCTTGACCAACCTCCTGCTCAAAGCAGGGTCAGACCAGATTACTCAGGGCTTTATCCTGCCTTGGATACAAGACTATTGCAAGGAATGATGCAGGATTCCGTGCTGACTTCCAGGTAACAGACCATCAATGTTCTCCCTACATCGATCCTGTTCTTTCCTCACAGAAAGCAAAGAAGATGGACAGACACAACCTGTCCTGGGTAAACCCCACCACCTTCTCTTCCAGACACCCAGAAATGGGCTCTCAGTGGACATGTTCTGGGGCACAGCCCTTATTTCCCCTGCTCACCCATTGGCCATTTTGAAAAGTGCACACACTGTGTGAGAGCTGCCAGTGGTCAGGGAGTCCCCCCAGTCTCCATGAGCTTTCCAAGATGGTGGAGAGTGGCCTCCCTGTGACATCGTCCTGCTGTCTCAGCTCCTGGGATGCTGCCCCTCCTGTCCCATAGAATGGTCAAGATTGCGATAGTTCCAGTGACCCCTCATTTGATCCCCATCTGGTAAACAGGGAGGACAAGAGGACACAGAGATTCTCACCTCTTGCTCTTATTAAGTTCATCAGTGGCCACACAATGTCCTTGTTTCTCCTTTAACTGTTCTTGCAGTAGTAGCAGCTCATTATGGGCCCTTGAATTGCCTTACAGGTCTGGACTGAGTTCTGATCTGGATTGTTGCTGTGCTTGGAGGCTGCTGTCCTAGTAGACCAGATGAACTCACTTCTGCCACCCTGCCTGGCAGTTCATTCCATCCGTGTCACAGCTCTGTCTGCAGCACTGACAGCTCCAGCTCCCCCAGTCAGGTTCCCATCTGAGGCCATTGCCTCACATCGGGCTGGACCACCCCAGCTGTGGCACCAGCCCAGCTCTGACCTGCCACAAGAAACCTGGTACCAAGTGTCCAAGAGCCCACGTGTGCGAAGGCTTTGCCTCAGAGCACAGACATGACATGGCCAAAGACTGATGAATGTCCCTTTGCACCTAAGAGTATAAAAGCAGAACAAAATGCCTAAGTTAATTCAACTGAAGGTATTTCTCCCCCAGTTTGCAGAAATTTGCTGTAGCATTCCTCGTGTCCTATGTAAGGATGGGACAAGAAAATATGATTCTCATAGTGATTTATTTTTTTAAAACTAAATATACAGTACTGGAAAGAAGTGTCTCTGAAGAGGAGAGAGAATCAACATCACTGATTACTTCAACTTTGAAGTTGTGCCCCTGGAGCCCCAGGGGCATGTGGAGGGAGCCCAGAGGGGACAGAGAAAGGGACATGAGGGGCTGCTCCTGTGCTGCTGAGCTGGGCTGGGCTCCTGGGACAGAGGGAGCTCGTGGCAAGCGGCAGCGCTGCAGAGAGACAGCTCTGCCCAGGAGCAGCTCCTCTGCACACACAGCAGGGTTGAGGGCTCTGCCTGCAGCACTGAGGGCACAGGAGTCAGGCAGAGAGAGGGGAAAGGCAATGTAGGTGGTTCATTGCTGAGGGCTCACTGAGAGACAAATCTTCACAGTTCTAACATGGTAAGTCTCTGGCTGTAGGACAATGCAGCTGCATTTCCTGGAGGGAGACCCTAAAGATGATCCATCCCACAATTTACAGGATCTGTCAGGTCTCTCTCACAGTATCTCTGTTGTAGAGAAGAACGCACTCCAGAGCGGGGTTTCCCTGTGGCATCATCAATGGGAAAGGGCATCATGGCACCTTCTGCTGAGGGTGACTGCAGGGAGAGCTCCCAGGGGTGCCCAGGGCTGTCCTGCAGAGCAGGGTCCCTGCACCCCAGGGCTGTGCCGGGACAGGGACTCTGCCGCCTGCCAGGGTCAGCGCTCAGCCTGACCAGGGAGATCCCAACAACACTGAGGGGAGAAGATGTCGCATGAAGGAGCAAACTCTATAGGGCAGGAAATGTGTTTCTGCTGCGGAGAGGGTGCTGTGTGGGTCAGGGCTGCTCTCACCTCCAGATTGCCCCAAGATTTTTCCAAGGGGATGCCTCAAAGACAAGATCAGCGCAAGGATTATCAGAGAGAAATGGAGCTTTCCTGAGCCTGCCTTTTCAGTTTCTTCTCCCAAAGGATGGGGCGTGCAGGAAAAGATAAAATGAAAATGAGCTCTCCTGCTTAAACAAGTCACTGAGACTCCTGAACTGCAACTCTGAGTGATCAGCACATCTGCCAGAAGGCTCATAACATCCCTTCACCACCCCTCTGCCTGTGCACAGCACCTGCATCACCTTGGCTGGACCCCTCAGCCTAGTCTGACCTGTCCTGTTTTCCAGCCTGCAAACAGGAAGATGCCCCCAGGCAGTGCCCTGGGAACAGGCAGGATCTGTAGGGCCAGGGGGAGGGCACAGAGGGTGGGATGGGGTCTGTGAGCACTGACAGGGAAGAGACATGGACAGGGAAACACCTCCCAGGGGGAGAATCTCCAGGCAGCAGGGAAATGATCAGAAATGGGAGGAAACTAAACCCGGAATTGTTATGGGAGGGAGAACAGAGAAAAGTCCCTGTGATCCCCTGCAGTGCAGATCCCTCCTGTGAGCAGCCCCCTGGCCTCCTGTCCCACCCAGCAAAGCCTCTGCCCTCAGGGCCGGGGGCTCCAAGGCATGAAGCAGCTCCTGTGCAGCCAGAGCTCCAGTTCCTCTGCAGAGCACAGGGGCTGAGAGCAGCTGCCCGGCAATGTTGGTGTCTGGGAGGTGGCTGCACAGCTGGGGAAGGGTGACGCTGTCTGAGTGCCCGGCTGCCTCTGCCCTGGCCTCTCTCACACCCACCCTCACCGCATTGTCCTTCTTGCTCCCCTACTCTGGGTCACTGCTGTTGGGATCTTGTTCTTGCTGTCAGGCTCTCTGGGGATGGCAGTTTCAGCTGCAGAGTCACAGCCTGATCTTGTGGGTCCTTTCCTGCAGGTGTGTCCATGGGAACACGTGTCCCAGCTTTGCTCTGACCTGTGGAGCTGTGGGTAATGCAGTCTGTGGGGCTGGGGAATGAGTTGAGTCTCCCTGAATCAAATGCCATCTTTAGAATTCCTGACTGTCTCGTTGAGATTTCCTTCCTAGCTGTGAGGTTTCCTCCTAGAATGCAAACCTGTCCTACAGCATCCTTGTGTTATCTGAAAGCCCCATCGGAAATGCACAGAGATGCTACAACAGCAAAAATGTTGTTGAGTTTGTGAAATGAGCCGTGTGTCCAGGGCTAAATGTGGAGTGCCGAGACCTTGGGAAAGGGTGAGCCGTGTCATGGTCTGAGTTGGCTCCCTCTGCTCTCAGCAGTGCCTGATGGCTTTTCAGGGTAACATGGGAGTGTGATCAGGCTCCATCTCAGAAAGGTGCCAGCCCAGTGCAGCTGGAGCAAGACAGAGGGACAGACCAGCTGCCCTCACTCTGCACTGACCTACAGGCATCCTCTGGTCTCACAGGACTCGCTCTGTTCTCGCTGAGTGCAGCAGAAATGCTGAGGGTTTCTGACACCCAACAACACTCCCCAGGGTGGGAGGGGAGAAGGAGCTGTAGAAACACCAAACCTCTCCAACTCAGTTTCTCAGGCATGGGGGTACAGATGCTGACAGTCCCTTCTGCACCAGGAGCAGTTCCAGCTGACAAAGATGAACCCCAGGACTGGCCCCTTCCCACCCAATCACACAGGGTCAGGCTGACTCCTCAAGAGCCCCTGGGCAGAGACCCTGCTCTTCATTGAACACTCATCAAGCACCGACGAGGGCTCCAGCCAGGACGTTCTCCTTGAAAAAAAGTGTCTCGTTGTGTGATGGGCTGTGACGGTCTGTGAGTCTTATGTAAATCTTCACTATCTTTTCCTTCTATGACAGGTCACATACCCAGAGGCAGCAAATATCCAACAGCAGCTCCATCACCCAGTTCCTCCTCCTGCCGTTCGCAGACACACGGGAGCTGCAGCTCTTGCACTTCTGGCTCTTCCTGGGCATCTACCTGGCTGCCCTCCTGGGCAACGGCCTCATCATCACCACCATAGCCTGTGACCAGCACCTCCACACCCCCATGTACTTCTTCCTGCTCAACCTCGCCCTCCTTGACCTGGGCTCCATGTCCACCACTCTCCCCAGATCAATGGTCAGCTCCCTCTGGGACACCAGGAATATTTCATACTTGGGATGTGCTTCACAGCTCTTTTGATTTGTCTTTTTCATTTTAGCAGAGTTGTATCTTCTCACCATCATGTCCTACGACCGCTACGTTGCCATCTGCAAACCCCTGCACTACGGGACCCTCCTGGGCAGCACAGCTTGTGTCCACATGGCAGCAGCTGCCTGGGCCACTGGGTTTCTCTATGCTCTGCTGCACACGGCCAATACATTTTCACTGCCCCTGTGCAAGGGCAATGCCCTGGACCAGTTCTTCTGTGAAATCCCCCAGATTGTCAAACTCTCCTGTTCACACTCCTATCTCAGGGAACTGGGCCTTATTGTGTTTAGTGTCTTAATAGGATGTGGGTGTTTTGTGTTCATTGTGCTGTCCTATGTGCAGATCTTCAGGGCCGTGCTGAGGATCCCCTCTGAGCAGGGACGGCACAAAGCCTTTTCCACCTGCCTCCCTCACCTGGCCGTGGTCTCCCTGCTTATCAGCACTTCCATGTTTGCCTATCTGAAGCCCCCCTCCATCTCCTCTCCTTCCCTGGATCTGGTGGTGTCTGTTCTGTACTCAGTGGTGCCTCCAGCAGTGAACCCCCTCATCTACAGCATGAGGAACCAGGAGCTCAAGGATGCCCTGTGGAAACAGATGACTGGATTACTTCTGAAGCTATAAACTGGCTCTATCTTGTTCTATATAAGAGTTATAGTCTAACTCATTGTAGATTCATCCTGTCTGCAGTATTTTTTGTTTCTCCTTGTGTTTGTTTATTATGAAAAGATTTTACTTCCCTTTGCAATTCGCTGCCTGCTTTTCTTTTCTCAGTAAGTGGCTGTGTCAGTGAGGAATTCGTGTTCTATGTGTTTAAGTAAAATAAACGGACCTTCAACAATTTTTTTTCTACTGGCATCTTAACTCCAAGACCTTTCTGTAGCTTCAGGGACAGTTCCCGTATGAATGGATGGAAGGGAAAAGAGCTCTCTCATGGCAGCAGCGCCAGGGAGAACCAGCACTTGGCCTTCCAGAGCTGTTCTGGTTCCACTCCCACACTCTCCTTCTCATCCCTTGTGTTGGTGCAAGGCCTGAGTGCTCTGGCAGCTTGGTCCCCATCCTGCTGTGTGTCAGTGCTGTGAGCGCAGGCAGGGACAGGCAATGGGCACTGCTGTGAGAGAGCTGGACTCACAACAGCCTTTCCAGATAGAAAGGTGATTTCCTATGGGCAGGGCTTCAAGGTTTAGGTCTTCTTACAAAGGTTCTCTCAAGAACATGCCCAAGAAAGTGACCCACATATGAAACACCATTGTTCAGCTGAACAGTGTGTGTGTGCAGGGCTGGCACACAGCAGTGTCCTCTCACAGCCAGGCCTCCTGCCAGAGACCTGCAGGACCAGCAGAGCAGGGGCTGGGCTGTGCCCCTGTGCACTGGACACCCCACAGCATCTGCCCCAGGGCATCGTCATGGTCTGGCCCCGCACTACCAGCCCTGGCCCCTCTCCCCAGCTCACAGACATTGCTCTTCCCTCCATGGATGGACACTGAATGAGTAGGTCAGAAATCCATGTCTGCATTGTAGAGATGAGATGTGAGCATGCACATCATGTACGAGAGGTGAGATGAATCCAGGTGAACACTAACGACAGCAGCTGTTCCTGGGGGTTCCATGAAGGCCTGTGGCACAGACAGTGTCTCAAGGTCACTTCACATTGGGAGTAACAGCCCAGGGGAAACCACCCACTGGGATCTTCTTCCTTGAACTTACGTCCCCGTGTCCATTCCTCATTACGTGGCACATCTCAGATGTGTGCAGAGCAGGTGACACAGCACAGGGCTGAGGCTTCTCCCATCCCTTTGGAGTGGCAACAGGAGGCCAGAGAGAAACTGAGACTACGGCCTCTATGTGCAAAAGGGTCAGACTCTGTCTGTGAGCATCCCTGGGTGCAGAAGGAGTCCTGAGACCAACTCAGATATGGATGCCTGTTGGAACCGTAGCATTTCTGTGTGTTATTCCAGGAACAAACCTCAGTGGCCCAGTGAGATTCATCTCAGCTGCTGGGACAGGCTCATTTCAAGCGCTCTCTCACCCTTGCCCATGATTCTGGATTGTGCTACCAAGAGTGACAGCAGAATCAGAGAAGTTCTGAGGTCCTCAGGAAAGGAAGATGTCAAACCCATCTTCAAGAAGGGCAGGACGGAGAATTTGAAGAATGAAGGGGTGGCCAGCATACCTCTGTCCCTGGGAAGGGGATAGGACATATCTTCCTGCACCAGTTTCCAGGAACCTGAAGGACAAGGAAGGGATTGCTGAACAGAAATGAGCGGAAAACCCAATGAGTCCCAAGAAATGCTCTGGACCCATTCCAGAGCTTTAGACCCCCAGGAAAGAGCTCAGTGACGGTGCAGCCCATCCAGCTGCATCTGTGTCCCTCACTGAGCAGCACAACCAGTGTGCAGTCACCCCATGGTTCTGCAGCCAACCTGCTCTGCAGAGCATCACTGCCGGTTTGGGGCCCAGTGGGGAGAACAGGATGGGACCAGGAGCACCAGAGCAGATCAGAGGAGGAATGGGGGAAATCACACAGGAGCTGACCTGGGCTGGAAATGGCCTTGGAGAGAAAAATGCTGTTGTTCAACTGCCCCATGATTATACCCAGAGTTTAGGGTGCAGGGCCAGAAATCCTTGCTGTCCTGGTGCTTCACCAGGCCTGGGAAGTAGCTGGAGAAGGATTGGTGTCCCCCACTTGCCATCCCTTAGTGCACCATCCCTCGTGAAGGGTGGCATGGAAAGCAAGTCTGGGACCCTGTGTCAGGACTTGCACTGAAGAAAGTATTCACCCAGAAGCCACATCATTTTGCTCTGGTATTTCAGTGCTGGTGCTCATCACATGTTCTGAAGACAAACTTACGCATCCCTCTTGTTAACCTTACCCCAAAAGTCACCCCTAGACAAGGTTCCTGAGCTGGGGTTGAGCTGGAGAACTGGGGTCCAGCTGTGCCCAGAGGAAGGACAAGGCCTGTCCTGGGTCCTCTAAAGGGCTGGCAGCCTCTGTGGCCTCCACCAGAAAAGGCAGCATATAGGAAACTGTAGACCATCCCCATGCCCTTTGGAGGCCCTTAGGAAGAGTTCCTCTCTCCAAATATTCAGCCCAGCTTGTCGCTGCACGAACAACCAGGAGAAGCTGCCCAGATCCCTCATTCCAGTCCCCATCTCCTCCACCCCTTACAGGAAGTGCTCTCCCCCTTGTCACTGAGGTGGTTCCAGGGACCCAAGAGACACCTGTGGGGAGGAGATGTTGGGTAGGGATATAGTGTCCTTCAGTCCTCATGGTACCTCCTGCTGGGCTTCGTGCCACTGCTCACAACCCTCTGAGCCTGGATGTTCAGCCAGTTCTCAGTGCTGCTAAACAGGAATATGCCCATGAGCACATTGGGCTGCACTGGGAGGGTCGTGGCCACCCAGACAAGGGCAGTTATTGCCCATCGTGACTCAGCACTGGTGTGGTCACATCTGGAGCAGTGTGTCCCAGTGTGAGGTTCCCCATTCTGGAGGAACGGGGAGGAGCTGTCGTGTGGCCAGAGAAAGTCTGGGTCATGTGTGGAGATGCTGAGAGACCCAAACTTCTTTAGCCTGGTGAAGGGGAGGCTGAGGAAACGTGCTGGTTTTACTGAAATTGAGTTAATTTCCTTCATGCATTTTGAACCTCTGTCCTTCACTCATTTTGAACCTCTGTCCTTCACAGCCAGTACAGTCTTTTGTTTAGATTTCCTATGAGAACAGTGAGATAACGCAGTTTCTTCCCTGGGATAGAGTTAATTCTGTCTTTTAGCAGCTTTACCGTGTTTGCCATTTGCTATGAAAGGAATGTCAGAACTCACTGAGATCTCGGCTGTTGTCAGGGAAACCAAGGACTTCTTTGGCCATCCAGCTGGGGATGCAAATTGGCAAGAGGGGACACAGACAGGGCAGCACCTGGATTGACATCCGGGTCAATCAATGAGCTGTTCTCTACCATTAGTGTCATGCTCGGTATAAAGCTGGAGATGCCCTTTCCAGCCAGTTAGTTTTGGTTTGCCGGCTACTTTGGTTGGCTCTGTTTGGAATTTCCATTCTATTGGGAGTTCAGTGTTAGTTCAGTTTTATGATGTTTTCCTGATTTTCATTTGGCCCTTGGGCCTCTCTGCCTTTTGCACTTTTACTTTCTCTTGCTGGGATCAACTGTTCAGGACCAGGGTGCTCGCTTCTTTTGGGCTGCCTGTTCAGCACGACTGGAGTTACGTGGGGGATTGCACTGAGTATCATATATTTTACTTTACGTGTATTTTAGTATAAGCATATTAGAAGTAGCAGTGTATTATTTTCATTATCTCATTATATTTTTTTATAAACCCACAGGTTTCTCTCTTCCCTTTCAGTTCTCTCTCTTATCCCACTAGAGGACTGGGAGCAGGATGTGAGCAGCTCTCATGGTCTTAGTTGGTGGCTGTGGTAAAATCATGACAAGAAAAGGTAGTAGTAGCTTCAGAAATGTTGAAAATCACTTTCCAAGATGATGGCACTTTTTCTTTTTAGTAGAGGGAAGCAGCATGAGAAAGGAAAACCATCAGAAACTGCAGCTCTGGAGGTCCAGAGTGGAGCTCAGGATAAAGAAATGTCATTCTGAGCACATGGCTGTGGTCATTGAGATGGACTCTGGATCAGCCATGGCTTTGTGTTTCAAGGAACAGCTGGTGAGGGTGGAGAGACAGCAGCACAGGTGGGGACACGCTAGGGTGAGAACAAGGTGGGGAAGTACATGGGGTGTCTACAGCCTGTGGGGAAACAGCCACAGGCCTGGGACAGTGTAGGATGGACCATAATGGACATGGCCATGGCTGAGGCTGGATGTCTCTGAAAGACCCATGGTCTTTGTCCCCTTGCCTATGGCTGATGTCCCTGCCAGTGAGGCCTAAGAGGAGACACATGGTTGTCATGGCCATGGCACCCATTGCCTCCTTGCACCCCCAGGGAGTGTCACACCATTGCCCTTCACTGGGCATCGCACTCCCCACATCCCCAGGAAGAGCCCTGAGCCACACGTGAGGGACAGAATCTCCCTTCCTAGGGGCAGGGGCTCAAGGCTTGGCCATTGTCCCTCATCAAACAAACCAAGGGTTTTCTCAGCATCAGAACTGCTGCACTTTGCCTTTGCCTGATGCAATCACTGCCTCCAATGCTCTGGTCTTTCTCAGAGTCCCTGGGGAGGCTTTGTCAGTAACAGCCCTCAATGGGGCCCATTAATACGTGAAGATACTTTGGAGTTTGCTTCTGACTTGGACTTCTTGAGCAGATTCTTCAGTCTGTGCTTGCTATCTGTGGTTTATGGACTCAGTGCCAAATACACCATGGGGCTCATTAAAGCACAGAAAGCCCTAACGAGTGATGTTTCTTTCTGTAATTTCATTCAAATCTTTAAGACTTGTAGAAGTAACTGGAGAGGTTTCAATGGGACACTTAGTGATGAAGATTTCAAAGAAGATTTCATAAAGCAGGGTTTTTTCTTTCAAGGGTATTTTCTGTCATTTTTCAGTGTATAGAAGAAGTGACAGCAGCATTCTACACTGGACATTGATCCAGAGGGTCTCCTGAAGACATCTGCACAGGCAGGAGAACAGTCCCTTGAGGCTGGACACTGTATGGACAACCTCGCTCCTCACCCCCCACCCCCAGTCTGCCGGTTCCCTCATTGGCCACCAGAGACTTTCATCACTTTTCCTCACATCAGACTTCTCCACTGAGCTCTGCAGGAGATGCTGCAGCTCCTGTGCACCAGCTCCACCTGCTCTCCTGTGCAAACACTGCACAGTTTAATAAACAGTAAAACACTTTCCTCAGCTGTGTGTGTAAGCTGGATCTGATGAGGTCCGCCATCCACAAGGGACATCCACACAAGAACTGGTTTAGACAGAGAGATAGGAAAGGATAGAAATAAACCAAATGAACGTGTTGACTGCCATGTTAATTAGAGCTCTGAAGAATGGGTGAAGTTTGTAACTCCCTGAAGCTCGAAGGAGAAACCAGACAGTTGAGAGGAACTGAATGACCAAAGAGCAAGTGGAGGAGAAACCTGAGAGCACAGGGAAGGGAAATGTCCAGACAGTCTGCTGGAAAGTTGTCCTTTGACAGGGACATTTAATCATGAGAGGCGGAAACTCCTGAAAGATGAGGGAGATGTAATAATAGAGTGTTGGTAATAGAAGTACAGGGGAAGACCAGTATATCTTCTCCTATCCTTAGTACACTTCCCGGTAATTCACTTTTGTGGCTTTTTTTTTTTTTTTCCTTTGTTTGTTTTAATAAGTAAAAAAAAAAAAAAAAAACAAAAACCAAAAAGGCACGAAACAAGACCAGAAATCACACCCAAAAAACACACACCAAAAAAACCAAAAAACCACAGCAAACACAAAAACCACACACAGAAAAACAAACAAAGAAAGCCCCACAAAAAACCCACAAAACCAAAAAACAACAACAAAGAAGTGCACCTTTCCAGGCAGACATCAGTCATCTGTTGTGTCACCATGAACAGCCAGTGCCATTTTAGGGCCCCACTGTACCTGAGGTGCCTGCCGGGAATTGGCATCTATCACACAGGACCTGGGGAGACCAGAGCACCTTGTAATGCAGGTGGAGCCTGGGCAGGGGTTCCTGGGGCACCTACATTGGCACCAGGTGTTTGTGGCCCTGGAGGTGAAGAAATCTGTGTCCTAAATCCATGCACAGTTCTGGAAAACTCTTTCAAAGAAAAGTAACCCTCCTAGAAAGACAAACAAACAAATAAATAAATAAATAAATAGCAAATAAATAAATAAATAAATGAGTGGATAAATAAATAAACAAATAAGAAGTATGTTAACACCTTCCTTTGCTTTGGATCTTTGTCTTCAGTTCTTCTTATTTTAATTTTCATTGACATTAGCTGACATACAATGAGTTTACAAGCAAGAAGCCAAGATCATTTTGTGTCTTGCATAGCACCCCATGCTCTCTGAACCTTCCCTGCCCTGGACTCCTCACACTTTACCCAGAGTGAGTCACACTGAGGTGTTGGCTGGTTCCCTGGCTGAGATGTTGGTTTAGATGGTCACCTACAGCACAGGTGGATCCTACCACATCATCGTCTGCTCTGCTCCAGTTAGAAACAGAGCCCAACATCACCATGGGATCATAAGAGAACTGAGGTTGAAGGGACCTCAGGAGTCTGCAGTCCAACCTGTCACCAACTGGGTCACACCAAGGTGTTCAAGCCTTGATTCAATCAGAGATTGAAAACCTGCAAGGACAGAGGCTGCAGAGCTTCTCTGAGTGACCTGAGACAGGACTTGGCTGAGCTCATAGGGCAGGGGTGTCATATTCTTTTTCACTGGAGGCCACATCAGCCTCATGGTTGCCTTCAAAGGGCCAAATGTAATTTAAGGAGTGTATAAATCTACGAGTAGTTACTTTTATACGGTCCTAAAATTACATTCAGTCCTTTGAAGGCAACCATGAGGCTGATGTGACGCCTGGTGAAAATGAATTTGCCACCCTTCTTCTAGGGAAAAAGCTTTTCCTGATGTCCTGGCTGAACCTCTGCTCTTTCACCTTCCACACATTCTCTTTTGTCCTTCTACCACACACCACGGTGAAGAGCCTGGCTGTGTGTTCTCCATGACCTCCTCATTGGTGCTGACAGGCTGTGATGAGGTCCCTGTCATCCTTCCCTTCTCTGGGCTGGACAAGCCCGGCACCCTCAGTTTCTCCCCACAAGACAAGTGCTCCAGTCCCTGGCTGTCCTGAGGCCCTTTGCTCAACCCAATATCCTTCCTGAATTGGGATCTGAGATCTGGATGGAGTATTTCAGAGAATCCCTTCCCTCCACCTCCTGGCCGAGCACCTGGTGACACAGTCCAGGGTGCTCCTGGCCTCCCTTGCACCAGGGCACACGCTGCCTCCTGTCCAGCTCCCTGCCCACACAGACCTTTCCCACAGCTGCTCCCAACCAGACATCCCCAGCCTGTGCCATTGCCGGGTGAGTTCCCTGCAGGGGCAGACACTGATGTTGGTCCTGCTGAGGTTTCCTGAGGGTCCTGCTAAGAAATATTCTCCTCGTTGAACCCCTTGAACAGAGGCCTGGGAGATGTTTCAGTAAAGACCCAGGCACAGGAGTCATTGAGTCCCTCAGCACTAGTATCAGTGTCTGCTGTTATTGAATTCCCCTCCCCACCCAGCAGCAGCTCTGTGTTTCCCTTCTTCAGCCATGGTCTCTGACACAGTTGTTGAAGATCTTGGTTTTGCTCTGGACTTTTCTTGCAGCCACCAACTCCAGGTGAGCTTTGCCTTTCCCAAAGTCATCCCTGATCAGCAAAGCTAATGCACATGAACTCCTTGTCTGCACCTGCCCTTGCTGTCACCCCTGGCAGCAGCTTTGTGGCCCCTGCCTCCACCTTGTGCTGTGACAGTCCAGCCCTGCTGCCCCACAGATGGACCATGGTGCAGGCTCAGCACAGGACAGGGTGCATTCGGGATATGGAACGGTCTCCTGATGTGATGCCCACATAAGTCCATGGTGCCTTGTCACCCCATGGCCTTTCTGTTAGGCAGCCTCTCCAAGCTCCTGGAGAGGTCGTGTCACCCATGGGGTCAAAGACGGTCCTGTGCCAGGCTCTGCCCGGGTCTGGGCCAGGAGAGAGGCTGGGCAGGGCTGGCCATTCCCTGAGACAGGCCCTGAGCCCAGCAGGAGGATGGACATGGTCTCACAGGGAACCTCACCCATAAACCTGAGCTGAGCGGCCAGTGCTGGACATGGCCCACGAGAGATGATGAGTGGTTGGGGGGCGACAAAAGTCCTGGGCCACCTTCCTGGTCTGTCTATGATACCAAGGGCACAGAGCAGCCTCCTCTCTTCTGCACCTGCATGTCTTTGATCCCTCACACAAGCTCTGGCTCTGCATCACAACCCCTGGTGTGAGTCTTCACCCTGCATGGCCATGCAGCACGAGATACAGGTTGATGTTTCTCTCTCAGGTCCTTTCCAACCCAGCCCAGCTCCTCGAGTCTCTCCCACCTCCCCCGCCCTCTCTCTACCCCTAATGCCCTCTGCCCAGCAAAGCCCAGTCACGGCTGGTCCCACACCAGTGCCCATTGCAGGTGGTCTGGGCACTCACCCCACAGCCTCTGCCCCTCTGAAGGGCACAGCAGCTCCTGGGGCTCAGAGAGGGGTCACCCCAGAGGTGGATGAACATGCACAGCAATAGGAAAAGGAGGCACCTGTGTGTCCTTCACTCTCCTCTCCAGCAGATCCTGAGAGGTCTGCAGCTCCTCCATGCCATCTCCTCTCCCCAGGCCAGCACAAAAGCCCTGGTCCTTAAGGTCCTCAAGAGCTCTTACTGCTCCAGGCACAGAGCAGCCTTTCCAAACCTGGTACAGTCAGAAAGCTGTTTTCATTTCCCATTAATTCTGGCTATGTAGAAGATGGATCTCTGACCAAAAAAAAAAAAAGTTGCTGTAGCTTCTTTTATTTCACTTAATTACAATGAGCAACTCCCCATTCACACAAGTCTCTGGGTCACCCAAGATGAACAGATACCTTAGCAACAGGGGTTGAATAGCGACATTTGTTTGAGAGCAAGAATATCACAAGTGGAAAAAAAAGTAGTGAAGGAAATCAGACTTGGCCAGTCATGACATACACAGGGAGGCCTTTGCAGGGAAAATCAGGCAGCCTGTGGCTCCTGAAAAACATCCAGTCATCAGCTGCCTTAGAGCATCCTTGAGATCCTTGTTCCTCATGCTGTAGATGAGGGGGTTCAATGTTGGGGGTACCAGTGAATACAGAACAGTTACGACCAGGTCCAGGGATGGGGAGGAGATGGAGCGGGACTTCAGGTAGGTAAACGTGCCGGTACTGATAAACAAGGAGACCACAGCCAGGTGAGGGAGGCAGGTGGAAAAGGCTTTGTGCTGTCCCTGCTCAGAGGGGATCCTCAGCACGGCCCTGAAGATCTGCACATAGGACAGCACAATGAACACAAAACATCCCTCAAAAAAAAGCGCACCAAATATGAGAAACCCAATTTCCGAGGTAGGCGTGTGAGCAGGAGAGCTTGAGGATCTGGGGGATTTCACAGAAGAACTGGCCCAGGGCATTGCCCTTGCACAGTGGCAGTGAAAATGTATTGGCCGTGTGCAGCAGAGCACTGAGAAACCCAGTGGCCCAGGCAGCTGCTGCCATGTGGACACAAGCTCTGCTGCCCAGGAGGGTCCCGTAGTGCAGGGGTTTGCAGATGGCAACGTAGCGGTCATAGGACATGATGGTGAGAAGAGAATACTCTGCTGAAATGAAAAAGACAAAGCAAAACAGTTGGGCAGCACATCCCATATAAGAAATGACCCTGGTGTCCCAGAGGGAATTGGCCATGGACTTGGGGAGACTGGTGGAGATGGAGCCCAGGTCAAGGAGGGCGAGGTTGAGCAGGAAGAAGTGCATGGGGGTGTGGAGGTGCTGGTCCCAGGCTACGGTGGTGATGATGAGGCCGTTGCCCAGGAGGGCAGCCAGGTAGATGCCCAGGAAGAGACAGAAGTGCAAGAGCTGCAGCTCCCGTGTGTCTGTGAACGGCAGGAGGAGGAACTGGGTGATGCAGCTGATGATGGACATCTGCTTTTCCTGAGTATGCCACACTGTCATGAGAAAAAAGCACAGTGAGAAGCCAGCCCAAACGTCAAACCAACTCCCACAGACCCTCCCCTGTCACACACAGACACTCTTTTTCTAGGACAACTTTCTCCAGCACTGTGGCTGGAGCCCTGCTTAATGCTGGCCAAACGTGCAACCAAGAGCAGGGCCTCTGCCCATGGGTTCTCGATAAATCAGCCCAGCTCTGCAGTGGGGACTGTCCTGGTTCTGCTAACACAGAAGGGCCGTGAAGACTTACTTTCCCAATGATAAGGAACAGAGATGGTGAGGGTGGGAGTGAGAGAGGCCAGGGCAGAGGCAGCCGGGCACTCAGACAGCGTCACCCTTCCCCAGCTGTGCAGCCACCTCCCAGACACCAACATTGCCGGGCAGCTGCTCTCAGCCCCTGTGCTCTGCAGAGGAACTGGAGCTCTGGCTGCACAGGAGCTGCTTCATGCCTTGGAGCCCCCGGCCCTGAGGGCAGAGGCTTTGCTGGGTGGGACAGGAGGCCAGGGGGCTGCTCACAGGAGGGATCTGCACTGCAGGGGATCACAGGGACTTTTCTCTGTGCTCCCTCCCATAACAATTCCAGGTTTAGCTTCCTCTCATTTCTGATCATTTCCCTGCAGCCTGGAGATTCTCCCCCTGGGAGGTGTTTCCCTGTCCATGTCTCTTCCCTGTCAGTGCTCACAGACCCCATCCCACCCTCTGTGCCCTCCCCCTGGCCCTACAGATCCTGCCTGTTCACAGGGCACTGCCTGGGGGCATCTTCCTGTTTGCAGGCTGGAAAACAGGACAGGTCAGACTAGGCTGACGGGTCCAGCAAAGGTGATGCAGGTGCTGTGCACAGGCAGAGGGGTGGTGAAGGGATGTTATGAGCCTTCTGGCAGATGTACTGATCACTCAGAGTTGCAGTTCAGGAGTCTCAGTGACTTGTTTAAGCATGAGAGCTCATTTTCATTTTATCCTTCCTGCACCCCCCACCAGTTGGCAAAGGAAAAGAAAGAGACAGGCTCAGGAAAGCTCCTTATCTGTCTTGTAATCCTTGCATTGATCTTGTACTTTAGGCATCGCCTTGGAAAAACGCTGGATCTGTGAGCAGTCCTTACCCACACAGCACCTTTCCTGCCCTGATAGGGGTTGCTCCTTCCACCCACAGCTTCTCCTCACATCACAGTGGGGGATCTCCCCGGGCAGGGTCCCTGCTCTGCAGGACAGCCCTGGGCACCCCTGGGTGCTCACCTGGCTTCACAGCTGTTCAACACTGCCTGACAAGAGCCCCCTCCTTACAGATCCCACCAGCTGTGCCTGTACCAGTTTTAGGAGATGCCTCCAGGAGCTACAGCTGCATTGCCCTGCACCCAGAGACTTACCATGGCAAGGACTGCAAAGGTTTCTCCTCCAGTGAGCTCTCAGTCATCCTCCCGATCCTGACCACCTTTAATCTCTCTCTACCTTGCTCGTCTCCTGAGATCCCCAGGCAGAGCCCTCAGCCCTGCTGCGCTGTGCAGAGGAGCTGCTCCTGGGCAGAGCTGTCTCTCTGCAGTGCTGCCGCTTGCCAGGAGCTCCCTCTGTCCCAGGAGCCCAGCCCAGCTCAGCAGCACAGGAGCAGCCCAAGGCACTTTAATGACCCCTCTGGTGGGTTTGTTGCTGAGTCCATGGACATCAGACCCTGAGGGGAAGGTGAAGAAAACTCTCAAGAAGTCAAAGTCAGATTCAAACTCCAAAGTTTCTTGTGCTGTTAATGGGTCCCACTGATGGAACCTACTGAGAAACAATATCCAGGTTCGGTTAGAGAAGAAAACTGGAGGTCAGAAAAGCAAAGTAAAGATGTCTCTGATGATCAGTAAACCTGGATGTGTTTCATTAACCAAAGGGCCAAGCCCTGACCCCCAGCCCTGGGAAGTCAGATCCTGTCCCTCCCACGTTGCCCATGGCCCTTCCTGGACAGTGTGATGTGGGGCTGTGCAAGGCCAAGGGCAGGACTATGGTCCCAGACCTCCCAGGTTCCTGGCTGGGGACAAGGAGGCCATGAGGCCCCTGTGCTGGAAGGACAAGGTGTCTCCTCACAGGCATCAGAGGTGCAGACAACAGCCATAGCCAAGGGGAGAAGGAGCTCATGTCTGATGGGGCTTTCAGCCTCTTTACATCCCTTGATCATCTCCACCACAGCCTGTCCTGTGCTGTGGCATCCCCTGCACCTCTTTCCCTGCAGGCTGCAGACATCCCCCCTGCTGCCCCACCTTGCTCTTGTCTGAGCATCTTCCTTCCTTTGCTGAGATCTCTCCATCCTCCCCAGCTGTTCCTTGAAGCACAAAGCCTTGGGCTGATGCAGACTCCCTCTGCTGACCTGCTCCACCACAGCACTGCCCTTCCAGTCACATTCCTTCCTGCTCATGTCCAGCCTGGACCTCCCCAGCTACACTTTCAGCCATTATTTCTTTCTCAAACTCTTTCCCACTATGAAGAAACCTCCACCATCTCTGAAACCACCCTTCAAGCACTCTCAGGCTACTCCTGCACTGCTGCAGCCTCCCCAGCGCTGCTGGGCCAAAGCAGCCCAGGTCCCTCAGCATCCCACACCATGTGCACAAGGTGCTGAACCTGCCTTGGCAGAGCCCAGCACTCTCCAGTTCCTCCCTGCTTCTCCAGACTGGGAAGCCGCACACTGGCACACCCCCGTGTGTGTGGGGTCACACCAGTGCTGAACCGAATGGGATGAGAACTCCAGGTGTCTGGGTCCCCACGCTCCTCCTCATGCAGCCCCGTGTGCAGCTGCCTTGTTCATGGTGAGCGTGCACCACGGGCTGGTGTGGGGACCTTGGAGTGCCCAGGCCCTTCTCCTCAGGGTCACTGCTCAGCGTGTCAGGTCCTGCTCTGTCCTGATGGATGGGGTTATTGTCCCACCCTGATACAGCACTGGTCACTTCATCTTCTCAATATTGAGTTATCTGATGGGTACATACCAGATGCGTGTAGCTCTGCCTGGGGACAGACAATGTCAGCTGAAGGTTGAGGAGTCAGCATGAGAGGGCAGAACAACATAGGCAGTGTTGTGGTGACTGGACATCAGCTGGAGGATCTCTGATGAGGAAGAGGAATGAGATGAGGCCTCCTTCAAACAAACGAAAGAAGCCTCATGTTTCCAGGGCCCTGTCCTCATGACAGACCTTAGACATCCCAGTATCTGCAAGGTACCAACCATCCAGGAGGGGTTGGAGTTCATTGACAACATCTTCCCGACACGGGTGACTGAGAAGTCAGTGAGGTGAGGTGCCCTGTGGGACTTCACACTTACAAACCAGGAAGAGTTGGTCAGGATGTAACAGTCAGGGATGGGACAGTGGAGCTGAGGCTCCTGGGAGATGATAACAAGGCAAGGAGCAGGATTTCAGGAGAGCAAGCTTTGGCCTGCTGAGGGACCTGTTTGGGTCCTATGGGATATGACCTTGGTGTCTGCAGTGCTTTTCTCTCACATCTCCTCCCTCCTCTCTCCCAACTGCTGTTGTGCAGCATTTTTTACCCTTTCTCAAATACAATATCACAGGGGTGCTGCCAGCATCACTGAGTGGCTCAGATTTGGCAAGGAGTGGGTCCATTTTGGAGCAGCTGAAATCAGCTCTGTCTGACGTTGGTCAAACTTCTGTTGTCTTCTCAGAGAGGTGACAACTGTAGCACAACCACACCCACCCCCCGTTCCAAGACTTTGCCATAAACCCAGCACAGGGTGACAGTGCGTTGGATGTTACAAAATAATTGATCGTGAAGAAGAAATTGTAAAGATCTTCTTTCAGCAATGCATGAAAGTCTCCAGTCAATGAGCAGGTTCCTATGGGGCACTGTAATTGCCGTGACAGTCACTGGCCAGGCAAAGCTGCAGGTGCCAACAGTCCAAAGGATCTTGGGCCACATGCTTAAGAGATCTACCTGATGGGCCATCAAGGGTGACGCTCACATGGATCTGGTACCAACGAAGAAGGAAGAGCTGGTGAGGGATGTGAACATCAGTGTCCACCTGGGCTGTTGTGGCCAGGAAGCAGTGGGGTCTCAGGTACCAGAGGGGAGGGTGAAGGCCAGCAGCAGAGCACAGGCTGGTGGGCTCCAGAGGAGAAGACTTTGACATACTAGGGGATGGCAGGTAGAGGTGGTGATGTGGTAAAGTCATGGAGGGTGAAGGAGCTCAGGAAATCTGATCAGCCTTATAGGACAGGCTGCTCCAAGCACAAGAATGATCTCTCCGAGTACCCATGAAAAGAAGCATTTATCTTGTGAGGCTGATCCTCTGAACTGATGGAGCTGCAGAGCACAAAGGCAGCACACAGGAGGTGGAAGCAGGGGAAGCTGCAAAGGAGGAATTTAGAAACCTTGGCCATGGATGCACAGATGATTCCAGAGCTGCCCTGGACCTGATGGCTAAAGGGGAGGCTGAGGGCAGCAAGATGAGCTGATACAGCTTCCTTACAAAAAATCAAAAAAAGAATAGACAGGGCGATCATGGGCCTGCTGCTGAACTTCATATGAGTAGAATCAGACAGGACTGAGTTTCTTCATGGCTTCTTTGTCTCCATCTTCAGCAGCTAGGTCTCCTGCGACTTTGTTCCTGAAGGCGGGAGTGTGGAGAACACCCAGCAGTGAATGGGGTTCAAGTAAGGGGTTACTCAGACACCATTGTAGAACAGGAGATGGGTCATTTGACCAGCTCCCTGAACACAAATATCGCTGTGTTATGGCACCTGAAATTCCCAGGTACAACCACCTCTTGGTCCAGAGGAGTATGATTCCTCTTGAGCTGTTCTGGCCTGTCTCCTGTCTCAAGTACTGCATCAGGTACTCACCTTACAGTCATATTGTTTTGTCTTCATCAGTAAATGCTCCAGATCAATAAAAATTGGAGATTGCTGATACCAACTCTTCCAGAAATGTGGCGGAGGGAGAGGGGGGAAGGAAATAGAAGAAATACTGCTTTATTGCTCTTTATTATGGAAATGCTTTCTGTTTGGCTCTTCCTGAAATCTCTCTAATCATCCACACCAGACTCGAAGCCTCTAGGAAAATGCTGCACAGAACCTTGGCGTGTAAGGGCATTTTTGATGTTAATGAGCCCTCTGCTGCCTGAACTGCAGCTACTGAAACAATGAACAAACCCCTAATGAAGTGAAAGGCAGAAGCAAAACCCAATAGGGTGTTTGGGACCCCATGAAGGGACCCACCAGGATTATGGAGTTCAACTCCTGTCCCTGCACAGGACACCCGACAGGTCACACCGTGTGTCTGAGGACATTGTCCAGTGTCTTCTTGAACACTGTCAGGTTGGGGCCGTGACACCTCCCTGGGAGCCTGTTCAGTGTCCAGCACCTCTGGGTGAAGAACCTTTTCCTCATGTACAATTGACCCTCCCCTGGCACGTCTCTCTTCCTTTCCCTTGGGTTCTGTCATTGGTCCCCTGAGTGAAGAGATCAGTACCTTCCCTTTCTTCTCCCCTCGTGAGGAAGCTGTAGCCACCATGAGGTCACCTTTTAGTCTTCTCTTCAGCTCTGATGCTGAGAAACCCCCTGGTTTGATTTCTGACGCAGAAAGGAGAAGCCATGACCTCCAGGCTCTTTCCCTGCAGACAGAAAACACCCATCTGGCTTCCCCACCTGCTCTCACCCCAGCATTTCTGCACCTTCACTGCTGTGTCTGCACCCTCACTGGCTGCTCTTTGGAACACAAACCATGGGCTGATCCAGCTCCCTCTGGGTGACCTTTTGCACCGTAGCACTGCCCTTCCTCCTGATACCCAGTCCTCACCTTCCAAGTTGCACTTTCTGACTTTTATTTCCCATCTTCTGCTTTTTCCTATTATCAAGGAAAGCTCAACCATCTCATAAGCTTCCCTTCATGCAGGGAACCCAACCCATTAGGCTCCTTGAGGTCTTTTACTTGATGCAAGACAAGTAACCTCACCATGATCTTTTAAATCCCAGGATTGCTGCTGGCCTTTCAGCTTCTCTTATAGACACGACCGTGTCCCTGCTGCTGTCCCTTCATGTTCTCAGGTGGGATGGGCATGACAACCCGTCTCCAAGGGCTCTTCCTGGGTAGGACCTGTGTGTACTCAGGCAGAGATACCTTCCCAGCTCTATTCCTGTTGCTGCGCTGTCACCTCCAGGGACAGAACTGATCTCACTGTCCCCTTCACAGTCAAAGTCCTCCAACTCAGTTATGAGTGTCGGAGACACAAGTGACCTCATAATCCCATACCCATCCATCACCCTCCTTATAACTCATGGCCTGACTAGATAAAAGTATGCTTGTTTTATCAAATTGATCAAATGTATTTCCTACTAAAGATCTGAGAGGAGAAGCATTCTTTACAGCAAGGTGAAATGTTGACAGCTTCTCTATGTCCTCCCATGCTTCTCTTACTTTTTGGTTATTTTCCTTTTTCCTGGTTGCTACTTATGAATTCTCTACCCAAAGTGCAAAGCCAATCCCACACCCAGAAATGAGATATTGTTTATTACAGAGTTCTGCAAGTCTGGATGCTGGAATAAAGACAGCACAACAGATAGAGAACGAACATCTATTATATACAAATATTATCCCTTCATTCAGACCCTCCCAGCAGTCCTAAAGAGCCAAGTGTTTAAACATTGACATACTGGTTACATAATAATTTTATCACCACACATGCTTGTTGAGGAAGGGGCTCCCATCCTAGGGATGTGTATTTTACTATTATGAGGAGCATATAAGGAACAAAGATCAGCTAAAGGACCCTTTATGTAACAGTCTTGAGACATGTTAAAACAAGACTCAACTAATTGTGCAGGCTCCAGAGTAGACAGTACTCTTTGCATGTTCTGATTAGGTGTTTTAAAAGTCACTTTTACCTTTGTTACAGGAGCAGACTGACGAAAACTGAGAGGATTTACATATTTTAGGTTAGCAATTGCAGGCAGGGTTCTTTCTTTTAACTGGTAAGGACTACATATTCTGTCTTCAAATGCCTCTCCAAGGTAAAGATTTATTGAACTATAGAATAACTCAGGTTTGAAGAGAGCCCTGAACATCATCTTGTCTCACTCTCCTGCTCAAGGCAGGGTCAACCAGGTGAGGTTGTTTTAGGCCTCTGCCCAGTTTTGCATCATCCAAAAAGGAGCTGAAACTGTGCTCCATGACACGATGAAGTGGCAGAATAAAGACATTCAACAGTGTTGGCCCCAGTACTCATCACTGAGGGATACCACTAGAAACCAACTAAACACAGGACTTTGTACCACTGATGGTATTTGGGCTTGGTCATCCAGCCAACTTCCCACCCATCACAACATCCACATCTTTATCCCAGATCTCCCCAAGCTGCTCTAAGGCCACCACAGGAGACCATGTCTGGGGCCTTGCAAAACTCCATGTACACAACATGCCTTTCTTTCCCCTGCCCATCTGGGTTCAGCAATCCCTTCCTTGTCCTACAACTGCCTGGTGATGGCTGCAGGAGAATGCGACTCGTCACCGTCCCAGCGACAGACGTAGGCTGACCAGCCTGTCATTCTCCCAGTTCTCCTTCCTGCCATTCTTGAAGATGGGTTTGACATCTGATTTTCTGAGGGACCTCTGATCCTCTCTGATTATTTTTGTACTTTTGAGAACACAATCCAGAATTTCCCAGAGACAAAGAGGGGCAGGTGTAGGACTGTGTAGAACAACATGGGATGAAGATGGCAAAGGTGATATAGCAATCAGGGACACTTGCAATGAGCCTGTCCAAGGGAGTTGAGATGAATCTCACTGTGCCACTGGGGTTTGTCCCTGGAATCACACACAGAAGTATCAGGGTTCTGTCAGGTGTCCACATCTGAGCTGGCCTCATGGATTCTTAAAACACATTGAGATATTCAGGGACAGACACTTTTCCTTTTACGCACAAAGGCAGGAGTCACAGTGTCCCTCTGCTCTCCTGTTCCTATTCCCAAAGGATGGGAGGCACCTCAGCCCTATGGTGTGTCACCATGTTCTACATTTATCTTTGATGTCCCTCATCATCAGGAATGGACATTGGCTCAAGGAAGCACATCCATGTGCTGCATTCTGGTGGTTTCCTATGGCATATTAGTCTCAACATGATGTTGACTTCAATAAAATCTGTCTCACAGGCCTTCATGGAACCACAAGGAATAGTTGATGGTGTTTGTACTGACTTGGGTTCATATCGCCTCACGTACATGATGTGCATGCTCACATCTCATCTGTACAATGCAAATATGGACCTCTGACCTATTCATTCAGTGTAATTCCATGGAGGGACAAAGAACTCTGAGCTGGGGTGAGAGGCCAGTGCTGGAAATGGTGGTTGTGAGGGGCCAGCCCATGACAATTGCCCTGGGAGTCCAGTGCACAGGGGCACAGACCAGCCCCTGCTCTGCTGGTCCTGCAGGTCTCTGGCAGGAGGCCTGGCTGTGAGAGGACACTGCTGAGTGCCAGCCCTGCACACACACACTGTTCAGCTGTGCCTTGGGGTTTGCATCTGTGGCCACTTTTGTGGACATGTTCTTGAGAGAAGGTTTATAAGAAGACCTAAACCTTCAGGCCCTGCCCCGAGGAGATCACCTTTCTATCTGGAAAGGCTGTTGTGAGCCCAGCTCTGTGACAGCAGTGCCCATTGCCTGTCCCTGCCTGCGCTCACAGCACTGACACACAGCAGGACGGGGACCAAGCTGCCAGAGCACTCAGGCCTTGCACCAACACAAGGGATGAGAAGGAGAGTGTGGGAGTGGAACCAGAACAGCTCAGGAAGAGCAAGCACTGGTGCTCTGTGACAGTGCTGCCATGCTGAACTCTTTTCCCTTCTACCCATGCACACAGGAACTGTCCCTGCAGCTCCAAAATAGCCCTGCAGGAGGGACACAGTGAAAAACAAGTCACTATAAGAAACTTTATTTTCTTTGAACAAAAGGAGAGCATGGCTCCTCATTTATACAGCCAGTGGTTATAAAATCAAAGCAGACAGAGAATTGGAAAGAGGATGAAAACATTATAAGAATACAAAACCAACACACCAAAACAGAAAATGCAGATGACAGGTTGAGCCTGTAATAAGTTACTTTAAAACTCCTATGCAGAAGCAGATGGGCAGTTTATTGCTCCAGAAAACACTTATATATGAGTTTGCACAGGGCACCTTTGATCTCCTGGTTCCTCATGCTGTAGATGAGCGGGTTCACTGCTGGAGTTAACACTGAGTACAGAAAAGACACCACCAGGTCCGTGGATGAGGAGGAGACAGAGGGGGGCTTCAGGTGAGCAAATATGCCAGTGCTGACAAACAGGGAGACCACGGCCAGGTGAGGGAGGCAGGTGGAAAAGGCTTTGTGCCGTCCCTGCTCAGAGGGGATCCTCAGCACGGCCCTGAAGATCTGCACATAGGACACCACGATGAACACAAAACACCCAAATCCTAACCAGACACTAACCACAAGAAGCCCAGTTTCCCTGAGGTAGGAGTGTGAGCAGGAGAGCTTGAGGATCTGGGGGATTTCACAGAAGAACTGGTCCAGGGCATTGCCCTTGCACAGGGGCAGTGAAAATGTATTGGCCGTGTGCAGCAGAGCATTGAGAAACCCAGTGGCCCAGGCAGCTGCTGCCATGTGAACACAAGCTCTGCTGCCCAGGAGGGTCCCGTAGTGCAGGGGTTTGCAGATGGCAATGTAGCGGTCATAGGACATGATGGTGAGGAGAGAACATTCTCCTGTAGCATAGAAAAAAAAAAAAAGACCTGTGCAGCACATCCTGTGTAGGAGATGGCCCTGGTGTCGCAGAGGGAAATGGCCATGGACTTGGGGACAGTGGTGGAGATGAAGCCAAGGTCCAGGAGGTCGAGGATGAGCAGGAAGAAGTACATGGGGGTGTGGAGGTGCTGGTCCCAGGCTATGGTGGTGATGATGAGGCCGTTGCCCAGGAGGGCAGCCAGGTAGATGCCCAGGAAGAGACAGAAGTGCAAGAGCTGCAGCTCCCGTGTGTCTGCGAATGGCAGGAGGAGGAACTGGGAGGAACTGCTGTTGGACATTTGCTGCCGCTCGACATAGGACACTGACCAAAGAAGAAAAGGCAGTGACAAGTTAGGGGAGACTTCTCTGAGCAAAATCAAAGCTATTTCTCATACACCCTCCCCCTCATCTACACCCCCTTGTTCTTTCCCAGACCTTCCTCCAACTCTGTGTCTGAGCCCTGGGTGGTGCTGGCTGGAGGTGCTATGAGGAGCAGGGCCTGTACCCGCTGGCTGCCGAGGAGTCAGCCCTGCTCTGCAGCAGGGGACATGGGAACGGGGGGCAGGGGACAGTCCTTGGGTTCAGCTTTGTCGGATGGAACCAAAACAAGTCTCATCCTTTCCTAAAAAGCATTTTCTTGGTTGCAGCATCTCTGCACTTCTCTGAGGGGCTTTCAGATAACACACAGATGCTGTAGGACAGGTTTCCATCCTGGATGGAACTTCACTTCTGGAAGGAAACCTCAACGAAACAGACAAGGGTCCTAATGATGGCATTTGATTCAGGGAGACTCAACTCATTCCCCAGCCCCACAGACTGCATTGCCCACACCCCACAGGTAAGAGCAAAGCTGGGACACGTGTTCCCATGGACACACATGCAGGAAAGGACCCACAAGATCAGGCTGTGACTCTGCAGCTGAAACTGCCATCCCCAGAGAGCCTGAGAGCAAGAACAAGATCCCAACAGCAGTGACCCAGAGCAGGGGAGCAAGAAGGACAATGCGGTGAGGGTGGGTGTGAGAGAGGCCAGGGCAGAGGCAGCCAGGCACTCAGACAGCGTCACCCTTCCCCAGCTGTGCAGCCACCTCCCAGACACCAACATTGCCGGGCAGCTGCTCTCAGCCCTTGTGCTCTGCAGAGGAACTGGAGCTCTGGTTGCACAGGAGCTGCTTCACGCCTTGGAGCCCCCGGCCCTGAGGGCAGAGGCTTTGCTGGGTGGGACAGGAGGCCAGGGGGCTGCTCACAGGAGGGATCTGCACTGCAGGGGATCATAGGGACTTTTCTCTGTTTTCCCTCCCATAGCAATTCCGGGTTTAGTTTCCTCCCATTTCTGATCATTTCCCTGCTGCCTGGAGATTCTCCCCCTGGGAGGTGTTTCCCTGTCCATGTCTCTTCCCTGTCAGTGCTCACAGACCCCATCCCACCCTCTGTGGCCTCCCCCTGGCCCTACAGATCCTGCCTGTTCACAGGGCACTGCCTGGGGGCATCTTCCTGTTTGCAGGTTGGAAAACACGACGGGTTAGATTAAGTGTAATGTGTCCAGCAAAAGTGATGCTGTTGCTGCATAGGCAGAGGTGTGGCTGAAGGCGCATCGGGATTCTCTTGAAGACCTACTGATTATACAGTTGCAGTATGCAAATATTTTTTTAAGATGTAGAACTCATTTTGCATCTATTCCCACCCATTCCCCAAGAGCGGGAGACTGAAAACAAAGACTCAGTAAAGTTCCTTGTCTTGATTTTCTTCTTGAAACCTCTTGTTGTAAATATTCTGGGAGCGATCAGGAGCTGTGAGCAGCCCTGACCCACACAGCACCCTCTCCACAGCAGTAGGACCCTGGCATTTTGGGGGTCACTCGTTCCACCCACACTTCTCCCCACAGCACCATGGGGATCTCCCCGGGCAGGCTGAGCACTGACCCTGGCAGGCGGCAGAGTCCCTGCCCCAGCACAACCCTGGGCTGCCGGGACCCTGCTCTGCAGGACAGCCCTGGGCACCCCTGAGTGCTCGCCCTGCACTCACTCTCAGAAGAAGTTGTCGTCATTCCCTTTCTCTCTGACAGTGCAGCAGGGGAGCCCTTCTCTGGAGTGTGTTCTTCTCCTCTACAACAGAGATACTGTGAGAGACACCTGGCAGATTCTGTAAATTGTGGGATGTACCAGGTTAGGGTCTCCCTCCAGGAAATGGAGCTGCATTGTCCTACAGCCAGACACTTACCATGTTAGAACTGTGAAGATTTGTCTCATTGAATCCTCAGCAACCTACCACCCCACATTGCTTTAATCTCTCTCTGCCTGGTTGCTCTCCTGTCAGCATCTCCAGGCAGAGCTCTCAGCCCTGCTGCGCTGTGCAGAGGAGCTGCTCCTGGGCAGAGCTGTCTCTCTGCAGCGCTGCCGCTTCCATGAGCTCCCTCTGTCCCAGGAGCCCAGCCCAGCTCAGCAGCACAGGAGCAGCCCATCATGTCCCTTTCTCTGTCTCCTCTGGGCTCCCTCCACATGCCCCTGGGGCTCCAGGGACACAACTTCAAAGTTGAAGTAATCAGTGATGTTGATTCTCTCTCCTCTTCAGAGACACTTCTTTCCAGCACTGTACATTTAGTTTTAAAAAAATAAATCACTATGAGAATCATATTTTCTTTTCCCATCCTTACATAGGACATGAGGAATGCTACAGCAAATTTCTGCAAACTGGGGGAGAAATATCTTCAGTTGAATTAACTTAGGCATTTTGTTCTGCTTTTATACTCTTAGGTGCAAAGGGACATTCATTAGTCTTTGACCATGTCATGTCTGTGCTCTGAAGCAAAGCCTTTGCACACATGGGCTCTTGGACACTTGGTACCAGGTTTCGTGTGGCAGGTCAGAGCTGGGCTGGTGCCACAGCTGGGGTGGTTCAGCCCATATGTGAGGCAATGGCCTCAGATGGGAACCTGACTGGGGGAGCTGGAGCTGTCAGTGCTGCACACAGAACTGTGACACGGGTGGAATGAACTGCCAGGCAGGGTGGCAGAAGTGAGTTCATCTCGTCTGCAAGGACAGCAGCCTCCAAGCACAGCAACAGTCCAGGTCAGAACTCAGTCTAGACATCTAAGGCAATTCAAGGGCCTATAATGAGCTGTTACTACTGCAGGAACAGTTAAAGGAGAAACAAAGACACTGCGTGGCCATTGATGAATTTAATAAGGGAAAGAGGTGAGAATCCCTGTGTCTTCCTGTCCTCCATCTTCACCCGCATGTATCCCAGGACTGTGTGACTGGAGACAGGAATCTGGAGAACAATCAGCTGAGGATGGGGCTCAAGTCAGGGATCACTGGAACTAACACAACCCTTTCCAGTCTATGGGACAGCAGGGGCAGCATCCCAGGAGCTGAGACAGCAGGACGATGTCACAGGGAGGCCACTCTCCACCATCTTGGAAAGCTCATGGAGACTGGGGGGACTCCCTGACCACTGGCAGCTCTCACACAGTGTGTGCACTTTTCAAAATGGCCAATGGGTGAGCAGGGGAACTAAGGGCTGTGCCCCAGAACATGTCCACTGGGACCCCATTTCTGGATGACTGGAAGAGAAGGTGATGGGGTTTACCCAGGGCAGGTTCTGCCTGTCCATCCTCTTTGCTTTCTGTGAGGAAAGGACAGAGTTTGCATGTGGGCAGAGCAGGGGTGGTCTATTGCCTGGAAGTCAGCAAGGCATTCAGCATCATCCCCCACAATGTGCTTGTGTCCAAGGTAGGATATTATGGTCTGTGTCAGTGTGCAAGTAGATGGGTAAAAGGCAATCTGGATGGTTTGGCTTAGAAGGACAGTAGATAAAGGGAAAAACTTTCCATTCCTGAGGACAGCCAAGCACTGGAAGCTGTTTCCCAGCAGTGTGCATCCACTCTACCTCAAAAAGTTACCACAATGTGTTTGTATAGACCCCTCACTAATCTGGTCTGACCCTGCTTTTAGGAGGAGGCTGGTCAAGACACCTCTTGAGGTGCCTTAGAGACTGAATGACACTGTCCTTCCTTCCTTCCTTCCCCTTCATGTTTCTGATTTGGAGACAGCTCTCAGGTTCCCTCTGATCACAGAAATAATTTGCATGAGGCGCAAGGCTGCTTTACAAGTAACCATAAACAACCCTGATCACAACGTTTGTATCCTTTTTCATTTCCTCCAATCCAGCTTCCTCTTGTTTGCTGTCCTAATACCCTTCCAGAAAGAAAACACCACCTTGTTCATCCTTTCAGAGCAGGTTGTTCAAGAGGTGTCAGCATCCATGTACAGAGTCTGCACATCAGCCAGGCAGCAAAGCCACCGTTACAGAAATGCAGACAAGGCTCTTGACCAGCCCCTTGAACCCAGATATCAGCGTGACGTGTCTGCTGAGATTCCCGGGAACACCTGAACTTTAAGTGCAGAACATGTGAGTGCTGGTTGGGTATCCTGGATTGTCTCCTGAGCCATGTGGTGCTTCAGGCTGTGAAGAGAATCAAAACCAACTTTTTCACTGGGTTAATTAATTTTATAGACTGTCACACAGGGAGTTGAAGGGAGCTCAGAACTCCAGTCTTTACTGTACTATAAGGCTTGATACCCCATCCACAGGTACCGATCTAAATGGTCCAAATAGAGGGTGATCTTGCAAAAGTCACCCTTTGTGTCCCCAGGTGCATGGACGCTGCTCATGTGCCTCTGCAGAGAGTGGCAGAGGTTCAATCCCTTTCTCAGGAGAAACTCCTTGCTGGAAAGACACAGCTACGGGGCTGGCTCAACAAGGTTTTATTGCATTTCACTCGGCATCAGATTTGACATATTTGGTGCTTTTCTGTGATCACTTCTTCTGCACAGATGATCACAGAAATACAACCATTTCATAAGAGTTGGTTACAAAGGCCCTGTCATGAACAAGAAATCTCACCATGAGATCTGGAGGGAGTGAGGAAGATTATAACAAGCACCAGGAAAAGCCAAGAAGCTCAAGGCCTCTTCTGTAGAGCGCGAGGCCCTGAGCAGCAGTGACCGGCCATGTGTGGTGTGGGAGAGGGTCAGGAGATGTGGGGGAGAAAAGGGTGACGGTTGATGACTTCAGCAAATCCTTACAACCATGTTTGAGCCACAAGTGGAGTGTGGCTGAATATCTGGGGGTCAAAGAGGAATGGTAGAAAGATTGTTGTTGATTTTGGAAAGAAGGCAGGCTTTTTTGGACTAAGGATATATGGCAGTGCCATTTCCATCCTGGGGGCATGGCTGTGCCTGGGAGATGGGGAATGGCTGCTGCTGGGGTGTTTGTGCTCAGTCATGGCCCATGAGCTGGCCCTGCTCTGCTCCTCTCTTACACTGCACACACTTGGATGGACCTCAGGAATCATCCATGAACCTGGTGGATGCATGGACCTCCTGGAGTGATGGGTATGGATCCAAATAGAGGATTCAAGCAAGTTTGGGACTGGGACAGCTCAGGTGATTGGTGACCATTGCCAGGTGTATGAAAGAAGTTGAATGGGTTTGGGGGACCTCACAGGTTGCCAAGTCCTCAGAAAACCAGAGCCTTGTGGTTAAAGCAACAGCACTTGGCACCAAACCCACCCCCAAAACACAAAACACTCACAGTGACCACAGGCAGAGCCTGAGAAACATTTGACTGAAAGGGTCTCCTTTGTCTGGTCCTGGGGTCAGGGCTTGGCCATTCTGGAGATGAACAAGCATCAAGGGCTGACATGGCACCAGAGCCACCTCCACATCGCCTTTACCACCGCTGACCATTGTCTCCAGGGACACAGACTGCTTGTGTCAGCAATGGTCCTTCGTGGGGTCCCACCCTCAGAAACTTGGGGTTTGTTTCTGCCCTTCAGGTCATGACAGGTTTGTTCATTCTTTCAGTACCTGCAGTTCAGGATCATGGCAGCAGAGGGCTCAGTAACATCCAAAACGCCCTTTCAAGACAATGCTCCCTGCTGCACTTTCCTAAAGGCATCAAGTCTGGTGTGGATGATTTCAGAGATTTCAGAATTGTAGCCAAACAGTGAGCATTTCCATAATAAATAGCAACAAAGCCAACTTACTTCTATTTCCTTCCCTGCTCACCCTTCTCTCCCTTTCCAGAACAGGTGGTATCAGCAGCCTCCACCACTTCATATCGATGTGGAAGGTAACCTGAGAAGACTCAATATGTCAGAAAATTGGGTGCCTAAATCACCACGTCAGTGAAGAGATAGTCCAGAACACCTCAAGAGGAATCACACTCCTCTGTACCAAGAGGTGGGTGTTCCTGGGAATCTCAGATGCCACAGCACAGTGATACTTGTGTTCAGGGAGCTGTTCAAGTGACCCATCTCCTTTTCTGTAATGGTGTCTGAGTTTGCTCAGGTCACCCCTGACTTAAGCCCCATCCACTCCTGGGTATTCTCCAGACTCCTGCCATCAGGAACAAAGTCCCAGGAGACCTTGCTGGTGAAGATGGAGGCAAAGAAGCCATGAAGAACCTCAGTCCTGTCTGATTCTGCCCCTATAAAGTTCAGCAGCAAGCCCATGTTCTCCCTGTCTATTCCTTTTTTTTTTTTTGTAAGGAAGCTGTATCAGCTCATCTTGCTGCCCTCAGCCTCCCCTTTAGGTATCAAGTCCAGGGCAACTTTGGAATCATCTCTGCATCCGTGGCCAAGGTTTCTAAACTCCTCCTTTGTAGCTTCCCCTGCTTCCACCTCCTGTGCGCTGCCTTTGTGCCCTGGAGTTCCATCAGTTCAGAGAAGCAGCCTCACAAGATAAATGCTTCTTTTCATGGGTACTCGGAGGGATCGTTCTTGTGCTTGGAGCAGCCTGTCCTATAAGGCTGATCAGATTTCCTGAGCTCCTTCACCCTCCATGACTTTACCACATCACCACCTCTACCTGCCATCCCCTAGTATGTCAAAGTCTTCTCCTCTGGAGCCCACCAGCCTGTGCTCTGCTGCTGGCCTTCCTCCCTCACCTCTTGTGCCTGGGACCCCACTGTGTCCTGGTCACAACAGCCAAGGTGGACACTCATGTTCACATCCCTCACCATCTCTTCCTTCTTCGTTGGTACCAGATCCAGGTGAGCATCACCCTTGTTGGCCCATCAGGCAGCTCTCTTAAGCATTTGGCCCAAGATCCTTTGGACTGTTGGCACCTGCAGCCAGTGACTGTCATGGCAATTACAGTTCCCCATAGGAACCTGGAGACTTTAATGCATTGCTGAAAGAAGATCTTCTTCACGATCAATAATTTTGTAACATCCAACGCACTGTCACCCTGTGCTGGGTTTATGGCAAAGTCTTGGAACTGGGGGTGGGTGTCTCTGTGCTACAGTTCTCACCTCTCCGAGAAGACAACAGGAGACTGAGCAATGTCACACAGAGCCAATTTCAGTTGGCTCCAAGATGGACCCACTCCTTGCGAAATCTGAGCCACTCAGTAATGCTGGCAGCACCTCTGGGATATTGTATTTGAGAAAGGGTAAAAAACACTGCACAACAGCAGGTGGGAGAGAGGAGGGAGGAAGGGTGAGAGAAAAGCACTGCAGACACCAAGGTCATATCCCATAGGACCCAAGCAGGTCCCTCAGCAGGTCAAAGCTTGCTCTCCTGAAATCCTGCTCTTGGCCTTGTGATCATCTCCCAGGAGCCTCAGCTCCACTTTCCCATCCCTGACTGTTCCATCCTGACCAACTCTTTCTGGTTTGTAAGTGTGAAGCCCCATAGGGCACCTCACCCCACTGACTCCACAGTCCCCCGTGTCAGGAAGATGTTGTCAATGACCTCAAAACCATCTCGGATGGCTGGTTTCTTGGAGATATTCGGATATCTCAGATCTGCCACAAGGACACGGCCCTGAAAACATGAAGCTTCTTTTATTTGTCTGAAGGAGGCCTCATCTAATTCCTCTGCCTGATCAGTGAGCTGTGAAGGGGTTTCGTTAGAAGGAGATATGTTGTTGAATTAGTCAGGCCCAAAGGAATCTCAAGGCCACTTCAAGAAGCTGAGAACAGAATCTGCTGTGAAAAAGAGGGGCGTTTCTTCATTAACGGGGCCTCAGCATGGCGTGAGTCGTCGGACCTATCATCGGTGGGGCTCCAGCGTGTGGACTGCCCATGATACTCCTTTAGCGAATCCATGCTTGGAGCGTGGATTCGTGATTAGAGAATAGTTGCGTATATAAGGAGACATGTTTCTGTAATAAATGGCTTTGGCGTGATTCACATTGAATCGGAGTGCTGAGTCCTTTATCGTTCCAACAAATGGTGACCCCGACGTGATACTCCGAACGGCGTCTCACTAAGGTCGGGGAAAGGCCTGGAGCGGCCCAGCCGGAGGCGGCTCAGCTGGACTGAGAGCCGGGCGGAGACGTACGGACGTTCCGCGGATAAATTTTGTTGAAGAAGGCCCCGGGAAAGGTGAGCGGCTGGGAGCAGGAGGAGGGAAGAGTGAAGTTATGGGGCAGAATATATCCTCAGAGGAAGAAGCTATAGTTAAGATCCTCCTGCATATTCTCTCTATGAGAGGACTTAAATATGAAGAAAGTAACATACGTAGACTGTTGGTTTGCTGTAGAACTAACGGCTACCCGACAGAAGCTGAGAAAGCTTTTAAAATTGAACTTTGGGACGATATAGGGCAGAAATTATGGGATAAGGTTAGCGACGGAGATAAAGAAGCTAAATCATTAGCGACTACATGGAAGCTTATAATTTCCACCTTAAAAGAATTTAAGGCTGAGCGGGCTGCGGTTACTGGAATTTTTGCGGCGTTACAGCCTGATAAGAACTCTAAAAATAACTGTGAAGTTTACCCAGTTCGTGTTTTCAATACCCTCTTTACTCCATCCCCTGTTGTGCCTTCGGCACCCCCAATGATACAACAGTCTGGGGCGGAGGGAGGAAAATTACCGAGTGGATGGCCTCCTGTACCATCACACGACCCTGGAGAGACCAAGAAGTCCAAAGAACTGGAGTCAGATAATTTGTCAAAATGACTGGTGAAAGTTGAGAATGCTAAAGTCGTAAATAAGTGTAATATCAATTCTTTTACTGATTTGTGTCCGCCTTCACCGCTTTCTATCCTTCTAACTCCTACAAGAGAACAGAAGGAGCCGCCGGATAAGAACTGGGCAAAAGAACTGTGTGAAAGATCAGATCAGCTATTAGCGAGTGAATCCAACAGTCAGCAATATCAAGCTATGAGAGAGGTGCCTGAAACCAACAAAGCAGCCAAATCATTTGCAACTGTTAATCAGGGTCCCAATGAGAATTACATGCAATTTATTGACCACCTTCAAGAGACCATCAATAAGCAGATTGAAAACTTAGAAGTTAAGGAAGCACTGGTGTTGAAATTAGCAGTAGAAAATGCTAATGTTTGCTATCAGCATGTTATTTGCGAGTTTTACAGTACATATTATGTGTTCCTGTGTACCGTCTCTCTGAAAATCAAGCAGCTTGTCAGGAATGTGAGTTAACAGTTTCACTAGTTGTTTTTAAGTGCGCCATAAAACCTTCTGCCTGCTCTTCCCACTCAGGCTGCAAGCAGCCCTTTGCTTCCCCCCCGCCTCCCCCCCCCCCCAAGGTTTTTACTTGCAAGATGGGGTCAGGAATGATTGTTTTCAGTTGTGTTCCTGAAAAATCGGTATTGGGAGGTGTTTTAAAACATAGGAAAGCACTCGGACAAGAAATCATTAAATCTTTTCAGACAGTTTTACAGGCAGGGCGATTTGAACTTCAACAAGCTGAGAGAGACTTAATTGATAACACACAGGTCAGAAAACTTGTTAAAGTCTGCAAGATGCTTTCCTTATTAACCTGTTTTCTTTGTGGGTATCTGTTTAAGAATGCTGCAATTTTGATAGGTCTTTGTTACATGGTACGATAAGTTCACAGTCTGTTAAATCATGAGATTCCGTTGACTCAAAATGTGCATTTTGTGATAATACAGAAGAACATGAGTAATTTAGTTCTTTACTGCATGAATGTGATGTCTATCCCTGTTTCTCTATTAGGACGAGATGTGTTAGGACAACTAGGAGCAACTCTGGTGACAAAACAACAAAATTTCTAGAAGTGGTCATTGATGATGGGCGACCAGTACTGAAATGACAGTGGAAAAATGATGATCCAGTATGGGTAAATCAATGGCCGCTCAGTAAAGAAAAACTCGCCCATGTCGAAGAGCTAGTACAGGAACAGCTTGAAAAAGGGCATTTAGAGCCGTCTACAAGTCCCTGGAATACTCCTGTGTTTACTATTCAGAAAAAATCAAAGAAATGGAGGTTGTTACAGGATCTTCGAAAAATTAATGATACCATGGAAGACATGGGAGCATTACAGCCGGGATTACCATCCCCTGTCATGATTCCAGAAAATTGGCAGATCTTAATAATTGACTTGAAAGATTGTTTTTTCACCATTGCTTTGCATCCTGATGACTGTAAACGTTTTGCATTTTCCATAAATTCTGTAAATAAGGCTGAACCTGCGAAAAGGTATCAATGGGTAGTTTTGCCACAGGGAATGAAAAATTCCCCAACTATGTGTCAAATTTATGTAGCTTGGGCCTTGCAATCAATCAGAAAATCTCATCCTGAGTTAGTGATTTACCACTACATGGATGACATATTAATAGCTGGGGAAACCTTTTCGACTGATTTGTTGATAAATGAAGTATCTGATACGTTGCAGCATAGAGGATTGCAAATTGCTCCAGAAAAGGTACAAATTCAACCAGCATGGAAATATCTTGGTTGGGAAATTTCTCAGTCCACAGTGAAACCTCAGAAAATAGTATGTCAGCCTGTCATTCAATCCTTAAATGATGTGCAGAAACTAGTGGGTGATCTGAATTGGGTCCGGAGCATTTGTGGGATCACTAATGAGGATTTAGCTCCAATTGTAAAACTGCTAAAAGGGGATAGTGACATTAGCTCTCCTAGAACGCTTACTGCTGAGGCGGATGCTGCTCTGAAAAAGATTATGTCCAAACTTGTAAAAGCTTTCAGCCATAGGTGGAACCCAGATTATGTAATTGGACTACTAATTGTAAACAATACTAACTATCCTTTTGCTCTCATAATGCAATGGACAACTGGTAAGGAGCCGTTAAAGATCTTAGAGTGGGTGTTTTTGCATTTTCGACTCAAACGAACCATTACAACCAGGGTTGAGGTCTTTGCTCAGCTTATAATGAAAGGTAGGCAGAGAATAGTCGAAATTTCAGGGGCTGAGCCTGCATATATCATTGTTCCCCTCGTTTCAGAATATTTACAGTGGGCTTTGCAGAACTCCTTACCTTTTCAGATTGCGTTATTAGATTCTCAAGCTTTAATTAAGACATTTTCCCCTCCACACAAGTTAATGTCAGTGTTGAATATGGGATCAATGGAGGAGGGTCCCCCTCTTCTCTCAGAATTTCCTGTTAAAGGACCCACAGTGTTCACTGACGCAGGGGGTAAAATGCAGAAAGCAGCAATTACATGGAAAACAGATGGAAAATGGCACGATGTGATACTAACTGACCTGAAAGGATCAACTCAGCATTTGGAACTCAGGGCTGTAATAGAAGTGTTTATCAGATTTGCTCATAGCCCAGTGAATATTGTCTGTGATTCTTTGTATGTGGTAGGTGTGGTAGCTCGCATTGAAAGATCATTGCTCAAAGAGGTTCAGGATGCACAACTGATGTCTTTGTTCAAGCAACTATGGTTGTTGGTCGAAGAGAGACAACACCGATACTTCATAACACATATCCGTAGTCATCTGACAATTCAAGGCGATTTAGCTGAAGGAAACCGCCGAGCTGATTTTCTTGTATCTCCTGCCTGGGTTCCACCTCCAGTAGATAGGTTTGGGCAAGCAGTACGCTCTCATAGTTTCCTCCATCAGTCTGCTCAGGTCTTACAGCGGCAATTTTCATTGTCCGAAAGTGAAGCCCGAGGTATTGTTAAAAGTTGTGCAGATTGTCAGCGCATCTCAGTAGGGCTGGGTGCAGGAGTCAATCCAAGAGGATTAGGAGCCTTGGAATTGTGGCAAATGGACGTCACACATGTCCCTGAATTTGGCAGGCTGAAGTATGTGCATATGTCTATTGATACATATTCTTTCGCCATATGGGCCACTGCTCAGACTGGTGAAACTAGTTCACATGTGCAACGACATTTACGTTCTGCTTTTGCAGCTTTGGGAGTTCCTGCACAGGTCAAGACAGACAACGCACCTGGTTATATCGCCAAAGCTACTGCCACCTTTTTTCAGTTGTGGGGTGTTAAGCACATTACAGGGATACCAAATTCTCCTACTGGTCAGGCCTTGGTAGAAAGGATGAATCGAACTCTCAAGCATCAGCTTGACAAACAAAAAGGGGGAACTGACTGTACTACTCCACATGACAGACTAAGCAAAGCATTATATGTCTTGAACTTTTTACGCCTTCCGCAAGGGTTCGACATTCCACCTATGATTCGTCATGGAACAAGCTTAAAAGGACACTTGACAGACCTTAGAGAAAATCAGTGTCAGGTCAAAATACGCAATGGAGTTACTGGTGAATGGGAGGGTCCTTTCCAATTAATAACTTGGGGAAAGGGTTATGCTTGTGTCATTACAGACCAAGGATCAAAATGGATTCCTGCGAAATGGATCAAGCCATGGCTGAATAAAGACAACAAAGATTCAACAGATGCAGAAGGACAGGAGGGAGATAAGTTGTGAGAATTGTCTCAAATGTAAACCATGAATTCTTATTCAGTGTTATAGATGCTCTTAGATCCAGTGGTCTAAAAGCTTATTAGTAAACAGATAAGGTACCTTCCATAGAGAATGCTAATTTGAACAGATAGTAAGAGTTCCAAAAGGGTGATATTACAATTAGATAATCTATGCATAGATAAGGTAAAAGTATAAGATATTTCTACCATGGTAACCTAATTTAGCAACTGGTAAGGTTTTAAAAGAGATATTAAGATTAAGCTATAGATCTTTTAAATAGGTTAATATAAGTTTTAAGATATTAATTCAATAATTAGCATATGAATAGGTTAATATAAGTTTTAAGATATTAAGTCAATAATTAGCATATGCTGATGGTATTAAGTACGTTACTCTATAAACTGCGCAGTTATAGATCTTTTAAGAATTTAAGAGAATATATTGTATTAAGTTGTCTGACTATTCTAAAATAGTGCGTTGGTAAGGTTGTCATAAGTAGAATTAAGGTTTTATATATGATATGAAGGTTTGAGTATAAGCAGATAGTTGTTTAATCTTATTAAGTAAGGTTTAGCTACATTATATGTAATTGTAATTATGTTGTTAATCACGTGTCCTATGTTGCAGTGTATTTCAAAGACGATTCAGCATGCTGTTTAAGGGGCCTGACTGGTTCAAGAACAAAAAGGGGGAATTGTGAAGGGGTTTCGTTAGAAGGAGATATGTTGTTGAATTAGTCAGGCCCAAAGGAATCTCAAGGCCACTTCAAGAAGCTGAGAACAGAATCTGCTGTGAAAAAGAGGGGCGTTTCTTCATTAACGGGGCCTCAGCATGGCGTGAGTCGTCGGACCTATCATCGGTGGGGCTCCAGCGTGTGGACTGCCCATGATACTCCTTTAGCGAATCCATGCTTGGAGCGTGGATTCGTGATTAGAGAATAGTTGCGTATATAAGGAGACATGTTTCTGTAATAAATGGCTTTGGCGTGATTCACATTGAATCGGAGTGCTGAGTCCTTTATCGTTCCAACAGTGAGCCAGTGATGTCCATTAACCACAGCATTGCCCAGGTTGTTCTGCCCTCTCATGCTGACTCCTCAACCTTCAGCTGACATTGTCTGTCCCCAGGCCGAGCTCCACACATTCCTACTGCACAAAGGGAAACTTCAGAAAATCCACACCTCAGGCATTATGAGTATCAGACCCCCAAGACCCCACAGTATCTCCGAGAGATGGTATTTATACTGTCCCCTAACTCCTCATGCTGTTATGTTGGGACATACATCCTCATCTGGATAAGCCATCTACATGTAAACATTAACAGCTGATCAAAAGGAGCTTCAGTCAAGGGAGAGTCCAGACCTGGAAAAACTTTTGGGGTTGCCCCTCAGAAAGCTCTGAGAGTCCTGGAGGTTGGTGCCCCTTATATATTGTGGCACGAGGGACTCCCAAGGCGAGTGGTCTCTGTGCTGGTCACAAGTGGAGGGGTCTGTGGCTGCAACAGACAAGGGAGAGTCCAGACATTGAGAAAATTTGGGATTCTACCATTAGAAAACTCTGAAGTTTCAGAAGATGAACTGTCCATTTTTTTATCAGGGCAGGAAAACAACGTCCTGCATCAGGACAGAGCAAGACCTAACACGCTGAGCACTGACCCTGAGGAGAAGGGCCTGGGCACTACAGGGTGCCCACACAAGCCCGTGGTGCGTGCTCACCATGAACAAGGCAGCTGCACACGGGGCTGCATGAGGAGGAGCGTGGGGACCCAGACACCTGGAGTTCTCATCCCATTCGGTTCAGCACTGGTGTGACCCCACACACACAGGGGTGTGCCAGTGTGCGGCTTCCCAGTTTGGAGAAGCAGGGAGGAACTGGAGAGTGCAGGGCTCTGCCAAGGCAGGTTCAGTACCTTGTGCACATGGTGTGGGATGCTGAGGGACCTGGGCTGCTTTGGCCCAGCAGCGCTGGGGAGGCTGCAGCAGTGCAGGAGTAGCCTGAGAGTGCTTGAAGGGTGGTTTCAGAGATGGTGGAGGTTTTCTTCATAGTGGGAAAGTTCTTGAGAAAGAAATAATGGCCCAAAGTGCAGCTGGGGAGGTCCAGGCTGGACATGAGCAGCAAGGAATGTGACTGGAAGGGCAGTGCTGTGGTGGAGCAGGTCAGCAGAGGGAGTCTGCATCAGCCCAAGGCTTTGTGCTTCAAGGAACAGCTGGGGAGGATGCAGAGATCTCAGCAAAGGAAGGAAGATGCTCAGACAAGAGCAAGGTGGGGCAGCAGGGGGGATGTCTGCAGCCTGCAGGGAAAGAGGTGCAGGGGATGCCACAGCACAGGACAGGCTGTGGTGGAGATGATCAAGGGATGTAAAGAGGCTGAAAGCCCCCAGCAGACATGAGCTCCTTCTCCCCTTGGCTATGGCTGTTGTCTGCACCTCTGATGCCTGTGAGGAGACACCTTGTCCTTCCAGCACAGGGGCCTCATGGCCTCCTTGGCCCCAGCCAGGAATCTGGGAGGTCAGGGACCATAGTCTTGCCCTTGGCCTTGCACAGCCCCACATCACACTGTCCAGGAAGGGCCCTGGGCAACATGGGAGGGACAGGATCTGACTTCCCATGGTATGAAGTCAGGGCTTGGCCCTTTGATTAATGAAACACATCCAGGTTTACTCAGCATCAGAGCCAACTTTACTTTGCTCTTCCTGATCTGTTATCACTGCTTCCAGTTTTCTTCTGTAACTGACCCTGGGGATGCTTTCTCAGTTGTGTCCCTCAGTGGGACCCATTAACATTACAAGTAACTTTGAAGCTTAGATGTGATTTTGACTTCTTGAGGGGTTTCATCATCTTCCTCCAGGGCCTGAGGTCCATGGACTCAGCACCAAACCCACTAGAGGGGTCATTAAAGTGCCTTGGGCTGCTCCTGTGCTGCTGAGCTGGGCTGGGTTCCTGGGACAGAGGGAGCTCCTGGCAAGCGGCAGCGCTGCAGAGAGACAGCTCTGCCCAGGAGCAGCTCCTCTGCACAGCGCAGCAGGGCTGAGGGCTCTGCCTGGGGATCTCAGGGAGACGAACAAGGCAGAGAGACATTAAAGGTGGTCAGGATTGGGAGGATGACTGAGAGCTCACTGGAGGAGAAACCTTTGCAGTCCTTGCCATGGTAAGTCTCTGGGTGCAGGGTAATGCAGCTGTAGCTCCTGGAGGCATCTCCTAAAACTGACACAGGCACAGCTGGTGGGATCTGTAAGGAGGGGGCTCTTGTCAGGCAGTGTTGAACAGCTGTGAAGACGGGTGAGCACCCAGGGGTGCCCAGGACTGTCCTGCAAAGCAGGGTCCCTGCACCCCAGGGCTGTGCTGGGGCAGGGACTCTGCCGCCTGCCAGGGTCAGTGCTCTGCCTGCCCGGGGAGATCCCATGGCAGCAGCTGTGGGTGGAAGGAGCGACCCCCGGCAGGGCAGGCAGGGAGCTTGTGGGGTTGAAGGGTGCTGAGTGGGTCAGTGCTGCTCAGAGCTCCAGATCAACCCCACAGACATGGCAGAGGGTCCTTCTGAACAATGAAATCGAGACAGGAATAGCTCAAAGGGAAGTTTTCCGGTCTTGGTTGTCTGGGTGTGCAGTGGGAGATGGGGATTTATTTCTCTCTTTGGAGAAGACACTGAGACCCCAGTTCTCGTTAGGACTTGTCTGAGCTGCTCCTGAGCCCCTGCACACACAGAGCTGCCCCTGGGCAGTGCCAGGAGGTGTGAGCAGGACAGAGCTGAGCACACAGCGGGTGGGACGGGGTCTGTGACACTGACAGGGAGCAGATCCAGGGACAGAGACACAGCTGCAGGCAGCACAGACATGGGCAGGAAGAGTTAACTGCTACCAGAAATGCTGGGGACAGGATTTAGGAACCTCTCTCACATCCCCTGCAGTGCAGACACATTTCCCAGTGCTACCCCTGGTCTCCTCTCCTCCCCAGCAGAGCCTCTGCCCCAAAGCCATGGGGTCCAGGTCACGAGTCTCCACCTCAGCAGCTGCACCTCCAGGTGAAGGGTTCCTGGAATGTGGTACACAAAAAAGGTGCTAAAAGTACTTGCTCTACAGTGTCATTATGTGAGTTGCAGCAGCACAGCTGGGTAAGGAGAAGGTTCCACAGCATGCCCGTCTGCCTTTCTGTCCTTGCTTTATTTCTCAGAAGCACTGCAGTGTTCTTCCTTGTTTCTCCATCTGTTCCTGGTGCTCTTGCTCTCTGGGGTTGGGGTGGAAGTGTGGGTCAGTTTTTGTTCTGACACCAATTCAGTGGATCTTGCCCCAGAACTGTGTTCATGGAAATGAGATGCCCCAGCTGTGTTTTAAACTGTGATGAACTGTTTTTTTTTCATTTGGTAGAAACAGAATGAGCAGAAACATCCCTCCATCAGGGAGTGGGTTTTCCATGAGAAACAGCCTGTTTATTTTCCTCAGAGAAGCCTCCCCTAACTTGTCACTGGCTTTTCCTCCTTGCACAGGTCCTCATGCCCACAGGCAGCAAATGTCCAACAGCAGCTCCATCACCCAGTTCCTCCTCCTGCCGTTCACAGACACACGGGAGCTGCAGCTCTTACACTTCTGGTTCTTCCTGGGCATCTACCTGGCTGCCCTCCTGGGCAACGGCCTCATCATCACCACCATAGCCTGGGACCAGCACCTCCACACCCCCATGTACTTCTTCCTGCTCAACCTCGCCCTCCTGGACCTGGGCTGCATCACCACCACTGTCCCCAAGTCCATGGCCAACTCTCTGTGGGATACCAGGGTCATTTCCTATGCAGGATGTGCTGCACAACTCTTCCTGTTTTTCTTTTTAGCTTCAGCAGAATTTTACCGTCTCACCATCATGTCCTATGACTGCTACGTTGCCATCTGCAAACCCCTGCACTACGGGACCCTCCTGGGCAGCAGAGCTTGTGTCCACATGGCAGCAGTTGCCTGGGCCACTGGGTTTGTCAATGCTCTGCTGAACACGGACAATACATTTTCACTGCCCCTGTGCAAGGGCGATGCCCTGGGCCAGTTCTTCTGTGAAATCCCCCAGATCCTCAAGCTCTCCTGCTCACACTCCTACCTCAGGGAAACTGGGCTTCTTGTGGTTAGTGTCTGGTTAGGATTTGGGTGTTTTGTGTTCATCGTGGTGTCCTATGTGCAGATCTTCAGGGCCGTGCTGAGGATCCCCTCTGAGCAGGGACGGCACAAAGCCTTTTCCACCTGCCTCCCTCACCTGGCCGTGGTCTCCCTGTTTGTCAGCACTGGCATGTTTGCCCACCTGAAGCCCCCGTCCATCTCCTCCCCATCCCTGGATCTGGTGGTGTCTGTTCTGTACTCGGTGGTGCCTCCGGCAGTGAACCCCCTCATCTACAGCATGAGGAACCAGGAGCTCAAGGATGCCGTGTGGAAACTGACAACTGGATTTCTTCTGAATCTATAAACTGTCTGTCTTCTACATAAGAAGACATTCTCATTGCAGGTTCATCCTGTGTGCAGTATTTTTTATCTCTACTTGTGAGTTTGGTTTTTTTTATGATAATATTTTTATTCCCTTTGTAATTCACTGCCTGCTTTTCTTTTCTCAGTGAGTGGCTGTGTCAATGTGGAGTCATGTTCTCTGTGTTTAAGCAAAATAAAGGATCCTTCACCAATAATTTTCACTGACATTCTTTCTCCAAGACCTTTCTGGAGTTGCAGTGATAGTTCCCATGCGCATGGGTGGAAGGGAAAAGAGTCCAGCATGGCAGCCCTGCCAGGGAGCACCAGTGCTTGGCCTTCCAGAGCTGTTCTGGTTCCACTCCCACACTCTCCTTCTCATCCCTTGTGTTGGTGCAAGGCCTGAGTGCTCTGGCAGCTTGGTCCCCGTCCTGCTGTGTGTCAGTGCTGTGAGCGCAGGCAGGGACAGGCAATGGGCACTGCTGTGACAGAGCTGGCCTCTGTAACAGTACTTCTATAAAGAAAAGTGATCTCCTATAGGTAGGGCCTGAAAGTTCTTCTCCCTAGGTTCTTCTCCCAAGAACATGCCCAAGAAAGTTACCCACAGATGAAACACCATTGTTCAGCTGATCAGTGTGTGTGTGCAGGGCTGGCACACAGCAGTGTCCTCTCACAGCCAGGCCTCCTGCCAGAGACCTGCAGGACCAGCAGAGCAGGGGCTGGGCTGTGCCCTGTGCACTGGTCACCCCATCAAATCTGCCCTAATCATCATGGACTAATCCCTCTAGCCCAGATCTGTCACCCCAGTTCAGAGAGGCACTTTGTCCCTACGGTACATACAGGCTGGGGGACGAGATGCTGGAGAGCAGCTCTGCAGAGAGGGATCTGGGAGTTCTGGTCAACAGGAAATTGAACAGGAGCTACCAGTGTCCTTGGAACCAAGAGGGAACCGTGTCCTGGTGCATCCAGCACAGCACAGCCAGCCGGGCAGGGCAGCCGGGCAGGGGGGGGTGGATTGTCCCGCTCTGCTCTGCGCTGGGCTGACCTCAGGATATAAAGCTACTGGAGAGTGTCCAGAAGAGGCTGCAAATTTGGTGAAGGGTTTGGTGGGGAAGCCGTATGAGGAGTGGCTGAAGTCTCTGGGTTTGCTTAGCTGGAGCAGAGGAGACTGAGGGCAGAGCTCATGGGGCTGCAGGTTCCTCAGCAGGGGAGCAGGAGGGGCAGGGCTGAGCTCTTCTCTCTATGACAGTGAGAGAAACCAAGGGAATGGCAGAAGATGTGCCACGTCTTCCTGCACCAATCTCTAGGCACTTGAAGGACAAGGAAAGGACTGCTGAACAGAAATGAGTGGAAAATCCAATGAGTCCCAAGAAATGCTCTGAACCCATTTGAGAGCTTTAGATCCCTGGGAAAGAGCTCAGTGACAGTGCAGCCCATCCAGCTGCATCCGTGTCCCTCACTGAGCAGCACAACCAGTCTGCAGTCACCCCATGGTTCTGCAGCCAACCTGTTCTGCAGAGCATCACTGCCAGTTTGAGGCCCTGTGGGGAGCGCAGGGAAGGGGCCAGGAGCTCCAGGGCAGATCAGAGGAGGGATGGGGGAGGTCAGACAGGAGCTGACCTGGGCTGGAAATGGCCTTGGAGAGAAAAATGCTGGTGTTCAGCTGCCCCAAGATTATACCCAGAGCTTAGGGTGCAGGACCAGAAGTACTTGCTGTCCTGGTGCTCCACCAGGCCTGGGAAGTAGTTGGAGAAGGATTGGTGTCCCCCACTTGCCATCTCTTAGTGCATCATCCCTCGTGAAGGGTGGCATGGAGAGCAAGTCTGGGACCCTGTGTCAGGTCTTGCACTGAAGAAAGTATTCACCCAGAAGCCACATCATTTTGCTCTGGTACTTCAGTCCTGGTGCTCATCACATGTCCTGAAGACAAACTTATGCACCCCTCTTGTCAACCTTACCCCGAAAGTCACCCCTAGACAAGGCTCCTGAGCTGGGTCTGAGCTGGAGAACTGGGGTCCAGCTGTGACCAGAGGAAGGACAAGGCCTCTCCTGGGTCCTCTAAAGGGCTGGCAGCCTCTGCGATCTCCACCAGAAAAGGCACCATGCAAGAAACCGTAGACCATCCCCATGCCCTTTGGAGGCCCCTAGAAAGTGTTCCTCTCTCCAAATATCCAGCCCAGCTTGTCACTGCGTGAACAACCACGAGAAACTGCCCCAGGACCCTCATTCCAGACCCCATCTCCTCCACCCCATACAGGCAGTGCTCTCCCCCTTGTCACTGAGGTGGTTCCAGGGACCCAAGTGACACGTGTAGGAGGAGAGTTTGGGTAGGGATATGGTGTCCTTTAGTGCTCCTCGTGGTACCTCCTCCTGCGCTTTGTGCCACTGCTCACAGCCCTCTGAGCCTGGATGTTCAGCCAGTTCTCAGTGGTGCTAAACAGGAATATGCCCATGAGCACATTGGGCTGCACTGGGAGGAGCGTGGGCACCCAGTCAAGGGCAGTTATTGTCCATCGTGACTCAGCACTGGTGTGGTCACATCTGGAGCGGTGTGTCCCAGTGTGAGGTTCCCCATTTTGGAGGAACAGGGAGGAGCTGTCGTGTGGCCAGAGAAAGTCTGGGTCGTGTGTGGAGATGTTGAGAGACCCAAACTTCTTTAGCCTGGTGAAGAGGAGGCTGAGGAAATGTGCTGTTTTTACTGAAACTGAGTTAATATTATTCATGCATTTTCCTTCACATCCAGTACAGTCTTTTGTTTAGATTTGCTATGAGAATAGTGAGATAGCGCTGTTTCTTCCCTGGGATAGAGTTCATTTTTCATTTTAGCAGCTTTACAGTGTTTTCCATTTGCTATGAAAGGAATGTCAGAACTCACTGAGATCTTGGCTGTTGTCAGGGAAACCAAGGACTTCTTTGGCCATCCAGCTGCAGATGCAGATTGGCAAGAGGGGACACAGACAGGACAGCACCTGGATTGACATGCAGGCTGATCAATGAAATATTCCCTATGGTTAGCGTCATGCTCAGTCTAAAGCTGGAGCCGGCTTTTAGGGCTTGTTACATCCATTACTCTGGGTTTTCCAGCTGGTTTGGTTGTTCCATTCACAAGTTTCATTCTGTCAGGAGTTCGATGTCAGTTCGGCCTTTTGCCGTTCTGCCATTCTGCAGTTGGCCTTTGGGCCTTTCTGCCTGTTGCCCTTCTGCTCTCTCTTGCTGGGATGGGCTGCTCAGGACTAAGGTGCTCCCTTCTGCAGGACTGGCTGTTCCGTGTGACTGGAGTTACACGGGGGATAGCACTGAGTATATTTTCTTAATTTAATTTATCTATTTCTATTTAATTTACCTGGACTATTGTCAGGGAAACCAAGGACTTCTCTGGAGTCCAGCTGCAGGTGCAAATTGGCAGGAGGGGGCACAGACAGGACAGCACCTTGACTGACATCCAGGTCAATCAACGAGCTATTCTTTACCATTGGTGTCATGCTCACTATACAGCTGGAGATGCCTTTTCCAGCCAGTTAGTTTTGGCTTGCCGGCTACTTTGGCTGGCTCTGTTTGGAAGTTCCATTCTATTGGGAGTTCAGTGTTAGTTCAGTTTTATGATGTTTTTCTGCTTTTCAGTTGGCCCTTGGGCCTCTCTGCCTTTTGCACTTGTACTTTCTCTTGCTGGGATCAGATGTTCAGGACCAGGGTGCTCTCTTCTTTTGGGCTGTCTGTTCAGCACAACTGGAGTTACATGGGGGATTGCACTGAGAATCATATATTTTACTTTATGTATATTTTAGTATATTATCAGTAGTAGTGTTTTCACTGTTTTCTTTCTTTTTTGTTATTTTTTTTTTCTAAACTCACAAGTTTCTCCCTTCCCTTTCAGTTCTCTTCCTTATCCCACTTGGGGACTGGGAGCAGAATGTGAGCAGCTCTCATGCTCTTGGTTGGTGGTTGTGGTAAAACCATGACAAGAAAGGTTAGTAGTAGCTTCAGAAATCTTGAAAATCTCTTTACAAGATGGTAGAGGAAAACAGCATGAGAAAGGAAAACCATCAGAAACTGGAGCTCTGGAGGCCCAGGGCGGAGCTCAGGATAAAGAAATGTCATTCTGAGCACAGTGCTGTGGTCATTCAGAAGGACTCTGGATCAGCCATGGCTTTGTGTTTCCAGGAACAGCTGGTGAGGATGGAGAGACAACAGCACAGGTGGGGACACAGTGGGGTGAGAACAAGGTGGGGAAGCACATGGGGTGTCTGCAGCCTGTGGGGAAACAGCCACAGGCCTGGGACAGTGTAGGATGGACTGTGGTGGACATTTTCAAGGGCATTGGCAAGGCTGGATGTCCCTACAAGAGCCAAGGTCTTTGTCCTCTTAGCTGTGACTGATGTCCCTGCCAGTGAGGCCTAAGAGGAGACACATGGTTGTCATGGCCATGGCACCCATTACCTCCTTGCACCCCCAGGGAGTGTCACACCATTGTCCTGCACTGGGCATCACACTCCCCACACCCCAAGAAGAGCCCTGAGCCACACGTGAGGGACAGGATCTCCCTTCCTAGGGGCAGGGGCTCAAGGCTTGGCCATTGTCCTTCATCAAACAAACCAAGGGTTTTCTCAGCATCAGAGCTGCTGCACTTTGCCTTTGCCTGATGCAATCACAGCCTCCAATTATCTGCTCTAACGAGTCCCCAGGGAGGTTTGTCAGTAACAGCCCTCAGTGGGGCCCATTAATGCTTCAAGGTACTTTGGAGTTTGCTTCTGACTTGGACTTGTTGAGCAGATTCTTCAGTCTGTGCTTGGTATCTGAGGTTCATGGACTCAGCACCAAATACACCGTGGGGCTCATTAAAACACAGAAAGCCCTAACGAGCCATGTTTCTTTTGGTAATTTCATTCAAATCTTCAAGACCTGTAGAACTAACTGGAGAGGTTTCAATGGGACACTTGCTGATGAAGATTTCAAAGATTTCTTAAAGGAGAGTTATTTCTTTCAAGGGTGTTTTCTGTCATTTTTCATTGTATAGAAGAAGTGACAGCAGCATTCTACACTGGACATTGATCCCGAGGGTCTCCTGAAGACATCTGGACATCATCTCTTCTCCCAAGCTCAAAGCAGAAACCAGACAGTTGAGAGGAACTGAATGACCAAAGAGCAAGTGGAGGAGAAACCTGAGAGCACTGGGAAGGGCGAATGTCCAGACAGTGCTGGAAAGTTGTCCTTTGACATGGACATTGAATCAGGAGAGGTGGGAACTCCTGAATGACGAGGGAGGTGAAATAATAGAGTGTTGGTAATAGAATTACAGGGGAAGACCGTTATCTCTTCTCCTGCTCTTAGTACACTTCCCATTAATTCATTTTTGGCTTTTTTTTTTCTTTGTTTGTTTTAATATGTAAAAAAATCCAAAACCAAAACCGAAAATCACACCAAAAAAACCCACACACACACACAAAAAAAAAAAAAAAACAACAGAAACAAAAACTGAAGCCACACAAACAAACAACCCTCCCAAAAAAGCACCGAAAACCAAGAATGAACAACAAAGAAGCGCACATTTCAAGGCAGACATCAGTCATCAGTTGTCCCACCATAAACAGCCAGTGCTGTTTTAGGGGCCCCAATGTACCTGAGGTGCCTGCCTGGGATTGGCATCTGTCACACAGGACCTGGGGAGGCCAGAGCACCTTGCAATGCAGGTGGAGCCTGGGCAGGGGTTCCCAGGGTATCTACACTGGCATCAGGTGTTTGTGTCTCTGGAGCTGAAGACATTTGTGTCCTAAATCCATTACCAGTTCTGGAAAACTCTTTCAAAGAAAAGTAACCCTCCTAGAAAGGCTTTTAAATAGATAGATAGATAAATAAGAAGTATGTTGACACCTTCCTTTGCTTTGGATCTTTGTCTTCAGTTCTTCTTATTTTAATTTTCATTGACATTAGCTGACATACAATGAGTTTACAAGCAAGAAGCCAAGATCATTTTGTGTCTTGCATAGCGCCCCATGCTCTCTGAACCTGCCCTGCCCAGGACTCCTCACACTTTGCCCAGAGCGACTCACACTGAGGTGTTGGCTGGTTCACTGGCTGAGATGTTGGTTTGATGGTCACCTACAGCACAGGTGGATCCTGCCCCATCATCGTCTGCTCTGACCAGTTAGAAACAAAGCCCAACATCACCATGGGATCATAAGAGAACTGAGGTTGAAGGGACCTCAGGAGTCTGCAGTCCAACCTGTCAGAAACTGGGTCACACCAAGGTGTTCAAGCCTTGATTCAATCTGAGCTTTAGCAGGACTAGAGAAGTGATCATCCCTTTGTGGGGTCAGTTTTAGGCCCCTTATGGCAAGGAAGACATTGAGGTGTTGGAGAGAGTTCAGAGGAGGGTGACAAGGCTGGTGAAGGGTCTGGAGCACCAGTGTTATGAGGAGCGGTTGAGGGAGCTGGGGCTGTTCAGCCTTGACAAAAGGAGGCTGAGGGGAGACCTTGTCACTCTCCACAACTACCTGAAAGGAGGTTTTATCATGGTGGGTGTTGGTCTCTTCTCCCAAGTAGCAAGTGATAGGACAAGAGGAAATGGCCTCAAGTTGCACATGGGGAGGTTTAGACTGGATATTAGGAAAAAAATTCTGAGGAGAAAGGGTTTAGAAGCAACGGAACAGACTGCTCAGTGAGGTTGCGAAGTCATCATCACTGAAGGTGTTTAAAAGACAGATAGATGATGCTCTTAGGGACATGTTTTAGTGCCAGATTTAGGTTATGGTTGGAATGATGATCTTAAGTATCTCTTCCAACCACAATTATTCTCTGATTCTATAAGTCATTTTTGATATTTTCTTCCTCAGAGGACCATGCAACCTCCCTGAGAGCCAGGACTTTTCTGAGGTGCTTGAGAGATGTCTCACGGTCACACCAGCCAGTTCCACCAGCACCTGTCTGTCCCTTCCCAGACCAAACCTTTTCTCCATATCCCAACCTTCCAGGTGAGTTTCTGGGACACAGCAAATCCTGTCCAGGTCCTCTGGGCCTGTTCAGAAGAGAGCAGCAGGCCAACATGTTGATGGGCTCCCTGTGCATTTCAAAGCTTTCCTGACCATTTTTGTCAATGCTCCACTTACACCCAAACTTTCTGGTCCTTGAACTGTACATGAGGGGATTGAGCAGGGATGCGGGGATGGTGCAGAAAAAAGGTTTTGTCAAACTGTCTCGGGAGGGCTGTTCTGGACATCCCACAGTCAAGGATGAGGTTGCTGGAGAAACCAGTGGCGTTGGTTTGAGGTCCAGGTGGAGAAGGCCTTGTGCCTGTCTACACTGGCGGAGAGCAGTGATGCATTCATGGGATGCCCATGTGAACAGGAAGGGAACAAATGGCTCCAGGGGACAAAAGGCCTTCGAGTCACTTCTTTACCCATTACAGATACACCATCCAGGCCATGAGCTGCAGCTTCTCCAGGAGATGCTGTGGGATACGGTGTCAAAGGCTTTACTGCAGTCTAAGGACACAAACCCACAGCCTGTGTGGCGGATTCACTCCCCACCACAGACTTTCCCTCATCTGCTCAGCCGGTCACCTTGTCATAGAAGGAGATCAGGCTGGTCAAGCAGGACCTGTCTTTCACAAAGCCATGCTGATTGGGCCCGATTGCTTGTCTCGTATGGGTGACCTCACAGTCCTTTCCCAGCCATGTTCCTGCTGTTGGCCTATCCCCTGCAGAGGCAGAAGTGACCTCACAGTCCCCTCCACAGCCATTGGCTTCCTACTGGACTATGAGCTCCTGAGACACAAGTGACCACATGGCATCGTACCCAGCCATCACCCTCCTTGTGGTCCAGTGTGTGAGGTGATAGAACTGAGCTGCTTTCATCAAATGTATCCAACAGATTTCCTATCAAGGGTTTGAGTGGAGAAACGTTCCTCAGAGGAGCTGCTGTATTTACTCTGGGGCATTATATATCTCTCTTGATAGAGCTCTCCAAGGAAAAAATTCATGGAATCCTACAATACTGCAGGTTGGAAGAGACCCCTGAACATCATCTCTGTCCCACTGACCTTTATGGCACCCCAAGGTTCATTTGTGCTCCCTTGGGTTCATCTCATCATGTGTACACATTGGACATGCACATGATGTGTATGGTTACAACTCATCTGTACAATGAAAACATGGACTTTTCACCTAGTATTTCATAAAATTGTAGAATGTCCTGAGTTGGAAGGGACCCACAAGGATCATTGAATCCAACTCCTGTCCCTGCACAGGACACCCCACAGGTCACCCCGTGTGTCTGAGGACGTTGTCCAGTCTCTTCTTGAACACTGTCAGGTTGGGCCGTGATACCTCCCTGGGAGCCTGTTCAGTGTCCAGCACCTCTGGGTGAAGAACCTTTTCCTCATGTCCAACTGACCCTCCCCTGGCACATCTTCTGCCATTCCCTTGGGTTCTGTCAATGGTCACCACAGAGAAGAGATCAGTACCTTCCCTTCCTTCTCCCCTTGTGAGGAAGCTGTAGCCACCATGAGGTCTCCTTTTAGTCTTCTCTTCAGCTCTGATGGTGAGAAACCCCTTGGTTTGCTTTCTGAAGCACAAAGGAGAAGCCATGACCTGCAGGCAATGGGAAGGGGGATCCTGTCCCTCACACATGGCTCAGGGCTCTTCCTGGGACCGTGGGATGTGGGTGTGCAAGGGCCAGGGAAGGACAACACTGGGACAACAACTTCCAGCTTCCCCATGGGGCTGCAAGGAGGCACCGAGGCCCCAGTGCCATGAGGACAGCATGGCTTCTCCTGGGCCTCAGTGGCAGAGACAATTCCCATGGCCAAGGGGACAGAGACCTGGGTTCTGTGGGTCCCTTCCAGCCTTGCCAGCGCCCTTTGCCATCTCCACCACAGGCTGTTCTACACGGTCCTACCCCTGCCCCTCTTTCCCTGCAGGCTGCAGACACCCATCTCGCTTCCCCACCTGCTCTCACCCCAGCATTTCTGCACCTTCACTGCTGTGTCTGCACCCTCACTGGCTGCTCTTGGAACACAAACCATGGGCTGATCCAGCTCCCTCTGGGTGACCTCTTGCACCACAGCACTGCCCTTCCACTGACATTTCTTACTCCTCATATCCAATCCTCACCTTCCAAATTGCACTTTGCATTTTTTTTTTTCTCTCTTCTGCTTTTTCCAGCTACCATGGAAAGCTCAGCCGCTTCAGAAACTGCCCTTCATGCAGGGAACCCAACCCATTAGGCTTCTTGTGGTCTTTTACCTGACCTCACCATGATTTTCTAAATCCCATGACTGCTACGGGCCGCTCAGCTTCTCTGACAGACACGACCATGTTCCTGCTGCTGTCCCGTTATGTTCTCAGATGGGATGGACATGATAACACAGCTCTAAGGCATCTCCTACCCATCTCCTGGGTAGGGCCTGTGGGCACCTAGGCAGAGGTTCTTTCCCAGCCATGTCCCTGCTGCTGGGCTGTCACCTCCAGAGACAGAACTGACCTCACTGTCCCCTTCACAGCCACAGGATTCTGATTGGATTATGAGTGTCTGAAACACAACTGACCTCATAATACCACACTCATCCATCCTCCTCTTTAGCACCCAGGACCTCCCAAGACTGAAGCGTGTTCTACTCAGTCCTATACCTACCCCTCTTTCCCACAGGCTGCAGACACCCATCTCGCTTCCTCACCTTGTTCAAATTTGTCAAATATATTTCCCACTAACACTGTGAGTGAAAAGCACTCCTCACTGGAACTGCTGTTTTTATGTTAACACCTTCTAGATCTCCTCTACAGCCTTATTTTTCATTTATTTATTTATTTTTATTATTATTATTCTACCTATTCCCTCTCCAGAAACCTCTCCAAGGCAAAAATTCTGTCAAATCACAGAATAACTCAGGGTTACAGAGAGCCCTTGTCTCACTCATCTTGTCTCACTCATCTTGTCTCACTCTCCTGCTCAGGGCAGAGTGAACCAGGTGAGGTTGCTCAAGGACTCCATCATCCTCAAAGGCACTGAAAGTTCACTCCGTTACATCATAGGAGGGGAGAATAAAGATGTTCAACAGTGTTCCCCAAGTGCTGGTCACTGAGAGATGACACCAGTAACTGACTGCATGGAGGACTTTGCACCACTGATGATATTTGGGCTTGACGGTTCACCCAACTTCCCATCCAGCATCCACTTCCTGAGCCCCATCAGCACCACTCTGGCCAAAAGGAGACCATGGCTGAGGCCTTGCAAACGCCCTGTACACAACATGCCTTTCTTTCCCCTGTCCATTTGGGTTCAGCAGTCCCTTCCTTGTCCTTCACATTCCTGGCAATGGCTGCAGAAGGACATGTCCCATCCCCTTCCCAGGGAGGGAGGTAGGGTGGCCAGCCTGTTATTCTCCCAGTTCCTACTCCTGCTCTTCTTGAAGATGGGTTTGAGGTCTGTGTTTTCTAAGGACCCAAGAACCATTCTGGTTTCTATGGCACTTTTGACATAAATATCAGGGTTCTGTCAGCTGTCCACTGGTTTCATGGGCTCCTTATGCACCCAGGGATGCTCAGAGACAGAGTCTGTCCCTTTTACACACAGAGGCAGGAGTCACAGTGTCCTTCTGGCTTCCTGTTGCCACTCCCAAAGGATGGGAGACACCTCACCCCTGTGCTGTGTCACCTGCTCTGCACTCATCTGAGATGTCCCACATCATGAGGAATGGAAACGGGGACCTCAGTCAAAGGAAGCACAACCCAGTGCTGCTTTCAGGTGATTTCCCATAGGTTGTTCCTCCCAATATGAAGTGAGCTCAAGACCTCGTGTGTTCCACAGGCCTTCACAGAATGGAAAGGAGTAGTTGATGGTGTTTGTGCTCACTCACGTTCATGTCACCTCACGTACATGATGTGCATACTCACATCTCATCTGTCCAAAGCAAACACGGACTGCTGAACCACTCATTGAGTGTCCATCCATGGAGGGAAGAATAGCCTCTTTCGGTGAGAGCGCAGGACTAGAAATGGTGGTTGTGAGGGGCCAGTCCATGATGATGCCCTGTGGCTCCTTCTGAGGGGTGTCCAGTGCACAGGGGCACAACGCAGCCCCTGCTCTGCTGGTCCTGCAGGTCTCTGGCAGGAGGTCTGGCTGTGAGAGGACACTGCTGTGTGCCATCCCTGCACACACACACTGTTCAGCTGTACACTGCGGTTTGCATGCATGGCCACTTTCATATGCATATTCTTTAGAGAATCTTTGGAAGAAGACCTAAACCATCATGCTCTACCCATAGGAGATCACCTTTCTACCTGGAAAGGCTGTTGTGAGGCCACCTCTGTGACACAAGTGCCCATTGGCTGTCCCTGCCTGCGCTCACAGCACTGACACACAGCAGGACGGGGACCAAGCTGCCAGAGCACTCAGGCCTTGCACCAACACAAGGGATGAGAAGGAGAGTGTGGGAGTGGAACCAGAACAGCTCTGGAAGAACAAGCGCTGGTGCTCCCTGGCAGGGCTGCCAGGCTGGACTCATTTCCCCTCCTCCGATGCACAGGAACTGTCCCTGCAGCTCCAAACAGGTCTTGGAGAAAGGATCCCATGAAAAAGAGTCACTACAGGGCTCTTTAATTTGTTTAAATACACAAAGGGCACAGTCAGTGGTTATAAAAGAACAGCAGACAGTGAATTTGAAAGGGGATGACAACATGATCACAATAGAAACACCACCAACAACAACAAATAGAGATGACAGGCCAGGCCTGAAATTAGTTACATTAAAACTGCTATGCAGAAGGAGATGGGCAGTTTGTTGCTTCAGGAATTAATCCCGTCATCAGTTTCCACAGGGCATCCTTGAGCTCGTGGTTCCTCATGCTGTAGATGAGGGGGTTCACTGCTGGAAGCACCACCGAGTACAGAACAGACACCACCAGGTCCAGGGATGGGGAGGAGAATGAGGGGGGCTTCAGGTAGGCAAACATGGCAGTGCTGACAAACAGGGAGACCACGGCCAGGTGAGGGAGACAGGTGGAAAAGGCTTTGTGCTGTCCCTGCTCAGAGGGGATCCTCAGCACGGCCCTTAAGATCTGCACATAGGAGACCACAATGAACACAAAACACCCAAATGCTACTAAAAGGCTAACCACAAGAAGCCCAAGTTCCTTGATGTAGGTGTTGGAGCATGAGAGCTTGAGGATCTGGGGGATTTCACAGAAGAACTGGTCCAGGGCATTGCCCTTGCACAGTGGCAGTGAAAATGTATTGGCCGTGTGCAGCAGAGCATAGAGAAACCCAGTGGCCCAGGCAGCTGCTGCCATGTGGACACAAGCTCTGCTGCCCAGGAGGGTCCCGTAGTGCAGGGGTTTGCAGATGGCAACGTAGCGGTCGTAGGACATGATGGTGAGAAGAAAATACTCTGCTGCAATACAAAGGAGAAACATAAATACTTGTGCAGCACATCCCAAAACTGAGATGGCTTTGGTATTCCAGAGGGAGTTGGCCAAGGACTTGGGGAGAATAGTAGAGATGCAGCCCAGGTCGAGGAGGGCGAGGTTGAGCAGGAAGAAGTACATGGGGGTATGGAGGTGCTGGTCCCAGGCTATGGTGGTGATGATGAGGCCGTTGCCCAGGAGGGCAGCCAGGTAGATGCCCAGGAAGAGCCAGAAGTGCAAGAGCTGCAGCTCCCGTGTGTCTGTGAACGGCAGGAGGAGGAACTGGGTGATGGAGCTGCTGTTGGACATTTGCTGCCTGTGGGCGTGAGGACCTGTGCAAGGAGCAAAAGACTGTGACAAGTTAGGGGACACATCTCTGAAGAAAATAAATGGGCTGTTTCTCATGGAAAACCCCGTCCACAATGGAGGGATGATTCTGCTCATTCTCTCTTTCTACCAAGTGAGAAAAACAGTTCATCACAGTTTAAAATGCAGTTGGGCATGCAGTTTCCATGAACACACCTCTGGGGCAAGACCCCCTGAGGTGGTGTCAAAACAAAAACTGACCCACACTCCCACCCCAACCCCAGAGAGCAAGAACACCAGGGACAGGTGGAGAAACAGGGAAGGACACTGCAGTGCTACCAGAAAATAAAGCAAGGACAGAAAGGCAGACGGGCACGCTGTGGAACCTTCTCCTTATCCGGCTGTGCTGCTGCCACTCACATAGTGACACTGTAGAGCAAGTACTTTTAGCACCTTATTTGTGCACCACGTTCCAGGAACCCTTCCCCTGGAGGTCCAGCTGCTGAGGTGGAGACTGGTGACCTGGACGCCATTGCTTCGGGGCAGAGGCTCTGCTGGAGAGGAGAGGAGACCAGGGGTTTGCACTGGGAATTGTGTCTGCACTGCAGGGGATGTGAGAGAGGTTCCTAAATCCTGTCCCCAGCATTTCTGGTAGCAGTTAACTTTCCCTGCCCATGTCTGTGCTGCCTGCAGCTGTGTCTCTGTCCCTGGATCTGCTCCCTGTCAGTGTCACAGACCCCGTCCCACCCGCTGTGTGCTCAGCTCTGTCCTGCTCACACCTCCTGGCACTGCCCAGGGGCAGCTCTGTGTGTGCAGGGGCTCAGGAGCAGCTCAGACAAGTCCTAACGAGAACTGGGGTCTCAGTGTCTTCTCCAAAGAGAGAAATAAATCCCAATCTCCCACTGCACACCCAGACAACCAAGACCGGAAAACTGAAAGCACAGACTCCTTCCCTTGCAGCTGTTCCTGTCTTGATGTCCTTGTTCAGAAGGACCCTCTGCCATGTCTGTATGGTTCATCTGGAGCTCTGAGCAGCCCTGACCCACACAGCACCCTCCAACCCCACAAGCTCCCTGCCTGCCCTGCCAGGGGTCGCTCCTTCCACCCACAGCTGCTGCCATGGGATCTCCCCGGGCAGGCTGAGCGCTGACCCTGGCAGGCGGCAGAGTCCCTGCCCCGGCACAGCCCTGGGGTGCAGGGACCCTGCTCTGCAGGACAGACCAGGGCACCCCTGGGTGCACAACTTGCTTCTCAGATTTTCGAAGTTGCTGAAAAAGATCCCCGTCCTTACAGATCCCACCAGCTGTGCCCGTGCCAGTTTTAGGAGATGCCTCCAGGAGCTACAGCTGCATTGCCCTGCACCCAGAGACTTACCATGGCAAGGGCTGCAAAGGTTTCTCCTCCAGTGAGCTCTCAGTCATCCTCCCAATCCTGACCACCTTTAATCTCTCTCTGCCTTGCTCGTCTCCCTGAGATCCCCAGGCAGAGCCCTCAGCCCTGCTGCGCTGTGCAGAGGAGCTGCTCCTGGGCAGAGCTGTCTCTCTGCAGCGCTGCCGCTTGCCAGGAGCTCCCTCTGTCCCAGGAGCCCAGCCCAGCTCAGCAGCACAGGAGCAGCCCAAGGCAGTTTAATGACCCCTCTGGTGGCTTTGGGGTAGAGTCCATGAACATCAGACCTTGAGGGGAAGAAGAAGAAACTTCTCAAGAAATCAAAGTCAGATTCAAACTCCATAGTTTCTGGTATTGTTAATGGGTCTCACTGAGGGACACTACTGAGCAACGGTCTCCAGGATCTGGTTAGAGTAGAAAACCGGAGGCAGTGATGACAGGTCAGGAAAAGCAAAGTAAAGGTCTCTCTGATGCTGAGTAAACCTGGATGTGTTTCATTAACCAAAGGTCAAGCCCTGACCCCCAGCCCTGGGAAGGCAGATCCTGTCCCTCCCATGTTGCCCAGGGCCCTTCCTGGACAGTGTGATGTGGGGCTGTGCAAGGCCAAGGGCAGGACTATGGTCCCACAGCTCCCAGGTTCCTGGCTGGGGACAAGGAGGGTTTTGGAGCTCATTGACAACGTCTTCCTGACATGGGTGACTCAGGAGTCAGTGAGGTGAGGTGCCCAGCCACTCTCACCCCCAGTTCCAAGACTTAGCCGTGTACATCCAGTTGGATGTTACAAATTACTTGACCGTGGAGAAGAAATGGAAAACATCTTCTGTCAGCAACCTTAGATGTCTCCAGTCAATGAGCAGGTTCCTATGGAGAACTGTAATTACCCTGACACTCACTGGCCAGGAGGTGATCTTGGACCGACTTCTTAACATGTCTGCCTGGTGGGCCAATAGGGGTGATGTTCACCTGGATCTATTCCTGATCAAGAAGGAAGAGCTGGTGAGGGATGTGAACGTCAGTGTCCACCTTGGCTGTTGTGACCAGGAAACAGTGGGGTCCCAGGCACCAGAGGGGAGGGAGGAAGGCCAGCAGCAGAGCTCAGGCTGGTGGGCTCCAGAGGAGAAGACTTTGACGTACTGGGGGATGGCAGATGAGGTGGTTACGTGGAAGCAGGCCTGAAAGGTGAAGAAGCTCAGGAAACCAGAGCAGCCTTACAGGACAGGCTGCTCCAAGCACAAGAATGATTTCTTTGAGAACCCATGAAAAGAAGCATTTATCTTGTGAGGCTGCTCATCTGAACTGATGGAGCTCCAGGACAAAAAGGCAGCACACAGGAGGTGGAAGCAGGGGAAGCTGCAGAGGAGGAATTCAGAAACCTTGTCCATCGATGTAAAGATGATGCCAAAGCTGATCTGAACTTCATAGCTGCAGGGGAGAATGAAGGCAGCAAGACGAGCTTACACAGTTTCCTTAAAATAAGAGACGTGGGCCTCCTGCTGAACTTTGTAAGAGTACAATCAGACAGGACTGAGGTTTTTCATAGCTTCTTTGCCCCCATCTTCACCAGCAAGGTCTCCTGGGAGTTCATTCAGAAACTCAGGAGTCTGGAGAAAACCCAGCAATGGATGGGGCTCAAGTCAGGGTGACCTGAGGCAACTCAGATGCTCAGACACCATTACAGAAAATGAAAACTGAGCATGGAAGGAAATAGAAGAAATTTAGCTTTATTGCTATTTATTATGGAAATGCCCTCTGGTTTACTATTTCTGAAATCTCCCTAATCATCAACAGCAGACTTAAAGCCTTTAGGAAAAAGATGCACAGAGCCTTGCCTTCTAAGAGCATTTCAGATGTTAATGAGCCCTCTGCTGCCGTGATCCTGAACTGCAGGTACTGAAACAACGAACAAATCTCTAATGAAGTGAAAGGCAGAAGCAAACCCCAAGTTTCTGAGGGTGTGTGGGACCCCATGAAGGGCCATCACTGACACAGCTGTGAAGGAAACAACCAGTGCAGGTCCCTGTCCCTGGAGGCTGGTCAAGGAAAGACTTGGAGACACTGATTACAGGTGGTGAGGGCCATGGGGAGGTGGCTCTGATGCCATGTGAGCCCTTGATGCTTGTTCATCATCACAATGGGTGAGCCCTGACCCCTGGGACCTGGTAGATTTTTCTCAAATGTTTTACAAGGCTTCTCCTGTGGTCACTGTGAGTGTTTCATGCTTTGGGGGTGGGTTTTATGTCAAGTGCTGTCGCTTTAACTGCAAGGCTCTGGTTTTCTGTGGAGCTGCAAATGCCTGTGAGTTCTTCACAACTCACCCAGCTTCTTTCATACACCTGGCAATGGTCACCAATCACCTCAATGTCCCAGTCCCAAACTTGCTTGAATCCTCTATTTGGATCCATACCCATCACTCCAGGAGGTTCATGGATCCACCAGGCTCATGGATGATTCCTGAGGACCATCCAAGTGTGGGCAGTGTAAGAGAGGAGCAGAGCAGGGTCAGCTCATGGGCCATGGCTGAGCACAAACACCCCAGCAGCAGCCATTCCCCATCTCCCAGGCACAGCCATGCCCCCAGGATGGAAATGACACTGCCATACATGAGTAGCCCAAGAGAGGGCTTTCTTCCTTCCATATTCCCAGGAAATTCTTCCTCCTGTTCCTCCTCCACCTGTAGACATCAACTGCTTTCCATTTCTGGGTTCAGACATGGCTGGAAGGGTTCACTGAAGCCATCAGCCATCTCATTGCTTCTCCCTGACATGCCCTGACCCTCTCCCACACCTACACATGGACAACGGCTGCTCAGGGCCTCCCGCTCGTCAGAAGAGGCCTTAAGCTTCTTGGTTCTTCCTGGTGCTTATTATAAACTTCCTCACTCTCTCCAGAGTTTATGGTGAGCTTTCTTGTCCATAACAGCCCCTTTATGGCCATGTCTTACTAAATGGTTGTCTTTGTATGATCATTTGTGCAGAAAGGGCAGTCACAGGACAGCACCCAATGTGTCAAAACTGATGCCAAGTGAAATGCAGTAAAGACCTGATGAGTTACCCCTGTGTCTGTGTCTCTCCTGGAAGGAGTCTGTCCCGAGAAGGGGATCCAGCTCCTGCCACTCTCTGCAGAGGCACATGAGCACCTGGGCACACAAAGGTGACATTTGCCAGACCACCCTTCATCTGAACCACGTAGATGTGTGCTTGTGGATGAGGTATGAAGCCTTATAGTGCAAATACCTATTTAGGTATCATTGCCAGAGGGACTACCACTGATGCAGAGTGCTATTTTACAGTTATTTAAATATAAGTGTATTATTTTTTTTTTTTTCTTTAAAAACTGACATTCCTAGACAAGTACACAAACTCTTGAAGGATTATTGATGCCTTTTAACATGATTATCCACACAAGGCCCACCAGTTTTGCATCTCAGGAAATGGGATGCCAGAGTTCAAGGGCAGGATGGTTTGGGCTCTGTCCTGGGATCTGGAAACTGAAACGTACTCCCATCTCCCAACCCCCTGCCCTCCTCAGTGAGGGTGTGAGACATTCTGCCAGTGAGGGCTGAACTCACAGTCATGACCAGTATCTTATGCCCAACTGCAGCCAATGGTGTTCTGCCAGCTCAGGAGTGGGGCTTCCATTGCTGGAGGTATTTAAAAGACATGGAGATGTGGCACTTAGGGATATGGTTTCGTGATGGAGTTGCCAGTGTTTGATTTACAGTTGGACTCCATGTTCTTAAGGGTCTTTTCCAACCTAAATGATTCTATGATTCTATGATTTGGGTTGGAACCATTTCAATTCCATCACCTCCAGCTTCCCTCAGCGGCTGCTGTTGTGTGGCACAACTGCCCTGGCTCTCCAGGCAGGTTGGGCACTGGTTTGGTGCCTGCATTTGGAGTTTTCCCCTTCCTGGGGTAAAAGGCTATTGAGGAGAGACAGTTGTAGAGATTTGGGTCACAGGGGTTTGGAGAAATCCTTTCAAAATCTGAGCAGGATGAGCTTTGGAGCCCAGAAAAAAATGGAGATAATGGAGATGCTCTGAAGGATGTTTCTGAACAGTGGTACTGTCACTGATAACAGTAACAGGGAACTCCTTATTCTCACTGCAGATGATGATGAACTAAACCTCTTCAATTTCATTCCTAACAGTCGTTCTTACTTTTCAAAACATCTACTACACCTCAGCAGTTGTGTCCTGAAATAAGTTCTTAGAGCAATGCTTTTTCTCTCCTTTTTTTTTTTTTTTTTTTTTTAATCATTTAAAGGGTACACCTCTTGGACAGAATTACCCAAAATCATCCTTCTTTCATAACTTTTCCTTTTTTTTCCCTGGTGTGAGGTGTTGTTGACATAGGAGAATATTTTCTTTTTGAGATAAAGAAGGCCAAGGAACAGATCCCAGGTCAGTGCAGAGGCACAAAGGAAGCCAGAAGCTTTATGTGGTGTGCACTGACACACACTGTCACCTGCATTTCCAGTCTCTGCAGTCCCAGCTGTGCAGCAGAGTCTGGAGTTCTGAGCTCCCTTCATTTGCCCTGTGGGACGCGTGTAAAACGGAACTACCCCAGTCAAATGTCTGGTTTTGATTCTCTTCACAGCCTGAAGCACCACATGGGTCAGGAGACGAGCCACGATACCCAAAGAGGACTCACATGCTCTGCACTTACAGTTCAGGTGTTCCCGGGAATCTCAGCAGACATGTCACGCTGATGTCTGGGTTCAAGGAGCTGGTCAAGTGTCTCATCTCCATTTCTGGAATGGTGACTTTGCTGCCTGGCTGATGTGCAGACTCTGTACATGGATGCTGACACCTCTTGAACAACCTGCTCTGAAAGGGTTAACAACATGGGCAGTTCTTTCTGGAAGGGTATTATGATAGCAAAAAAGACCCTGGCTTGGGGCAAATGAAAAGGGGTGCAAAAGTTGTGGTCAGGACTGTTTAGGGGTACCTGTAAAGTAGCCCTGAACCTCATCTGAATTGTTCCTGTGGTCAGGGAGAACCTGAGAGCTTTGTCTAAATTGAAAACATGAAGGGGATGAAAGGACAGCATCATTCAGGCTCAAAGGGAGCCTGGCAGGTGTCTTGACCAACCTCCTGCTCAAAGCAGGGTCAGACCAGATTACTCAGGGCTTTATCCTACCTTGGATACAAGACTATTGCAAGGAATGATGCAGGATTCCGTGCTGACTTCCAGGTAACAGACCATCAATGTTCTCCCTACATCGATCCTGTTCTTTCCTCACAGAAAGCAAAGAAGATGGACAGACACAACCTGTCCTGGGTAAACCCCACCACCTTCTCTTCCAGACACCCAGAAATGGGCTCTCAGTGGACATGTTCTGGGGCACAGCCCTTAGTTCCCCTGCTCACCCATTGGCCATTTTGAAAAGTGCACACACTGTGTGAGAGCTGCCAGTGGTCAGGGAGTCCCCCCAGTCTCCATGAGCTTTCCAAGATGGTGGAGAGTGGCCTCCCTGTGACATCGTCCTGCTGTCTCAGCTCCTGGGATGCTGCCCCTCCTGTCCCATAGAATGGTCAAGATTGCGATAGTTCCAGTGACCCCTCATTTGATCCCCATCTGGTAAACAGGGAGGACAAGAGGACACAGAGATTCTCAGCTCTTGCTCTTATTAAGTTCATCAGTGGCCACACAATGTCTTTGTTTCTCCTTTAACTGTTCCTGCAGTAGTAGCAGCTCATTATGGGCCCTTGAATTGCCTTACAGGTCTTGACTGAGTTCTGATCTGGATTGTTGCTGTGCTTGGAGGCTGCTGTCCTAGTAGACCAGATGAACTCACTTCTGCCACCCTGCCTGGCAGTTCATTCCATCCGTGTCACAGCTCTGTCTGCAGCACTGACAGCTCCAGCTCCCCCAGTCAGGTTCCTATCTGAGGCCATTGCCTCACATCGGGCTGGACCACCCCAGCTGTGGCACCAGCCCAGCTCTGACCTGCCACAAGAAACCTGGTACCAAGTGTCCAAGAGCCCACGTGTGCGAAGGCTTTGCCTCAGAGCACAGACATGACATGGCCAAAGACTGATGAATGTCCCTTTGCACCTAAGAGTATAAAAGCAGAACAAAATGCCTAAGTTCATTCAACTGAAGATATTTCTCCCCCAGTTTGCAGAAATTTGCTGTAGCATTCCTCGTGTCCTATGTAAGGATGGGACAAGAAAATATGATTCTCATAGTGATTTATTTTTTTAAAACTAAATATACAGTACTGGAAAGAAGTGTCTCTGAAGAGGAGAGAGAATCAACATCACTGATTACTTCAACTTTGAAGTTGTGCCCCTGGAGCCCCAGGGGCATGTGGAGGGAGCCCAGAGGGGACAGAGAAAGGGACATGAGGGGCTGCTCCTGTGCTGCTGAGCTGGGCTGGGCTCCTGGGACAGAGGGAGCTCCTGGCAAGCGGCAGCGCTGCAGAGAGACAGCTCTGCCCAGGAGCAGCTCCTCTGCACACGCAGCAGGGTTGAGGGCTCTGCCTGCAGCACTGAGGGCACAGGAGTCAGGCACAGAGAGGGGAAAGGCAATGTAGGTGGCTGCTTGCTGAGGGCTCATTGAGAGACAAATCTTCACGGTCCTTACATGGTAAGTCTCTGGCTGTTGGACAACGCTGCTGCATTTCCTGGAGAGAGACCCTAAAGATGATACATCCCACAATTTACAGGATCTGTCAGGTCTCTCTCACAGTATCTCTGTTGTAGAGAAGAACACACTCCAGAGCAGGGCTTCCCTGTGGCATCATCAATGGGAAAGGGCACCATGGCACCTTCTGCTGAGGGTGACTGCAGGGGGAGCTCCCAGGGGTGCCCAGGGCTGTCCTGCAGAGCAGGGTCCCTGCACCCCAGGGCTGTGCCAGGGCAGGGACTCTGCCACCTGCCAGGGTCAGCGCTCAGCCTGCCTGGGGAGATCCCAACAATACTGAGGGGAGAAGATGTCATATGAAGGAGCAAACGCTATAGGGCAGGAAATGTGTTTCTGCTGTGGAGAGGGTGCTCTGTGGGTCAGGGCTGCTCACAGCTCGAGATCACCCCAAGATTTTTCCAAGGGGATGCCTCAAGGACAAGATCAGTGCAAGGATTACCAGACAGAAAAGGAGCTTTCCTGAGCCTCTCTTTTCAGTTTCCTATCCCAAGGGGTGGGGGTGCAGGAAAGGATAAAGTAAAAATGAGCTCTCATGCTTAGACAAGCCACTGAGACTCCTGAACTGCAACTGTGAGTGATCAGTACATCTGCCAGAAGGCTCATAACATCCCTTCACCACCCCTCTGCCTCTGCACAGCACCTGCATCACCTTTGCTGGACCCGTCAGCCTAGTCTGACCTGTCCTGTTTTCCAGCCTGCAAACAGGAAGATGCCCCCAGGCAGTGCCCTGTGAACAGGCAGGATCTGTAGGGCAGGCGGGAGGGCACAGAGGGTGGGATGGGGTCTGTGAGCACTGACAGGGAAGAGACATGGACAGGGAAACAGCTCCCAGGGGGAGAATGATCAGAAATGAGAGGAAATTAGGCCTGGAATTCTATGGGAGGGAGAACAGAGAAAAGTGCCTGTGATCCCCTGCAGTGCAGATCCCTCCTGTGAGCAGCCCCCTGGCCTCCTGTCCCACCCAGCAAAGCCTCTGCCCTCAGGGCCGGGGGCTCCAAGGCATGAAGCAGCTCCTGTGCAGCCAGAGCTCCAGTTCCTCTGCAGAGCACAGGGGCTGAGAGCAGCTGCCCGGCAATGTTGGTGTCTGGGAGGTGGCTGCACAGCTGGGAAGGGTGACGCTGTCTGAGTGCCCGGCTGCCTCTGCCCTGGCCTCTCTCACACCCACCCTCACCGCATTGTCCTTCTTGCTCCCCTGCTCTGGGTCACTGCTGTTGGGATCTTGTTCTTGCTCTCAGGCTCTCAGGGGATGGCAGTTTCAGCTGCAGAGTCACAGCCTGATCTTGTGGGTCCTTTCCTGCAGGTGTGTCCATGGGAACACGTGTCCAGCTTTGCTCTGCTCTGTGGAGCTGTGGGCAATGCAGTCTGTGGGGCTGGGGAATGAGCCATGTGTGTCTTGGGCTAAACGTGGGGTGCTGAGACCTTAGGAAAGGCTGGACTTGTGTGAATGGGGAGTTGCTCATTGTAATTAAGTGAAATAAAAGAAGCTACAGCAACTTTTTTTTTTTTTTTTTGGTCAGAGATCCATCTTCTGCATAGCCAGAATTAATGGGAAATGAAAACAGCTTTCTGGCTGCACCAGGTTTGGAAAGGCTGCTCTGTGCCTGGAGCAGTAAGAGCTCTTGAGGACCTCAAGGACCAGGGCTTTTGTGCTGGCCTGGGGAGAGGGGATGGCATGGAGGGGCTGCAGACCTCTCAGGATCTGCTGGAGAGGAGAGTGAAGGACACACAGGTGCCTCCTTTTCCTATTGCTGTGCATGTTCACCCATCTCTGGGGTGACCCCTCTCTGAGCCCCAGGAGCTGCTGTGCCCTTCAGAGGGGCAGAGGCTCTGGGGTGAGTGCCCAGAGCACCTGCAATGGGCACTGGTGTGGGACCAGCCGTGACTGGGCTTTGCTGGGCAGAGGGCATTAGGGGTAGAGAGAGGGCGGGGGAGGTGGGAGAGACTCGAGGAGCTGGGCTGGGTTGGAAAGGACCTGAGAGAGAAAAACATCAGCCTGTATCTCGTGCTGCATGGCCATGCAGGGTGAAGACTCACACCAGGGGTTGTGATGCAGAGCCAGGGCTTGTGTGAGGGATCAAAGACATGCAGGTGCAGGAGAGAGGAGGCTGCTCTGTGCCCTTGGTATCATAGACAGACCAGGAAGGTGGCCCAGGACTTTTGTCGCCCCCCAACCACTCATCATCTCTCGTGGGCCATGTCCAGCACTGGCTGCTCAGCCCAGGTTTACGGGTGAGGTTCCCTGTGAGACCATGTCCATCCTCCTGCTGGGCTCAGGGCCCGTCTCAGGGAATGGCCAGCCCTGCCCAGCCTCTCTCCTGGCCCAGACCCTGGCAGAGCCTGGGGCAGGGCCGTCTGTGACCCCACAGCTGACACGGCCTCTCCAAGAGCTTGGAGAGGCTGCACAACAGGAAGACCATGGGCTGACAAAGCACAGGGACTTCTGTGTGCATCACATTGGGAGACCATTCCCCATCCCAAATACACCCTGCCCTGTGCTGAGCCTGCACTGTGGGGCTGTGGGAACATCTGTGGGGCAACAGACAGAAGCCACAAAGCAGTTTCCAGGGGTGACAGCAAGGACAGGTGCAGACAAGGAGTTCATGTGCATTGGCTTTGCTGTGCAGGGATGACTTTGGGAAAGGCAAAGCTCACCTGGAGTTGGTGGCTGCAAGAAAAGTCCAGAGCAAAACCAAGAGCTTCAACAGCTGCATCAGAGACCACAGCTGAAGAAGGGAAACACGGAGTGCTGAGGAACTCAATGCCTCCTGTATCTGGGTCTTTACTGAAACATCGCCCAGGCTTCTGTTCAAGGGGTTCAAGGAGGAGAACACTTCTTAGCAGGACCCTCAGGAAACCTCAGCAGGACCAACACCAGTGTCTGCCCCTTACAGGGGACTCACCCGGCAATGGCACAGGCTGGTACATCGTGGCTGGGAGCAGCTGTGGGAAAGGTCTGGGTGGGCAGGGAGCTGGACAGGAGGCAGCGTGTGCGCTGGTGCAAGGGAGGCCAGGAGCACCCAGGGCTGTGCCACCAGGAGCACGGCCAGGAGGTGGAGGGAAGGGATTCCATGGAATATTCCATGCAGATTTCAGCACTGATTTCAGGAAAGATATTGGCAAGCGGGAGTGTGTTTAGCAAAGGGTCCTCAACATGGCTAAGGGCTGAAACACTTTGACTGTGAGGAGAGGCTGAGGGAGCTGGGCTCGTCCAACCCAGAGAAGGGAAGGCTGACAGGGACCTCATCAGAGCCTGTCAGCACCAATGAGGAGGTCATGGAGAACACACAGCCAGGCTCTTCACCATGGTGTGTGGCAGAAGGACAAAAGAGGATGTGTGGAAGGTGAAAGAGGAGAGGTTCAGCCAGGACATCAGGAAAAGCTTTTTCCCTAGAAGAAGGGTGGCAAATTCATTTTCACCGGGGGTCACATCAGCCTCACGGTTGCCTTCAAAGGACCGAATGTAATTTTAGGACCGTATAAAAGTAACTACTCCTACATTTATACAGTCCTTAGACTACACTCGGCCCTTTGAAGGCAACCATGAGGTTGATGTGGCCTCCAGTGAAAATGAATATGACACCCCTGCCCTAGGAGCTCAGCCAAGTGCTGTCTCAGGTCACCCAGAGAGGCTCTGCAGCCTCTGTCCTTGCACGTTTTCAGTCTCTGATTGAATCAAGGCTTGAGCACCTTGATGTGAGTCAGTTGGTGACAGGTTGGACTGCAGACTCCTGAGGTCCCTTCAACCTCAGTTCTCTTATGATCCCATTGTGATGTTGGGCTCTGTTTCTAAGTGGAGCAGAGCAGACGATGATGGGGCAGGATCCACCTGTGCTGTAGGTGACCATCAAACCAACATCTCAGCCAGTGAACCAGCCAACACCTCAGTGTGACTCGCTCTGGGCAAAGTGTGAGGAGTCCTGGGCAGGGAAGGTTCAGAGATCATGGGGCGCTATGCAAGACACAAAATGATCTTGGCTTCTTGCTTGTAAGCTCATTGTATGTCAGCTAATGTCAACAAAAATTAATATAAGAAGAACTGAAGACAAAGATCCAAAGCAAAGGAAGGTGTCAACATACTTTTCTTTACTTTTTCTTTAGGGGAAGTTTCTTTTCATTGAAAAAGAAAGAGTTTTCCAGAACTGGTCATGGAGTTAGGACACAAATGTCTTCAGCTCCAGGGACACAAACACCTGGTGCCACAAACACCCTGGGAACCCCTGCCCAGAATCCCCCTGCATTGCAAGGTGCTCTGGTTTCCCAGGTCCTGTGTGATAGATGCCAATCCCAGGCCAGCACCTCAGGTACACTGGGGCCCCAAAAATGGCACTGTCTGTTTATGGTGAGACAGCTGATGACTGATGTCTGCCTGGAAACGTGCACGTTTGTGTTGTTTTGTTTGTAGCTTGTTTTGTTGTTGCTGTTGTTGCTGTTTTGTTTTTGGTTTTGGTTGTTGTTATTGTTTAGTCGGTTTGGGGTTTTTTGAGAAGGAGAGTGTGGGAGTGGAACCAGAACAGCTCTGGAAGGCCAAGTACTGGTTCTCCCTGGCTCTGCTGCCATGAGAGAGCTCTTTTCCCTTCCACCCATTCACACGGGAACTGTCCCTGCAGCTCCAGAAAGGTCTTGGAGTTAGGATGCCAGTAGAAAAAAAATTGTTGAAGGTTGTTTATTTTGCTTAAACACAGAGAACACGAATTCCTCACTGACACAGCCACTCAGTGAGAAAAGAAAAGCAGGCAGCGAATTGCAAAGGGAATTAAAATATTTTCATAATAAACAAACACAAAGAGAAACAAAAAATACTGCAGACAGGATGAATCTACAATGAGTTAGACTATAACTCTTATATAGAACAAGACAGAGCCAGTTTATAGCTTCAGAAATAATCCAGTCATCTGTTTCCTCAGGGCATCCTTGAGCTTCTGGTTCCTCATGCTGTAGATGAGGGGGTTCAGTGCTGGAGGCACCAGCGAGTACAGAACAGACACCACCAGATCCAGGGAAGGAGAGGAGATGGAGGGGGGCTTCAGGTAGGCGAACATGGAAGTGCTGATAAGCAGGGAGACCATGGCCAGGTGAGGGAGACAGGTGGAAAAGGCTTTGTGCCGTCCCTGCTCAGAGGGGATCCTCAGCACGGCCCTGAAGATCTGCACATAGGACACCACAATGAAGAGAAAACACCCAAATCCTGTTAATAGACTAAACACAATAAGCCCAAGTTCCCTGAGGTAGGAGTGTGAGCAGGAGAGCTTGAGGATCTGGGGGATTTCACAGAAGAGCTGGTCCAGGACATTGCCCTTGCACAGGGGCAGTGAAAATGTATTGGCCGTGTGCAGCAGAGCATGGAGAAACCCAGTGGCCCAGGCAGCTGCTGCCATGTGGACACAAGCTCTGCTGCCCAGGAGGGTCCCGTAGTGCAGGGGTTTGCAGATGGCAACGTAGCGGTCGTAGGACATGACGCTGAGAAGAGAATACTCTGCACCAAACAAGAAAAATACAGAGAAGACCTGGGCAGCACATCCTGCATAGGAAATGACCCTGGAATCCCACAGAGAGTTGGCCATGGATTTGGGGACAGTGGTGGAGATGCAGCCCAGGTCAAGGAGGGCGAGGTTGAGCAGGAAGAAGTATATGGGGGTGTGGAGGTGCTGTTCCCAGGCTATGGTGGTGATGATGAGGCCGTTGCCCAGGAGGGCAGCCAGGTAGATGCCCAGGAAGAGGCAGAAGTGCAAGAGCTGCAGCTCCCGTGTGTCTGTGAACGGCAGGAGGAGGAACTGGGTGATGGAGCTGCTGTTGGACATTTGCTGCCTGTGGGCGTGAGGACCTGTGCAAGGAGGAAAGACAGTGACGAGTTCGGGGAGAAATCTCTGGAAATTAAATGTGTTGTTTCTCATGGAAAACCCCCTCCCTGATGAAGAGATGTTTCCCCTCATTGTCTCTTTCTACCAGCTGAGAAAAACAGTTCATCACAGTTTAAAATGCAGCTTCGACATGTAGTTTCCATGGACACACCTGTGAGGCAAGATCCACTGAACTGGTGTTGGAACAAAAACTGACCCACACTCCCACCTCAGACCCAGAGAGCAAGAGCTCCAGGAACAGGTGGAGAAACAGGGACACTGCAGTGCTACCAGAAAATAAAGCAAGGACAGAAAGGCAGACGGGCATGCTGTGGAACCTTCTCCTTACCCGGCTGTACTGCTGCCAGTCACATAGTGACACTGTAGAGCAAGTAATTTTAGCACCTGTCTTGTGTTCCACGTTCCATGAACCCTTCCCCTGGAGGTCCAGCTGCTGAGGTGGAGACTCAGGACCTGGACCCCATGGCTTTGGGGCAGAGGCTCCGCTGGGGAGAAGAGGAGATCAGGGGGTTGCACTGGGAAATGTGTCTGCACTGCAGGGGGTTCCTGAATCCCTTCCCCAGCATTTCTGGTCCATCTCCCTCTCCCTGTCCATGCATGTGCTGCCTGCAGCTGTGTCTCTGTCCCTGGGTCTGCTCCCTGTTCGTGTCACAGACCCCGTCCCACCCGCTGTGTGCTCAGCTCTGCCCTGCTCACACCTCCTGGCACTGCCCAGGGGCAGCTCTGTGCGTGCAGGAGCTCAGGAGCAGCTCAGACAAGTCCTAATGAGAACTGGGGTCTCAGTGTCTTCTCCAAAGAGAGAAATAAATCCCCATTTCCCACTGCACACCCAGACAACCAGGAGTGGAAAACTGAAAGCACAGACTCCTTCCATTGCAGCTGTTTCTGTCTTGATGTCCTTGTTCAGAAGGATCCTCTGCCATGTCTGAGGGGTTGATCTGGAGCTCAGAGCAGCCCTGACCCACACAGCACCCTTCAACCCTACAAGCTCCCTGCCTGCCCTGCCAGGGGTCGCTCCTTCCACCCACAGCTGCTGCCATGGGATCTCCCTGGGCAGGCTAGAGCACTGACCCTGGCAGGTGGCAGAGTCCCTGCCCTGGCACAGCCCTGAGGTGCAGGGACCCTGCTGTGCAGGACAGTCCTGGGCACCCCTGGGTGCTCACCCAGATTCACAGCTGTTCAACATTGCCTGACAAGAGCCCCCTTCTTACAGATCCCACCAGCTGTGCCTGTGCCAGTTTTAGGAGATGGCTCCAGGTGCTACAGCTGCATTGCCCTGCACCCAGAGACTTACCATGGCAAGGGCTGCAAAGGTTCCTCCTCCAGTGACCTCTCAGTCATCCTCCCAATCCTGACCACCTTTAATCTCTCTCTGCCTTGCTCGTCTCCCTGAGATCCCCAGGCAGAGCCCTCAGCCCTGCTGCGCTGTGCAGAGGAGCTGCTCCTGGGCAGAGCTGTCTCTCTGCAGCGCTGCCGCTTGCCAGGAGCTCCCTCTGTCCCAGGAGCCCAGCGCAGCTCAGCAGCACAGGAGCAGCCCATGGGACTTTAATGATCCCTCTGGTGATGAAACCTCTCAAGAAGTCAAAGTCAGATTCAAACTCCAAAGTTTCTTGTGATATTAATGGGTCCCAATGAGTTATATACTGAGAAAGCATCCCCAGGGTCAGTTGCAGAAGAAAACTGGAGGCAGTGATGACAGGTCAGGAAAAGCAAAGTAAAGGTGGCTCTGATGCTGAGAAACCTGGATGTGTTTCATTAACCAAATGGCCAAGCCCTGACCCCCACCACCTGGGAAGGTAGATCCTGTCCCACCCACGTTGCCCAGGGCCCTTCCTGGGACAGTGTGATGTTGGGCTGTGCAAGGCCAAGGGCAGGACTATGGTCCCAGACCTCCCAGGTTCCTGGCTGGGGACAAGGAGGCCATGAGGCCCCTGTGCTGGAAGGACAAGGTGTCTCCTCACAGGCATCAGAGGTGCAGACAACAGCCATAGCCAAGGGGAGAAGGAGCTCATGTCTGCTGGGGGCTTTCAGCCTCTTTACATCCCTTGATCATCTCCACCACAGCCTGTCCTGTGCTGTGGCATCCCCTGCACCTCTTTCCCTGCAGGCTGCAGACATCCCCCCTGCTGCCCCACCTTGCTCTTGTCTGAGCATCTTCCTTCCTTTGCTGAGATCTCTGCATCCTCCCCAGCTGTTCCTTGAAGCACAAAGCCTTGGGCTGATGCAGACTCCCTCTGCTGACCTGCTCCACCACAGCACTGCCCTTCCAGTCACATTCCTTTCTGCTCATCTCCAGCCTGGACCTCCCCAGCTGCACTTTGGGCCATTATTTCTTTCTCATGCTCTTTCCCACCACGCAGAAAACCTCCACCACCTCTGAAACCACCCTTCAAGTACTCTCAGGTTACTCCTGCACTGCTGCAGCCTCCCCAGCGCTGCTGGGCCAAAGCAGCCCAGGTCCCTCAGCATCCCACACCATGTGCACAAGGTGCTGAACCTGCCTTGGCAGAGCCCTGCACTCTCCAGTTCCTCCCTGCTTCTCCAAACTTGGAAGCCGCACACTGGCACACCCCCGTGTGTGTGGGGTCACACCAGTGCTGAACCGAATGGGATGAGAACTCCAGGTGTCTGGGTCCCCACGCTCCTCCTCATGCAGCCCCGTGTGCAGCTGCCTTGTTCATGGTGAGCGTGCACCACGGGCTGGTGTGGGGACCTTGGAGTGCCCAGACCCTTCTCCCCAGTGTTACTGCTCAGCGTGTCAGGTCCTGCTCTGTCCTGATGGATGGGGTTATTGTCCCACCCTGATACAGAACTGGTCACTTTATCTTGTCAATATTCAGAGTTTTCTGATGGGTAAATACCAGATATGTGGAGCTGTGCCTGGGGACAGACAATGTCAGCTGAAGGTTGAGGAGTCACCATGAGAGGGCAGAACAACATGGGAAATGTTGTGGTGACTGGACATCAGTTGCAGACTCACTGATGAGGAAGAGGAATTAGATGAGGCCTCCTTCAGACAAATACAAGAAGCCTCATGTTTCCAGGCTGTGTGCTTGTGGCAGACCTGAGATATCCCAATATCTGCAAGGTAGCAGCCATCCAGGAGGGGCTGGAGCTCATTGACAACATCTTCCTGACACGGGTGACTGAGGAGTCAGTGAGGTAAGGTGCCCTGTGGGACTTCACACTTACAAACCAGAAAGAGTTGGTCAGGATGGAACAGTCAGGGATGGGAAAGTGGAGTTGAGGCTCCTGGAAGATGATCACAAGGCCAAGAGCAGGATTTCAGGAGAGCAAGCTTTGGCCTGCTGAGGGACCTGCTTGGGTCCTATGGGATATGACCTTGGTGTCTGCAGTGCTTTTCTCTCACCCTTCCTCCCTCCTCTCTCCCACCTGCTGTTGTGCAGTGTTTTTTACCCTTTCTCAAATACAATATCTCAATGCTGCTGCGAACAAATCTGAGTGGCTCAGATTTGGCAGGAGTGGGTCCATCTTGGAGCAGCTGAAATCAGCTCTGTCTGACATCGGTCAAACTCCTGTTGTCTTCTCAGAGAGGTGACAACTGTAGCGTTACAGGACAGCCTGCTCCAAGCACAAGAATGATCTCTCCACGTACCCATGAAAAGAACCATTTATGTCATGAGGCTGCTCGTCTGAACTGTTGGAGCTGCAAGGCACAAAGGCAGCACACAGGAGGTGGAAGCAGGGGAAGCTGCAAAGGAGGAATTTAGAAACCTTGTCCATGGGGCTGATGCCAAAGCTGCCCTGGACTTGATACCTGAAGGGGAGGCTGAGGGGAGGAAGATGGCCTGATATAGCTTCATTTGCAGTAAAAGAATAGACAGGGCGATTGTGGACCTGCTGCTGAACTTCGTAAGAGTAGAATCAGTCAGGACTGAGGTTCTTCATGGCTTCTTTGCCTCCATCTTCACAAACAAGGTCTCCTGGGACTTTGTTCCTGAAGGCAGGAGTCTGGAGAACACCCAGCAGTGGATGGGGCTCAAGTCAGGGGTGACCTGAGCAAACTCAGACACCATTACAGAACAGGAGATGGGTCACTTGACCAGCTCCCTGAACACAAGTATCGCTGTGCTGTGGCATCTGAGATTCCCAGGAACTTCCACGTATTGGTCCAGAGTTGTGTGATTCCTCTTGAGGTGTCCTGGACTATCTCCTCACTCACATGGTGATTTAGACACCCACTTTTCCAATACATTTAGTCTTATCCTGAGACGCTCCACATCAATATGAACAGGAGGCTGTCGATGCCACCTGTTCTGGAAAGGGAGGGAAGGGCGAGCAGGGAAGGAAACAGAAGAAATTTGGCTTTATTGCTGTTTCTTGTGGAAATGCTCTCTGCTTGCCTGTTCCTGAAATCTCCCTAATCATCCACACAAGACTTGAAGCCTATAGGAAAATGCTGCACAGAGCCTTGGCTTGTAAGAGCACTTTCAATGTTAATGAGCCCTCTGCTGCCATGATCCTGAACTGCAGATGCTGAAACAATGAACAAACCTCTGATGAAGTGAAAGGCAGAAGCAAACCCCAAGTTTCTGAGGGTGTTTAGGACCCCATGAAGGGCTATCACTGACACAGCTGTGAAGGAAACAACCAGTGCAGGTCCCTGTCCCTGGAGGCTGGTGAAGGAAAGACTTGGAGACACTGATTACAGGTGGTGAGGGCCATCGGGAGGTGGCTCTGATGCCATGTGAGCCCTTGATGATTTTATTACCAGAATGGCTGAGCTGGGGCCTGGTAATTTATTCTCAAATAGTTTTCAAGGCTTTTCCTGTGGTCAGTGTGAGTGTTTTGTGTTTTGAGGATGGGTTTTATGTAAAGTGCTCTTGCTTTAACGGCAAGGCTCGGTTTTCTGTAGAGTTGGAAATGTCTGTGAGTTCCTCACAACTCATCCAGTTTCTTTCACGCACCTGGCAATGGTCACCAATCACCTCAATGTCCCAGTCCCAAACTTGCTTGAATCCTCTGTTTGGATCCGTATCCCATCACTCCAAGAGGTCCATGCATCCACCAGGCTCACGGATAATTCCTGAGGACCATCCAAGTGTGGGCAGTGTGAGAGAGGAGCAGAGCAGGGTCAGCTCATGGGCCATGACTGAGCACAAACACCCGAGCAGCAGCCATTCCCCATCTCCCAGGCACAGCCATGCCCACAGCATGCAAATGGCACTGCCATACATGAGTAGCCCAAGAGAGGCCTTTCTTCCTTCCATATTCCCAGGAAAATCTTCCTCCCATTCCTCCTCCACCTGCAGACATCAACTGCTTTCCATTTCTGGGCTCAGACATGGCTGGAAGGGTTCACTGAAGCCATCAGCCATCTCATTGCTTCTCCCTGACATGCCCTGACCCTCTCCCACACCTACACATGGCCAATCACGGTTGCTCAGGGCCTCCCGCTCTTCAGAAGAGGCCTTGAGCATCTTGGTTCTTCATGGTGATAATAATAAACTTCTTTGCTCTCTCCAGAGAGCATTTCCCCTCTCTCTGCCTTGCTCGTCTCCTGTTGCAGGCAGAGCCCTCAGCCCTGCTGCGCTGTGCAGAGGAGCTGCTCCTGGGCAGAGCTGTCTCTCTGCAGCACTGCCGCTTGCCAGGAACTCCCTCTGTCCCAGGAGCCCAGCCCAGCTCAGCAGCACAGGAGCAGCCCAAGATGTCCCTTTCTCTGTCCCCTCTGGGCTCCCTCGTGGTGTTCCTGGATCTCCAGGGGAATGACCCATGAAACAGGCTGAAATAATCAGGGATGTTTCTTCTCTCACCTCTACAGACACAGTTCTGTCCTGCAGTAGTTCTTTCATATTAGAAAATAATTTGGGCATGAGAAGCATCTTTTATTTTCCCATCATTAGACAAGACATCAGGAAGATTACAGCAAAGGATCTAAATTCTCGAAGCTTGGCAGAGGAATATCTTCAGCTGAATGAGTTTAGGGATTTTATTCTGTTTTTGTAGTCCTAGGGCTGGAAAGACATTCAGCAATCTTTTGAATATGTCATTTTTTTTTTTTTTTTTAATACGTCATTTTGCTCTGAATCAAAGCCTTTGCACACATGGTGTCTTGGACACTTGGTACCAGGTTTCTTGTGGCAGGTCAGAGCTGGGCTGGTGCCACAGCTGGGGTGGTTCAGCCCAGATGTGAGGCAATGGCCTCAACCAGGGACCTGACTGGGGAGCTGGAGCTGTCAGTGCTGCAGACAGAGCTGTGACACGGATGGAATGAACTGCCAGGCAGGGTGGCAGAAGTGAGTTCATCTGGTCTGCAAGGACAGCAGCCTCCAAGCACAGCAACAGTCCAGGTCAGAACTCAATCCAGACCTGTAAGGCAATTCAAGGGCCCATAATGAGCTGTTACTACTGCAGGAACAGTTAAAGGAGAAACAAAGACTGTGTGTGGCCACTGATGAATTTAATAAGGGAACAGGTGAGAATCCCTGTGTCCTCTTGTCCTCCATCTTCACCAGCATTGTGTCCCAGGACTCTGTGATTTGAGACAGGAATCTGGAGAACAATCAGCTGAGGATGGGGATCAAGTCAGGGGTCACTGGAATTAACACAACCCTTTCCAGTCTATGGGACAGCAGGGGCAGCATCCCAGGAGCTGAGACAGCAGGACGATGTCACAGTGAGGCCACTCTCCACCATCTTGGAAAGCTCATGGAGACTGGGGGGACTCCATGACCACTGGCAGCTCTCACACAGTGTGTGCACTTTTCAAAATGGCCAATGGGTGAGCAGGGGAACTAAGGGCTGTGCCCCAGAACATGTCCACTGGGACCCCGTTTCTGGATGTCTGGAATAGAAGGTGATGGGGTTTACCCAGGGCAGGTTGTGTCTGTCCATCCTCTTTGCTTTCTGTGAGGAAAGGACAGGGTTTGGATGTGGGCAGAGCAGTGGTGGTCTGTTACCCTGAAGTCAGCAAGACATTCAGCATCATCCCCCACAATATTCTTGTGCCCAAGGCAGTATATTATGGTCGGTGTTAGTGTGTAGCAAGACAGGAAAAAACAATCTGGATGTTTGGGCTTGAAAAGTTGCTATAGACAGTGAGAAACATCCCAGTCCTGAGGACAGTCAAGCACTGGAAGCTGTCTCCCAGGAGTGCGCACTCACTCTGTCCCAGAAAGTGACCAAGATCTGTTTGGATCAAGCCCTGAGTAATCTGGTCTGACCTTGTTTTGAGCAGGAGGTTGGTCAAGAAACTTGCTGAGGTCCCTTCCAGCCTTCATGTTTTCAATTTAGAGACAGCTTTCAGGTTCTCTCTGACCACAGGAATAATTCAGAGAAGGTCCAGGGCTGCTTTACAAGTGCCCCCAAACATCCCTGACCACAACTTGTTCATACCCTTTTCGTTTACCCTCAACCAGGTTCTTCTCTTTTGCCGTCCTCATGCCCACCTTGTTCATCCTTTCAGAGCAGGTTGTTCAAGAGGTGTCAGCATCCATGTACAGAGTCTGCACATCAGCCAGGCAGCAAAGCCATCATTACAGAAATGTTGAAAAGGCACTTGACCAGCTCCTTGCACACAGGAATCTGAATGCCATGTCTGCTGAGATGGCAGCAAAAACCCAAACTGTAAGTGAAGGGTATGTGAGGATTTTTTGGGTATCCTGGCTTGTCTGTTGACCCGTGTGGTGCTTCAGGCTGTGAAGACAATCAAAACCAGCCATTTGACATGGGTAGTTCCATTTTACAGGTGTCACACAGGGCAGATGAAGGGAGCTCAGAACTCCAGACTCTGCTGCACAGCTGGGACTGCAGAGACTGGAAATGCAGGTGACAGTGTGTGTCAGTGCACACCACATAAAGATTCTGGCTTCCTTTGTGCCTTTGTACCAAAGCCCAGCCTGCTCAGATTTTGAAAGGATTGCTCCAAAGCCTGGTGACCCAAATCTCTACAGCTTTCTCTCCTCAACAGCCTTTTACCCCAGGAAGGGGAAAACTGCCAATGCAGGCACCAAACCAGTGCCCAACCTGCCTGGAGAGCCAGGACAGTTGTGCCACACAACAGCAGCCTCTGAGGGAAGCTGGAGGTGATGGAATTGAAATGGTTCCAACTCAAATCATAGAATCATGGCATCATAGAATCATTTATTTTGGAAAAGACCCTTAGCAATATAGAGTACAAATGTAAATCAAATCCCTAATCACCACATCTCCACATCTTCTAAATACCTCCAGCAATGGAAGCTCCAGTCCTGAGCTGGCAGGACACCATTGGCTGCAGTTGGGCATAAGATACTGGTCATGACTGTGAGTTCAGCCCTCACTGGCAGAATGTCTCGCACATCACTGAGGAGGGCAGGGGGTTGGGAGATGGGAGCATGTTTCAGTTTCCAGATCCCAGCACAGAGCCTAAACCATCCCGCCCTTGAACTCTGGCATCCCATTTCCTGAGATGCAAAGCAGTTGGGCCTTCTGAGGATAACCATGTTAAAACATATGAATTATCCTTCAAGTGTTTGTTGACCTTGTTCTGCTCTTCTTTTACACTGCCCACATGGAATCATCCATGAACCTGGTGGATATATGAACCTCCTGGAGTGATGGGGATTCAAGCAAGTTTGGGACTGGAACATTGAGGTGATTGGTGACCATTGCCACGTGTATGAAAGAAGCTGGATGAATTGTGAGGAGCTCACAGGCATTTCCAACTCCACAGAAAACCAGAGCCTTGCAGTTAAAGCAACAGCAGTTGATATAAAACCCACCCTCAAAACACAAAACACTCACAGTGACCACAGGAAAAGCCTTGAAAACTATTTGAGAATAAATTACCAGGCCCCAGCTCAGCCATTCTGGTAATAAAATCATCAAGGGCTCACATGGCATCAGAGCCACCTCCCCATGGCCCTCACCACCTGTAACCAGTGTCTCCAAGTCTTTCCTTCACCAGCCTCCAGGGACAGGGACCTGCACTGGTTGTTTCCTTCAGTGATGGCCCTTCATGGGGTCCCAAACACCCTCAGAAACCTGGGGTTTGCTTCTGCCTTTCACTTCATCAGAGGTTTGTTCATTCTTTGAGTAGCTGCAGTTCAGGATCATGGCAGCAGAGGGCTCATTGACATTGAAAGTGCTCCTACAAGCCAAGGCTCTGTGCATTATTTACCCAAAGGCTTCGAGTCTGGTGTGGATGATTAGAGAGATTTCACGAACAGCCAAACAGAGAGCATTTCCATGGTGAATAGTGATAAAGCCACATTTCTTATATTTCCATACCCCTACCAAAGCCTTCATTTCTAGAACAGCTGATATCAACAACCTCCAGTAAATGTTGATCTAGAGAATTCCTGATAAAGACTGAATGTATCAGAGTAGTGGGTGCTAAAGCATCATTTGAGCAAGGAGACAGGCCAAGACACCTCAAGAGGAATCGCACAACTCTGGACCAAGACATGGGAGTTCCTGGGAATCTTAGGTGCCACAGAGCAGTTATATTTGTGTTCAGGGAGCTGTTCAAGTGACCCATCTCCTGTTCTATAATGGTGTCTGAGTTTGCTCAGGTCACCCCTGACTTGAGCCCCATCCACTGCTGGGTGTTCTCCAGACTCCTGCCTTCAGGAACAAAGTCCCAGGAGACCTTGTTGGTGAAGATGGAGGCAAAGAAGCCACGAAGAACCTCAGTCCTGTCTGATTCTACTCTTACGAAGTTCAGCAGTAGGCCCACATTCACCCTGACTATTGTTTTTTTGTAAGGAAGCCCTGTCAGCTCATCTTGCTGCCCTTCAGGTGCCGGTATCAAGTCCAGGCAGCTTCAGCATCACCCCCACATCCATGGGCAAGGTTTCTAAATTCCTCCTTTGCAGCTTCCCCTGCTTCCACTTCCTGTGTGCCGCCTTTTTGCCCTGGAGCTCCAGCAGTTCAGAAGGATATGACGTGCAAACATGAGGCTTCTTTCATTTGTCTGAGGGAGGCCTCATCTAATTGCTCTTCCTCATCAGTGAGTCAGTAGCTGATGTCCAGTCACCACAACATTGCCCATGTTGTTCTGCCCTCTCATGGTGACTCCTCAACCTTAAGCTGATATTGTCTGTCTCCAGGCAGAGCTCCATGCAATCCTACTGCTCTCCCGCACAAAGGGAAACTTCAGAAACTCCAGACCTCAAGCATTATGAGTATCGGACCGCCAAGACCCCACAGTTTCCCCAGGAGGTGGTGTTTATACTGTCCCGTAACTCCTCATGCTGTTATGTTGGGAGATACACCCTCATCAGGATAAGCCATCTACATGCAAATATGAACAGCTGATCAAATGGAGCTTCAGTCAAGGGACAGTCCAGACCTGGAAAAACTTTTGGGGTCACCCCTCAGAAAGATCTGAGAGTCCTGGAGATTGGGGCCCCTTATATTTTGTGGCACAAGAGACCCCAAGGTGAGTAGTCTCTGGCCTGGTCACAAGATAATAGATCATGAAGGAGGGGCTGGCCACTTGGGGAGAATATCAGGCTGTTGTCAGAGGGTGTAGGGAGGCAAGTGGGAAAGCTAAGGCCTCCTTAGAATTAAACCTGGCGAGAGGGGTCAAGGACAACAGGAAGAGCTTTTTCCAATAGGTGGCAGATAAAACTAACAGCAGAGGCAATGTAGGCCCACTGATGAACGAGGTGGGTGCCCTGGTGACAGAAGATACAGAGAAGGCAGAGTTACTGAATGCTTCTTTGTCTCTGTCTGCTCTGCCGGGGGCTATCCTGGGGAGCCCTGTACCACTGAGGCCCCAGAGAAAGGCAGAACAATGGAGGAATTTGCCTGGGTTGATGAGGACTGGGTTAGGGAGCAGCTGGGCAATCTGGACATCCATAAATCCATGGGTTCGGATGGGATGCATCCGCAGGTGCTGAGGTACCTGCTGAGGTCATTGCTGGGGCACTCTCCATTATCTTCGCCAAGTCTTGAGAAATGGGAGAGGTCCCTGAGGACTGGAGGAAAGCAAATGTCACTCCGGTCTTCAAAAAGGGCAAGAAGGAAGACCTGGGTAATTCTAGACCGGTCAGCCTCACCTCCATCCCTGGGAAACTGATGGAACGACTTCTCCTTGGTGCCATCTCAAGGCATATCAGGGATAAGAGGGTCATTAGGGGCAGTCAGCATGGCTTCACCAAGGGGAAGTCGTGCTTGACCAACCTCATAGACTTATATGAAGACAAAACAAGATGGATAGATGGTGACAAAGCAGTGGATGTGGTCTACATTGACTTGAGTAAGGCATTTGACACAGTCTCCCACAGCATCCTCACAGCTAAACTGAGAGAGTGCGGTCTGGATGAGCGGGTAGTGAGGTGGACTGCGAACTGGCTGAAGGGAAGAAGCCAGAGAGTCGTGGTCAGTGGGACAGAGTCCAGTTGAGGCCTGGATCTAGTGCAGTGCCTCAGGGGTCAGTACTGGGGCCGATATTATTCAATATATTCATCAATGATTTACACGAGGGAATAGAGTGACTGTCAGCAAGTTTGCTGGTGACACCAAGCTGGGAGGAGTGGCTGACACTGGAAGCTCTGCTGCCATCCAGAGACCTGGACAGGCTGGAGAGTTGGGCAGGGAAACATTTACTGAACTAGAACAAGGGCAAGTGTAGAGTCTTGAATCTGGGCAAGAACAACACCAGGTTCCAGTGTAAGCTGAGAATGAGCTGTTGCAGAGCAGTGTAGGGGAAAGGGATCTGGGGGTCCTGGGGCCAGCAGGGTGACCATGAACCAGCACTGGTCCCTTGTGGCCAGGAAGGCCAATGGTACCTGGGGTGGGTTAGAAGGGGGTGGTCAGTGGGTCAGAGAGGTTCTCCTGCCCCTCTGCTCTGCCCTGGGGAGACCACACCTGGAATATTGTGTCCAGTTGTGGCCCCTCAGTTCCAGAAGGACAGGGAACTGCTGGAGAGAGTCCAGCGCAGCCACCAAGATGCTGAAGGAAAGGCTGAGGGAGCTGGGGCTCTGGAGCTGGAGGAGACTGAGGGGTGACGGAACGGACGAACGGACAAGAAAAGATGATTCTCATACCATTTATTTTTTACTAACAAGAATACAATGCTGGCAAGAAGTATTTCGGCAAAGCAGGCACAACTAACATCACTGATTACTTGAGGTTCCTTCAAAGGATGTTCCTCTGGAGCCCCAGGGACACCTGGAGCTCTGTCCCCAGAGGGGACAGAGCAAGGGACATCATGGGCTGCTCCTGTGCTGCTGGGCTGGGCTGGGCTCCTGGGACACAGGGAGCTCATGGCCAGCAGCAGCGCTGCAGAGAGACAGCTCTGCCCAGGAGCAGCTGCTCTGCAAAACGCAGCAGGGCTGAGGGCTCTGCCTGCAGCACCGAGGGCACAGGAGCCAGGCAGAGAGAGGGAAACGCGGTCTGGGGTGGGAGGATGCTGAGAGATCACTGGAAATGAAATCCTCTCAGATCTGAAGCCTGTGGCTGCAGGGCATTGCATCTGCAAATCATATTAGGACCTCAGAAAGCTGTCACATCACAGAGCCTGCGAGAAATGTGATTAGAACTTTCAGAGATTCTCTGATGCAGAGGAGAGGATGTGCTGCAGAGCAGGGATTGCCTTCTGCACTGTCAGGGGGACAAGACGTGAATGCTGTGTTCTTCCAAGGATGGCTGTGGGGTGTAAATTCAAATGTGCACCCAGGGGTGCCCAGGGCTGTCCTGCAGAGCAGGGTCCCTGTACCCCAGGACTGTGCCAGGGCAGGGACTCTGCTGCCTGCCAGGGTCAGCCTGCCCGGGGAGATCCCCACGGTGCTGAGGGGAGAAGCTGTGGGTGGAAGAAGCAAACCCTATTGGGCAGGAAAGGTGCTTCTGCTGTGGAGAGGGTGCTGTGTGGGTCAGGACTGCTCACGGGTCCAGATCACCCCCAGCATTTTACCAAGGGGATGCCTCGCGGATAACATCAATGAAAGGAACAGCTGACAGATAAGGAGCTTTCCTGAGCCTGTCTTTTGAGTTTTCTCTCCCAAGGGGTGGGAGGTGCAGGACAGGATAAATTCAAACTGAGACTCCTGAACTGCAACTCTGAGTGATCAGCACATCTGCCAGAAGGCTCATAACATCCCTTCACCACCCCTCTGCCTGTGCACAGCACCTGCATCACCTTTGCTGGACCCGTCAGCCTCAGTCTGACCTGTCCTGTTTTCCAGCCTGCAAACAGGAAGATGCCCCCAGGCAGTGCCCTGTGAACAGGCAGGATCTGTAGGGCCAGGGGGAGGGCACAGAGGGTGGGATGGGGTCTGTGAGCACTGACAGGGAAGAGACATGGACAGGGAAACACCTCCCAGGGGGAGAACCTCCGGGCAGCAGGGAAATGATCAGAAGTGAGAGGAAACTAAACCCGGAATTGTTATGGGAGGGAGAAGAGAGAATAGAGAAAGGTCCCTGTGATCCCCTGCAGTGCAGATCCCTCCTGTGAGCAGCCCCCTGGCCTCCTGTCCCACCCAGCAAAGCCTCTGCCCTCAGGGCCGGGGGCTCCAAGGCATGAAGCAGCTCCTGTGCAGCCAGAGCTCCAGTTCCTCTGCAGAGCACAGGGGCTGAGAGCAGCTGCCCGGCAATGTTGGTGTCTGGGAGGTGGCTGCACAGCTGGGGAAGGGTGACGCTGTCTGAGTGCCCGGCTGCCTCTGCCCTGGCCTCTCTCACACCCACCCTCACCGCATTTTCCTTCTTGCTTCCCTGCTCTGGGTCACTGCTGTTGGGATCTTGTTCTTGCTGTCAGGCTCTCTGGGGATGGCAGTTTCAGCTGCAGAGTCACAGCCAGATCTTGTGGGTCCTTTCCTGCAGGTGTGTCCATGGGAACACGTGTCCAGCTTTGCTCTGCTCTGTGGGGTGTGGGCAATGCAGTCTGTGGGGCTGGGGAGTGAGCTGAGTCTCCCTTAATCAAATGCCATCATCTCCCTTGACTATCGCCATGAGGTTGCCTTCCAAGCTGTTAGATAGCCTGCAGTATGCAAAGTTGTCTTACAGTATCTTTGTTTTATCTGGAATCCTCATGGAGAAGCACAGAGATGCTGTGACAGAGAAACCACTGCTGGGTTTGTGAAAGGAGTCGTGTGTGTCCTTGGCCAAACATGGGGTCCTCAGACCTTGGGAAAGATGGTACATGTTGTGGCTCCATCTGACAAAGCTGAACCCCAGGACTGTCCCCTGCCCCCCGTTCCCATGCCCCGCACTGCAGAGCAGGGCTGACTCCTCAGCAGCCAGCGGGAACAGGCCCTGCTCCTCACGGCACCTCCAGCCAGCACCAGCCAGGGCTCAGACACGGAGCTGGAGGAAGGTCTGGAAAAGGACAAGGGTGTGTGGAACAGTGGGAGTGTATTTAATGGCTTTGATTTCACTCATAGAAAACTCCCCTATTTGTCACTGTCTTGTTATAGTGCCCTATGTCCAGTGGCTACAAATGTCCAATGGCAGCTCCATCACCCAGTTCCTCCTCCTGCCATTCACAGACACACGGGAGCTGCAGCTCTTGCACTTCTGCCTCTTCCTGGGCATCTACCTGGCTGCCCTCCTGGGCAACGGCCTCATCATCACCACCATGGCCTGGGACCAGCACCTCCACACCCCCATGTGCTTCTTCCTGCTCAACCTCTCCCTCCTCGATCTGGGCTCCATCTCCACCACTGTGCACAGCTCTATAGCCAGTTCCCTCTGGGACACCAGGTTCATTTCCTATACAGGATGTGCTGCCCAGGTCGTCTTTGTATTTTTCTTTTTTGGTGCAAAGTATTTTCTTCTCGCCATCATGTCCTACGACCGCTACCTTGCCATCTGCAAACTCCTGCACTATGGGACCCTCCTGGGCAGCAGAGCTTGTGTCCACATGGCAGCAGCTGCCTGGGCCACTGGGTTTCTCAATGCTCTGCTGCACACGGCCAATACATTTTCACTGCCACTGTGCAAGGGCAATGCCCTGGACCAGTTCTTCTGTGAAATCCCCCAGATCCTCAAGCTCTCCTGCTCACACTCCTACCTCAGGGAAGTCTGGCTTATTGTGGTCAGCTCTTGTTTAGCATTTGTTTGTTATATTTTCATTCTTTTCTCCTATGTTCAGATCTTCAGGGCTGTGCTGAGGATCCCCTCTGAGCAGGGACGGCACAAAGCCTTTTCCACCTGCCTCCCTCACCTGGCCGTGGTCTCCCTGTTCCTCAGCACTGGTGCATTTTCGTACCTGAAGCCCACCTCCATCTCCTCTCCTTCCGGGGACCTGCTGGTGGCAATTTTGTACTCGATGGTGCCTCCAGTTATTAATCCCCTCATCTACAGCATGAAGAACCAGGAGCTCAAGGATGCCCTGTGGAAACAGATATCTGGGTGTTTACCAAACCAATAAACTTATTCTATATAGCAGTTTTAATGTAACTAATTACAGGCCCAGCCTGTAATCTGTATTTTCTGTTGTTACCGGTGTTTTTTTCTATTGTGAAAACATTGTCATCCCCTTTCTAATTCACTCTGTTCTTTTATAATCACTGGCTGGGCAAATGAGGAACCATGATCTCTGTGTATTTAAACAAAATAAAGGGTTCTGTAGTGACTCTTCTTTCACTGTATCTTTCCTGCAAGGCCTGTTTGGAGCTGCAGGGACAGTTCCTGTAAATGGGTGGAGGGACAAGAGTCCAGCATGGCAGCCCTGCCAGGCAGCACAAGCGCTTGGTCTTCCAGAGCTGTTCTGGTTCCACTCCCACACTCTCCTTCCCATCCCTTGTGTTGGTGCAAGGCCTGAGTGCTCTGGCAGCTTGGTCCCCGTCCTGCTGTGTGTCAGTGCTGTGAGCGCAGGCAGGGACAGGCAATGGGCACTTGTGTCACAGACCTGGGCTCAAAACAGCCTTTCCAGATAGAAAGGTGATCTCCTAAGGGCAGTGACTAAAGGATTAGGTCTTCTTCCAAACCTTCTCTTAAGAACTTGCCCACAAAAGTGGCCACAGATGAAACACGAGTGTACATCTGAACAGTGTGTGTGTGCAGGGCTGGCACACAGCAGTGTCCTCTCACAGCCAGGCCTCCTGCCAGAGACCTGCAGGACCAGCAGAGCAGGGGCTGGGCTGTGCCCCTGTGCACTGGCAATTGTCATGGGCTGGCCCCTCCCAACCACCATTTCCAGCACTGGCCTCTCACCCCTGGTCAGAGCTCTTTGCTCTTCCATGGAATTACACTGAATGAGTATTTCAGATGTCCATGTTTGCATTGAACAGATGAGACTGAGCATGCACATCATGTACATGAGGTGATATGAATCTGAGTCAGTACAAACACCGTTCCTTGTGGTTCCATGAAGACCTGTGAGACAGACAGTTCATTGAGGTCATATCATGTTGGGACTAATATCCCATAGGAAACCACCGGAATGCAGCACTTGGATGTGCTTCCTTGAGCCAATCTCCTTTCCTAATGGTGTGGGACATCAAAACAAATGTAGAACATGGTGAAACAACATAGGACTGAGGTGCCTCCCATTCTTTGGGAACAGGAACAGAAGGACAGAGGGATACTGTGACTCCTGCCTCTGTGTGTAAAAGGGAAAGTGTCTGTCCCTCAATATCTCTATGTGGACACCTGACAGAACCCCAACATCTGCGTGTGTGACTTCAGGGGCAAACCCCAGTGGTGCAGTGAGTTTCATCTCAGCTGCCTTGGACAGGCTTATCGCAAGTGTCCCTGTTTGCTATATCACCTTTGCCATCTCCACCACATGTTGTTCTACACAGTCCTGCATCTGCCCCTCTTGCCCTGTGGGAAATTCTGGATTGTGGTCTCAGAAGTGCCAGAGTAATCAGAGAGGATCAGAGGTCCCTCAGAAGGGCAGACGTCAAACCCATCTTCAAGAATGACAGGAAGGAGAACTGGGAGAATGACAGGCTGGCCAGCCTACGTCTGTCCCTGGGAGGGTGACGAGTCACATTCTCCTGCAGCCATCTCCAGGTAGTTGTAGGACAGGGAAGGGATTGCTGAACCCCAATGGGCAGGGGAAAGAAAGGCATGTTGTGTACATGGAGTTTTGCAGGCCCCAGACATGGTCTCCTGTGGTGGTCTTAGAGCAGCTTGGGAAGATCTGGGATAAAGATGTGGATGTTGTGATGGGTGGGAAGTTGGCTGGATGACCAAGCCCAAGTATCATCAGTGGTACAAAGTCCTGTGTTTAGCCAGTTACAGGCTGCATCCCTCAGTGATGAGTACTGGGGCCAACACTGTTGGACGGCTTTATTCTGCCACTGCATCGTGTCATGGAGCACAGTTTCAGCTCCTTTGTGGATGATGCAAAGCTGGGCAGAGGCCTAGAACAACATCACCTGGTGGACCCTGCCTTGAGCAGGAGAGTGAGACAAGATGATGTTCAGGGCTCTCTTCAAACCTGAGTTATTCTATGATTAAATGAATCTTTACCCTGAAGAGGCGTTTGAAGACAGAAGATGTAGTCCTTACCAGTTAAAAGAACAAATCCTACCTGTAATTGCTAAACTAAAATATGTAAATCCTCTCCGTTTTGGTCGGTCTGCCCTGCTACCAAAGATAAAAGTGACTTTTAAAACACCTAATCAGAACCTGCAAGGAATTCTGTCCTTGCAGTGCAGACACTCTGGAGTCTGCACAGTTGGTTGAGTCTTGTTTTAACATCTGTCTCAAGACTGTTACATAAAGTGTCCTTTAGCTGAACTTTGCTCCTTATACACTCATATGCATCCCTAGGATAGGAGACCGGGGTCAGACCGGGACCCTTTCTCAACAAGCTTGCGTGGTGATAAAATGATTATGTAACCAATATGCCAATGTGTAAACACTTGGCTCTTTAGGACTGCTGGGAGGGTCTGAATGTAGGGATAAGATTTTGCATATAATAGATGTTCCTTCTCTACTTGTTGTGCTGGTTTTATTCCAGCATCCAGACTTGCACAGCTCTCGAATAAACAATATCTCATCTCTGGGTGTGGGATTGGCTTTGCACTTCAGTTAGTGAATTTGCAATTAGCAACCAGGAAGAAGGTAAAAAATCAAAAAATAAAAGAGGCAGGAGAGGACATAGAAAGGATGTCAACATTTCACATTCCCTTAAATAATACTTCTCCACTCAGGTTTTTAGTAGGAAAAAAATTTGATCAATTTGATATAACAAGCATGCTTTATCTAGTCAGGTCCTGGCTCATAAGGAGGCTGATGGATGGGTGTGGGATTACGAGGTCACTTGTGTCTCAGAAACTCATAATTGAGTTCAAAGACTTTGGCTGTGAAGGGGACTGTGAGGTCAGTTCTGTCTCTGGAGGTGGCAGGCCAGAAACAGGAATAGAGCTGGCAAGGTATCTCTGCCTAAGCACCCACAGGCCCTACCCAGGAAGAGCCCTTGGAGACGGGTTGTCACGTCCATCCCACCTGAGAATATGATAGGACAGCAGCAGGGACACGGTCGTGTCTGTCAGAGAAGCTGAAAGGCCAGCAGCAGCCGTGGGGTTCAGAAGATCATGGTGAGGTTACTCGTCTTCTGTCAGGCAAAAGACCACAAGAAATGCTGGGGTGAGAGCAGGTGGGGAAGCGAGATGGGTGTCTGCAGCCTGCAGGGAAAGAGGGGCAGGGGTAGGACCGTGTAGAACAGCCTGTGGTGGAGATGGCAAAGGGTGCTGGCAAGGCTGGAAGGGACCCACAGAACCCAGGTCTCTGTCCCCTTGGCCATGGCAGCTGTCTCTGCCATTGAGGCCCAGGAGAAGACATGTCCTCATGGGACTGGGGTCTTGTTGCCTCCTTGCAGCCCCTTGGGGAAGCTGGAAGTTGTTGTACCAGTGTTGTCCTTCCCTTGGCCTTGCACACCTACATCCCACGGTCCCAGGAAGAGCCCTGAACCGTGTGTGAGGGACAGGATCCCCCTTCCCAGTGCCTGGAGGTCATGACGACTTCTTCTTTCTGATTCAGAAAGAAAACCAAGGGGTTTCTCACCATCAGAGTTGAAGAAAAGGCTAAAAAGAGACCTCATGGTGGCTACAGCTTCTTCACAAGGGGAGAAGGGAAGGTACTTATCTCTACTCTGTAGTGACCAATGACATAACCCAAAGGAAAGGAAGAAAGATGTGTCAGGTGAGTTTTAAGTTGGACATGCAGAAAAGGTTCTTCACCCAGAGGTGCAGGACACTGAACAGGATACCCAGGGAGGTGTCACGGCCCCAACCTGACAGTGTTCAAGAAGAGACTGGACAATGTCCTCAGACACACGGTATGAACTGTCGGGTGTCCTGTGCAGGGACAGGAGTTGGACTACATGATCCTTGTGGGTCCTTCCAACTCAGGACATTCTATGATTCTATGAAATACTGTGAAGGGGACTGTAAAGTCACTTCTGCCTCTGCAGGGGATAGGCCAACAGCAGGAACATGGCTGGGAAAGGACTGTGAGGTCACACATACCAGACGAGCAATTGGGCCCAATCAGCATGGCTTTGTGAAAGGCAGGTCCTGCTTGACCAGCCTGATCTCCTTCTATGACAAGGTGACCGGCTGAGCAGATGAGGGAAAGTCTGTGGTGGGGAGTGAATCCGCCACACAGGCTGTGGGTGTTGTGTCCTTAGACTGCAGTAAAGCCTTTGACACCGTATCCCACAGCATCTCCTGGAGAAGCTGCAGCTCATGGCCTGGATGGTGTATCTGCGATGGGTAAAGAACTGGCTGGAAGGACGGACCCAGAGAGTTGTGGTGAACGGAGCCAAATCCAGTTGGTGGCCGGTCATGAGTGGTGTCCCAGGGCTCAGTACTGGGGTCAGTTCTGTTAAATCTCTTTACCAGTGATCTGGATGAGGCGATTGAGTGCACCCTTGGTAAGTTTGCAGGTGAAACCAAATTGGGTGGGAGTGTTGATCTGCTGGAGAGTGGGAAGGCCATACAGAGGCATCTTGGCTGACTGAGACCATTTGTCTGAGGTTCAACGAGGCCAAGTGCTGGGTCAGGCACATGGGTCATAACAACCTTCTGCAACACTACAGGCTTGGGGAAGAGCGGCTGGAAAGCTGCTGTTGGAAAAAGACCTGGGGGTGTTGATTGACAACAGCTGAACATGAGCCAGCATGTGCCCAGGTGGCCAAAAAGGCCACCGGCATCCTGGTTTGTATCAGGAATAGTGTTGCCAGTGGGACGAGGGAAGTGATTGTGCCACTGTACTTGGAACTGGTGAGGCCGCACCTTGACTCCTGTGTTCAGTTTTGGGCCACTCATCATAAGATGGACATTGAGGCACTAGATAGAGTGCAGAGGAGGTGATGAAGCTGCTGAGGGTCTGGAACACAAGTGTGATGAGGAGCAGTTGATGGAACTGGGGCTGTTCAGCCTGGAGAACAGGAACTGAGGGGAGACGTTCTCGTTCTCTGCACTGCCTGAGAGTAGGTTGGGGCATGGGAGATGTTGTTCTCTTCTCCCAAGTAGCAGGTGATCGGAGAAGAGGAAATGGTCCCAAATTGCACCAGAGGAGGTTCAGATTGGATATTAGGAAAAAATAATTCACAAAAAGGGTTTTCAGGCATTAGAACAGGCTGCCCAGGGCAGTGCTGGAGTCGCCATGCCTGCAGGGGTTTGAAAGGAGTTTGGATGAGGTTCTCAGGGCCATGGTTTAGGGATAGAGTAAGGTTATGTTTGGACTCACTGGTTCTGAGAGTCTCTTCCAACTGAAATGTTTCTATGATTCTATGATATACACTGGAAAATTCTTCTATCACTTCTTCACATACCTGCCTCTTTACCCATACTCCTGAAACTTATCTAATTAAGTACACAATTCTTGAACACTAGATGTAAATGACAAAACTGACGTGGCTCCATCAGTCTGGTCTGATACCTGCCAGTCCCAGGCAAACATCTCAGGTACACGGGGGCCTCTCGAGGTTTGCGCTGGGTGCTTATAGTGAGACCATGGAGCTCAGCCTGAAAACCTGAGAGCTCCCCTCAAAACTGAAAAACAAAACCAAACCAACAATGACAACAACAACAAAAAACTCCCCACTCTTATTTTTTTTATCAGATGAAATAATTCAGTATTTCCAATAAAATGTCCGTGGAATTTCTATCCTGCCAAAATATGAATTTTCAGAAACCTGTCTGGACATTTGCACTTTGCATCGCTCCCCAGAGGTTCTTCACCTCTCACTCTTTGCTCATTCAGAGCCTCTCAGCTCTCACTCTGCTTTGAGCTTCAGGCAGGTGAAGTCTTTCAGCTCAGTCTTTCAGTTGCTCTCATACTCCCTATGGGCAACTCTTCAGTTATGGCAACGGACCTCGCTGGAAAATACTGAATTTAACCATAGAACTGAGAAACATCATTAAGTTCTATTGTGTTTTCTTTTTTTTTCCTCCTTTTTTGTTTCCTCTAATTAAAAATTCCCTGGTGGCTGTTTATGTCTGGTTCTCTAAGGAAACATGAAGCGATTCCTGCGAGGAAGCTGTAACAATCAGTGCAAACTTCAGTGCAGAATCTGATGTAAAGAAATGTACTGTAAATCCCAGGAGCCAATGAGCAGAACAGGGAGTTTGGGGAGCTGATTATAGATTTCCTGCTAACAATCTGAGTAGAGAAACATTCTTCACAGGAACTGCTCTGTTTATTTTTTATTTTCTTGTTCCTCCACCTATTCCTTCTCCCAAAACCTTTCCAAGGGAAAGATTCCTTGAATCACACAGTAACTCAGGCTTGAACATCATCTTGTCTCACTGTCCTGCTCAGGGCAGGGTGAACAAGGTGAGGTTGTCCAAGGCCTCTGCCCAGCTTTGCACCATCCTCAAAGGAGCTGAAGGTTCACTCTGCCACACCATTCAGGGACCCAGGCTTGGGGCCGTGACACCTCCCTGGGGAGCCTGTTCCTGTGTCCAGCACCTCTGAGTGAAGAACCTTTTCCTCATGTCCCACTGACCCTCCCTGGCACATCTTCTGCCATTCCCTGGGTTCTGTCACTGTCACAGAGAGAAGAGCTCAGCCCTGCCCTTCCTGCTCCCTGCTGAGGAACCTGCAGCCCCATGAGCTCTGCCCTCAGTCTCCTCTGCTCCAGCTGAGCAAACCCAGGGACTTCAGCCGCTCCTCATACGGCTTTTCCTCCAAACCCTTCACCAAATTCGTAGCCTCTCCTGGACACTCTCCAGTAGCTTTATCTCATTTTTACCCTGTGTCCCCAGCCCTGCACACAGTGAATGCTCCAGGTGAGGCCGAGCAGAGCGGGACAATCCCCTCCCTGTCCTGCTGGCCGTGCTGTGCTGGATGCACCAGGACATGGGTCCCTCTTGGCTCCAGGGACACTGTTGGCTCATGTTCAACTTGCTGTTGACCAGACCCCCAGATCCTTCTCTGCAGAGCTGCTCTCCAGCATCTCCTCCCTCACTCTGTCTGTATAGCCTGGGCTGACGTGTCCCAGGTGCAAAATGGCAGCCCAGAATATCTGACAGCATTGGTGCTCACTGGAGTTCATCCCACCTCACGTACATGATATTCATGCTCACATCTGTACAATGCACACGTGGACTTCTGATCTACTCATTCAGGGTCTTTTCAGGGAGGGACAAAGAACCTCTTTGAACTGGGGTGAGAGGTCTGGGCTGGAAATGAAGGTTGCAAGGGATTAGTTCATGATGATTGGGGCAGATTCCATGGGGTGTCCAGCACCCACAAGCACAGCCCAGACCCTGCTCTGCTGGTGTTGCAGGTGTATCACAAAATTGTTTCATGAAATTGTTCCCTGCCCAACTCTCCAGCCTGTCCAGGTCTCTGATGGCAGCACAGCTTCCAGTGTCAGCCACTCCTTCCAGCTTGGTGAAGCCAGCAAACTTGCTGACAGTCACTCTATTCCCTCATCCAAATCATTGATGAATATATAGAATAATATAGGCCCCAGTACTGACCCCTGGGGCACTGCACTGGATCCAGGCCTCAACTGGACTCTTACCCATTAACCACAACTCTCTGGCTTCTTCCCTTCAGCCAGTTCGCAGTCCACATCACTGCCCGCTCATCCAGACCGCACTCCCTCAGTTTAGCTGTAAGGATGCTGTGGGAGACTGTGTCAAATGCCTTACTCAGGTCAATGTAGATCACGTCCACTGCTTTGTCCTCATCTATCCACCTTGTTTTGTCTTCATAAAAGGCTATGAGGTTGGTAAAGCACGACCTCCCGTTGGTGAAGCCATGCTGACTGTCCCTAATGACCCTCTTATCCCTGATATGCAAAGATGATGGAGAGCAGTCCAGCAATGACCTCAGCCAGCTCCCTCAGCACCCGTGGGTGCATCCCATCCGGACCCAGGCAAACTCCTCCATTGTCCTGCCTTCCTCTGGGGCCTCAGCGGTGCGGGGCTCCTCAGGACAGCCCCCGGCAGAGCAGACAGAGACAAAGAAGCATTCAATAACTCTGCCTTCTGTGGATCTTCTGTCACCAGGGCACCCACCTCGTTCATCAGTGGGCCTACATTGCCTCTGGTGTTAGTTTTATCTGCCACGTATTGGAAAAAGCTCTTCCTGTTGTCCTTGACTCCTCTCGCCAGGTTTAATTCTAAGGAGGCCTTAGCTTTCCTAGTTGCCTCACTACACGCTCTGACAACAGCCTGATGTTCTCCCCAAGTGGCCAGCCCCTCCTTCCATGATCTAGAAACTCTTCTCTTCCACTTGAGCATCCCCAGCATCTCCCTGTTTAACCACGCAGGTCTCCTGGCTCCCTTCCTTCACTTCCTACGTGTCGGGATGCTCTGATCTTGTGCCCGTTAGAAACAGTTCCTGAACACTAACCAACTATCTTGGGCCCCTTTACCTTCAAGCAGCCTTGCCCAGGGGATTTCCCCCTGCAATTGCCTGAAAAGGCCAAAGTTTGCCCTGCTCAAGTCCAGGGTTGCAATTCTGCTTGCTATCCTGCTCCTGCCACAGGAGATCCTGAACTCCACCAACTCATGGTCACTGCAGTCAAGGTAGCCCTCAACCCTTACCGCTTCAACCAGCCCTTCCTTGTTAGTGAGGATGAGGTCCAGCAGCTCCTCTCCTAGTCAGCTCCTCCACCCTTTGCATCAGAAAGTTCTCGTTAAGGCACTGGAGGATCTTCCTAGACTGTGGCTGCCTGGCTGAGTAGTCCTTCCAACAAACATCAGGGAAGTTAAAATCCCCCACCACAACCAGGGCCTGTGATTGCGAGGTTGCTCTCAACTGTCTGGTGGCTTGTATGCCCATCTGTCACGGTCCATTCAATGATGGATTTGTGATGGTTCTTTTACCTTGATCTCAGAGCGCAAAATTAAGGTGACCAAAATGCCAAGGGCTTATAGTTCAATCAAGCAGTGTAACTTTATTAATTTGCCCAGAAAGCGGCACGCGATAGAGAGAGAGAGAAAGAAAAAGAAGTCCTGCCGGTCCTCCATTGTGGTTCTGGATCTTCTGGTGCAGATCTTCAGTGGTGTCCATTCTGGAGTCACCTTTTATGCTTCTTCACCCCCCCTCGCTCCCATTGTTTGAGACCAGTCTCCGCCTTAATTTCACAACCCAGACTCGTACTGAGCAGGCTCAAAAGGTTCACGCTTTCTTTTCCCAACGCTTATGTGTCCTGCATTCAGGGGTCCTTTTCTGGTCCATTGGGTGATCTCAGGACCCTGGGTGAGCTCCTGGGCATGCTCCTTTTCATTGGCCATTGTTTGAGGGAGCAGGTGAGGGACATGTGTAACTGAGGCTGCAGGTGAGAACACATCTTCTGGACGGCAGCTCTTGTCCCTGGGTTGAAGAGACCCTTATAACAACAGCTTTCAGGAGGCAGGGGTTGGCTTGGCTGAAGCAGCAGGCAAAGTCCACGCAGCAGCCATTGTGAGCAGGAGCCCCCCCATATCGGAGAAAACAGTTCAACACAATGCTTCTCCTTGGGCCTCTCTCCAAATCATCATCCAACTGTTCTTTCAGTCAGGGCCTCAGTTCTCTCAGTCCTTGGTGGCAATGGTCAGGCAAATACTGATCCATCTTCAGACCAACTCTCACAATCCCCCAACCCATGGGAGATCCCCCAACCCATTGGAGTTCCCCCAACCCATTGGAGATCCCCCAAACCCAACCATGGGAGATCCCCCAACCCATTGGATATCCCCTCAAACCCATTGAAGATTCCCTAAACCCAGCCATGGGAGATCCCCCAAACCCATTGGCCATCCCCCAACCCATTGGAGACCCCCTCAACCCAAACATGGGAGATCCCTCAACCCATTGGAGATCCTCCAATCGACTGGAGATCCCCCCCACCCATTGCAGATCCCCCAACCCATTGAAGATCCCACCAAATCCATTGTAGATCCCCCCACCCGACCATGGGAGATCCCCCAAACCCATTGGAGAACCCCCAACCCATTGGAGATCCCCCAAAACCCATTGGAGATCACCCCAACCCAACCATTGCAGATCCCCCAACCCATTAAAGATCCCACAAAACCCATGGGAGATCCCCTCAAACCCAAACATGGGAGATCCCCTCAAACCCATTGGATATCCCCCAACCCATTGGAGATCCCCCAAACCCAAACGTAGGAGATCTCCCAACACATTGGACATCCCCCAACCCATTGGAGATCCTTTAAACCCATTGGAGACACCCCAAACCATACCATGGGAGATCTCCCAACCCATTGGATATCTCCTCAAACCCATTGGAGACCCCCAAAACCAACCATGGGAGTTCTCCCAACCCATTGGATATCCCCTCAAACCCATTGGAGATCCCCCCAAACCCACTGGAGATCCCCCCAAACCAACCATGGGAGATCCCTCAACCCATTGGAGATCCCCCAATCCACTAGAGATGCCCCTCAACTCATTGGTGATCCCCCAACACAACCACAGAAGATCCCACCAAACCCCTTGGAGATCACCCAACCCAGCCATGGGAGATCCCCCCAACCCTTTGGAGATCCCCCAACCCAACCCATTGGAGATCCCACGAAACCCACTGAAGATGCCCCCAAACCCAAACATGGGAGATCCTCCAATCAATTGGACATCCCCCAACACATTGGAGATCCCTTAAACCCATTAAAGATCCCCCCCAGCCTATTGGCGATCCTCCAACCCAACCATTGGAGATGCCCCAAACAACGGGAGATACCCCAACCCACTGGAGACCCCCACCCAAACCCATTAAAGACCCCCCCCAATCCATTGGAGATCCCCCAACCCAACCCATTGGAGATCCCCCCAAACCCATTGGATTTCCCCCAATTCCCTGGAGATCTCCAAAACCCACTGGAGATCCCCCAACCCAGTCCATTGGAGATCCCTCAACCCATCCATTGGAGATCCCCCAAGCCATTGGAAATTGCCCAACCCAACCATGGGAGATCCCTCAACCCATTGGAGATCCCACCAAACCCATTGGAGATCCCCCAACCTAACCCATTGGAGATCCCCAAACCCAGTGGAGATCCCCTCCAACCCACTGGAGATCCCCCAAACCCATTGGAGATCCCCCAAACCATTGGAGATACCCCCAAACTTATTGAAGATTTGCCAAACCCATTGGAGAATCCCCAAACCCAGTGGAGATCCCCTCCAACCCACTGGAGATCCCCCAAACCCATTGGAGATCCCCCAAACCATTGGAGATACCCCCAAACTTACTGAAGATTTGCCAAACCCACTGGAGGATCCCCAATGCATTGGAGATCTCCCAAACCCATTGGAGATTTACTGAGACCCAAGATGATCCATCCCTGGACCTCTTTGGTTGGGCAGACCCAAGATGTCCCATTCCTGTCCCCCAGGACCCTGGTCTTGGTGTCCGCAGAGTGTCCAGGAATGGGACATCTTGGATCCAGAGTTGGGACATTATAAGTCTGGGTGGCCCAAAGTGTCCAGGGATGGGACATTTTAGGTCTTGGTGGCCTAAGGGCCCCAGGGATGGGACATCCTGCCCTGAGTAACGCAAGGGATAAAGGGATGAGAAATTTTGGTTCTCGATGGCCCAAGGGGCCTGGAGATGGGACAATCTGGCTCCAGGGATGAGATATCGGGGGTCTTGGTGGCCTCACATTGTCCAGAGATGGGACATCCAGGCTCTCGGTGGCCCAAGTGCTCCAGAGATGGGACATCTTCATTTTGGTGGCCCAAGGTGGCTGGATATAGGACATGCTGTTCTTGGTAGCCAAAAGGGGTCCAGAGACAGGACGTCTTGGTCTTGGTGGCCAAAGTATCCCCAGAATTGACATGTTTGCCTAGGTGGTCCATGGGTTGGCGAATTTTAGGTCTTGGTGACCAAAGGGGGCTGGAGATGTGACATCTTGGGTCCAGAGATGGGACATCCTGGGTCTTGGTGTCCCCAAAGTGTCCAGGGATGGGACAGTTAAAGTCTTGGTGGTCTAAGGGGTCCAGGGATAGAATATTTTAGGTATTGGTGGCCTAAAGTTTCCAGAGATGGGAAATCCTACATCTTGTTGGCCCAAAGTGTCCAGGGATGGAACATCTTGACCTGAGTGGCTCAAAGTTTCCAGGGATAGGACATTGGAGGTCTGACATGGGGCAACCTGGCTCGCGGTGGCCCTAAGGGTCCAGAGATGGGACATCATAGGTCTTGGTGGCCTAAGGGGTCCAGGGATGGTACATCTTGGCCTGGGTGGTCTAAGAGATACAAGGGTTGGGACATTAAACGTCTTGGTGGCCCGAGATGGCTGCAAATGGGACATCTTGGATGCAGAGTTGGGACATTATAAGTCTGGGTGGCCCAAAGTGTCCAGGGATGGCACATGTTAGGTCTTGGCGGTTTAAAGGGTCCAGAGATGGGACATCCTGGGTCTTGGTTGCCTCATGGGGTCCAGAGATGGGACCTTGGTAGCCCAAGGGGGCTGGAGATGGGACATCTTGGGTGCGGGGATGGGACATCCTGCATCTTGGTGACCCAAAGTGTCCATGGATGGGACATCTTGGGTCTTGGTGGCTTTACACAGTCCAGGGATGGGACACTTTGGCCTGGACGACCCAAAGTCTCCAGGCATGAGAAATCTTCGATGCAAGGATGGGACATCTTAGGACTTGGTGTCCCCAGAGTTTCCAAGGATGGGTCAACCTGGGTCTTGGTGGCTTCATGGGGTCCTTCTGGGCCAAGGTGGCCTGAAGTGTCTACGGATGGGACATCTTGGATCCAGGGATGGGACATTTTAGGTCTTAGTGGCCCAAAGTCTCCAGAGATGGGGTATCTGGGGTCTGTCATGGGACATTCTGGCTCTTGGTGGCCCAAGGGGTCCAGGGATGGGACATTTTAGGTCTTGGTGCCCTAATGGGTCCAGGGACAGGAAATTTTACCCTGAGTGGCCCAAGGTGTCCAGGGATGGGAAGTTTTGGCTCTTAGTGGCCTCACAGTTTCCAGGGATGGGACACAGTGGCAGCGAGAGTGGCCACATTTCCTCTTTCACCGGGACCAGGCCACGGTGGGGTGACCAGCTCCCTGCCCCGTATTTAAAGGGTGCCTGGGTGGGGCCCTTTGTGACATCACCAGTGACGTCACAATGCCCCACTGTGGCAGTTGTGCATCTCCCTGAGATCCAGAGCCTTCAATAGGGCAGTCGATGGCTCCTTAGCACCTTTTGTGCCCCGCTGTGCCTGTCCCCACGTGCACACCAGGGTGGGACCAAGGCACTGACAGTCACATCCTCCCCCACCCTGGGCAGGGTGACTTCACCTCCACCACCTTGATACAGGGAATTAACAATTCACTAATTAAAACTTACAGAACTAACACTTCAAGACTTAAAGAGCTAACAGAGAGTTAACCCTTAAATTTTATGAATATGTATAGGTGTTCCTAGAACTTTCATGAATATGTAACACTTTACTGCATTTAACCAAGCTCACAGCTACTGGAGATACACACAGGTATTAGGTGAAATGATTCCCTGTGTGTCTGATATTGTAAATAGGTAAAATATATACCTTCCTTACAACCTCAAGGGTTGTAAGGTCATTCCACACCTCAGTATCAGAGCCACCTCCACATGGCCCTCACCACCTCTAACCAGTGTCTCCATGTCTTTCCTTCCCCAGCCCCCAGGGACAGGGACCTGCACTGGTTGTTTCCTTCACAGCTGTGTCAGTGATGGCCCTTCATGGGGTCCCAAACACCCTCAGAAACTTGGGGTCTGCTTCTGCCTTTCACTTCATCAGAGGTTTGTTCATTCTTCCAGTAGCTGCAGTTCAGGATCATGGCAGCAGAGGGCTCGTTAACATCGAAAAGGTTCTTTACAAGCCAAGGCTTTGTGCAGCATTTCCCTCAAGGCTTGAAGTCTGGTGTGGATGATTAGGGGGATTTCAGGAATAGCCAAACAGAGAGCATTTCCATAATAAATAGCAATAAAGCCAACTTTATTCTACTTCTTTCCCTGCTCGCCCTTCCCTCCCTTTCCAGAACAGGTGGTATCAGCAGCCTCCACCACTTCATATCGATGTGGAACATATCCTGAGAAGACTCAATATGTCAGAAAAGTGGGTGCCTAAATCACCACGTCAGTGAAGAGATAGTCCAGAACACCTCAAGAGGAGTCACACTCCTCTGGATCAAGAGGTGGGTGTGGCTGGGAATCTCAGGTGCCACAGCACAGCGATACTTGTGTTCAGGGAGCTGGTCAAATGACCCAACTCCTGTTCTGTAACGGTGTCTGAGTTTGCTCAGGTCACCCCTGACTTGAGCCCCATCCACTGCTGTGTGTTCTCCAGACTCCTGCCTTCAGGAACAAAGTCCCAGGAGACCTTGCTTGTGAAGATGGAAGCAAAGAAGCCATGAAGAGCCTCAGTCCTGTCTGATTCTACTTATCTGAATTTCAGCAGCAAGCCCATGATCGCCCTGTCTATTCTTTTAGTGTGAGGAAGCTGTATCAGCTCATCTTGCTGCCCTCAGCCTCCCCTGCAGGTAACAAGTCCAGGGAAGCTTTGGCATCATCCCCATATCCATGGACAAGGTTTCTAAATTCCTGCATTGCAGATTCCTCTGCTTCCATCTCCTGTGTGCTGCCTTTTTGCCCTGGAGCTCCATCAGTTCAGAGGAGCAGCCTCACGAGATAAATGCTTCTGTCCACGGATACTTGGAGAGATCATTCTTGTGCTTGGAGTAGTCTGTCCTGTAAGGCTTGTCAGATTTCCTGAGCTCCTTCACCCTCCATGACTTTCTCATGTCACCAACTTTATTGGCCGCCATCCCCCAGTATGTCAAAGTCTTCTCCTCTGGAGCCCACCAGCCTGTGCTCTGCTGCTGTCCTTCCTCCCTCCCCTCTGGTGCCTGGGACCCCACTGTTTCCTGGTCACAACAGCCAAGGTGGACACTGATGTTCACATCCCTCACCAGCTCTTCCTTGTTTCACAGTTCCAGATCCAGGTGAGCATCACCCTTGTTGGCCCATCAGGCAGACGTGTTGATCAGTTGGCCCAAGATTATCTGGACTGTTGGTACCTGCAGCTTTGCCTGGCCAGTGAATGTCAGGGCAATTACAGTTACCCATAGGAACCTGCTCATTGACTGGAGACATCCTCCTTGAATTGCTGGCAGAAGATCTTTTCCATTTCTTCTCCATGATCAAGTAGTTTGTAACACCCAAAACATTGTCACCCTATATAGGTTTACAAGGCAAAGTCTTGGAACTGGGGGTGAGTGTGTCTGTGCTACAGTTGTCACCTCTCTGAGAAGACAACAGGACGTTCACCGACGTCAGACCTGATTTCAGCTGGCTCCAAGATGGACCCACTCCTTGCCAAATCTGAGCCACTCATTGATGCTGGCAGCACCTCTGGGATATTGTATTTGAGAAAGGGTAAAAAACGCTGCACAACAGCAGGTGGGAGAGAGGAGGGAGGAAATGTGAGAGAAAAGCACTGCAGACACCAAGGTCATATCCCATAGGAGCCAAGCAGGTCCCTCAGCAGGCCAAAGCTTGCTCTCCTGAAATCCTGCTCTTTGCCTTGTGATCATCTCCCAGGAGCCTCAGCTCCACTTTCCCCTCCCTGACTGTTCCATCCTGACCAACTCTTTCTGGTTTGTACGTGTGAAGTCCCACAGGGCACCTCACCTCACTGACTCCTCAGTGTCAGGAAGATGTTGTCAATGAGCTCCAAACCCTCCTGGATGGATGGGTCCTTGCAGATATTGGGATATCTCAGGTCTGCCATGAGGACACAGCCCTGGAAACACGAGGTTTCTTTCATTTGTCTGAAGGAGGCCTCATCTAATTCGTCTTCCTCATCACTGAGTCAGTAGCTGATGTCCAGTGACCACAACATTGCCCATGATGTTCTGCCCTCTCATGTTGACTCCTCAACGTTCAGCTGACATTGTCTGTCCCCAGGCAGAGCTCCACACATTCCTGCTGCTCTCTGACAGAAAGGACAATTTGCCCTTGGAGTCCAGACATGGTATTATGAGTACCGGGCCCCGGGACTCCACAGATCTCCAGGAGATGGTATTTATAGTGCCCTGCAGCTCCTTATCTTGTTACCTTGGGAGACACACCCTCGTCAGGACAAGCCCTCTACATGCAAACAATAAGAGCTGAGCAAATGGAGCTTCAGTCCAGGGAGGGGCACAACTCTGAGGAAATCTGGGATTCACCCATTAGAAAGCTCTTCAGTTTTACAAGGAGAAGTGACCCATTCTGCATAAGGGTAGGAGAATTACCCCACACATCAGGACAGAGCAGGACCTGACACGCTGAGCAGTGAGCCTGAGGAGAAGGGCCTGGGCACTCCAAGGTCCCCACACCAGCCCGTGGTGCACGCTCACCATGAAAAAGGCAGCTGCACACGGGGCTGCATGAGGAGCAGCGTGGGGACCCAGACACCTGGAGTTCTCATCCCATTCGGTTCAGCACTGGTGTGACCCCACACACACGGGGGTGTGCCAGTGAGCGGCTTCCCAGTTTGGAGAAGCAGGGAGGAACTGGAGAGTGCAGGGCTCTGTCAAGGCAGGTTCAGCACCTTGTGCACATGGTGTGGGATGCTGAGGGACCTGGGCTGCTTTGGCCCAGCAGCGCTGGGGAGGCTGCAGCAGTGCAGGAGTAGCCTGAGAGTACTTGAAGGGTGGTTTCAGAGGTGGTGGAGGTTTTCTGCATAGTGGGAAAGAGCATGAGAAAGAAATAATGGCCCAAAGTGCAGCTGGGGAGGTCCAGGCTGGACATGAGCAGCAAGGAATGTGACTGGAAGGGCAGTGCTGTGGTGGAGCAGGTCAGCAGAGGGAGTCTGCATCAGCCCAAGGCTTTGTGCTCAAAGGAAAAGCTGGGGAGGATGCAGAGATCTCAGCAAAGGAAGGAAGATGCTCAGACAAGAGCAAGGTGGGGCAGCAGGGGGGATGTCTCCAGCCTGCAGGGAAAGAGGTGCAGGGGATGCCACAGCACAGGACAGGCTGTGGTGGAGATGATCAAGGGATGTAAAGAGGCTTAAAGCCCCAGCAGACATGAGCTCCTTCTCACCTTGGCTATGGCTGTTGTCTGCACCTCTGATGCCTGTGAGGAGACACCTTGTCCTTCCAGCACAGGGGCCTCATGGCCTCCTTGGCCCCAGCCAGGAATCTGGGAGGTCTGGGACCATAGTCCTGCCCTTGGCCTTGCACAGCCCCACATCACACTGTCCCAGGAAGGGCCCTGGGAGGGACAGGATCTGTCTTCCCAGGGCTGGGGGTCAGGGCTTGGCCCTTTGGTTAATGAAACACATCCAGGTTTAGTCAGCATCAGAGCCAGCTTTTACTTCCTTACCCTTTGTTCTGCTTCAAGTTTTCTGTCCAAACTGATCCTGGGGATGGTTTCTCAGTTGTGGCCCTCAATGGATTCATTAATCTTACAACAGCATTTGAAGTTTAGATCTGAGTTTGTCTTCTTCATCTTCCTCCAGGGTGTGAGGTCCATGGACCCTGCACCAAACCCACCAGAGGGGTCATTAAAGCGCCTTGGGCTGCTCCTGTGTTGCTGAGCTGGGCTGGGCTCCTGGGACAGAGGGAGCTCCTGGCAAGCGGCAGCGCTGCAGAGACACAGCTCTGCCCAGGAGCAGCTCCTCTGCACAGCGCAGCAGGGCTGAGGGCTCTGCCTGGCGATCTCAGGGAGACGAGCAAGGCAGAGAGAGATTAAAGGTGGTCAGGACTGGGAGGATGACTGAGAGCTCACTGGAGGAGAAACCTTTGCAGCCCTTGCCATGGTAAGTCTCTGGGTGCAGGGCAATGCAGCTGTAGCTCCTGGAGGCATCTCCTAAAACTGGCACAGGCACAGCTGGTGGGATCTGTAAGGAGGGGGCTCTTGTCAGGCAATGTTGAACAGCTGTGAAGACGGGTGAGCACCCAGGGGTGCCCAGGGTTGTCCTGCAGAGCAGGGTCCCTGCACCCCAGGGCTGTGCCGGGGCAGGGACTCTTCCGCCTGCCAGGGTCAGCGCTCAGCCTGCCCGGGGAGATCCCATGGCAGCAGCGACCCCTGGCAGGGCAGGCAGGGAGCTTGTGGGGTTGAAGGGTGCTGTGTTGGTCAGGGCTGCCAGAGCTCCAGATCAGCCCTATAGACATTGCAAAGGGTCCTTCTGAACAACAACATCAAGGCAGCAAAAGCTGCAAGGGAAGGAGTCTGTGCTTTCAGTTTTCCACTCTTGGTTGTCTGGGTGTGCAGTGGGAGATGGGGATTTCTTTCTCTCTTTGGAGAAGACACTGAGACTCGAGTTCTCATTAGGACTTGTCTGAGATGCTCCTGAGCCCCTGCACACACAGAGCTGCCCCTGGGCAGTGCCAGGATGTGTGAGCAGGACAGAGCTGAGCATACAGCAGTGGGACGGGGTCTGTGACACTGACAGGGAGCAGATCCAGGGACAGAGACACAACTAGAGGGAACACAGACATGGACAGGGAGAGGGAGATGTACCAGAAATGCTGGGGAGGCGGGATTCAGGAGCCCCCCTGCCATCCCCTGCAGTGCAGAGACCTTTCCCAGGGCAACCCCTGGTCTCCTCTCCTCCCCAGCAGAGCCTCTGCCCCAAAGCGATGGGGTCCATGTCACGAATCTCCACCTCAGCAGCTGCTCCTCCAGGTGAAGGGTTCCTGGAACGTGGTACACAAAACATTCTGAAAGTACTTGCTCTACAGTGTCATTATGTGAGTGGCAGCAGCACAGCCGGGTAAGGAGAAGGTTCCACAGCCTGCCCGTCTGCCTTTTTGTTATTGCTTTAATTTCCAGGAACACTTCAGTGTCCTTCCCTGTTTCTCCACCTCTCCCTGGTGCTCTTGCTGTATGGGATTGGCGTGGGAGTGTGGTTCCATTCTTGTTCTGACACCAACACTGGGGGTCTTGCCCCAGAGATGATTCATGGAAACCAGGTGCCTAAGCTGTATTTTAAGTTGTGATGAAACATGTTTCTCATTTTGTAGAAACAAAATAAACTGACATATCCCTCTTTCAGGGAGGAGGTTTTAATGAGAAACAGCATGTTTATTTTGCACAGAGAAGTCTCCCCTAATTTGTCACTGTCTTTTTCTCCTATGGCAGGTCCCCATGTTCACAGACAGCAAATGTCCAACAGCAGCTCAGTCACCCAGTTCCTCCTCCTGGCGTTCACAGACACACGGGAGCTGCAACTCTTGCACTTCTGGCTCTTCCTGGGCATCTACCTGGCTGCCCTCCTGGGCAACGGCCTCATCATCACCACCATAGCCTGGGAACAGCACCTCCACACCCCCATGTACTTCTTCCTGCTCAACCTCGCCCTCCTTGACCTGGGCTCCATCTCCACCACTGTCCCCAAATCCATGGCCAACTCTCTGTGGGATACCAGGGTCATTTCCTATGCAGGGTGTGCTACACAACTCTTTCTGTTTTTCTTTTTAGCTTCAGCAGAATTTTGTCTTCTGACTATCATGTCCTACGACCGCTATGTTGCCATCTGCAAACCCCTGCACTATGGGACCCTCCTGGGCAGCAGAGCTTGTGTCCACATGGTAGCAGCTGCCTGGGCCACTGGGTTTCTCTATTCCCTGGTGCACATGGCCAATACATTTTCACTGCCACTGTGCAAGGGCAATGCCCTGGACCAGTTCTTCTGTGAGATCCCCCAGATCCTCAAGCTCTCCTGCTCACACTCCTACCTCAGGGAAACTGGGCTTCTTGCGGTTTGTATATTAGTAATATTTGGGTGTTTTGTGTTCATCGTGGTGTCCTATGTGCAGATCTTCAGAGCTGTGCTGAGGATCCCCTCTGGGCAGGGACAGCACAAAGCCTTTTCCACCTGCCTCCCTCACCTGGCTGTGGTCTCCCTGTTTGTCAGCACTGGCATGTTTGCCTACCTGAAGCCCCCCTCCATCTCCCCCCCATCCCTGGATCTGGTGGTGTCTGTTCTGTACTCAGTGGTGCCTCCAGCAGTGAACCCCCTCATCTACAGCATGAGGAACCAGGAGCTCAAGGATGCCCTTAGGAAACTAATTTCCTAGAGTTTTCTGAAGCAATAAACTGACCATCATCTTCTATATAGGAGTTTTAATGTAGCTAATTACAGGCCCTGCCTGTCAACTGGATTGTCTGGTGTTGTTGGTTGTTTTCGTATTGTGATAATGTTGTCATTCCCTTTCTAATTCCATGTTGGCTTTTCTTTTATAACTGTTGGCTTTTTAAATGAGCAGCAGTGCTCGTCTTGTCTCTAAGCAGAATAAAGGGCTGTTTAGTGACTTGTTTTTCACTATATCTATCCTGCAAGGGCTTTTTAGAGCTGCAGAGATAGTTCCTGTGGGTGGGTGGAGGGGAAAAGAGCTCTCGTATGGGAGCACTGCCAGGGAGCACCAGTGCTTGGTCTTCCAGAGCTGTTCTGGTTCCACTCCCACAGTCTCCTTCTCATCCCTTGTGTTGGTGCAAGGCCTGAGTGCTCTGGCAGCTTGGTCCCCGTCCTGCTTTGTGTCACTCCTGTCAGCACAGGCAGGGACAGGCAATGGGCACTTGTGTCACAGAACTGGCCTCAGTAACAGTACTTCCACAAGGAAAAGTGATCTTCTTTGGGCAGTGCATGATGGTTTCTATCTTCTTGCAATGTTTCCCTCAAGCTTATTCCTACAAAAGTGTCCCACAGATGAAACACCATTGTATATCTGAACAGTGTGTGTGTGCAGGGCTGGCACACAGCAGTGTCCTCTCACAGCCAGGCCTCCTGCCAGAGACCTGCAGGACCAGCAGAGCAGGGTCTGGACTGTGCCCCTGTGCACTGGACACCCCTCAGAAGGTGCCTCTGGTCAATCACCATCGACTGACCCTTCAGAACCACCATTTCAAGCACTGACCTCTCACCCCAGCTCAAAGTTCTTTGCCCCTCCATGCAATTACACTGAATGAGTAGGTCAGAGATTCATGTTTGCCTTGTACAGATGAGATGTGAGCATGCACATCATGTACGTGAGTTGACATGAACTTGAGTCAGCAAAAACACCATCAGCTATTTCTTGTGGTTCCATGAAGACCTGTGTGACAGACAGTTTGTTGAGGTGACATCATGTTGGGACTAGCATCCCATAAGGAACCATCAGAAAGCAGCACTGGGATGTGTTTCTGTGAACGAATTTCCCAATCAGAACCTGCAAAGAACACTGTCCTTGCAGCGCAGACACTCTGGAGCCTGCACAGTTAGTTGAGTCTTCTTTTAACATCTGCTCAAGACTGTTACATCAAGTGTCCTTTAGCTGAACTTTGCTCCTTATACGCTCCTTATAATACTAAAATACACATCTGTAGGATGGGAGCCCCAGGCTCAGCCTGGGACCCTTCCTCAACAACCATGCATGGTGATAAAATGATTATGTAACCAACATACCAATGTGTAAAGATTTGGCTCTTTAGGACTGCTGGGAGGGTCTGAATGTAGGGATAAGATTTTGGATATAATAGATCTGGAGGCTGGTGAAGGAAAGAATTGGAGACACTGGCTACAGGTGGTGAGGGCCATGGGGAGGTGGCTCTGATGCCATGTCAGCTCCTGATGTTTGTTCATCACCAGAATGGCTGAGCCCTGACCCCTGGAACCTGGTAGATCTTTCTCAAATGTTTTTCAAGGCTTTGCCTATGGACAGTGCGTTTTGTATTTTGGGTGTGGGTTTTATGTGAACTGCTGTTGCTTTACCTGCAAGGCTCTGGTTTTCTTTGGAGTTGGAAATGCCTGTGAGTTCCTCACCACTCATCCAGCTTCTTTCATACACCTGGCAATGGTCACCAATCACCTCAATGTCCCAGTCCCAAACTTGCTTGAATTCTCTATTTGGATCCATACCCATCACTCCAGGAGGTTCATGCATCCACCAGGCTCATGGATGATTCCTGAGGACCATCCAAGTGTGGGCAGTGTAAGAGAGGAGCAGAGCAGGGTCAGCTCATGGGCCATGACTGAGCACGGCCACCCCAGCAGCAGCCATTCCCCATCTCCCAGGCACAGCCATGCCCACAGGATGGAAATGACACTGCCATACATGAGTAGCCCAAGAGAGGGCTTTCTTCCTTCCATATTCCCAGGAAATTCTTCCTCCTGTTCCTCCTCCACCTGCAGACATCAACTGCTTTCCATTTCTGGGCTCAGACATAGCTGAAAGGGTTCACTGAAGCCATCAGCCATCTCATTGCTTCTCCCTGACAGGCCCTGACACTCTCCCACACCTACACATGGCCAATCACAGCTGCTCAGGGCCTCCCGCTCTTCAGAAGAGGCCTTAAGCTTCTTGGTTCTTCCTGGTGCTTATTATAAACTTCCTTGCTCTCTCCAGAGTTTATGGTGAGCTTTCTTGTCCATAACAGCCCCTTTATGGCCATGTCTTACTAAGTGGTTGTCTTTGTATGATCATTTGTGCAGAAAGGGCAGTCACAGGACAGCACCCAATGTGTCAAAACTGATGCCAAGTGAAATGCTGTAAAGACCTGATGAGTTACCCCTGTGTCTGTGTCTCTCCTGGAAGGAATCTGTCCCGAGAAGGGGATCCAGCTCCTGCCACTCTCTGCAGAGGCACATGAGCAGTGTCCATGCACCTGGGGACACAAAGGTGACGTTTGCCAGACCACCCTTCATCTGAACCACGTAGATGTGTGCTTGTGGATGAGGTATGAAGCCTTATAGTGCAAATACCTATTTAGGTATCATTGCCAGAGGGACTACCACTGATGCAGAGTGCTATTTTACAGATATTTAAATATAAGCGTATTAAACTTTTTTTTTTCTTTAAATACTGACATTCCTAGACAAATACACAAACACTTGAAGGATTATTGATGCCTTTTAACATGATTATCCACAGAAATCCCACCAGTTTTGCATCTCAGGAACTGGGATGCCGGAGTTCAAGGGCAGGATGGTTTGGGCTCTGTGCTGGGATCTGGAAACTGAAACGTGCTCCCATCTCCCAGCCCCCTGCCCTCCTCAGTGATGTGTGAGACATTCTGCCAGCGAGGGCTGAACTCACAGTCATGACCAGTATCTTATGTGCATCTGCAGCCAGTGGTGTCCTGCCAGCTCAGGGCTGGAGCTTCCATTGCTGGAGGTATTTAAAAGGCCTGGAGATGTGGTGTTTAGGGATATGGTTTAGTGGTGGCCTTGGCACTGTTTGATTTACAGTTGGACTCCATGTTCTTAAGGGTCTTTTCCAGCTGATGGGTGCTATGTCTATGATTTGGGTTGAAACCATTTCAGTTCCATCACCTCCAGCTTCCCTCAGCGGCTGCTTTTGTGTGGCACAGCTGTCCTGGCTCTCCAGGCAGGTTGGGCACTGGTTTGGTGCCTGCATTGGGAGTTTTCCCCTTCCTGGGGTAAAGGGCTGTTGAGGAGAGACAGTTGTAGAGATTTGGGTCACAGGGGTTTGAAGCAATCCCTTCAAAATCTGAGCAGGCTGAGCTTTGGAGCCAAGGGAAAACAGAGATGCTCTGAAAGATGGTTTTGAACAGTGGTGCTATCACTTAAAAACAGCAACAGGGAACTCCTTATTCTCACTGATGATGGTTGTAAAGTAAAGCTCTTTAATTGCATTCCTAACAGTCATTCTTACTTTTCAAAACATCTACTACACCTCAGTAGTTGTGTCCTGAAATAAGTTCTTGGAGCAATGCTTTTTTGTCTCACTTTTATTTTAATTATTTAAAGATTACACCTGTTGGACAGAATTACCCCAAAATCATACTTCTTTCATAACTTTCCTCCTTTTTTATTTTCCCTGGTGTGATGTGGAGGTGGCATATGAGAATAGTTTCTTTTTGAGACAAAGAAGGCCAAGGAACAGATCCCAGGTCAGTGCAAAGGCACAAAGGAAGCCAGAATGTTTATGTGATGTACACTTACACAACACTTTTACATGCGTATCCAGTCTCTCAAGTCCCAACTGTGCAGCAGAGTCTGGAGTTCTGAGCTCCCTTCACCTGCCCTGTGTGACACGTGTAAAATGGAACTACCCCAGTCAAATGGCTTTTTTGGTTCTCTTCACACCCTGAAGAACTCCATGGGTCAGGAGACAAGCCAGGATACCCACTGGGGACTCACGTGCTCTGCTCTTCAAGTTCAGATGTTCACTGCAGTCTCAGCAGACACCTCACGCTGATATCTGGGTGGAAGGAGCTGGTCAAGTTCCTTGCCTCCATTTCTGCAGTGGTGGCTTTACTGCCTGGCTGATGTGCAGACTCTGCACATGGATGCTGACACCTCTTGAACAACCTGCTCTGAGAGGATTAACAAAATGGGCAGTGTTTTCTGGAAGAGCATTAGTATAGCAAAAAAGAAGAAGTTGGGTTGGGTCAAATGAAAAGGAATGTGGTCAGGACTGTTCAGGGGCACTTGTAAAGCAGCCCTGCACCTCATGTCAATTATTCCTGTGGTCAGGGAGAATCTGAGAGCTTTCTCTAAACTGAAAACATGAAGGGGAAGGAAGGGCAGTGCCATTCAGACTCAAAGGGAGCTCATGATCACATAGAAAGACATATAACACAGGTGTCTTAGGATGAATGTCAATACGGCCATCTAAAAAGAGAACAGTTCAATTAACCTTTTTCTCCTTCTTCTCTCCGTCAGGCAAGAGTGGCCAACAGTTTCCAGCAGGACTCACTCTGTGCCAAGGGTAAAAAGTGGCACTGACAGTCCATGGCAGTGGATTGTTTGGTGCCTTCGACTCCACGAAAGAAAAAGGATTATCTTTTTAATGCTGGATGCTTTGGCAGGACAGAAATCTAGAGAACATTTTTAAAAACTGAAGGGAAAAAGAAATCAAATGAAAGATGTAGAGTGAAGGAACTGTCTTGTTGCAACTTTAAGCATCACATATTGTTGATGTTTTATTTCTCCTTTCTTTGTTTTGAATATTTTAAATACCACTGTTTTCCCATGAGATCAAAATGAGACTATTCAGCATGTGCATTAAGAGCAACAGGAGAACTACTGATCTTCCACTAGATTTGCCTTCTCAGCACTCTCTCTATCAGGCTGCGCATCTGATCTCCCTCATCCTCCATGTATTTCCTCCTGCCCTAACTAAACGACCATGTCTGAAGTTCCATTTCCAGCAGCTGATCTGCACACAAGCACTTGCGATTGCTCTCTGGGGTTCCCTTCCTCTTACTGTTTGATCACTCAGACACTTTTCCACAATCCAGTTGCTGCTTTCAGCTTCAAGGAGTTATAAGTTTTCTTGTCTTTCAGTAGTTTGTCTAATTCTGTCTTTAGCCAACTCTTTTATTGTGTTTATTTTATAATTACCTTCCTGTCTACAACATTTCTTGCACGGTTCTGCCTTGGAGAAGGTGAACCTCAGTGGTGGCAGTTTGTCCTTGGTGTACAGTTGAGGATGTGTTTTAATCATGACTCTCATCAGTGTTATTTTGTTTGTTCAAAGGTAAAGCAAAGTCCCTGTCTGCTGTGTGCAGCCAGGTCTCCAAGGAGAGCAGGTGGGAGCTGGTGCAAAGGAGCTGGCACATCCAGCTGCAGACTGCAGTGGAGAAATCTGGTGTAAGGAAAAGGGGTGCAAGGCCCAGGGGGCCAACGAGAGAAACGATGGGGTTGGGGAGGTGAGGAGCAAGGTTGTGCACACGGTGTGAGAGCTCAAGGGACAGCTTCTCCAGCCAGTCCAGACCTGCTTAGGAGAGACCCTGGATCAACATCAGATAATGCTGCAGTCAGCACTTCCCCAAACTGAACAGTAATGAAATACACCCTTTTCAACAGAAAGACATTTTTATCAGTAGCTTTTTGAAATCTTTCTCCATAATATACACAAAGAACATTCTTTAATTCACAGTACAAGACTAGAAGATGATTACAGGAAAAGAAATGGTTTCTGAGGGGTTTCTTCAGTGTAATGAACCCCATGGTGCATTTGATGCTGAGTCCCTGAACATTACTCAGGTGCTGAGAGGAGATTGCACAAACCTTTCCAGAAGTCAAAGCCAGAAGAAAAAGTACTAAGTACCTTGAAGTATTAATGAGTTCCACTGAGGGCAAGTACCAGCAAAGCCTCCCCAGGGACTCGTTAGAGCAGAGGATTGGAGGCCATGGTGGCAGATAAACAAAGGGAAATGTGCAGGCAGCTGAGGTGCTGAGAAAAGCCTGGTTTAGTTGGGTGAAGCAGAGAGGCCAAGGCCTGACCCCCAGCCCCTGGGAAGGCAGATCCTGTCCCTCACACAGTGCTCAGGGCTCTTCCTGGGCCATGGGGATGTGGGCTGTGTGGTGCTGAGTGAAGGACAATGGTGTGACAGTTCCCAGCCTTCCTGGGGGTGTGCAAGGAGGCCATGAGGTGCCCCAGTGCCGCAGGACAACATGTCTCCTCACAGGCCTTGGTGGCAGAGGCCATTGCCATAGCCAAGGGGACAAAGACTTGGGTTCTCTTGGTGACATCCAGCCTTGCCAGTGCCCTTTGCCATCTCCACCACAGGTTGTCCTACACTGTCCCACAGCTGCTTCTGTTTCCCTGCAGGCTGTAGACACCCATGTCGCTTCCTCCCCTTGCTCTCACCCTGGTATTTCCATGCATTGACTGGTGTGTCTCCACTCTCATGCTCTGTTCCTGGAAACACAAAGAGGTCGACTGATCTCACGCTCCTTCTGGATGATTTCTCGTACCACAGCACTACCCTTTGAGTGACATTTCTTCCTCCTCATGTCCAGTCTCCACCTTCTAATCTAGAACTGTGTCAGTGTTTCTCTCCTCTGCTGTAGAAAGGAGGACGCTGAAAAGTACTGACCTGTCAGCCTCTTACCTGTGCCTGGGAAGATCATGGCACAGATCCTCCTAGAAGCTGTGCTAAGGCACAAGGAGGACAGGCAGGTGATTTGAGATCTCCAGCACGGCTCCACCAAGGGCAGATCCTGTCTGACTAAACTAGTGATCTTCTACAATGGAGTAACTACATCAGTGGACAAAGGAAGGGTTATGGATGTCATCTATCTGGATTTCTGCAAGGCCTTTGACATGGTCCCTCACAACATCCTTCTCTCTACATTGGAGAGATATGGATTTGATGACTGGACTGTTTTGTGGGTGAGGAACTGCCTCAATGATTGCACCCAGAGAGTGGTGTTCAATGGCACAATGTCTGGACGGACACTGGTGACAAGTGGTGTCCCTCAGGGGTCCATACTGGGATCAGCACTGTTTGATATCTTCACCAATGACATAGTGGGATCACGTGTATCCTCAGCAAGTTTGCGGATGACACCAAACTGAGTGGTGCTGCTGACACATCTGAGGGACAGAAGACCATCCAGAGGAACCTGGATAAGCTCGAGATGTGGACACATGTGAATCTCCTGAGTTTCAACAAGGCCAAACTCAAGGTCCTGCACCTGGGTTGGGGAACCCCCGGTATCAGTACAGCCTGGGGGATGAAGGGATTGAGAGCAGCCCTGACGAGAAAGACTTGGGGATACTGGTGGGTGAAAGACTGGACTGGAGCCGGCAATGTGCACTTGCAGTCCAGAAGGCCAAACATATCTTGGGGTGCATCCAAAGGAGCATGACAACCAGGTCAAGGGAGGGGATTCTGCCCCACTCTGGTGAGACCCCACCTGGAGTCCTGCATCCAGCTCTGGAGCCCTCAGTACAGGGAAGACGTGGACCTGTTGGAGAGGGGCCAGAGCAGGGTGACCAAGATGATCAGAGGGATGGAACAGCTCTGCTGGGAGGACAGGCTGGGAGACTTGTGGTTATTAAGCTTGGAGAAGGCTGCAGGGACACCTTATTGCAGTTTTTCTGTACTTAATAGAGACCGGTATGAACGATGGGGACAGACTTTATAGCAGGGCCTGTTGTGATAGGACAAGGGGTGAAGGTTTTGAACTAGAAAAGGGGAGATTCAGGCCAGACACTTGGAAGACATTATTTACAATGTGGGTGATAAGACACGAGCTCTGGTTGCCCAGAGAAGTGATGGATGCCCTGTCGCTGGAGACATCCCAGGCCAGGCTGGATGGGACTCTAAACAACCTGAGCTGGTTGATGTCCCTGTTCATGGCAGGGAGGTTGGACTAGATGGACTATATCCTAATATCAATTCTGAACCTTCTCTGTCAGAAGCTGAGGCCATTTCCTCCCATCCTATCATTTGCTACTCAGGAGAAGACCAACACCCTCCATGCAACAACCTCTTTTCAGATAGTTGTAGAGAGTAAAAAGATCTCCGCTCCAGCCAGTTCCTTACCCATTGCAGATACAGCATCCAGGCCATGAGCTGCAGCTTCTCCAGGAGATGCTGTGGGATACGGTGTCAAAAGCTTTACTGCAGTCTAAGGACACAACACCCACAGCCTGTGTGGCGGATTCACTCCCCACGACAGACTTTCCCTCATCTGCTCAGCCGGTCACCTTGTCATAGAAGGAGATCAGGCTGGTCAAGCAGAACCTGCCTTTCACAAACCCATGTTGATTGGGCCCAATTGCTCGTCTGGTATGAGTGACCTCACAATCCTTTCCCAGCCATGTTCCTGCTGTTGGCCTATCCCCTGCAGAGGCAGAAGTGACCTCACAGTGCCCTGCACAGCCATTGGCTTCCTACTGGACTATGAGTTCCTGAGACACAAGTGACCACATAGCATCGTACCCAGCCATCACCCTCCTTGTGGTCCAGCGTGTGAGCAGATCAAACTCAGCTGGTTTCATCAAATTTATCCAATAGATTTCCTATCAAGGGTTTGAGTGGAGAAACGTTCCTCAGAGGAGCTGCTGTATTTACACTGGGGCATTTTACATCTCTGCTTCTGCCTCATTTTTTTTTCTTCCTCTCTCGATTCTGACGTGAAAGAGCTCTCCAAGGAAAAGATTCATGTAATCCTACAATACCGCAGGTTGGAAGAGACCCCTGAACACAATCTCTGTCCCACTGACCTTTATGGCACCCCAAGGAATAGCTGACAGCATTTGTGCTCCCTTGGGTTCATCTCACCACATGCACACATTGGACATGTACATGATGTGTATGGTTACATCTCACTGTACAATGAAAACATGGACTGTGACCTAGTATTTCATAGAATCATAGAACGTCCTGAGTTGGAAGGGACCCACAGGATCATGGAGTCCAACTCCTGTCCCTGCACAGGACACCCCACAGGTCACCCCGTGTGTCTGAGGACGTTGTCCAGTCTCTTCTTGAACACTGTCAGGTTGGGGCCGTGACTCCTCCCTGGGAGCCTGTTCAGTGTCCAGCACCTCTGGGTGAAGAACCTTTTCCTCATGTCCCACTGACCCTCCCTGGCACATCTTCTGCCATTCCCTTGGGTTCTGTCATTGGTCACCAGAGAGAAGAGATCAGTACCTACCCTTCCTTCTCCCCTCATGAGGAAGCTGTAACCACCACGAGGTCTCCTTTTAGTCTTCTCTTCAGCTCTGATGCTCAGAAACCCCTTGGTTTGCTTTCTGAAGCAGAAAGGAGAAGCCATGACCTGCAGGCAATGGGAAGGGGGATCCTGTCCCTCAGACACGGCTCAGGGCTCTTCCTGGACTGTGGGATGTGGGTGTGCAAGGCCAATGGAAGGACAACACTGGTACAACAACTTCCAGCTTCCCCATGGGGCTGCAAGGAGGCACCGAGGCCCCAGTGCCATGAGGACAACATGGCTTCTCCTGGGCCTCAGTGGCAGAGACAACTGCCATGGCCAAGGGGACAGAGACCTGGGTTCTGTGGGTCACTTCCAGCCTTGCCAGCGCCCTTTGCCATCTCCACCACAGGCTGTTCTACACGGTCCTACCCCTGCCCCTCTTTCCCTGCAGGCTGCAGACACCCATCTCGCTTCCCCACCCGCTCTCACCGCAGCATTTCTGCACCTTCACTGCTGTGTCTGCACCCTCACTGGCTGCTCTTGGAACACAAACCATGGGCTGATCCAACTCCCTCTGGGTGACCTCTTGCACCGCAGCACTGCCCTTCCACTGACATTTCTTACTCCTCATATCCAATCCTCACCTTCCAAATTGCACTTTGCATTTTTTTTTTCTCTCTTCTGCTTTTTCCAACTACCATGGAAAGCTCAGCCGCTTCAGAAACTGCCCTTCATGCAGGGAATCCAACCCATTAGGCTTCTTGTGGTCTTTTACCTGACCTCACCATGATTTTCTAAATCCCATGACTGCTACGGGCCGCTCAGCTTCTCTGACAGACACGACCATGTTCCTGCTGCTGTCCCGTCATGTTCTCAGGTGGGATGGACATGATAACACATCTCTAAGGCATCTCCTACCCATCTCCTGGGTAGGGCCTGTGGGCACCTAGGCAGAGGTTCTTTCCCAGACATGTCCCTGCTGCTGGGCTGTCACCTCCAGAGACAGAACTGACCTCACTGTCCCCTTCACAGCCACAGGATTCTGATTGGATTATGAGTGTCTGAGACACAACTGAACTCATAATACCACACTCATCCATCCTCCTCTTTAGCACCCAGGACCTCCCAAGACTGAAGCGTGTTCTACTCAGTCCTATACCTGCCCCTCCTTCCCACAGGCTGCAGACACCCATCTCGCTTCCTCACCTTGTTCAAATTTGTCAAATATATTTCCCACTAACACTGTGAGTGAAAAGCACTCCTCACTGGAACTGCTGTTTTTATGTTAACACCTTCTAGATCTCCTCTACAGCCTTATTTTTCATTTATTTATTTATTTTTATTATTATTATTCTACCTATTCCCTTTCCAGCAACCTCTCCAAGGCAAAAATTCTGTCAAATCACAGAATAACTCAGGTTTGCAGAGAGCCCTTGTCTCACTCATCTTGTCTCACTGTCCTGCTCAGGGCAGGGTGAACCAGGTGAGGTTGCTCAAGGACTCCATCATCCTCAAAGGCACTGAAAGTTCACTCCGTTACATCATAGGAGGGGAGAATAAAGATGTTCAACAGTGTTCCCCAAGTGCTGGTCACTGAGAGATGACACCAGTAACTGGCTGCATGGAGGACTTTGCACCACTGATGATATTTGGGCTTGACGGTTCACCCAACTTCCCATCCAGCATCCACTTCTTGAGCCCTATCAGCACCACTCTTGCCAGAAGGAGACCATGGCTGAGCCTTGCAAACGCCCTGTACACAACATGCCTTTCTTTCCCCTGTCCATTTGGGTTCAGCAGTCCCTTCCTTGTCCTTCACATTCCTGGCAATGGCTGCAGGAGGACGTGTCCCATCCCCTTCCCAGGGAGGGAGATAGGGTGGCCAGCCTGTTATTCTCCCAGTTCCTACTCCTGCTCTTCTTGAAGATGGGTTTGAGGTCTGTGTTTTCTAAGGACCCAAGAACCATTCTGGTTTCTATGGCACTTTTGACATAAATATCAGGGTCTGTCAGGTGTCCACTGGTTTCAGGGGCTCCTTATGCACCCAGGGATGCTCAGAGACAGAGTCTGTCCCTTTTACACACAGAGGCAGGAGTCACAGTGTCCTTCTGGCTTCCTGTTGCCACTCCCAAAGGATGGGAGACACCTCACCCCTGTGCTGTGTCACCTGCTCTGGACTCATCTGAGATGTCCCGCATCATGAGGAATGGACACGGGGACCTCAGTCAAAGGAAGTACAACCCAGTGCTGCATTCAGGTGATTTCCCATAGGTTGTTCCTCCCAATATGAAGTGAGCTCAAGACCTCGTGTGTTCCACAGGCCTTCACAGAATGGAAAGGAGTAGTTGATGGTGTTTGTGCTCGCTCACGTTCATGTCACCTCACGTACATGATGTGCATACTCACATCTCATCTGTCCAAAGCAAACATGGACTGCTGAAACACTCATTGAGTGTCCATCCATGGAGGGAAGAATAGCCTCTTTCGGTGAGAGCGCAGGGCTGGAAATGGTGGTTGTGAGGGGCCAGTCCATGATGATGCCCTGTGGCTCCTTCTGAGGGATGTCCAGTGCACAGGGGCACAGCCCAGCCCCTGCTCTGCTGGTCCTGCAGGTCTCTGGCAGGAGGCCTGGCTGTGAGAGGACACTGCTGTGTGCCAGCCCTGCACACACACACTGTACAGCTGTGCCCTGGGGTTTGCATCCATGGCCACTTTCATATGCAGATTCTTTAGAGAATCTTTGGAAGAAGACCTAAACCATCATGCTCTACCCATAGAAGATCACCTTTCTACCTGGAAAGACTGTTGTGAGGCCACCTCTGTGACAGCAGTGCCCTTTGCCTGTCCCTGCCTGCGCTCACAGCACTGACACACAGCAGGACAGGGACCAAGCTGCCAGAGCACTCAGGCCTTGCACCAACACAAGGGATGAGAAGGAGAGTGTGGGAGTGGAACCAGAACAGCTCTGGAAGAACAAGCTCTGGTGCTCCCTGGCAGGGCTGCCAGGCTGGACTCTTTTCCCCTCCACTCATGCACAGGAACTGTCCCTGCAGCACTAAAAAGGCCTTGCAGGAAGGATAAAGTGAAAAACAAGTCACTATAGGACCATTAATTTTGTTTAGAGACAAGGAGAACACGGCTTCTCACACAGCCAGCGGTTGTAAAACAAAAGCAGACAGTGAATTAAAAAGGAGCTGATGACATTAACGAAATAAAAAAACCCAAAAATAAGAACAGAAAATCCAGCTGACAGGCTGGACTTGTAATTAGCTACATTTAAACTCCTATGTAGAAGCAAATGGGCAATTTATTGCTTCAGGAAACTATAAGATATGAGTTTCCACAGGGCATCCTTGAGCTCCTGGTTCCTCATGCTGTAGATGAGAGGGTTCAGTGCTGGAGGCACCACCGGGTACATAACAGACACCACCAGGTCCAGGGATGGGGAGGAGATGGAGGGGGGCTTCAGGTAGGCAAACATGCCAGTGCTGATAAACAGGGAGACCACGGCCAGGTGAGGGAGGCATGTGGAAAAGGCTTTGTGCTGTCCCTGCTCAGAGGGGATCCTCAGCACGGCCCTGAAGATCTGCACATAGGACACCACGATGAACACAAAACACCCAAATGCCAAACAGACACCAACCACAAGAAGCCCAGTTTCCCTGAGGTAGGAGTGTGAGCAGGAGAGCTTGAGGATCTGGGGGATCTCACAGAAGAACTGGCCCAGGGCATTGCCCTTGCACAGGGGCAGTGAAAATGTATTGGCCATGTGCAGCAGAGCATTGAGAAACCCAGTGGCCCAGGCAGCTGCTGCCATGTGGACACAAGCTCTGCTGCCCAGGAGGGTCCCGTAGTGCAGCGGTTTGCAGATGGCAACGTAGCGGTCGTACGACATGACTGTGAGAAGTGTATATTCTGATGTCAAAAAGAAGAGAAACATAAAGATTTGTGCAGCACATCCCAAAAATGAGATGGCCCTGGTCTCCCAAAGAGAACTGGCCAAGGACTTGGGCACAATGGTGGAGATGGAGCCCAGATCGAGAAGGGCGAGGTTGAGCAGGAAGAAGTACATGGGGGTGTGGAGGTGCTGGTCCCAGGCTATGGTGGTGATGATGAGGCCGTTGCCCAGGAGGGCAGCCAGGTAGATGCCCAGGAAGAGCCAGAAGTGCAAGAGTTGCAGCTCCCATGTGTCTGTGAACGGCAGGAGGAGGAACTGGGTGATGGAGCTGCTGTTGGACATTTGCTGCCTGTGGGCATGAGGACCTGTGCAAGGAGGAAAGGACACTGATGATTTAGATGAGACTTCTCTGGAGGAAACCAAAGCCATTCCCTACAGACGTCCCCCACAAAGAGGCATTTTTCTTTTTCCAGGAGAACGTCCTGGCTGGAGCCCTCGTCAGTGCTTGATGAGTGTGCAATGAAGAACAGGGTCTCTGCCCAGGGGCTCTTGAGCAGTCAGCCTGACCCTGTGTGATTGGGTGGGCAGGGGCCAGTCCTGGGGTTCATCTTTGTCAGCTGGAACTGCTCCTGGTGCAGAAGGGACTGTGAGCATCTGTATCCCCAGGCCTGAGAAACTGAGTTGGAGAGAGGTTTGGGGTTTCTACAGCTCCTTCTGCCCTCCCACCCTGGACAGTGTTCTTGGGTGTCAGAAACCCTCAGCATTTCTGGTGCACTCAGGGAGAACAGAGCGCGTCCTGCGAGACCAGAGGATGCCTGTGGGTCAGTGCAGAGTGCGGGCAGCTGGTCTGTCCCCCTCTCTTGCTCCAGCTACCCTGGGCTGGCACCTTTCTGAGATGGAGACTGATCACACTCCCATGTTACCCTGAAAAGCCGCAGACACTGCTGAGATCAGCACCTCTGCCTTCATTATGATGCTTTCAGAGAACACACAGATGCTGTAGGACAGGTTTGCATCCTGGAGCGAAGCTCACAGCTTGGAACGAAACCGCAAGCAGACAGCCAATAGTCCTAATGAAGGCATTTGATTCAGGGAGCCTCAGCTCAAACCCTGCCCCACAGACTGCATTGCCCACACCCCACAGGTCAGAGCAAAGCTGGGACACGTGTTCCCATGGACACACCTGCAGGAAAGGACCCACAAGATCAGGCTGTGACTCTGCAGCTGAAACTCCCATCCCCAGAGAGCCTGACAGCAAGAACAAGATCCCAACAGCAGTGACCCAGAGCAGGGGAGCAAGAAGGACAATGCGGTGAGGGTGGGTGTGAGAGAGGCCAGGGCAGAGGCAGCCGGGCACTCAGACAGCGCCACCCTTCCCCAGCTGTGCAGCCACCTCCCAGACACCAACATTGCCGGGCAGCTACTCTCAGCCCCTGTGCTCTGCAGAGGAACTGGAGCTCTGGCTGCACAGGAGCTGCTTCATGCCTTGGAGCCCCCGGCCCTGAGGGCAGAGGCTTTGCTGGGTGGGACAGGAGGCCAGGGGGCTGCTCACAGGAGGGATCTGCACTGCAGGGGATCACAGGAACTTTTCTCTGTTCTCCCTCCCATAACAATTCTCGGTTTAGTTTCCTCTCATTTCTGATCATTTCCCTGCAGCCTGGAGATTCTCCCCCTGGGAGGTGTTTCCCTGTCCATGTCTCTTCCCTGTCAGTGCTCACAGACCCCATCCCAACCTCTGTGGCCTCCCACTGGCCCTACAGATCCTGCCTGTTCACAGGGCACTGCCTGGGGGCATCTTCCTGTACGCAGGTTGGAAAACACGACGGGTTAGATTAAGTGTAATGTGTCCAGCAAAAGTGATGCTGTTGCTGCATAGGCAGAGGTGTGGCTGAAGGCGTATCGGGATTCTCTTGAAGACCTACTGATTATACAGTTGCAGTATGCAAATATTTTTTTAAAATGTAGAACTCGTTCTGCATCTATTCCCACCCATTCCCCAAGAGCGGGAGACTGAAAACAAAGACTCAGTAAAGTTCCTTGTCTTGATTTTCTTCTTGAAACCTCTTGTTGTAAATATTCTGGGAGTGATCAGGAGCTGTGAGCAGCCCTGACCCACACAGCACCCTCTCCACAGCAGAAGGACCCTGGCATTTTGGGGGTCACTCCTTCCACTCTCACTTCTACTCAGAGCACCGTGGGGATCTCCCCGGGCAGGCTGAGTGCTGACCCTGGCAGGCGGCAGAGTCCCTGCCCCAGCACAGCCCTGGGCTGCCGGGACCCTGCTCTGCAGGACAACCCTGGGCACCCCTGAGTGCTCCCCCTGCACTCACTCTCAGAAGAAGTTGTCGTCATTCCCTTTCTCTCTGACAGTGCAGCAGGGAAGCCCTGCTCTGGAGTGTGTTCTTCTCCTCTACAACAGAGATACTGTGAGAGACACCTGACAGATCCTGTAAATTGTGGGATGTACCAGCTTAGGGTCTCCCTCCAGGAAATGGAGCTGCATTGTCCTACAGCCAGAGACTTACCATGTTAGAACTGTGAAGATTTGTCTCATTGAATCCTCAGCAACCTACCACCCCACATTGCCTTTAATCTCTCTCTGCCTGGTTGCTCTCCTGTCAGCATCTCCAGGCAGAGCCCTCAGCCCTGCTGCGCTCTGCAGAGGAGCTGCTCCTGGGCAGAGCTGTCTCTCTGCAGCGCTGCCGCTTGCCAGGAGCTCCCTCTGTCCCAGGAGCCCAGCCCAGCTCAGCAGCACAGGAGCAGCCCCTCATGTCCCTTTCTCTGTCCCCTGTGGGCTCCCTCCATATGTCCCTGGGGCTCCAAGGGCACATCCTTTCAAACAGCCTCAAGTAATCAGTGATGTTGATTTTCTCTCTTCTAAACAGACACTTCTTGCCAGCATTCTCTTCTCTGTATTAAAAAATAAATCAGTATGAGAATCATATTTTCTTGACCCATCATTAGGCAGGACACCAGGAATGTTACAGCAAATTATCTAATTTCTGCAAACTGGGGGAGAAATATCTTCAGTTGAATGAACTTAGGCATTTTGTTCTGCTTTTATACTCTTAGGTGCAAAGGGACATTCATCAATCTTTGGCCATGTCATGTCTGTGCTCTAAGGCAAAGCCTTTGCACACATGGGCTCTTGGACACTTGGTACCAGGTTTCTTGTGGCAGGTCAGAGCTGGGCTGGTGCCACAGCCTGGGTGGTCCAGCCCAGATGTGAGGCAATGGCCTCAGCCAGGGACCTGACTGGGGAGCTGGAGCTGTCAGTGCTGCAGAAAGAGCTGTGACACGGATAGAATGAACTGTCAGGCAGGGTGGCAGAAGTGAGTTCATCTGGTCTGCAAGGACAGCAGCCTCCAAGCACAGAAACAGTCCAGACCAGAACTCAGTCCAGAACTCTAAGGCAATCAAGGGCCCCATAATGAACTGTTACTACTGCAGGAACAAATAACAAGAAACAGGGACACTGTGTGGCTACTGATGAATTTAATAAGGGAAAGAGGTGAGAATCCCTGTGTCCTCTTGTCCTCCATCTTCACCAGCAATGTGTCCCAGGTCTCTGTGACTGGAGACAGAACAACCAGCAGTGGATGCGGATCAAGTCAGGGGTCACTGGAACTAACACAATCCTTTCCAGTCTATGGGACAGCAGGGGCAGCATCGCAGGAGCTGAGACAGCAGGATGATGTCACAGGGAGGCCACTCTCCACCATCTTGGAAAGCTCATGGAGACTGGGGGGACTCCCTGACCACTGGCAGCTCTCACACAGTGTGTGCACTTTTCAAAATGGCCAATGGGTGAGCAGGGGAACTAAGGGCTGTGCCCCAGAGCATGTCCACTGGGACCCCATTTCTGGGTGTCTGGAAGAGAAGGTGATGGAATTTACCAA